>NC_136067.1:825700808-826384558 GCF_964261635.1 Lissotriton helveticus | reverse complement strand
TCCCGTGAAACTTAGAGTATTAGAACACATGAGAGCTATCATGAACAAGGATTTTTCCTACCCTGTTGCCCGCCACTTTGCAATTAAACATAATAGCAATAGGGATCTATTGAGATTTTTCTGTTTGGACTGTGTCCCAGAAAGTGCAAGAGGTGGAAACAGGCTTTTAACTCTCAGAAGACTCGAGTCACGTTACATCATTGATCTCGAAACTAAGGCACTTGGAGGCTTGAATATGGGGGAGGAGATGGCAACTCATTTAGGATGAGTTACTGATTTTCAAAGGAAACTGTATATGATATAGTAACTGTAATGAATTGAAAATGAACAGGATTATGAAATAACTGGTGTTGTTGTGGGTGGTGGGTTCGTGATTGTCTGTTTAAAATTGTGAATTTTAATTAGTTGGAGGAGGGGTGACTCATGGATGGGACCAGACTAGTGCAACTGACAATGCAGCCGTTTGTGCTGCAATTGCCGATCCACGGCAAGATTATAAAGCATTCATCCTTTTTTGATATGGATAAAAACCATATCCGTCAATTCTTGACGATTAATTTAGCAGTTTCCAAGTCTGGCCCACACAGGAAAACACCCCGTAACCATAGAAAATCATGAAGAAATGAAAGCGAGAGTAAAGGCCGATACACGGCTTGAATTGTGTCAAATGTTGAAAGCATTAGTATGAGACAACAGCTGGAAATTATATGTAAATAATGCATGCTGTTGTCTATCCTGTGACTGCATTGACCGCTTTAATATGGCGCTGCTGCTTTGAATAATGTTTTGAGTCCGTTGTTCATTTCAATTACCAACTGTGGTTTTAAAAAATGGCGCTGCGTAGTCCACAATGTTGAACCACTGACGAAGGGACGCTGTCCCGAAACGCGTTTGCTTAAGAAATAAAAACTTCTGCTGCATCTTTTTGAGCCCGGGAGTGCTGTCTTCTTGGTTTCCCAACCCGGCCGGGTATGGGAACAAAGTTTGGAGCTTGGATTTAATAACGCGGTACACCGCCGCGTTTGGACGGCACCCGACACCAAGAGTGACCCACGGTTCCGGTGTGTTTGGAGCTTGTATATATATATATATATATATATATATATATATATATATATATATATATATATATGATTGTTGAATTATTTAATGCTTTATCTTATTACAAGATTCTGGCAGACAGCTACATCAGTCAGGCCTTCTGAAGAGATTCTAGCAGGAAATTCCACAGTGTTTATCTTTTACCCTTATAGTTTGTCAAAGGGGCTAACCAAAACAAACATTCTTCCCTACAAAGGTAATGTGTGAGAATTAATGTAACAAAATACCTACTGCAGGCTTTAACACGGTGCAAAAGCAATCCACCCTTACAAGCCTATTGGCTTTTACATGTGTCGCATAGTAAGAAATCAAGCCTACTGCCTTTGTCTCACCTTTTTTTAATAAACAGATAAAGCCTACATCTATGATCATTGGCTTGCCACCATACCTAGCTCAGTCCTGCTGTACTGAGTATAAACTTTTCCACAAGCAAAAAGTGCAATACAATAGGGGTGGGCGATATATTCTGCTCCATCGGCGTAATTGGCAGAATTTTGGCCGTTATGGTTGTAACGTGGAGTGCCAGCCATATTCCTCTTTCTCATGCCTGGCTCAAAAACAGTAAATTGACGAGAACAAGCGTGATTTTGTGTACCCTAGTGTGATTTTCGGTTGCTAGAAGGGCACCCGGCAAGATTTCTCCAATGCGGGCAATCGCTACCATTCACGGTCAGAAAGCTGCTGCTTGAGTAGAAATTTTACTCAAGCAGCAGTAAAATCAACACAAGATGCTGGAAACCTTTACTTGCAGACTGAACTCGGCCATCGTCAGCTGCATTGGAAAATAGCCTTGGGGAAGCACGGAGCTGCCAGCTGATCCACCGAGAAATCACCCGCTTGTCTCCCGCTGACCGACGCTCAATCACCAGCAGGAGCGAGGCAGTCGGTAGAGACAAGCGCGAGGCGGACCACAACCCCCAGAGGGCTGTGCGGTGTGCCGCGTTACCGCTCTGCGCCAGGAGGCGCTTAAAAGTGACATCATCCCCTGTGTGGAGGGGGAAACCTTTACTTGCAGACTGAACTCGGCCATCGTCAGCTGCATTGGAAAATAGCCTTGGGGAAGCACGGAGCTGCCAGCTGATCCACCGAGAAATCACCCGCTTGTCTCCCGCTGACCGACGCTCAATCACCAGCAGGAGCGAGGCAGTCGGTAGAGACAAGCGCGAGGCGGACCACAACCCCCAGAGGGCTGTGCGGTGTGCCGCGTTACCGCTCTGCGCCAGGAGGCGCTTAAAAGTGATATCATCCCCTGTGAGGAGGGGGAAACCTTTACTTGCAGACTGAACTCGGCCATCGTCAGCTGCATTGGAAAATAGCCTTGGGGAAGCACGGAGCTGCCAGCTGATCCACCGAGAAATCACCCGCTTGTCTCCCGCTGACCGACGCTCAATCACCAGCAGGAGCGAGGCAGTCGGTAGAGACAAGCGCGAGGCGGACCACAACCCCCAGAGGGCTGTGCGGTGTGCCGCGTTACCGCTCTGCGCCAGGAGGCGCTTAAAAGTGACATCATCCCCGTCTCGCGGGACGCCCGGGGCGAAGCCCGGGCAAAGGGCGGGCCCTCTACGGCCCTCCAAGGCCAGAGAAGGCACGGCTCGGCCACTCCCCTGATGTGAGTAGCCTTAAATCGATTTTGACTGTCATTATTTGGTTATTCTTCCTGCTACCCTGCTTAGGTGTGTAAAATCTACTGCGATGGCAGATGCAGAGGGACATACTCCTGTAACAGGAACGCCTATAATGGGTCCCCTAGATAAATTCTTCTTCAGGACAACTGCGGATCTCGATCGAGATTTGGTCATGGCAGAGCGCCGTATTGCCCGACGACAATCAATTGAGTTACTGAAACACACCACTTTAGAACCCACTCCGACAGTGATTGCTGAGGTTCAACCCTTAAATTCTATCCAGCCTAACATAGATGCAGATCTGTTCAATACAGACAATCTTCCTTTAATTTTCCAAACTAGTCCACTGTCTTCCTTTCAACCTGAGCAACCATCATTCGCTAATAACAATAATAATATCATCAATCTCATTGACCTTGTCACTCCCAATTTACCAAACTCTTCAGAGGTCATAAACTTAACCACACCGCCCATTACCTTAAACACTTCGGAAGTATTACAATTACCTCCTGATGGTAAACAGTCCACACCTCCTGTGCCTCTAAATACTGTTTCCAATAAAAATCAAACCTCATGTAATCAAACTAAAAGGAAACAGGAGACTATTATTAGATCACCCCCAAAAAAGCGCAGGAAACGAGGTTCGGTTATATCGGACACTCCTATACATAAAAAACCACTTCCAAAGGATTTATTCAGACAAGAGCTTCTACAAATAGTGGAAGGTGTTCCCACTGCTACCAGAAAAACTTTGACGTCAAACGTACCACCATCCATTAAGGATTTTGTGAATGCAATGGAACACCTCTTAAAAGCCCTACTCATTCCAATAGTAGAAAGAGTAAAGAGAATTGGAATACAATTGGAAAACTTAACAGGAGGCTCTATCGATAAAACTACAACTAAACAGGAATTACCAAACACCAAGAATGTAAAAGCTGATGAAAGAATCTCAAATTTGGGAAAATCAACTGTAGAAAATAAAATCATGAAGGAAACAAAATCCTCAATCAAACAAACATCTGTATCTACATTTAAGCCAGTAACTAAGGCCCCCTTTGCCCAACATAAATCAACGCAAAATACAATGTCGCATTCTGCACAAATTAATTCCCTTATAAACTCCGCCAAAATGGGGAACGTTAAAAATAACTCAAACATCCAAAAGAGCGACTCCTACAATAGCAGACCATCCCGGATAAGAAATGCGGATTTACCTCCTGCAGCCTCACAAAATGTAATTGTTTTAGCTGGGGTTCCTCCACTACCAACAACAGGAGTATATGAAAATCATGCCAGTCTCAAAAATAAGGTGATATATTGGCTCAAAAATAACAGGCCTCTTCCACCCCATCTTAATGGAGACATTCTTATGGTGAGAAGAACGAACTGGGTGGGTATACGCCCTAAAGATATAGAAGGCGATGTCATTATCATTACATTCAAAGATCCCAGAGTTATGTCACACATCAGGGATTGGTATTCAGATTTTCATAATGGTCCGATTTCACCTAAATCCCTCTCTTATTTCTACCCTGAAGCTCTAATGCGCCCGAAACAACATCAGCCCAAGCCCCATTTTGGTAATCTTACCTTTCAAGAACATAGAAGACCATCTTACCATAGTTGTCCACTAAGAAATGGAAGTAGGGAAAATACCTTGCCATTTCAGAGTCTCTATCATAACACAGGTAATCCATGGAATACTAAATATCCCTTGACGCCCGGATATACTCCAGTGGGATATGGTCAATTATTTCCATCTCAAATTCCTCCATGGAATTTCCCCTGTTATAACCAATATGAGCCACTCTATGGTTTGGATGACATAGAATGACTTACTCCAAAGAAAGTGGCCTATCAACCTAGGGAGATTTTACCTGCCACTTTATCTAATGATACTTTGATAGAGCCTTCTATGACTAATAGTACCCCAGACCTACAAATAGAAAACACGATAGAAGGTGGGGATATAGCAGAAACATCAACGACACAGATAGATCAGGAATGAACACCAAAAAGGCTGTCTATCAGGGGAGGGTATAGTAAACCTACTGATACATTAGAGATTCTTTGTTGGAACCTGGCAGGTATTAATTCTAAAATCATACTACCAACTTGGATGGAGGTGGTAAATCAATACCCTGTTTTGTGTTTCCAAGAGACTTGGGCGCTGACACCTACACATTTACTGGGTTACCAGACTTTCCACTCACCTGCATTACCCAGTAATCAGGGTAGACATAGAGGGGGTCTCTGCACCTATATAAGTGTCACATTAGGACATAAGATTGTCAAAAAGATATTAAGGACATCTTACCAAATAATTGCCATGGATGTTGGCTCCTCTATGACACTGCTGATAATTAACTTTTATAATAATATGGCCCCAGAACCATTGGAAAATGTATTGGAAGAGTTGCACCGCTCAGTGGTCACACTTAAAGAATTACGTGGCGGCGAGTGTGTGACAATTTTTATGGGTGATTTTAACTGCTACATTTGCCCAAATGCCATGAAGGGCATGTGTGACATCTCTATAGAAATGGATTCTAGTATTACAAATCATACCCCTAACCATCATTTTATACATTCAAACTCAGGGGACTTACTAAATAATTTTCTAGCCTCTTTTAATTTAGAATTTGCTAATAATTTAACCCTCCCACCTAGACCTTTTGAACCCACTTTCCATGGTAGAGGTATAAACTCGACTATTGATTTTATTCTTTTTTCACAGATGTATGCCCCTTTAATCTCCTCGTGGAACACTTTGGATTATTTATATGGGGATCATTATCCTTTAGCCTTATCTATCGTGTTGCCCTCCCCAGTTTCTATGCATACCAACAATCCCAAAACCAATTATGAGTTACCTATTGTTATGGGTTCTCAAAACGGATATACCATCAAATGGGAGAAAATCAATCCTAGTAGACTGTTGAAGGACTTATTGACGATGAGGTGGGAGGAGATATATATCTGCCTCTCCTTAAATGAACTGCCCCACTCTGTCCGAGATGCCTTCTTGAGTATACAGTTCAGCCTCAGAAAATTGCTTACACGACAGTTTAAGGCGGGGCCCATCCCCTCCAAAGTCTGGTTTGATAAACATTGCTCTATAGCTTTAAAGACATTAAAGAATCTGTTGCACAAAACTCCAAAACCAATCATGGAGATTCGGCAAGCCAGACTTAGTTATCGTATAGCTATTAAAAATAGAAAAAAAGAATTGAAGGAGGAAGCATGGCAAAAATTGGTGTCAACCACCGAAAATCGAGATCTCTCGGCCTTCTGGAAATTTATAAATACCCCGCTCCCTTGGGTAAAGTTGCCGGAGAGAAATATTGACCTTGCAATTGATGGTGAAACGTGGGCTGCTTATTTTCAAAATCTATATAGTCAACCCACATCAACGACATTAGAACCAAAGGCCTCATCATCTTTAGACCTCCTTGATGTAACGCATTCTAACATTGTCTTCAGGTGGGAAGAGGTGGAGATGGCGATAAGGGAGAGTCCAGCTGGCAAAGCACCAGGACCGGACGCCATCCCCACAGATGTTTTCAAAGCAGAAATATCCTTTTGGGCACCACTATTGACATCTGCCTTGAACGCCGCAACTATCTCGGGCCACTTCCCTTCCTGGGACGAGGCCGTAGTGATACCCATCTTCAAAAAGGGTGATAGGCATTCTCCATCTTGCTATAGGCCTATCTCCCTCCTCGATTCCTTAATGAAGATTGCAGGCCGCATTATTTTGAAACGTCTTGAAGTATGGACAGCGGAGAAGAACATACTTTCAACACTCCAGTATGGCTTCAGATCAGGGAGAGGTACAGTAGAACAAACTCTGAATCTACATCTTATTATGTCCAAATACGTTGACACCAAAAATGGAAACCTGTATGTTACTTATGTGGACTTAAGCTCTGCTTTTGATTGTGTAAACCATGAACAACTTTGGGACATTTTGGAACTTTTGGGAGTAGATCCATCAATACTCATCTTTATAAAGAATTTGTATAGAAACGCAGGAGCTAGAGTTAGATACGGGCCAAAAGGAGAGTGCTCGCCAAGATTCTCCATATATAGAGGGGTTAGGCAGGGATGTATATTAGCCCCAATGCTTTTCTCCCTCTACATAGACGCAATAGGAGATCATTTAAAAAACTTCGAATGCGATTATCCCAAGGTGGCAGGGCAATCAATCCCTATCTTGCTCTATGCCGATGACGCGGCTATACTTTCACAAACTAGAGTGGGGTTACAAAAAGCAGTCACGGCATTCAGGGATTTCATGTACGATAAAGGCCTGAGAGTCAACATTAAGAAAACCTACTCAATGGTCTGTAATAAAAAGATAAACAAAAGATCATGCCCCATTCATATTGAGGAGCAAAGACTAGAGACAGTGGACAATTTTACGTATTTGGGCATTTCTGTAAATCGACATACATCTTGGAAGTCGGCAGTTAAAATGAGAAAACTTGCCATTGTTAGAGCTGTTGGTGGGCTCAGAGACTTTGCCGGAAGAATAGGTGGGAGGCCTGTTAAACAGCTAATTATTTTATATAAAACAAAATGTATTTCAACAGCTATTTATGGGGCTGGCCTTTGGGGCATCGAAACAAACATTACCTCTATTCAAATTGAGGAAAACAAATTCCTAAGGTATTTATTGGCAACACCTAAATCAACTTCCGTATACATGATGCATATTGAGTTAGATTTATCATTTATTTCTGATTTAATTAAAGTGGAACCCCCACTTTTGTGGCATAAAATCTGGACCACTACTGAAACAGACTTAAATCGCGAAGTGATACGGGACATTCTCAAACAGGAGGGGGTAAGACATACGAAATGGCTGGTCTATGTTAAAAACTTTTTTGTGGAAATTGGTCACCCAGAGTACTTTTCTGACCCATTGACCTTGGTTTCTATATCTAGAAAAAACTTAAGAAAAACTCTATTGGATCACTTGGAGTCTAAAAGATGGAACCATCAAAAACAAAATACAACTCTCCAGGCGTACCAAAGGGTGACGCAGCACAAGGGCCTCCAAGCATACCTGTCTACAGATTTTTCTTGTTATGCTAGAATGCTTCTTGCCAGATTTAGACTGGGCTCTTTTTTTCGTCTTATAACTTTTCCAGTAAGAAGTGATTGGTCTCGAAATCTGAGTTTTTGCCCATGTGATGATACCTCTGTACAATCAAATATCCATACCATCCTATTTTGTACTTATTACGCGATTCCCAGGAAAACATTATTAAAACCCCTACTAAAGAGATGGGGCCTGAGGTCTTGCAAGGATGCGTATGAGCGCTTACAGACGCTAGAGGATAAAGAAGTTATAGGTATCATGGAACAGTACTTGAAGTTGTTGATCAAATTTAGGAAATCTCTGCAAGGCCCTACCTAAATATGCTGTTTTTTAGATTTCTTCTTTTTTTAATTAACTTTTAATCATGCTAAGATTGGTTCTCCTGATCTTGCTTTTTAAATGGTAATGATTTCTCCGATACACTTTTCCATTTCTATTTACTTATTTTAATGAATTGATCAAATTGTTTGTTTTAAATTATTTCTGTAATTGTATGCTTGTATGATATTTTATGAAATATCGAATAAAGCTTATTTGAATTGAATTGAACACAAGATGCTGCACCCTCTGGTTCGCCATGTTGTGCTGTTCACAGTGATTATTCAGCGCGTAACGAGCTCCCGGCCCTAAATCTCAACACTAGCAGCATGACATGCCTATTTCCTCCCGTTCACAGAATTTGCAGAGTTTCATGAAATCTCATGGAGTTTTTTTTGTAACTCCGAAAGTTCCACCCAGGCCTACAGTACATGCACTCTCTTAAGTGAAAGCAGACAACTTCGGCCCAATCAAATCTTCCACCTAGTAAAACAACACGTGGCTGGAGCCTAAGTCCTTCATTCAGTAGTACTCTGAAAGCTCTTTTTTGTTGATCGCATAAGGTCTGAGACAGCTGCACTGTAAAGCCAGACCTAAATACTTTTATAACAGAGTGTAGTCACTATCTCAAATTGTCTAACTGTTTCTCTGTTGTAATCCTATTCTTTTCTGTCAAAACATGGGTTTTTGAGATTATTCTGGTTATGAGGAATTTTGTTTTTGCCATTTGCATGAAATTATTTACCGCACCATAGGAGTCAAGAATGGTACAGAAACATATCAGCCCCACATTGCACATAATATGTACATAAGCTACAACTAATAGGCCAAAGGAAAAAATAGCATGGGTGTAAAGTGGGAGCATCAGCGCTTTACACTTAAAGGACAGTGGTGGTAACTGAGTATTGTTATGTGTCCCTAGTTCTTATCTTATCCCATGAGATGCCCTTTACATTAGACCTTAGAATTATAAAGGGTAACCTTTTCTTGATGTATGATTGGCCAGCGGCCTATCCACCAATAGCCCAACAGCTTCAGCTTCCGCACCTTGGAAAGCCTGTCTACTTCGGGTAGGCTTTTCAATTCTCTTTTTTCTTGTCTGCTACCGTAGTGAAAGGCATGATAGCCACACAGACAAAAACCTGACTGTGACCTCTGCATGCAGAAAGAAAACTCTCTAAGCATCAGGACCATTGGTTTTCCAGATAAATAAACGCCACTTTGTAGTTTCTGTTTTGTAATACAGAATTTAATGGTGACCAGACATCATGACCAGCATTACAGTTTTGGCAAAAGTGCTTGCATTGCATCAGGATAAGAACTTTAAGCAAAATAATCTTCGACTTGCCTGCGGTGGCCACTTAGTATGGTGGGCAGTCTTCCACCAGGGGGCAGAGGTGAGGTCGTCAGGCAACAATGAGGTCTAATAGCCTGTCCAGTATTCTTTGAATGAGCCAAATAATTTTTATTTTCATGACAGGTCATCAAATAACATGGATTCACAATGAACAAAGGTCAGATGTATGGCACAGGCTAATACTTCTGCGAATAGTGCTGCAGGATAAATTTGACACTCATGGCATCAAGCCTGTGTAACGAGGAAAGTCCCTTACAAACTGTGCAGCTGTTCTTTGTTTTTTATGGATATCATATGACAAAATATTGGGGAAGTGATATTTAAATTGTCCTGAAGATGGTGGTTGTTATTTGTAGTGTCACCAAAACGCATTGGTGAAGTGTTGAAGACACAATCTACAATACACTGGGGAGCTGTATATGTTATTTAATGAATACATGGAGACCTGGTGACATAAAAAGTAGATGTGTTTGTTTGTGAAGACCAATTGTTTTGTCTTAGATGATTTCCTCCCGAGATATATATATATATATATTACATATATAGATGCATTGTATTTTTAACTATTTTATTATAGATATGAAATTTTAATATGCAAAATATTTTATCTATGATGAAAGCAATGATAAGTATACGACTAATCTTGTCCAATGGAGAAATAAAAACTTGATAACAAATGAGGAATACAAGTATCTAAATTGAGAGTATCGCAAGCTATCAGCAATGTACAATTCACAAAGACAATCAAAATCCATCAGAGAGACCTAATGCGTAATCCTTGGGAAGCCTTTATGAAAATACATACAAATATATAGATTATTTTCTAAGACCTTATGTACAATCCCTTCCATCGTATGTACGTGATACATGTGATTTCCTCAGATTAATTGAGAATATAGCCTGGAAAAAAGACATGTTGTTAATGACATTAGGCATCAACAGTTTATACACATGTATACCGCATGAATTGGGCATGGATGCCAGTCGCCATTTCCTAAAAACGTGTGATTTGTTGTATTTTATGCACAATGAAATGCTCTTGACTATGATGTATACTTGTTTGACTAACCATTTCTTCATATTTGATCATGTGATTTATTGCCAAACCCAGGGGACAGCAATGGGGACCTGCGTCGCCCCCAGTTATACGGGAGCAGGTGGTGGGTAACATCAAAGCCTTTAACCAACGTGTTGTCCTCTGGGCTAGATATATAGATGATGTATTCTCTATATGGAAAGGAACAGAAATTGAAGCCACAAGTTTTGTGGAAACCCTAAACGATAACAACTTACATTTAAAATTTACTTGTACAATACATATGAATGAAATTGAATTTCTGGATGTAGGAATCATTTGTGAATGACAACAAACTGGAGAGTAGATTATTTAGAAAGAAAACTGCTGACAACAGTTTGTTGCATGCAGGTAGTTGTCACCCCATAAATCTAATTAACAGTATACCTTACGGAGAGCTATTAAGGGCCAGAAGGAACTGTAGCTCGGAAATAGCCTTTCAGGAAGAAATGGCAAGAATGAAAATACGATTCAGTGAAAGGGGATACTCCACGAAAATAATAAGAGAGACATGTGAGAAAGTAATAACAGTGAAAAGAGTTGACTTGTTGAGAGTAAAAAGTAGAGATGTGATAAGAACCTATACAATTCATAACAGCAATTAGCAATCAAGCTTGGGATGTCAAAAGATGTCTCAAGAATATTCGATGGGGGAGTGGCTAGCAGGCGAGCATGCAAGACGTGAGCTGAATTAGCTCCGTTTAAAAAACCCCGTTTTTCGCTATTTATCCTGAAAAACTTGATACCAGAACCCTATCCCTGAACATACCTGGCAAGGGGCATCTGCCGGAAGAGCGAGGAGGAATCTCCGGTCTTCGGGGTGCCGCCTAACGAAAGCTCCGCTCCGGAGCGGCGGTGAGGCCTGGAGGCAAAGTGACATCCCCGACCCACAGTGGAGGAGACGGCGGACCGGAAGTGAGCCGGAGTCGGGGGAGGCGTGGGCCCACGCGCCCCTCCACATGCAGTAAGCGGGAATTCCTGCCGGGGCTTTGAGGGTATTGTACTACGGGCCCCATGCAATTTAATCACCCACTCAGGGGCACCGACCGCGCTGTCTTGCAGACGGATAACGAGAGGCCGCCAGCACCCGTGGAGCGGGGAACTCGACACCGGAGGCACGTCAGGAAGGCGCACGGACCCCCCTCGGTGGCCAGACATCCAGGTCCCTGCCCACGTTGAGGGAAACAGCACCGCGCCATACCATAAGGCTCGGAGTCTATAGAGGAAGCACACCGGAGCGCCCGACTAAGACACGCCCACGAACAGGGACTGCGGCCATTTGCCCCGGGGCGAAGGAGAAGTCTGCGGAGCCGCTGGGCTTGGGGGTCTAACGGAGTAACCTGGAGGGCGATTAACAAAGCTGTATCCACTTATAGACTACACCCGCAAAGTCCTTTGCTGGACAGCTCAAGCGGGGCCGGTGTGGACGGAACGCTTTTCACCTCCCCTCCCCCCACCTATCTCCTCTCTTTCCCATTGCTGACAGCCGGTGAGGCCTCTCCACACATCGAGCAGCTGCATGCGCTAGGCCCATACTGTGGAACAAACAGACCGGTAGGAGGAGCACCCTGCATACAGGCCAGTGACAAACTTACCTACAGGGATTTGCAAACCAGGACTCTGGTGGCATTTTCACAATCTAACGGCAAAGGTGGTGCAGACCTGGTACTGACGTATGTCCAAGTTGGGGGCATTACGATTTCAGCGCGTCCCTTGAAGGTCTTGGGGGCATCCCATAGGCACTGTCACATCACTAACTGTAAGCACCCCAGGGAATATTTAGTGAGAACTCGAACGCCTACCAACGCAGTGGATGACCTGCTGTAGCGCGCTGTGGAGCTGCCTTACTCCCGGCTGAGCGCAAGAGTGCACACAGTGGGGGCACTATCCAGACGCGTGGTGGGAATACGCGACACAGAGTCTATACATAGTGGGAGAAAACAAGTTGAACAATGGTGCGGAACAGGCTCCGTCAGCCCGACCCAGTGTCACACACTGTGGTGCACTCCTCTGGATCGGAAGATCCCCTTGCCTCCTCAAATCAGTACGTAATCCCTACGACAGGTATGAAGGCGCAGGAAGACAAACTGGACCTTATTCTCACAGAAATCAGGGCCTCCAGAGAAGCACTTGAAACAAGGATGGACACGATGTCAACGGGCCTCTCGCTGTTGAAAGATGACCACAAGAAACTGTCGGAACGAGAGGCTGAACACAAACTCGCCCTAGCGGATCTGATCCCTCAGCAGACTGAACACTCCACGAAGCTTGAGGAACTGGAGAGACAAATTAAAGGCTTGCGGGAGAGGGTGGACGACACTGAAGGGCGCTCACGCCGCAACAATATACGCATTTTGGGCGTGCCGGAACGCAGTGAAGGGGCAAACCCGACTAGATTTGTAGAAGAGTGGCTGAGGACAATCATGAACCCTGAGGAACTCACCCAGATGTACAGTGTGGAAAGAGCCCACAGGGTGCCCCCAAGGCTGCCGAAACCAGGAGCCCCCCGCGTCCGCTAATAGCAAGACTCTTACATTTCAAGGACCGGGATGCAATACTGAAAACTGCAAGAGAGAGCGCCCCAATAAAATATGAGAACAAAACAATCTCCATTTACCCGGATTTTACCCAAGCAGTACAGAAAGCCCGGGCATCCTTTTGGGAAGTAAAACGGACTTTAAGGGAATGTAACATGAAATATTCACTCTTCTTCCCAGCACGCCTCAAATTATCCATGGCCGCAAGACTGTGATTCTGGGCAAATCACTTAATCTCCCCGTGCCTAAAATGAAAGTGTGTCCTCATGTAACGTAACTGGTGCTATGTAAAGCGCTCTGATACCTGATTCGGTTCGGGTCTAGTTTGCGCTATATAAAACTCTGCAAAAAAAAAAAATGACTTTTTTCTTTGACACCCCTGAGGAAGCCTCAGAATGGATGGAGGTGACGCTTATGCCGCCCCCATCCCAAGATGATCGGCCGGTAGAACTGAATAAACAACCACCGGACACTTCCAGAACGCACTTGGACCAACAAACTACAGTGGAGGTGGAGGTCTTGCAGCCTGGAAGACATGACCAGTCAGGTGCAGGGAGCTCATTGGAACTAGCAGTCCTGACGACCGACGCATGGGCAGCACATGATGAGAATATCGACATGGACATGGCCAGTCGAGCCGGCTCACGCACGACAGCATCGGATACAGACGCTAGAATACAACTGTTCCCAAGCATCACGGATCAGATGGCGGAGGACCTATGAACAATGGGGATGCGGATGCAGTTTGGTAAAGTAGTCACGCACCGACCTGACTGATTGGAGGGAGGGGAAAGGTACCAAGATACATATTGTTAATGGGGTGTTATGCAGGGGAGTCTTTTGGTAGATAACTGCTAGAAGACGACGGCTGGGCGCGCACCCCCAGGCGCAGGCACAATTGCGTTCTGTTTATACCCCAGTTGGGTACTCTGGTTTGGTCCTCCACAGTTTGAGGGGAGGGACCTTAAGGTTGGGGAGTTTAGCACAAATGTAGCACTTACACTGTACAACAGGATGTCAAGTATGTTGAGATCTAAGGTAATGGCTCGTGAGAGAAATACTCTTCGTCATGTCGACTCCTAACAATTATAAGATCTGCACCTGGAATGTGAGAGGCCTGGGCTCAGTGCACAAAAGACATAGAGTTCTGGCGTAATTTCACATGCGTCAAATATCCATAGCATACCTTCAGGAAACTCACTTGAATAGAGACGAGGGAACTAAACTACTACGGAAATGGAGGGGCCAATAACATGCCACGGAATACTCAGCGTTCTCCCGGGGGGCGGCCATTTGGATTAGAAATACTGTCCCATTCAAAGTCATAGGGCAAAAGGTAGACAAGGAAGGGCGATATGTTTTCATACGAGGGATACTAGATGGCTTATGTATAGTCCTGGGATGTCTATACGCACCCAACTCGGAGCAATCAAAGTTATTAGTGGGGTGTTATCAGGATGGGTAGCACACGACTGGGTGGTGGGAGGGGACTGCAATGCGGTACTAGATATTACACTTGATAGGTCTCACCCCCCACTGCGTCCAACAGAAAGTAGAAGGCAAGCTGAAGCGCAGGCGTCCTGGGCAGACGGTTGGGAACTTGTTGACACGTGGAGGATAATGAACATGGCTAATAGAGAGTACTCGTTCTATTCTCCACCTCACAAATGACACACTAGAATTGACCGTATATTCTGTTCTCACCCGTTGACTGGGTCCATCGCGTCGGTAATGCATATGGGTAAGACACTACCGGACCATAATCCAGTGGAACTAACAATACAGTGGGGGAGGCTCCCTACCCCAATACCAACGTGGCGGCTATCGCCAGGTTTGTTGGAAGACTCGGTCTTTAGATCCGCTTTACTAGATGCCAGCACCAAGTACTTTGACGAAAATGAGAACACAGCCAGTTCCAGACAAATTGAATGGGACGCGTTTAAGGCGACTGTGCGCGGGGTAGCGATGGGCACAAAAGTGGATGTCAAGCATACAGTGTTGGAGAAACTTAAGACAGTGGAGGGTAGCCTGGCGATGCTCGAGAATGAGGCTGCGTGCACGGATGACGCCCCCACCCAACTCCAAGATGCACATATTCAACATGCGGAACTGTTAGAGGAATTACGGGTGATAGATTACAGGGAATATACAAACAGACAACACACACAGGCCGATAGGGCGGGCCCTCTCCTGGCGCGCTTAACACACAATGCTCAAGAGAGCGCTGCCATAAAGGAGGTGAAAGACCAAAGCGGGACGATAATATGAACTCAAATAGATATAAATAATAGGCTCAGAACTTATTACACTGAGCTATACAGCCCACACATCCCGCTCTCGGAACAGGACTTAGAATACTTCCTTTCGGATATACGCATTCCACAATTAACACCTACACAACAGACTGAGCTCTCGAAGCCCATAACGTTGGAGGAAATCAGACAGGCCATCAAAGCGCTCCCACGCAACAAAGCTCCTGGGTCGGACGATCTACCGGCTGAATTTTACCTGAAGTATATTGACACTCTAGCCCCCAGATTACATACACTTTACAGGGAAGCCCTGGAAGGTAATGTCCTGCCAGATACGACGCTGCAGGCACTGATAGTTTCCCTGCTGAAGCCGGGTAGGGACGCCCTGCAGCTGGAGAACTATAGGCCACTGTCCTTATTAAACACGGACTACAAAATCCTCAGTAGACTACTGGCGAGCCGACTCTCCCAATGCGTCGCGGACATAATACACCCAGACCAGTGTGGATTTGTACCGGGTAGGAGCACAGCACTGAATCTAAGGAGACTGAGTCAGTTGATGACACAGGATGGTGGGGATGGCGACACTGAGGGTTGTGTCTCCCTGGACCTCAGACAGGCCTTTGACTCCCTGAGATGGGCTTACATGTTCGCAGTAATGGGCAAATTCGGCATACCGCCAGAATACATTGCATGGGTGAAATTACTATATCACAGACCCACGCGCGTGTCTGAACCAATAAATGTATTTCTGGGCAGTTTGAAATAGCGAAGGGTACTCGGCAAAGCTGCCCACTATCGCCCTTGCTCTTTATAATCGCCTTAGAGCCCCTATTAATAAAGGTACGAACCATGGCAGTTAACACGGGGATAACTAGACTCAACACCCATCATGTCATCTCCGCCTATGCGGATGACATATTGTTGTTTCCTCAAAGATATAACCAGCCCACTAACACCACTGCCTGAGATATTTAATGATTTCCGGGGTCGATCGGGCCTGATGATAAATGAAACCAAATCCTATGGGTACTGTTTTCATAGGTCTCTAGAGGACTCGCACTTACAGTTTATACCGTACAGCTTCCAGGTGGCGCCCGAGACTTTCAAATACTTGGGTATACAGATTTACAGACGACCACAGGATCTACTGGAGGGTAATGTAGGTAAAGCCCTTGGCACCCTGAAGACGCAAGTTCGCTTCTGGAGCACACTACCGCTCTCAGTGGCGGGTAGAGTAACGATCTCGAAAATTGTGGTACTACCAAGACTGATATATTATTTCACAAACATACCGATACTGATACCCATGCCCTTTTTTAAAGCTCTAAACACGGTCCTAACGGAACTGATATGGGGCTCAGGCAGGAGACGCATCAGTCTAGTAAAATTACAACTACCGAAGGACAGGGGCGGTATTGGGGTGCCAGACCTGATTGCATATAGCTATGCGTGCCAGCTCCAGTGGCTGGCCTACTGGCTAGCGGGACGCAACCTCCATGAACTGAATATATCTGAGGCCGACAGGCAAAGGGGAGATATACACCGCTTGCTGCTCCCACACGCTGGGATACCGGACTCCGCCCCACCTTTGCTCCGGCTAGAGATTAAACACTGGAAGGCGGCGGTCAAATACACTAATAAACTTTCAACATATGCGCCCACAATACCATTACTGGAAATCCCCCTAGGGACTGGCACACTCACGGAGCACAGGCTGAGACCATGGCACGACGCAGGAGTTATGCATGTAGGGGATTTTTTCTCTGAGGGAAGCCTTTTGACGTACGAAGACTTTACCAGGTTGCACCAGACCCCGAGGGCGTTGTTCCTCACACACGCGCAGCTAACACATTACATAACCACACACTGGGCACGAGACAGAGCGGAACCGGTTACGAACACGTTGCTCACAATGCAATACCTAATGGGGACGGGTAGTCACCTGACGAAATGGCTGACCAACGGTATCAGAACAGACTGAGCAGTGTCACTGCAGCCCCTCCGGACACGCTGGGAAGTGGACGCAGGCAGAGCTCTCAGGGACAAGGAATGGGAGAAGGTGCTGAAATACCCCAAAAAAGTGGCGCGCAATCCGAAGTTCAGGTTCATCCAGTTAATGATAGTCCATAGGGCCTACCTAACCCCCCACAGACTGCATGCAATGTTCCCAGACGCAGCGGATAAATGCCCCAGATGTAGCGCAGATGACGCAGGCCTATTGAATCTGTTCTGGGATTGCCCCAAGCTTGGGTATTACTGGGTAACGATCCATGAGATTCTAACGGTGGTAGCCCCGGGTAGACCTTATACGTCCCTACTGTACGGCATCCTGGGCCTGGGCCACAAAGAAAAGAAAAGGAGTGTTGCTACTAGATTTGTAGACTTAGCTCTGCTGTTGGCAAAAAGGGCGATAGCGATGAGATGGAAATCAGCCAGACCGCCAGACATCGAGACCTGGTACGGGGAGGTAATGAGGTGGGGGAAGGTGGAAGGACTGGAACTGCAAAGGGAGGAAGGTAGGGGCCTCAGAAAAACGCACATATCGTTGGATTGGAACTCGATACAAGCGGAGTTCAAAACATGCACCAAAGCGCACTTTGGGTGAGTGCCCGCAGTAGAAAACCATACAAAGAGATCTATATCTGGGTTAAATTTCCCATGACACATTTGTTTTGCTCACGGCGCAGCACCTCTAATGCACTTGCAGGCCAGGATGCGGAACCTGCTGTCATGATACGCAACATACACGACGGAGGGGGAGGAGCGACGACAGTTCAGATAATCACAATGTTTTAAGGACATGAGACAATACCAGAAAGTGAACAAATTGTGTGATTTGTAAGTGCTAAGGGAGGGGGCAGGGGGGAGTTAGAATAAGTTATGTTAAAAAAAAG
The DNA here is from genome assembly GCF_964261635.1 of Lissotriton helveticus. Classification (NCBI taxonomy): domain Eukaryota; kingdom Metazoa; phylum Chordata; class Amphibia; order Caudata; family Salamandridae; genus Lissotriton; species Lissotriton helveticus. The sequence continues at coordinate 826,366,286 of NC_136067.1, read as the reverse complement.
GATGGACGGCTAACAAGAAAATTGCACTGTTTGATATTTATGTACACACCAATGGACAAATACATTGTAATACTAATAATATGCCGAATGCATGTCTGTAATTGGAACATCAATGCAACAATAAAAACTATTTACAAAAAAAAGATATCTCAAGAAATTCTGGCATGTCCTGAGTACAGATGAAACTAAAGGAGATGCCAGTGGCTCTCTGACTGCTAGATACAGTGAACGTTCATTCCAGAACTGAAAGCCCTGTGTTCCTCTAGAAAGTTGAAGACAGGGAAAGGAGCCAACACTCAATGCCTCCTAGAGGTGTTACTGTTAGAAGACCTAAGGAAAGCCAGTGGGTCAGATGAACAGGACAGAGTGGGTGGGCGGGGACAAGAGGATAGGCCAGCAGGGGAAGCCCCCTATGACCTTGAATCTAACCCATACCAGGAGGAGCTTGATTGCTGCCACCTGGAGAACTTAGATCTCCAAGAGGATACAGCAGGTGGCCTTGAGGAAGCCCCCTTTGTCCTTCTTGGGAAAGTGCAGAGCAGACCAAGGAGGTCTAGATCTTCCTCTGTAGATTCCAATGCCTCAGGACAGTCTATAGGGACCTCCATATCTAGGAAGAGGGAGAACTATTTGGATAGGGAATACCAACTTCTTGAACTTGAGAAAGCTAGGCTTAGGCTCAGGCAAGAGCAGTTGGCACTTGACAAAGAGGCCCTAGAAGTCCAGAGAGCTAGGAAGAAATTGAGACTAGAGTCCCATGGTGGCAGCAACAAGGTCCCTAGAGTTCGAGAAACTTCTTTTGACCACAGGAACCTGAGCAAGATAGTCCCTCCCTACCATGTTGGGGATGACATCCACAAATGGATAACAGCTTTGGAACTGCCCGGTAAAGTTCAGAAGGTCCCTCAAGAGCAGTGGGCATCTATCTTGTGACTCTCCTTTGCTGACAAAGGTAGAGATAAGCTCCTCACTGTAAGAGAAGAGCATGCTAATAATTACTCAGTTTTGAATAGTGCTCTCATTGATGGGTGTGCCTTAACCACTGAGCAATACAGGATTAAGATCAGAGACACCCAGAAAGCACACACCCAGGACTGGGTAGATTTTGTGGATAGTGCAACAAAGACTCTTAAAGGCTGGCTACTTGGCAGCAAAGTGCATGACTACCAAGGATTGTATAATTTGATTATGAGGGAGCAGATCCTTAATAATTGTCAAACCCAGCTTTTGCACCAGTATCTGGTGGACTCAGATCTGACTTCTCCGCAAGAACTGAGAAAGAAGGCAGATAAATGGGTCAGCACCAAAGCTAAACAGAAACACCAGGGTGGTGGTGGTGACCAGAAGAAATACACTTCCAAACCCAAAGAGAAAGGTGGGTGTAAATCTAAAGAGACAGGGTTGGGGGGGTGGCCCTAAACTCCTTCTTCCCCTGGAAAGAAACCTTATTGCTTTGTTTGTAAAAAGCAAGGCCACAGGAAAAATGATTCTGATTGCCCCAAGGCCAGCAATAAGGAAAACATTCCTCCTACTACTACAACACCCCCTAGTGCACCAAGTAGTAATCCCCCAGGTGGTAGTAGTGCAACCAACATGTTGTTGGGTTCTCATGGGGAACTGATGTGGATACCAGCTTAGCCAGATCCCCCACACAGGCCCCCTTACCCTTTGATGGTGGCATGGGGTTTGCCACTTTTACTGTGAGTCCCAATACTTTGGACAAGTACAGACAGGAGCCTCTGATAAATGGTCAGAAATCTGTAGCCTATAGGGACACATGGGCTAGTGTCGCCATGGTGACAGGAAATCTAGTGCCCCCCCCCACTTTAGCTTTTACCTGAGTACAAGTACCAGGTGACCAACACTGATGGTGTAAGAACAGATCCATGGCCATAGTTCTCAGCTGGGGAGGGGGTCACTGGTCCCTGAAGAGTTGCAGTGTCCTCAAACTTGCCTGTAGATTGCCTCTTGGGCAATGATTTGGAAACTTCAGCCTGGGCTGAAGTAGAATTGAAGACCCATCTAGAGATGTTAGACCTCTCTTAGACAGTTGGTGTGACCCTTAGGGCCCCAGTCCAGCCACAGGGAAGTTCAGGAGCAGTGGGGGGTGAAATAATGGCCCACTATGCTCCACCAGAGAGTAAAGGGGATGAAGAAAAGTCGTTCTCCCCCACACTATAGGTAAGGGTCAGCTTCCTCGGGGAACTGATCCTACCCCTTGTGAAGGAACTGCCACAGAGGTGGTCAGGCCTGTCCTGGCAGATCCACTGAGGGCAGGGGAACCTTCCAAGGAGGTACCCAGTCTGGAGCAGGTATCCTGCCCCTCTCTACCCAGTCGCAGTCAACCGAGGATGCAGAGGTCAGGTATGTCAGTGGACCCCTAGGGGCCCACTGCCAGGAGGAATACCCTCATCCACAGATTAGGGACCCCCAGCTTAGTAGTACTAGCCAGGTGGATAATCCTCAGCAATCTGAGGGATCCCTCCTACCCTTAGGCAGTGACATCCCCAGATGAACTTGGCGGGGCAAAGGAAAACCTGGGACAAGGCTGTCCCAAATCTTCACTGACCCCCCCATTGTTCCAACCAGAAGGGATCCACCAAAAGCTGTAGGCATCCAGAGGTTGACCCCTAGGGATAGATATAAGTCAGTAATTGAGAGAAAGGCGTGAATGGTGGCCAGTGCTCTGAAGAAGCTGAGACAAACCATGTAAGGGCCTCACTTTCCTAATCAGACACCCCAACAGCCTCTTTCTTGGCTCAAACAGATTACAGGTAGTCACCTCAAATTTCTGAGAGGCTCCAAGACTCTTCAGGGGAGGTACTACTTAGTGGACCATAAGATAGGGGGTATCCATGCAAGTGCAGGACCTTCCTTATTTGGCCACGTAGGACATACAGACTCAACTGGGCAAGGTTAGCCTTATCTCCTTTCATTAGGGAGTGTTATGTAGGAAGGTAGGATCCTTTAGCATGGTTGCCCCAATTATTTTGCCTGGTGCTAAGCTGTTATTAACTAGTCTGACTCGGATCGTGCTAATCAGGACCCCAGTCTATCTGTTTTCTCCCAGATTGGATACTGGAGTACCCTTATAAGTCCCTAGTATATGGTACTGGGGTACCCAGGGCATAGATACCCCAGAGGTCCCCCATGGGCTGAAGCATTCAATATGCCACCCATGGGAGACCAGTCAAAATGGAACTACAGTCCTGCCGTTGCAGCCTGTGTAAGCTGGTGCTAGCACCACTTACTAAAGGTATAGGTTTCCTATATCCAGGTTCACTGCACTTAAAACCCATAGCTGGCCTTTACAATCCTGAAGGTAGGGTGCTTGGTTCTAATTTAGAGGGTTCCCCTGCATGAGCAGGACAGCCCTACAGCCTACGGAGTCCATTCTCCTGGGTTGTCAGTGAAGTAGCCATATACTATATAGAGGGGCACCGCGTAATTACGTGATAACCATCTTGAAACTAGCTGCAAAAAATCCTATCATGTTTGGTGTGGGGGGTATGATTCCAAGCACTGGAAAAGCACTCCGTTAGGCTCTCCACATCCCTGGTACCAGTCTTCCAGACCCAGACAGCGCAAAATGGTTGCTACCGACCAGAGACACGATTCTGCCCTTCTGCTGCTGACAGAGTAGCCTTACTTTGTCGACGAATTTCAAATATTCTGTGAAAATAGCGTCGTCTATTTCACGCGAAAAGAATACTTGAACGACTGGGAAAGCTATCACTTTATTAAGCGAAACAGACAAATGGTTTGTTTATTTGTGGAGTTACTAACTGTATTCAGTTGAAGGATTTGTAAATATGGCGCTTTGAGAAATTTTGTAAAAGGAGGTGTCAGTTTAAGGAGCGGAGCGAGAGACGGAGAAGCTGCAGCGGCAGCATACGTCACAAGAGTCGCGCTGTGATTGGCTAACATACGTCACAGTGTTTGCGCTGATTGGTTCACGTGACTAAGGCAAGGTTACAGCTGATTGGCTCTTCTGAAAAGCAGTAATTCTATTGGTTGAGCAAAATACTGACATAGCTTAACCTGATTGGCTTGTTGGTGTGTTTCGCGCACGGATTGGTTGGTGTTGCGGAATAACACGGAAGTGGTTACGATCTTTTCCGAAGTAAGGGAAATAGTTTTAAAACATGGATTATTATTCCGGAAAGAGAAAAAGAAGCTTCCATGGTTTCAGAAATTGAAAAATAAACTTAAACGTGACAAGAAAATTGTAACGTGAGGTGGAAGATTAATTCATAAGTACAAAACACCTGCAGCGTATATGTTGGGTGAATATGGTTATCCTACTTGTCTTTGGATTGAGAATTGGATGAAATATACCGAAAATGATGGTGTGTTAGCATGGCCAGAAGATGGATCTTTTAATTTGGCAGTTTTGAAAAATTTAAGAGAAAAAATGATTAAACTTGTACCAACGCCTACACCTACTCAATTTGAAGCTCTAGTTGAATGAGAGGATGAGATGTTTGAGTTACAACGAGAAAGTAGAGGAATATCAAGGAGTGGAGGACTAGATCTAAATAGAGAAACACATCAGGATAGAATGCGTCGATGGAGAAGTGCAGATATGTGTGATGGTTTATACCCAGTGAGACTAATTGATGAGGTAACTGGACAAAAGTGTACACAAAAGAAAAATCATATTGGTGAAGAAAATGAGTTAGAAGATGCAGTATTAGAAGAAATTTATACCAGAAAACCGCCACCTTATCAACCGGTTTGTACATGGACTTCTTCTAGTGCCCCTCCAAGAGAAATTATTGATGAGTCGTCTCCTAAAACAAATTCAAATAATGGAAAAACACCTGAAAGAGTAGAAACAAGATGTAGTTCAAATATATCAGGAGAAAATAGAAATTATGCTGAAACCCCAGTCCATAGAAATGAAACACCAGTGCATGAAACCCCAGTCCAGAGAAATGTAACCCTAAATAGAAAAAGAACAGAAAGGTATGAGGAATTACTGAGTACCTCAGAAAACATTCGTTCTACAAATGAATTAATACAGCAGTTAACTAAAAACATGGAAGCAGTAACAGTACCAGTAACGATTGGGCCTGTTCTTCCAGTATTTGATCAAAAAAAAATTAGACATTCAGCTTTGACTGTTCCACTAAATTCAGAAATACAGAAAGTGACTGAAAATTTTTATTCAGATTTGTCTGAAATTCATCAAGAAAAATTAATGATGCCTGATTTAACTTTTAATAAAAGTTTGACAATTAAAACTCCATCTGGTGCAGAATCAGACTCTGGAACTCCGGAAAAGAGTCCGAATAAAATAGATTTGACACAAACCCCAGAATGTAAATTACTTGATTTTGCAAAATTGAAAGCAGATATTGAGGAATTAATAATTGGAACAATAGGAACCAACAGTTTAAAGCTATATCAGGATGATGAATTATTGTTTATTTGCAAAAGCATAACTTGGAAAACGAAAAACAAATATGATCAGCTAGAGGAGATGGCTGCTGAATTAGAAGTAGATTTGAGTAGGCAAAAGATTATGCAAAAACATTACAGGGTGGATTTCTCTGAAAAAGATATTGAAAACATGAATACCACAGGAAGAATGATTCACATAAAAGAGTTAATTGTGGTTTTGAGAAAATTGGGTGATTTAGCTAAATGGAGAGTAAAATGGACAAAGAAAAGAGATGAAGACAGAACAAGCTTAGCTTTTCCGGTCAGAGAAAAGGAAATGGAAGTGGTAAATGAATTACCAATGAGAGAAATACCAGGAGGTGGGTATGTGCATGTCCCATGGACAAGGCAGGACATTTTAATGTTCACAAACGATTTTCCCCGGTTAAGAGAAAAACCTGTAGAATGGTATCGACAAGTAGACAGATTTGTGAAAGTTTCAAAAGTTTTATGGGTTGATCTTGATGGATTCTTTGACATAGTTGTCCCATCAGATCTTTGGGCAGAATGTAAAATCACTATAAATTGGTCTAAAGAAGAATACCCTCGACATTTGGTGACAGGTGCTCCTTCGCCAGAGGTAATGAGAAAGTACAAACAGGTAATTACACTCTTGAAAAATAAGATTCCCCCAAAAGAAATAGATTGGGTTAAAATAGATAGAACAACCCAGGAGCCAAAAGAATCAGTTCATTCATTCTATGAGAGACAACTGCTGGTATTCAAACAATACAGTGGTTATGAGAATTTAAGTGAGAAGGATATGAGCCATTTTATAAACAGATTTGTATATGGCTTGAGACCTGAAATTGGTGAAATGATAAGAACTGGAATAGTTGGTTGGCAATCAAACACAGTAGATGATATCTTGATAAAGGCAAAATACTGTAGTGATGAAATAGATGCTAAACAAAAGAAGTTAAAAGAAAAAGCTATGTGGGCATAGGTAAAAGTGGCTGAACAACATTTGGCAAATTTGGGAAATAAAAATGTTGACCAGAATCAAGGAAAATTTAAGGGTAATTATAATAAGCCAACATTGATTGGTAATATAGAAGAGTAAAAACAGAAACTCCCATGTTTTAATTGTGGCGAAATTGGACACTGGAAGCGTGAGTGTAAGAATCCGCCCAGAAATTTTACAAATGCATCATTAAATCCACAGATGCAGAATGAGATAAATCTGCAGCAACAGCTACAGCGACAGGTAGTGAATCAGCAAAGTCAGATACCACAACCGCAACTTCCAAACTGTGTAAATGTGCAGAGATACAGTGCAGAAACAGGATTCAGCGGAGGTGAACAGGTAAACAGACCACCAAGAGTGAATGTGTTGAATGTGTCACAACAATATTGGTTGAGAGAAGATGGTGGGAGTGAATCTGATGATTACTTCTGACGGTGCCTGAGAGAGGAGGAAGAGTGTGTGCTTGGAGCCACTCTTGAGGTAGATCAGACTGGTCCATTTGTAAATGGTAAAGTAAATGATGTAGAAATTACTTTCCTAGTGGATACATGTGCTACCCATTCTACTGTTAGATCAGTGGAAATAGAAAACCTACCTCTCTCTGGTGAAAAGATCCAAGTAGTTGGTGTAGCTAATCAGCAAATTAAAACAGATCTAACTGAACCAGTTGAAGTTGAAATAGGCAAATTTAAAGACATGCATACATTTATAGTTTGTAATAGCAGTCCTGTAAATCTTTTAGGTATGGATATTCTTTGTAAGATGAACTGTAAAATATTTTTCTCACCGGATGGTATTGAGCTACAAATTCCAGAAGAAGATGGGCTTTACAGATTAACAATGTCAATGGTTGAGGCAAAAGAGAGTAAATTATTTCCTGTATTTGATAAGAATAATCTACCTGAAGAATTAAAAGACACAGTGAATGTTAAAATTTGGGATTTCACTGGAGATGAAATAGGTCTGATGAAAAATGTAGAGCCAGTAAAAATATCAGTAAAACAAGGAGCAGATTATCCAAACATTCCACAGTATAAAATGAAAGCAGAAGTGATTGAAGGAGTAATTCCTGTAATAGATAAATTCATAAAACAAGGTGTTCTAAAAGAAATTGAGAGCAGCCCATGTAATTCACCGATTATGGGAATTAAAAAGCCAAACGGTACTTTCAGGATTGTTCAAGACCTGAGAAAGGTTAACAAAATTGTTGTTCCATGTTGCCCAATTGTACCAAACCCAGCGGTAATTTTATATCAGATTCCGCATGATGCAGAATGGTATACGGTTATAGATTTGTGTAATGCATTCTTTACTGTTCCATTGCATCCACAAAGCCAACAAATGTTTGCGTTCAGGTTCAAAGAGCGTATCTTAGCATGGTGTTGTATCCCTCAAGGATATACCGAGAGTCCATCTATTTTTAATCAGTTGCTAAAGAAATCCTTGGAAAATCTAGATTTACCTGGAAAATCTATGTTGGTGCAATATATTGATGATCTCCTTGTGGCTGCTAAAACAAGAGATAATTGTGTAACAGATACTATTACTCTTTTAAATCATCTGGCAGATGAGGGACATAAAGTATTACCTGCAAAATTACAGTTTTGCAAACAAGAAGTAAAATATCTTGGTCACAGAATTGCAAAAGGAGTCAGACAAGTGACAACAGAGAGAATAAAAATGATTCAAGCAATGCAACCTCCAAAAACACAGAGACAGGTTAGAATGTTTCTGGGAATGGTTGGTTATTGTCGCCTATGGATTAGTGGATTTTCAGTAATTGCAAAACCACTCCAGAGACTGACAAAAGCAGACATAAAAGACCCAATTAGCCTAACAGATACTGAGTTAGAAGCTTTCGAACAGCTAAAAATAAGTTTGTGTGAAGCTCCAGCATTGGGTATGCCGGACTACGAGAAAGAGTTTGATCTGTATTGCAGTGAAAGAGAAGGATGTGCATTATCAGTTCTGATTCAGAGACATGGAAGACTGAGAAAGCCAATAGCATATTTCTCAGCTGTTCTTGACCCAGTTGCAAAAGCATTACCAGGTTGCTTAAAAGCAGTAGCTGCAACCAGTGTGAGTCTGGAACAAAGTGAAGGAATAATAATGGGATTTCCTGTAAAAGTATATGTACCACACTCAGTTGATATTCTCCTCACAAGAAGCAGAACACAACATTTGACAAACAGCAGGTTGACAAAATATGAAAAGGTTATCCTTGGTTCAGATGTCTCAATTGCGAGATGTGTGAATTTGAATCCTTCTACATTATTACCTGACACTTCTGAAACAGAAATCAGAGATGAGGCTGTTGATCATGAAGGCCTGGATGTATTAGAATATTGCACACAACCCAGACAGGACATAAAAGATGTCCCATTAGCTGAATCAGATTTTGTTTATTTTGTTGATGGTTCATGCTTGAGAACAGATGAAGGTGTTTTGAATGCAGCATATTCAGTGTGCACAGTTGCAGATGTAATTGAAGCCTCTTGTCTCAAAGGAATTCGTTCAGCTCAAGTAGCAGAATTGATTGCTTTGATTCGTGCATGTGAATTGGGTAAAGAGCAAAAAATAACTGTAGTGACTGATAGTCAGTATGGATATGGCGTAGTCCATGACTATGGCCAGCTCTGGTCTCAAAGAGGTTATTTAACTTCTGCAGGATCACCAATTAGAAATGCACAGTTGATTAAGAGATTGATCGATGGAATTCAGTTGCCAGAAAAGCTTGCAGTTGTAAAATGCACAGCACATAAAAAAGGAGAGGATTACATAACAAAAGGAAATTCATACGCTGATGAAGTGGCAAATTCTGTGCGAAAAATAATGTGTCAATCAATCGGAAAAAAGCAAATGAACATGTTTTGAACTCACTTGCCAACATCTGTAGTTGAGACTTGGCAGGGAGTGAAACAGTTACAAGATGAGGCAGATGAAGAGGAGAAAAACACATGGCTAAAAGCAGGATGCAGACAGAGAGAAGAAGATGAGGTTTGGGTCTATAAGGATGACAGAGTAGTAATGCCAGACAGCATGATATCTGACATGGCACGCATGTATCATGGAACAGGACATATTGGCAGAGGCTCTATGATCAGAATATTTAGACAAACATGGTACAATCCAAAATTCAGGATAATTGCAGAATCTCTTTGTCAGAGGTGCCGTACCTGTCAGCAGATTAACCCAAACAGAAAAACTGTTGTGAGCATGGGAACCATAGGACGGGGGGGGTCCTTTTACCAGATTACAGATGGACTTCATTGACATGCCACCTCATAACAAACTTAGATATGTTTTGGTGATAGTTTGTTTGTTTTCAAGATGGGTGGAAGCATTTCCAACACGCCGCAATGATTCAATTACTGTGGCAAAATTACTTTTGAGAGAAATCATACCAAGGTACGGATTTCCTGTAACGGTCGAGACAGATCGTGGTACACATTTTGAAAACAGATTGCTACAATTGGTTTATGAAGATCTAGACTTAAAGCAAAAGCTACACTGTGCTTACAGACCAGAAGCATCAGGTGTTGTTGAGCAAGTGAATGGTACAATAAAAAACAAAATAGCAAAAATTTGTTTAGCAACAGGAATGAAGTGGACAGACGCACTTCCACTTGTTTTGATGTCTTTGAAAAGCATTCCAGATAGAAAGACAGGTTTGAGCCCTCATGAAATTTTAATGGGCAGGGTCATGAGGCAAGCATTTGTTCCAGTTGATAAACTGTTGACCATTAATGATAGCATCATAATGGATTACTGTACAAATCTATCTGATGTGGTGACTTCTGTGTTCCATCAGGTGGGAACTGAAGTAATTACAAAAGAGAAAGAACAAGCACATGATCTGTTACCTGGAGACTGGGTGAGGACAAAAGTTCACCGAAGAAGAAACTGCTTAGTACCAAGGTGGCGGAAGGCAAGACAGGTGATATTAGTCACAACAAATGCAGTTAAGTGTAGGGGATTGAAGAGATGGATTCATGCTAGCCATACCATACGAGTCCCTACACCTGAGAATCCTGACGAAGGTGATACAACTGCTGATTCAGATTCAGAAGAAGACCCCGAAAGAAATCAAAATACAGATTCTGAAGATCGACATGAAAGTCGACATCTGGAAGATTCAAATGCGAATGAGGCATTGAATGAAGAGATTTTGATAAAAGATTCTGAAGAAAATGAAAATGATCAAGATCTGCTAGATCAAGTAGCAGAAGAAGAAGCTGAAGAGGTAGTAATTCAAGATCAGGAGAGTATTGAAAAGCAGATTGGAAGCTCTGAAAGCAGGAACGAAAATTCTGAAACTGGGAAGTTGGAAGTAATTGAAGAAGAAGAAGAAGAAGTTCCTAGTACCAGTTATAAGGATGATGTTCCTAACAGAGTGAAGCTGCCGAGTAAAGAAGTTCCTGAAACTGAAAAAGAATATGACAAAGTAAAATTGATTATCGATGAATCAGCCAATAACACAGAAAGTGAAACGGATGAAAGTGAAGATGAATCAAAAGTGAAAAGTTCAAGAAAAAGAACTTGGAGTGGAACAAAATTCAGCGGAACCAAAAAAGAAATTATCAAGAAAGGGAGATAATTGGCCAAATGAAAACAGAGGCCTAAAGTTTAAATTAGCAAAAGAGCAGGTTAACGAGATTTCAAGTTAAAAAGAAGTCTCAAATAAGAAAATTCAAGCAGGCAAAAGAATAGAAGTGATAAAAAGCAGAGTAAAAAGAGTAATAAAGCCAAATCAGAAGTATAAGTCCCCTGAGTGGACTTATATTATCATCCCTCCAGTAGTTGAAGTAAATAGTAGTCAAAGTAATTTTGATATGCAAGTGATAATGATTGATTTCATTTATTAGGTGACACAAGGTTGAAGAAATTGTGTTAGGTGACACAAGGTCGAAGAAATTGTGTTAGCTGGAAAACACATTGATATATGACATAAGGTCGAAGAAAAGCTGTTAGAGAATAAAATTACTTGTTAAAATAAAAAAATTAAAAGAGGGGTGTATATTTAGTAATTATTTTAAAACATTTCTTTTAATTTTATTTTTAGGGTTCTTGCTTGTTAGTGAAAATGCCTTCTTATAATAATAATTTGAGATGCTCTAAATTCAGAAGATGCTGCAAATTGTCTTCAATTTCTGTAATCTTGTTAATTTTAGTTTGGTTAATTCTAGCTGTAATTTTTCCTTTTGGAATTGATAAGGAAATGCATAAAACTAATATGACTAGTAAAGTTGTGGTTGATCATGTTAAAGCTGAAAAATCTGATAAAATCATTGTACACCGTCCAGAAATTCATCAATATAGATCTGTAGGAGATTTTTCTAGTAATACTTTTTCTAGACTTTTATCTGAATATGTTAAGGTGATGGATGCTAAAGATTGCTACATTTGTGTAAAATTACCTACTTCTGTGTCTGAAGGGTGACTTACAATATGCTTCCTCTTACTTATGGCATTACTTGTAGTGTAATAGCTAGCTTGTTTTATCAAACTGGTCGTTTGGAATATTATTATTCAGATTTTGATGACATTTTTGCAAACTTAAAAGTTGTAGATAGCTTGAATAAAGTAAAACATGCTAAACAGATGAGGGAATTTTTCCTAGTAACTAATGAACTCACCTATGAGTATGCTTTTAGAAATAAGTTAACATGTAAATTGAGAGCAGAAGAAAAGTCGTTTTTAAATTTGGTGGAAGAGAGAAGGGCAATTTATAAGCGAAATGAAATGTTGAAACATACTAAGTCTAAATTTTGGCAAATGGAAGATGAAAAACTCAATGGTAGAATTGAGAATGATGCAATTAACATAGATACACCTGTTAGTGGAAAATTCTGTATTAGAAGAGATAATACTTTGTTTGATAATTATTTTGTTGGTGCAAGTCAATGTGAAGACACTTATCGTATAACACGGGGTTGGGGATTCAAAGGGGGCAAAGATCCAATTTTTCCTGGAATATATTTTGTGTGTGGGAACAAAGCTTATTATAATCTTCCTGATCACTGGTATGGCACATGTTATATAGGTTTAGTTTTTCCCAAAATGTTTCATGTAGATAGAAATGCAAAAGTTTCATTTGAAATTGGCAAACATCTGAATAGATTCAAAAGGGAAAGTTTCTCAGAAATATTGGGAGACATATTTGGTGCAGTAATACCTATGGTGGGTATAACCCTGAATGTAGTTAAGATCAGAAAAATGTCTACAATTGTTGATAGATTGTCAACTGATACTGCAAATGGTTTTCAATTAGTGAATACAGAGCTTATTGCCATGAGAACTATGGTAATGCAAAATCGTCATGCTTTAGACATTTTGCTAGCAAAAGAAGGTGGAGTCTGTGGAATTTTGCATGTCCAGCACTGTTGTACATATATCCCAGACAAGAGTCAAAATATAGAAATGTATTTTAGAAATATAACCGAATTACACGAAGAAATAGAGCCTTTATAAGATGATAGTTTTTCAGAACGCTGAAGTAAAAGATTTTCAGGAATAAGATACTGGTTTCAAGAGATTGGTAGTTCAATTATAGGCAAAATAGTTTTTCCTTTAATAGTCATAGCTATAGTGATACTTTTGTTAAAAATTAGTTGTATGATACACAAGAGAAGAAAACATGTAATGGAAAAGAAAAGAATTTACAAACTGAGAAAGGAGAAAGAAAAAGAAATAGAATTAGAAGAGTTTCAGAGAACTCAATATGAAAGTTGCAGAAAAGTAAATGAATCTAAACTTTAGAAATACTAATATTAAGAAAGTCCAAAACATGTTCAGGGGTTGAAAATTCATAAATTTTTGGGTATAGTTTGGTGATTTTAAAATCACCAGATGAGGGAGTTGATAAAGCAAGCTAAAGAATAATATTTTGTTCAAACTTGCGAAGTTAATCTCCCATAATTATAATTAGACTAATATGATTGTGGTGAAAATACTAATCAACATAGTATAAGGTTTTTGCATCAAATACACTTGGGTTAACTAATGTGCTTTTATGTCGCAAATGTGAAGTAGAAATAATAAACTAACCTTGTCTATTGTCTTTGTCAGTATTAAATGCGGCTGTTTAACTAATGGCATGTGCTTATTTTGTGTGCTTATGTTATGTCTTTTCTGTGACAAAAAAACGCATAAAAGAGTTCCTGCAATCCTAAGGATTGGTAGATATAATGCTGCCTATTTGTGCTTCAGCTAGGTAACATAATTAACAGGATTAATAAGTAAAGGGGGTGGGTAACAGAATGGGTTTCAATTCTTTTATTAATTGATGTCTTGTTTTTGTTTAATAATAGTTTCCGAGTGAGGCCTAGAGGTGGTTCTGAAAAATGGTTGCAGACGCTCAGCTTGTCCAGAGTGGAGCCCTGCACATGCGCAGCTGTGAAGATTTTTTACTGCATCGACATTTATTTTGAAAAAGCAGTTCTCCGGCTGTGATGAACGTGCACTCGAAGAAAGGCTCAAGGACAGGAACTTGTTATGTCTGCCAAGGCTAGGAAGCACAAGTTATAATTCATGGAAGAAAGTATCATTTCTGAGGAAGTCGAAGATGTTGTAATGAAAGACAATAAGGCTTATGTATAGGCCCGGGCCTGGTCAAGTAACGGACGTGAATAAACATTTTATCGTGGACTGACATGGCTCAGCCAATGAGAGGATCGGATTTTTATGGAAAAAAATGCAGAAGTTGTTAGTTTAGCTAGAAAGAAAGGTATAAAACCTGACCTTTGGAGTGGAGCAAAAAAACTCTTGCTGTATTTCCATTCCTGATTGACGTGAGATGCTGTCGGACTTTTGGCGCACGTAAGGACAGCAGACTTTAAATGATTTTTCCTTTCTAGGTGAAGTGAGAATCAGACAGGGAAATAGATTTAGGGAATGGAAACTGTTATTTTGCTAATAAGTCATGATTTTGAGCTTGCTTTAAAAATGTCAGTTTATTAATTCATTTCCTTACTAAAATGCTGCTTTCTTGATTGCTTAATAAATAAAGATTCAAAACGTAAATGCTTCTTCCTTATGAAAATAAAGTAAATAAAATTTAGATTTGAAATGACAAGCTGGTCTTGTTTATTCATGATCTAGTTACCATCAGTTGATTCAATCGCCTTAGTGACTTGATTAAAGATATGTGATGTTTAAAACCATGGTGAAAATAGACAAACTGCAGTTGTATATAATTTTGTAGATAATATGTCAATAGATTTAATTAATCAAGCCACTTAATTCATTTGCTCAAAAATTGTCTCATTGGTGTTATGGGCCGTTATTAGTGATTCATGATTAATGGTGAGTATTGAGGTGATAGGTAGCGTTATTAAGACAGTTTTTCAATAGGAGCGCTGGATCAGTAGGAAACTGAGCGTTTGACAGATCGCTTGGTAGTTGTTGATGGTCGGGTGTGTAATTCTTAGTTTGGGTAGGATTTAGGTGGGAGGGAGATATGCTAAGCAGGAGGGGGCAGTGACGTATGATTGGGTGTTCATTGGGAGAATGGGATGTGTATGGGCTTAGAAGTGGAGGTTTGGAAAACTAGAGGAGGAGTGTGTGTGGTAAAGTGCATTTGTGTAGAAGGCTGGTATTAGAAAATGGAAAGAACATGTGATCAGGGACAACTGTACCCAGAAGTGGGTGCAGAAGAGTCATGTTTGTGCCTGGCATCTGGTGCTCCCGTAAATGGTGGAAGCCGCCACAACTTAGAGTGCATGCTGATATATGATCCAGTCAGTAGCATTGGTATGATTTGTTCTCAGTGATTCGTTGATGGGCATGCTTATCGGTTGTAATTGCTTTCAAACTGCTGTGTATGTTATGCATTTGTAAAGTTCCAGTCTCTGTGCTTTGTCTCCATTTGCTTGACGGGTGTCATCACCATTTCTTGGTAGTTCGTTTTGACATTTCCTTGGTTAGTTATCTAGTATAAGAGTGAGCCATTAGCATTCATTTGAATAGAAGAGCATTAATTAAATGATGCTCGTCAGCCAGCATATTTTCTTATGGCAGTAATTTATGAACTTGTCGAAAAACAAGAGTTCACAATTACAACACTGCTTACTCATGGCTGAATGTATTCTCTTCAAGTTGGTGAACAATCACCATTTCTGCGGATGGTAAAGAAACAAGCATTATTTGCAATTTTAGGTTCATACCTTCAGAATTCCTGCTAATGATGACAAGCTCTTGCTATGCTGTGAAGAAATTTGTATTGTGGTATTGCTGACCCGTTGCTGATGGACTGGACTACTGTCTATACTCAGGGAAGCAACGGTGCCCCCTTCCAGTCACAAAATAACCGAAAGGCTCCAACCACATAAGGCCTGGCCCAAGGATTTTGTTTACCTTACCAGCGGCAAGCTAAAGTGAATTTGTAGGAGGCCCTGCCCAAAGCCTGTTCGAGGAAGTAATTTTGCATTTCACTACTGTATCTACTGTACCTTCTGACCAAAATGTAGATACTCCTCACAAGTTTCTCCATCCAAAAAACGACCCAGCCCAACTCAATTAAGGCAGAATGGCAGAAGGCTTTGCATCTGGCCCTAATAATATTTGTGAGGAAAGCTGTCAAAGGTGCCATTCTCGAACTATGTGACTAATGCTGTCGCACATTGCGGAGGCTAATTCTTAACCGTCAATTAGTTAACTGGCTAACAAAGCTGAACTAGCTGATAGGATTTCACCAATGAATAAAGTGCTTTGTTACCATGCGAAACATATGCTTTGGATATATAATTGGAGGAGAAAAAAAAAACCTTCGCTCTTCCATTGAGCAGGGAACATGTGCAGCTGAATAAAAGAGCGTATTATACCTGCAAGGGGTCAAAGTCTATGGATCTGTAGCTTATGGTATTACGACAGATTACAAAATCACTCTAATATGTTAGTCAATCTGTTTCCAAGCAGAAAGTAGCAGGGAGCCCTCTCGACGGAGGCTCACAAAGGAGGCAGCCACTGGCGACCTTCCCGGGGTCTTGTGATAGGTCAGCTGCTCGTGACATCAGCCCTGTCAGATCACATGTCAGCTCGCTCTGGCGGATGACTTCTGCCTTTGTTATTGCAGAGCCTCTTCACCGGCAATCAGCCCCGGCTTTATTCCGCAAAGAGCTCGCAGCCAGAATTGAAACAAATTTGAAATCCATGGGTAGCCATCACTTGTGCTAATGAAAGGGAGAAGCGGAGCACTTATGTTCCATCTGACCTCTCGCTCTCCGGCTCGGTCTGTTTTTTTTTTTCTTCTCTGGCCTGATTTAGGTGAGGAGGCAGGGCAGCTGAGCAGGAACAGCTGGAAAAGAGAGCTTTCAACTCACCACGAGTGTCTCTCGGCTTTGAAGGAAGAGGTAACGGGGGGAGGGCCGTGAGAAGGGTTCAGTCATCGCACAGAGGCCTTTGCGTGATATTTGACTTTGCACGACCTTGCAGAGAGAGAGAAAATCAATGTGGAAAAAAAGCGCGGCTTTTCTTCAAGTGCGCCACAGAACGCAAAACGATGCGCGCGAGAGGTTCTGAGCTGTCCTCGCGCTGTAACAAACAATTAGCCGCAACAATGCGTCGGCGGCATTCACGTGGAAAGGGGACTTTCCATAGCAGCGCGCGGCCACGTTAATTCTCACCGCCCTGTGAGTCCTCCCTTTTCCTCTTCAGAACAGTGACTTTATTGTTCCAATGATGCCTCGCCGGCTGACTTGTCAGCTGCATCGAATTATTTCTGAATGATGGGTTTTCTTATTCAAAATTAATAATCCTAATATCTTAACAACCAGAACGAGAAGGGAAAACGGGTGCCAAGAGCTGTTTGTCAGTTTCTCTGGCCATTTCGAGGCACTCCACTCGCAGATGTTCCAGACACTAGTTAGAGACGAATCTCACTGGGCCCAAGTGTTTTTAAGACGTCTATACATGTCTAAAAATCACATTTCTAGTTATCAGGCTCTAATGGGGGTTATCAGGCTTTTCTGCAAGTCTGCGACAAGTCGGGGCAGTGCTTAATTTGCAAATAAATAATAAAAAATAAAAAAACAATGAATACCGAGGCCCAAACTTTTTTTCTTAGGAGCCCACAGCCGGAGATGCCAAAATTCTAGGGTTACCAATTATTAAGGCAGTCTAGTTTTGAATCCACCGTATGCCACTTTCTTCTACCACCCTACACTTCCTCTCTATCTGAGTTTTGCTGGTTCTTTGTCTTTTTCGGCCCTTTTTTCTTCGTTTGTCAGTATTTTCATAACTTTCTGTTCTTCCTCCTCTCTCGCTTTTTCTACCTTTGCCTCTCTTGCTCTGGATCAGAGTCCCATTGATGAAAAATAAGTCTAGGCCCCCAACAGTGAGTGTCAGTGTCCACTACCTGCAACCACAGGTCACGTCATGGAGCACAATCCTTTATGGATGTTGCCATTTACCCCTAGTGCTCGAGGGCCCTGAGTGCAACAGCATCGAAAGGGTAGCCTAGTGTCCCTTTGAGTATTTGGCCCCAGTGGTAGCTTAGGCGCACAGTAAAAGATTATTTTAGAACAATGGTCATCAAACCTCTTAATGCCATAATCGCCTTGTGTAAGCAAAAGTAATTGGTGTCCCCCTGGAATGGCAAACATGCTTTTTCACGGATATTCTATGGGCTTTGCAGCTATGAACTTATTTAATAAGTCACACATTGGAGTTATGGAAAGTTCACTTATACTTTTTTTTAAATGTAGCCAAATGTATGGTCTCCAAAATTCCCATTGCAGTGAAAGGGCCAGGCCCATAAGTTCTAGATCTGTTCTAGAGTCACAGGTCGATTGTTCTTTTTCTCAGCATGAAACCGTGGAAGGGAGAGAAATCGTTAACAATGTCAATCAATTCAAACGCACTTCCGCTAGACACATAGTAACCACAGACCACTAAGTAACGTTAGTTCAATCAATCAATCAATCAATCATAGCTTTTGTAAAGCGCACTACATACCCGTGAGAGTCTCAAGGCGGGGGGTGGGGGGTGCTGCTACTGTTCGAAGAGCCAGGTCTTGAGGAGTCTCCTGAAGGTTAGAAGGTCTTCGGTCTGCCGTAGGCGGATGGGGAGGGTGTTCCACGACTTGGCGGCGAGGTGGGAGAATGATCTGCCGACGGCGGTCAGTCTTCGGATGTGGGGGACGGTGGCGAGGGCGTGGTGTGCGGAGCGGAGCTGGCGGGCGGGGGTGTAGATGCTGAGTCGTCTGTTGAGGTACGCTGGTCCGGTGTTGTGGAGTGCCTTGTTTGCGTGGGTGAGGAGCTTGAAGGTTATCCTCTTGTTGATGGGGAGCCAGTGCAGGTCTTTCAGGTGGGGTGTGATGTGGATGCGGCGGGAGATGTCGAGGATCAGGCGTGCTGAGGCGTTCTGGATGCGCTGGAGTCGTTTCAGGAGTTTGGCCAGGGCTCCTGCGTAGAGTGCGTTGCCTTAGTCCAGTCTGCTGCTGATGAGGGCCTGGGTGACCGTCCTTCTAGTTTCGTTGGGGATCCACTAGAAGATCCTGCGAAGCATGCGGAGGGTGTTGAAGCAGGAGGAGGAGACTGCGTTGACCTGCTTTGTCATGGAGAGTGTGGAGTCCAGGATGACCCCTAGGTTTCGTGCGTGGTTGGTGGGTGTAGGGGGTGCTCCTAGTGCCGTCTGCCACCATGAGTCGTACCAGGCCGAGGGGGTGGAGCCGAGGATGAGGACCTCTGTCTTGTCCGAGTTCAGCTTCAGTCGGCTGTTCCTCATCCAGTCGGCGATGGCTTCATTCCTTCGTGGAGGTTGGTTTTGGCGGTGTTGGGATCCATGGTGAGCGAGAGGATCAGCTGGGTGTTGTCGGCGTAGGAGATGATGTTTAGGTCGTTCTGTCGGGCGACGTGAGCGAGTCGTGCCATGTAGACGTTGAACAACGTTGGGCTGAGAGATGAGCCTTGGGGTACGCCGCAGATGATCTCGGTGGCTTCGGAGCTGAAGGGGGGAGGCGGACGCTCTGGGTTGTTCCAGAGAGGAAGGAGGTGGTCCAGTCCAGGGCCTTCTCTTGGATTCCGGCATTGTGGAGGCGTGCTCTTAGTGTGCGGTGGCAGACTGTTTCGAAAGTGGCTGACAGGTCCAGGAGGATGAGAGCCGCGGTTTCTCCATTGTCGAGCATGTTCCTGATGTCGTCGGTGGCGGCGATGAGGGCAGTTTCGGTGCTATGGTTGCTGCGGAACCCTGACTGGGATGGGTCCAAGATGTTGTTCTCTTCGAGGAAGCTGGTCAGTTGTATGTTGACAGCCTTTTTGATGACCTTCGTCGGGAACGGGAGCAGGGAGATGGGTCGGAAGTTCTTGAGGTCCTTGGGGTCCGTCTTGGGTTTCTTTAGTAGGGCGTTAATCTCTGCGTGCTTCCAGCTCTCCGGGAAGGTCGCTGTCTCGAAGGAGATGTTGATGGTTTTCCGGAGGTGGGGTGCAATGGTGCTGCTGGCTTTGTTGTAGATGTGGTGTGGGCAGGGGTCTTCCGGGGTTCCGGAGTGGACGGTGTTCATGATCTTGATGGTGTCGTTGTCAATAATGTTGGTCGAGGCACGCAGGCGGTTGGTGCGGGTGGTGGTCGTGGGAGCGGGGGTGTGGGCTGTTGCCGGGGTGGTGACGGCGTCGAAGGTGTCATGGATGTCTGTGATCTTGCGATGGAAGAAGGTGGCCAGCGAGTCACACAGGTCTTGTGACGGTGGGATTTCGTTGGTGTTGGAGCTCGGGTTGGAGAGTTCCTTCACGATGCTGAAGAGCTCTTTGCTGTTGTGTGCGCTGTTGTCTAGGCGGTCACTGAAGGCGGTCCTTTTGGCAGATCTGATGAGTTGGTGGTGTCGACGGGTGGCGTTCCTGTGGGCTGTGTAGCTTTCCGGTGTTCTTTTGCGGGTCCAGTTTTTTCTAGTTTTTGGCAGGTTCGCTTGGAGGCCTGGAGGTCTTTGGTGAACCAGCTGGCTCTCTTGCTGGTGTAGGTGTTCGGGGGTTTCTTGAGCAGGGCGAGGGTGTTTGCGCAGTCGTTGATCCATTGTCTGAGGCTGTGGGCTGCAGCGTCTTGGTCGGTTGGGTCTCTAGGTGTGTTCTGGGGGAGGGTGGCGGTTAGCTGGTCCTTGGTGATCTTGCCCCAGTTGCGGCGAGGCATCTGCTGGGTGCGGTGGTGTGTGCTGGGTTTCCGGAAGGTGAAGTGGATGCAGCGGTGGTCGGTCCAGCTGAGTTTGGTGGTGCGGTCGAAGGAGACGTGGCTGCTCGCTGAGAAGATGGGGTCAAGCGTGTGGCCAGCAGAGTGTGTGGGTGCTGTGACGAGTTGTCTGAGTCCGAGGTTGTCGATCAGGGTGGAGGAGTTGGCGTCGTTGTTGTTCTCGAGGTGGAAGTTCAGGTCCCCGAGGAGGATATAGTCCGTGGAGGCGAGGGCGTGTGTGCTGACGAGGTCGGTGATGGGGTCGCAGAACTGCGGTTGGGTTCCTGGGGGTCTGTAGATAAGGGTGCCTCTGAGAGTAGTGTTGGGGTTGGTGTGGATCTGGAAGTGCAGGTGTTCGGCGGTGCTGAGGGTGTCGTTGGCGTGTGAAGAGATTTTGAGAGCATTCCTGTGGACGATGGCAATTCCTCCTCCTATTCCATTGGTGCGGTCCTTGCGGGTGATCTTATAGCCTTCCGGGATGGCTACGGCGATGTCAGGTGCTGAGGAGGGGGTCAGCCAGGTCTCAGTCAGGAAGGCGACGACTGGGGTGTTGGTGTCGAGTAGATCCCAGAGTTCGACGGCGTGTTTGCGGGCGGAGCAGGTGTTGAACAGGATACATCTGAGGAAGTTGGTTTTGATGTTGGGTGGGTTGGCGGGCCGGATGCTGGTGAAGCTGCAGTTCCGGCAGGAGAAGGGTTCTTGGGTGTGTTTCGGGGCGGCCAGGCAGCAGGTACAAGATCCACCGGCGTTGAGTGCGTGGAGAGTGCTGGAGTCGTAGCGGAGGCGGGTGTCGTGGTGTGTGCGGGGTCCAGGGTTCCTGGCGCTGGGCGCGGTCCAGGCGCAGACGAGCGCAGACGGGCTTGCCTTAGGCGTGTCATCAGCGCGCCCGCTGCGCGTGTCCGCTGCTCGGCCCAGCATATATGGGGAGGTGGGAGGGAGGAGCAGCTGGGAGGCGGGAGAAGCTAATGGGCAGTGGTCAGTCAGAGGGGTGGGGCCGCAGGGGACACAGCGGCGGGGGAGACGAGTGGCACGGAAGGCAAAAATGGGGCACAGGAGGGGGGCAAACAGTGGCACAGAAGGCAAAAATGGGGCACAGGGGGGGAAACAGTGGCACAGAAGGCAAAAAACGGGGCACAAGGAGGGGGGAAACAGTGGCACAGAAGGCAAAAAACGGGACACAAGAGGGGGAAAACATTGGCACAGAAGGCAAAACATGGGGCACAACGAGGGGGTAAACAGTGGCACAGAAGGCAAAAAAACGGGGCACAAGGAGGAGGAAAACAGTGGCACATAAGGCAATAAAAACGGGGCACCAAAACAGAAGAAACACACCAGCGAGACCTCAGCAGCGGCAGGGGCACACAGGCAGTGCTGTGCGGAGGGGGAACGACCTACCTGGAAGAGTCAAAGGTCGCTCTCCTCACCGCACTGCGTCTGGCCTATATGGGGAGGTGGGAGGGAGGAGCAGCTGGGAGGTGGGAGAAGGGAGCACCGGGCAGTCAAGGGGGCGGGGCCGCAGGGGACACAGTGGCTGGGGAAACGAGTGGCACAGAAGGCAAACACTGGGCACAAGGAGGGGGAAAACAGTGGCACAGAAGGCAAAACACGGGGCACAAGAGGGGGCAAAACAGTGGCACAGAAGGCAAAAAACGGGGCACAAGAGGGGGCAAAACAGTGGCACAGAAGGCAAAAAACGGGGCACAAGTGGGGGCAAAACAATGGCACAGAAGGCAAAACACGGGGCACAAGAGGGCAAAACAGTGGCACAGAAGGCAAAAAAACAGGGCACAAGGAGGGAGAAAACAGTGGCACAGAAAGCAATAAAAACGGGGCACCAAAACGGAAGAAACACACTTACCAGCGAGACCTCAGCAGCGGCAGGGGCACACAGGCAGTGCTGTGCGGAGGGGGAGCGACCTACCTGGAAGGGTCAAGGGTCGCTAGTTAATTTATTACAAAGCCAAAAGCAACTGGACATTAAGACACTTTAAGACGAGGGTGTAGAAATACATTGGAATTAACATAAAGCCAAACCTGCGAATTCAGTTGAGTTGGTGAAACATGCACAAGACAATTAACTGAAGAAAGAGAATGCAGAGGATCAAAAAGCATGAGTCCAAATTTCCCTGCATAAAGGGTAGCTGAAAATAAAACATTAATTTCTCCCTACACAAACGCTTACGTGAAATCCCTACTTAAGCATTCTTCGGGCAGGATATAGAAATGTGTCAGCATGTGGAGGCTTACGTCTCTCCACACCAATGGGTCAGGTAGCTTGAAGTTACTGAGACAGAGATCATTCTGAGATGCTCTCTCTCTAAAAAGCAGAGTATAAGTGGGGCTCTTTCCCTATTTGCAACATTCCAATATCACAGGTATCTTCCCAAGATTCTTTTCAGGTCACGCTATCCTCTCGGCCTGCGTTCTCATAGGTACTTTTGCACAGGACAGCGATGTTCCTGACCAGCAACATGATTACCTTGATTCCCAGGCCTTCTCCGGTGTGAAAATACAACAGTCCTCCTTATCGGCCTTAAATCTCAATGTATCCTCTTCTCTCCTTGCCTAACTCCTAAAAAAAAGACATTATTCCAACTAACAAAGGCGCTTCTTCCACCTGCAACAAAAACGTGCGAAAGAACAACATCTACAGCGTACATGAAATTCAAACTGTTAATTCTGAAGTGATAGCTGCCAGGGAAATGCATTTCAGACCTACAAGATTCATCTAACCTAAGAGAAATGGAGCATGACCTTTATAGAATTGCATAGAAAATAAGGCACATTCAGGTAATATTCCTACCTACTTATAAAATGGCACGATTAATAAACACATTTAATAATGAATGGTCATCAACTGCACAATATGAATTCTTCACATTTGTGTTTTCTGCTAGTTACATTTGGTTAACACATTAATTCTTCACGTTTTCTACCCACAACCTAAATACATCACATTTGTGTTATTACATTTGAAAGCCCTAACACCTTATGTTAACATGACAAAAGGGTAAGATGGGGATGCACTCAACACATGTGATTATAATGCACCCCTACAAATGAAAATTAATTTTGTGCTAAATCAGTCTCCAGGACTCATTAAAAGTGTAAAAATACCCAGTGTGATAATTTATAAGAAATATGGGGGGACGGGCAGGTTATTTTGAGGGTTATTTGGAGCCTCCTTCCACCATTTTGACACCTACTTCAATGGACAAGAGTGACAAAATACATTGCTGATGGCCCCTAACAGAGTATCTCCTTCTGTTTTCATTCACTAAACACACAGCACTGTTTACAGCATGGAATTTGTCCCTGTTCCCCTAGAGCCAAATAAATGCTCCTTGGGGCCAGAGCCTGGCGCCTCCCCTGAGGTAAAGTAGATGCTGAGTGGGGCCCACTCTACAGTTTGAAGACCTGTGTTCTAGGAATTGGCATTAGACTGGGTTCAGAAACAGTGTTATATTCCATATAGGTACCCTATATAGGCGCAGGTAACACTGCAACCTTTCACCTATATTCTTCCCTACATTACATACATAACGGTTTTTAGGGACTGACCTTTTACCTAGATACGACACTGCATTCAGAACACAGGTTTTTTCCTAGTTTGAATCTCATACATTATGCATGAGGTTTCTTGGAAGCACAGCAGGACTACCATCTCCTGTATAAAGTTCAGGCCCAATTTCATCCTTTAAGCCGACACAGTAACACAGCAACGTAGGACCCCTGAGGTGACCTATGGGTATATATACACCACAGCTGCTTAGAAGGACAGAAGAGACCAAGACTTCCAGGCTGACACACTAACTAGAGACGCTGAGGTTCCTGCATGCCGACACTCCAGCTCGCAGTGGTCTAATATCCTTTGCGGGGTGTCCAACTCGAGACTAGGACGGGGTCCCATATTCTGTCATTCTCAGGTAATGGGGTTGACTAGATCCTAGAGGGATTCTTGGCATAACACCTACACAGATGCTAGGTACATTTAGGTACATCTAGTTAGGGAGGCATCGTAGGAGTACACACTTTTTATCATGTATTTTATGTACTTGTATGTAATCATGCTTACTGCAAAATGGTAGAACTGTACCATCCTTTTACTTTCATAGTACTTCTAAGCATATATCTCTGCTACTGTCTAATGGTTGTTACAGCTCATCTATTCTACACTAGCATAACAACTGTTCAATACATTCTTATTGAAAACGCTCAGCCTAGTTATTCTGTGTACCTCTGAGACAAACGAAGTGAGCACGAGTGACTGAGCGAAAGGTAGTATATTGTTCCACGATTCTGAGGGATCAGGGTTGTCATGTTCTGAGGTTGCCAATAACTATTCTCTCCCCGATAAGAGGAGATTCTAGTGGCACTGTGAGCTAGCTGATACAGACAAGCTGACATACCCGGTGAGGGTACACAGACTCAGTCTGCCACCAATCCCACAGTTTATGTTTTCCAAACGCGCAGATCCTATATAGGAACTACACGACATGGCGCCGCCAACCTTGGTTGGGTACTTATTCAACAGTAGAATCTGAGTAGTTCAGTCGTGCTATTTCAGAGACCCTTACTCACAAAACCAGAGACGCCTGGAGTGGGTGGGCACAAACTCCGCCACAGCTGAATGGGCATAAAAATTAACCCTGGATGTAGGACTACGCTACGCTCGCGTAGTTTGCGCAACTACGCGTTACACAAATTGCACATAAGCACTGTGCAAAAATGAGTAGCATAGCGTAGCAGGCATTTTTTGCTTGCTCGTGGTCCTCAACGTCAAGTTGGCGACCGCGAGCGAGCAAAATGACATCCCGGCGAGACTTTTTCCTCGTTCGCGATCAGCAACATCAAGTTGCCAATCGCGAGCGTGGAAAATAAACCTCCCGGCGAGATTTTCAACGTGGGGAGGTCAGGTTCTCATTGCGAGTGGTCGCGTATGCTCACGGCCGCTCGCGATGAGAAACTACCAGTCCGCGTGAGGAAACTGCCGCTCGAGTACAAATCTACTAGAGCAGCAAAAAACTACCGCTTGCACTGTGCAAGTTGCCGTTTGCAATGATTGCATAGTGCGGACAAGCATTCGGCACTGTGCAATCAGTGCGAACAGCATTTTCACTACCGCACTACGCAGTTCACGTAGCTTCCATAGTGCAAAGTTCACTTCGCGTAGCTACGCGTAGTGCGACTACAAGAACTACGCCAGGGTTAGAAAAAATCCTATTTATTGGCTGTTGGTTGATCAAGCTTGAAGGACACATTGTTCCTAAATTGTGCATAAATGCCTTATCTTAGTTCCTTTGAAAAGCTCTTCTTTACAAAATGACTGAGGACAGAGATAACGTAATACAAGATCTACACCTCTCAGCCGGAGAAGAAGATGCAGACGCAATACACATTGCAGAACATTTTAGAAATACAGTCACCCTGAAACTGCTAGAGCATGGTTTAACACCTAGGGGTGGTATAGTAGTATTCGTGACCAAGGCACACAAATCATACAGAACTGAGGTATTCTACTTGTGGATTACATTCCCAGCAGCAAATGCAAGGACAAAAACATTTCATTCCTACACAGAAGGATATGCACCAGCAGAATACTGTCCGTTTCAGGACATTGAGGTTCCACGCACATACCATGAACACTTATACTGGTTTAAAGGCGCCCTACCCCACATAAGAAGAAGAGTGAGATCCAGCCTGCTCAGAAGAGAAGGGGCAACATAGCCGATATTAGTGGCCTACACACCACATCCTGACATTGGAACAATGCCACCAGGAGACTTACTCACACAACACAAAGAAGTGATAAAAATATATATAAACTTGACACAATTCGTCATGAGGACACTTGTAGTCCAACCAGCAATAGTTGCAACAAATGGGACTCAAGCTCAGAGTACAGCAACTAAAATCACACCACAAACATTACACGCAGTGATGGGCAAAATGCCCACAAAACGTGAACAAATGCCATTCTGGGTAGCTCAGAAAATAACACAGCTAGAGGCAGTATTCTCAAATACTACCCCGTACGAACAACACAGAATGCTATCAATCTGCTTGCCCATGGGGATAACACAATAAATAGAAGATTGCACCACAAGGGGTACAGTCTTTGCTATTATTTATACCAGAACTAACGTTATTCCATCAATAGCAGTGATACCAGATGTATTGAGACAAATATAAAACGAGTACGGAGCAGAGCCTGCTCTGAACTTAGGGATGAAGTTACTAGGTAACTATGCCCAGGTATCAGCCATATTATTAGCTAGGATTAAAGGGCAAGTAGCTTCAGTGGCTATCCGCCAATGCCTAAGGGAGTTCAGTCCTTTAGAACAAGAACACGAACTACTAAAAATAAATTAAACTGCATATGCAGAATTAGGCAGAGGCAGTTTGGGTGGGAAAGCTTTAAAACCACAACTGATGGGCAGTCCTGAAAAGGACACTTCCAAGCAGATACCTGCTTCAACAAAAAAGAAGTGGGACAATAAAAAACAACAAAACTTTAAAGGAAACAGATCTCAATCCAGAGGTAGATCTCCTCCACAGGAGCCTTCCGAAAAGAGGTATAACCTTAGGAATAGGGATAATATTAGGAAACCTGACTGGTATCAGGATACTGATACACATTCCTCTTGTTACTTCCAGGGTTCATCATACAACTCCAAGATGGAAGGATGGTCAGACAGACAAGAAGAGCGTACAAAGTCCAGAGACAAGCAGCACTCTCAAGATTACACTTCTAAACAAGAAGGGAAACCAAAGCAAAAGTCACAGGTCAAAAAGAAGAAGGTTGCAGGTCTAAAGCTCAGACATGCCCAGAACTCTGAGGACTCGCCTACTGAACTGGGAATGGGCTCTGACGATGCTAGACAGTGCGGCAGATGTAACAATAGCTCGCCTGAACCTGATGGAATTTCTGGTGATAGCGGACTTGAATGATTATATAACAATAGAAACACCCGATACTAGGGTAAGTGTCCCACATAAAGTATATGAATTAACGCTCCAGATGGAGGGGGACAAATGTAGAACAGTGAAAAGTCTCTTTTGGGAGAGCCTGACGTTTGGCTATGACATTTGGTTAGCTAAACAAGATTGTCCGCCAGCATGTGTCATGGATTGCCCTAGAGGGGAAACTGCAATTTTACGGCATTCTCAGGCCGTATTCCCAGGCACTTAAAACACACATATGCGCAGGAGTGGGCAGTAGCCCAAGCACCAGCATTTTACAAAAATCACATTGGATGGGATGAGGATTCAACCCACCACATAATTCCTTTAAAAAATACTCCAAAAAAACAAGAAGCTAAAAAACAGGTCAGGGAGATTTTAGATCAACTTGAATACCAAGGGGTGATTGAAAATTGCACCTCATCGATGAATAATCCTTTATTTCCTGTCATGAAATATGACAATTCATATTGTTTAGTTTTAGATTATAGGCATCTAAACACTTGCACTAAGACATTTGCAGTCCAAAATGGACACAGTACCGCATTAATGAATAACATTATGCGGAAAAAATATAAAAACAACACTTGACATCTCAAATGGATTTTTCTGCCAAAATATTGTGCCTGAAAGCAGGTAACTAACAGCATTTTCAGAGCTAGGGTCACAGTGGCAATTTGGTCAACTCCCCCAAGGGTATAAGAACAGCCCGGGGTTGTTTTCGGCTAGAGTAACTGAGTTACTTCAAAATTTAGATGTAGAAGCATTGTCCTATGTGGATGATATTCTGACGGACGATGACTTAGAGGAGCACTTGAACAGAGTGAACACCATCATTTTGGGATTTGCATTGGAGGGCTACAAATTCAACTTTAAAAAATCTAAAATTGCTCACCTCAGTGTCCTGTTTTTAGGATATGAGCTTTCAAGTGAAAGAAAAAACCTGGGAGCCAATTTTTGGGAAAAATGCACTCTGCTCCAACCTCCAAAATCATTGAAAAATTTACAACCAGTACTGGGATTCTTACATTTTGGTAGAACATATATTCTAGATTACGCAGAAGGAGTAAAACCTTTCAACAATTAAATAAAACCTGATTTTTCAGTAAGACAATGGACACAGGAACACACAGATACACTTCATTCCTTACAAGCTGACATGATAGCTTCCAAACACTTACAGACACGCGTAAACGTATACAACCTGGTGATCCGTATAATTGCGGGTCAATCTGGGTACACCTATCTGACATATAATGAAGGCGAAACAGTACCAATTGCATACAAATCATATTTGTACACAAATGCTGAGATGCGCTTCGCATCTACATAAAAAATTCTAACAGCAGTACAGACTGCTGTACTGAGAAAGAGAGCACTGGATCAGGGGAAACGTATAACAGTAGTGACTCCGGTTCCAGCCTTTGAGCCTGCGACAAAGGCAAGCAATCCTAACGCTAAAGCCCTATATCCGAGTTGGATACAATGGGCTAATTCTCTCACTGCAACAGATATAGAATACATGTACGACCCAAATCTAAAGACACAAGCATTTCTGCAATACGAACAAGAATATCCTCTATCAAACTAAATAAGGCCTCTAGATCAGTATGAATATATAATTTACACTGACGGATCTGCTCAACCAGCCATAGGAAGCAAGCAACGAAAATGTTGCATTTACCAGCCAGGACACATAAACAATTGACTCATTTGACTCATCGTGCGCTGGAAGAAATTCGCCCTTTTTAAAACAAGCTCAAATTTGGAACTCAAAAACAAAATTGACATTCTTTTCATTTATTGGGCATACATGGCTTTCTAAGGCTTAAAGTGATTCAGACTATAACTATGGACACTTTAGAGCTATGGCTTTGAAAACATTTTATTTAAACATTCTTATTTAGAATTATTTTTGAAATGTTAAACATTTCAGCAAAACAAATGTTTTATGAACTTTGTGCGCACCTATATCTAGTTAGGCAAGTAGTACTGTAATAAGTTACATATGTCGTCCAGTTAGAAGAGGAGTGGGTGTTATATTCTATATAGGGACCCCATATAGGCTCAGGTAACACTGCAACCTTTAACCAATATTCTTCCCTACATTACATACATAACGGTTCTTAGGGACTGACCTTTTACCTAGATACAACACTACATTCAGAATGCATGTTTTTTCCTAGTTCGAATCTCATACATTATGCATGAGCTTTCTGGGAAGCACAGCATGACTACCATCTCCTGTATAGGGTCTCTGTATAAAGCTCAGGCCCGAGGTCATCCTTTGGGCCGACACAGTAATACAGCAAGGTAGGGCCCCTGGGGAGACCTATGGGTGTATATATACACCGCATCTTATAAGGACAGAGGAGACCGAGACTTCCCAGCTTACACACTGACCAGAGACGCTTAGGTTCCTGCATGCAGACACTCCAGCTCACAGTGGTCCTGCATGCAGACACTCCAGCTCGCAGTGGTCTAACATCCCTCGCGAGGTGTCCAACTCGAGACCAGGACGGGGTCCCATATTCCCTTATTTTTAGGTAATGGGCTGACTAGATCCTCAAGGGATTCTTGGCATAACACCTACACAGATGCTAGGTACATTTAGGTACATCTAGTTAGCCATACAGACAGGCTAACATACCCGGTGCGGGAGCATGGAATCAGTCTGTCACCAATCCCACAGTTTATGTTATCCAAACTTGCAGATCCTGTATAGGGTATATAGGAACTACACGACTATAGTATTGCGTACTGTTTTGACCCCAGTCAAAACAGTATGCAACCTGGGTGTCCTGGTTGATGAAAATCTTCAAATGTTGTCACAGGCTAACAAAATCAGTGTGTGCTTTGCCTTGCTCCGCCAGATTCTTCCTCTTCTACCTAATGAGGCTAGACCCCTGGTGGTGAGGAGCATAATTCTGTGTAGGCTGGACTACTGCAACTCCCTGTATCTGGGAGCTCAAGAAAACATCTTGCAGGGGTTGAAAAGAGTCCAGTTTATAGCAGCAAAGCTGGCACTTAACAGGCAACGTAGCTCACCTACCACAATGGCTCTGAGAGATCTCCACTGGCTGCCCATTAGAGATAGAGTTAGCTTCAAATCTCTATGCATTGTATAGAGAGCAGTGCACAGTAGTGGCCCTCTATCCATGCAAGAGAGATTTACCTGGTACAGGTCTACCAGACACCTTTGCTCTTCCAGTGCAAATCTGGTAATAACTACCAGATTTAAGAAATCTCGGATGGGAGGCAGGGCCTTTGGCACAGTAGCATCACACCTCTGGAATGAGCTACCTCAGAGCATCAGACAAGCTAACTCTCTGCTATGCTTTAAAAAGAGCCTGAAGACCTGGCTATTTCCCAGCAATTAGAGCAACGCCCCCCACTAACAATCAGGTCCGTCTCTGTTGAATCCATCTGTCTAGGTTACAGCGCCAGGATACACGTAGGGTGACAGTTCGCGCTATATAAGAACGAATTACAATACAATACAATACACTGTGTTCTACCACAGTAAAGGTAAACCCAGTCAGAGCTTCAGATAATGAATAGGTATTTATTTACACATCTTAAATATTTCCAGGTGATGCTTCCTATATATTTTTCTTTCAATTCTTCTATAATCAGGAGACACAAAACAAACTTGGTGGTTCTAGCACCTTCAGAAGCCAGTATGTAACCTCAAATGTGTAAAAGTGCTCACTTGTAATGAATCATTAAGTAAAATATTCAGTCAGTAGACGCAATCTTGTAATATGGGGCAGTCATTCTTTAGACTGAAATCTCCAGAATGCTCTTGGGCACTGAGAAGCCTGTTAAGTTTCAGAGAGTAATGTATCCATCAGTTAATCTAAGCGCCAGATAGGATGACAACAAATGCATGGGCCTGCCTGACCTTTCTCCAAGTTCAGACAATATTTTTGGCCCACGGATAAGATACATCAGTGGGCTCTGTCAAAACTGCCAGAACCAGCTCCAGTCAAATTTGTACATTTTTACATCTGAAGCGATTACTGTCAAAGATGCTTCTGGCTGATGGGGGCTGTGGTAAATGTGCTGGAAAGGTGGATGCCTGGTAGTGTGGAGCCTCCAGATTTCTGGTAGTTGATGAGAGGCATCCAACACAGCTCGAAAAAGACAGATTAGCACTTTGTGATGTGGCATCCCGGGGTGAAGTTCAACTTCAGTAACTAGACTCTCAGTTTGCACCATCACCGTTATGATGTTCCTGTGTGACGGCAC
Source organism: Lissotriton helveticus (assembly GCF_964261635.1). Classification (NCBI taxonomy): domain Eukaryota; kingdom Metazoa; phylum Chordata; class Amphibia; order Caudata; family Salamandridae; genus Lissotriton; species Lissotriton helveticus. The sequence continues at coordinate 826,334,506 of NC_136067.1, read as the reverse complement.
TCAGGAGTGTGGGGTATCCAGTGGGATAGAGTGCCCTTTACTGGAGATGAAGGAGACCCTTGTTTAGGGACAGATTGGCACAAAGCCATGTAGTATGATAGTTCGAACATCTAACAGCTCAGCTCGACAAGGACTACATGCAAGATGGCACACTACGTAGTACCAATGGATGACATATAGTGTTCTTAAGGGTGGGAAAAAATAGATAGCGGCAGCAAAGGTTGTGACATAGAACTCACTCAACACAAGGGATGACATGGTGGAGATACATGTTCAGCACATGCTTGATCAGGTAGTGCAGTGTGACGAAGATCAGGCAAATACAACAAAGGTGAACGCGCATGAAAGCAGACTCCCTGCTGCAACACATTTGTGGGCCTTTCGACTTTAGGCATGTAAGTAGTTTTGTGGGTGTGTGTGGCTCCTGGCTGAGTTTCCTCCATGCAGCCAGCATTCTCCGATGTACCTCCAGTCAAAGGCGGCTCCAGTCAGAGCAGACCAACTCCTCTTCTTTCTCGAGGGTGCAGCAGCAACACTTGGTCACTTGGATCCTCAGACTTGGCTTCATCCTTGGGTTTAAGCAATAATCACGAACTTCCCGTTAGGTCTGTTTTGAGGCGGGATAGGAAGGAGACATTATGGCACAGGCCCTGCGCTGTTCAGGGTCCGCCTCTCCTTCATTTTTTGTTGTGGGTACATCTTGCAAGTAGGTTTCCTTTCTCAGAACTGGAGCTGGAATGGGAATCAAAAAATAGGCCTGTTAAAAACAGTCAATCTGGCCTGATTAATTGTGTGGACTGTTACAGATTAAATTTCACTATTATATCAGAACCAGTGAATCGGCCTATAACCAGCAGAAGGCCACTTGCAAAGCTTTTTAGTAAGCGTTACTATAATATTTCAAGCACAAGGTTTAAATAGGTTGGAAGTAGGACTGTCTGTTTCCATCTTTCCTGCACTTTATTCTACACTAAGCTAACTGCTTTACCCTTTATACTCTATTTTGATAGTTTCTCTGTTATTATGAAGACATAAAGTTGATCCACTGTGTAAAAAAAAAAAGTGTTTCTCAGTGTAATTTGCAATTATTGTTTTTAGTTAATTCTGTGGCATTCCCGATGAAGGCGCAAATTGCGCCGAAACGCACGTTGAAGATTTATCCTCTGCCAATCTTTGTTTTAATTGTAATTTATGCATGTTGTTTTTATATATTGAGGAAATGATTTATTGGTGACGTAACTATTGCACTTGGTAACTTCATGAATATTGTCATTAACATGATGTCTTTTTAGGTAGAAATTGTTTTTATTTTGTTATTGAATTGACTGATGGAAATTAAAGATTTATATGTAAAAACATTTTCACAATTGGTCTTTAAACTGAGTTTTTTATTATTATAATTTTTAAGTTACGTTGAAATAATTGAGAAATTGTTTATGGCCTAGGAATTTATTGTCAATTGTGAATTGTATCTGATCTCTACTGATGAAGGATACTATCCAGAAACACGAGCCATGTCTCGTGTCTAGAGACACCTTTTACTAAGCACCTGCTTGCACCAACCTTGGTGTAATACTTACGAACTTTGTCCTGAATCGTGTGAACTGCATTTACCAGAATGTGAAGGGGCGACCCAGCTGAGAGGTCAGGAGTGTGCTCCCTCCCTGTTTCCTGTTTAGGGCTCCCGTGAGCCTCCATAGCTGACGAGCTATAGGTGAAGCACCTCCGCGCCCGAGAGGCAACGAACCCTGGATTGTATGGCAGCCTCTTAGCCACCCCAGATTGACCTCTACTGATGAAGGATACTATCCAGAAACACAAGCCATGTCTCGTGTCTAGAGACACCTTATACTAAGCACCTGCTTGCACCAACCTTGGTGTAATACTTACGAACTTTGTCCTGAATCTTATGAACTGCATTTACCAGAATGCGAAGGGACCACCCTGCTGAGAGGTCAGGAGTGTGCTCCCACCTGTGTCCTGTTTAGGGCTCCCGTGAGCCTCCATAGCTGACGAGCTATAGGTGAAGCACCTCCGCGCCCGAGAGGCAACGAAGCCTGGATTGTATGGCAGCCTCTTAGCCACCCCAGATTGATCTCTACTGATGAAGGATACTATCCAGAAACACGAGCCATGTCTCGTGTCTAGAGACACCTTATACTAAGCACCTGCTTGCACCAACCTTGGTGTAATACTTACAAACTTTGTCCTGAATCCTATGAACTGCATTTACCAGAATGCGAAGGGGTGACCCGGCTGAGAGGTCAGGAGTGTGCTCCCTCCCTGTTTCCTGTTTAGGGCTCCCGTGAGCCTCCGTAGCTGATGAGCTATAGGTGAAGCACCTTCGCGCCCGAGTGGCAACGAAGCCTGGATTGTTTGGCAGCCTCTTAGCCACCCCAGATTGATCTCTACTGATGAAGGATACTATCCAAAAACACGAGCCATGTCTCGTGTTTAGAGACACCTTATACTAAGCACCTGTTTACACCAACCTTGGTGTAATACTTACAAACTTTGTCCTGAATCTTATGAACTGCATTTACCAGAATGCGAAGGGGCGATCCGGCTGAGAGGTCAGGAGTGTGCTCCCTCCCTGTTTCTTGTTTAGGGCTCCCGTGAGCCTCCGTAGCTGACGAGCTATAGGTGAAGCACCTCCGCGCCCTAGAGGCAACGAAGCCTGGATTGTTTGGCAGCCTCTTAGCCACCCCAGATTGATGTCTACTGATGAAGGATACTATCCAGAAACACGAGCCATGTCTCGTGTCTAGAGACACCTTATACTAAGCACCTGCTTGCACCAACCTTGGTGTAATACTTACGAACTTTGTCCTGAATCTTATGAACTGCATTTACCAGAATGCGAAGGGGCGATTCAGCTGAGAGGTCAGGAGTGTTCTCCATCCCTGTTTCCTGTTTAGGGCTCCCGTGAGCCTCCGTAGATGACGAGCTATAGTTGAAGCACCTCTGTGCCCGAGAGGCAACGAAGCCTGGATTGTTTGGCAGCCTCTTAGCCACCCCAGATTGATCTCTACTGATGAAGGATACTATCCAGAAACACGAGCCATGTCTCCTGTCTAGAGACACCTTATACTAAGCACCTGCTTGCACCAACCTTGGTGTAATACTTACGAACTTTGTCCTGAATATTATGAACTGCATTTACCAGAATGCGAAGGGGCGACCCGGCTGAGAGGTCAGGAGTGTGCTCCCTCCCTGTTTCCTGTTTAGGGCTCCCGTGAGCCTCCGTAGCTGACGAGCTATAGGTGAAGCATCTCCGCGCCCGAGAGGCAATGAAGCCTGGATTGTTTGGCAGCCTCGTAGCCACCCCAGATTGATCTCTACTGATAAAGGATACTATCCAGAAACACGATCCATGTCTCGTGTCTAGAGACACCTTATACTAAGCACCTGCTTGCATCAACCTTGGTGTAATACTTACGAACTTTGTCCTGAATCTTATGAACTGTATTTACCAGAATGCGAAGGGGCGACCCGGCTGAGAGGTCAGGAGTGTGCTCCCTCCCTGTTTCCTGTTTCGTGAATTGTATCTTTGGTAAACATTATTTAAAATATCACTCCTCCACCATTTTCCCTAGCTGCTCCAGATACTCCTCCAATTAGATGCCAAAAATTGAAGAAAGTCTTTGAACGGTATGCTAAGGTGTGTGGAGCAACCCATTGCTACTGCATTGTTTTGGGCTGGAAGGGCAAGAAATTCTTGATCATCTACCCTCACTGTTGCAATCTGACTTAGAAGATCTAAATGAATATGAGTTATGTCTTAAAAAACTTGATAATCATTTTCTACCGAAAGTTAGTCTCCTTCTTGAATGTTACCACTTTGCCAGGAGATTCCAAAAGCCTGGGGAATCTGTTGAAGAGTAGGTTACTAATTTACGCAAACTAGCTTCAACTTGCAAATTAGGCGATTTATCTGATGAACGAGTCAGGGATCAGTTTATGGTGGGTTGTGGCATAGAAAAGGTGAGAGAAGAGCTGTGGTTAAAGGATGACCCCATTTTGGATGAGGTACTCGTCGTTGCCAAACGTATTGAACACACCATTGAGTGCATTGGGGTGATAAGGAAAGAAAAAGAAAAGGATCAGTCTGTCAATTTAGTCAAGGGAAAGAAGATTATTGTGAAAACTGATGCAGGGGTATACAAAATCATCACTCCGCCAGGGCGCAAATGTTACCGGTGCAACTCATATAACCATCTCACCAATGACAAAAAGTGTCCTGCACTTAAATTAACTTGCTCTAAATGTAATAAGAAAGGTAATTTAGTGTCTGTTTGTAAAGCGAAGGGGGTAACTATTAAAGAGATATGTGTCAGTGATGATTCTGGGCCAGAGGGCAACAATTTCATGTGTGGTCAAATTGTGCTCCAAGTGGGTGATTATAGCAATTACAAACACAGCCCTGTTGATGCCATTTGTGTAGAAGGGGACACTACTGATTTTTTTCTAACAAGTTGGCTCACAAAGTCAGGTTACTTCAACCTGACATTAGTCCATGTGCTTACGGTGGGGAGTCCATAAAATTATGTGGCTATTTCACTGGGATCATAGATTACGTACAACATCTAACTTGCAGCAAAGTGTATGTTTCTCAAAAGGGTGATAGTATAATCAGTTGCTTGATCCTAGTAGCATCACACCCATTAAGCTTATAGATTATCCCAGCTTGGATGTTAATTCTGTTTCGGAGGCTCTGTTGTTGTCACGGCTCAAAGCAGATTTTCCAAATGTGTTCAAGGATAGCTTAGGATGCTTGAAATCCTATATAATTGGTCGATCAAGCAAGACCTGGGTGTTGTGAGATAAGAAAAATTCATAGTCATTCGTGAGGAAGTGAAGAATGAATTAATGAAACTCAAAGCTGAAGGTATAATTGTGGAAGTTGAGGGTATCCAGTGGCTTGCTCCCAGTCGCTGCAAGGAAGTCCAATGGCAAATTACGCCTCTGTGTGAACCGTAGGCATCTAAACAAGTGCGTTGTGGTGGATAGGTATTACGTCCCTAATATCTCTGAATTGATTATATTGTTGGGTGGTGCCACTGTTTTCATTACCATTGACCTAACTAGTGCATATCATCAGATTGAACTGACGAAATCTTCAAGGGATCTTGTTGCGTTCATAATGCCCTTTGGTACCTTTTGTTTTGTTCACCTGCCTTTTGGACTGTTATCTGCCTCGTCTGTCTTTCAGCGTACCATGGAAAGGGTTCTTGATGGCACTATTGGTGTTTGTGTTTATCAAGACGATATCTTGATTTTTGGGAACGATTCTGTGGAGCATGATTAAGGGAGGTGTTGAGTAGGTTATCTGATTGGAATCTCACTGTGAAAGCTGAAAAATGCTTTGGTACCAAATCCGTAACATATTTTGGTCACATTGTGTCATGTGAGGGCGTTGTTCCCAAAGATGAGTTAGTCAACACTATTGTGCACATGAGTCCTCCCAGTTCCCAAGAGGAGTTAATTAAATGTTTATGAATTATTGAGTTTTATTCAAAAATCATTCAAGTATTTGCTGAACTCAGTGCCAACATGAGATCACACTTGAGGAAGAGTGTTGTGTTTTCATGGCATTCTCTCTGTGAAGAGGAATTCCAGTCCAGTCTCTCAAGCTTCATCTCACAATGGCTCCCAAGCTTAAGAATTTTGATCCTTAGAGGAGAGCAATTGTAACCACTGACGCTAGTCTCAAATGCTTGGGTGCTGTTCTTCAACAGGTAGGACAGTTTGGAAAGGAGACCATCATGTTTCTCTCCATAGCTTTAAAGGACACAGAGGCCAACTACTCTGTTATTGAAAGGGAGGCTGTGAGGAAACTCAAAAAGTTCTTGTGGGGGTCTCCATTTGTCATACGGACTGATCACAAACCCCTTGTGCAGACTTTCACAAATAAGGTTGTGGACTTAATTTTGAGTCATATAACCAAATGGGTCATTGCTTTACAAGAGTATGACTTTGTTGTTGAGAACCTACCTTGTGTTTGTAACACAGTTGCTGATACTCTTTCTAGGTTGGTTCCCAGTGTTGAGTGTGGTCTGATACAGATGAACTTGCAGATGATGACTGTCTGCGTGTGTGCGGTTTGCACGTTTCTGAAGAAAGATGGTGTGAGGAGTTGGCTAAGGATGAGGCACTGGTTGAAGTAATAAGATGCACAACTGAGGGTTGGAGTAAGAAGAAGCAAGCCACTGTCAAAATTACTAGGTTGTGGGTGATGAGTTGTCTATCAATAATGGTCTGTTGTTCAGGGGAACTAAGCTTATTCCTCCATCCAATCTCAGGAGTGAAATATTGGATCTTACTCATGAGACGACTCAAGGCATGACCAAATGTAAAGAGCTTGTGTGAATGTCTTCTTGATGGCCTGGCACGGACAAGTACATCATCGTTAGTGCATGATTGTTCCATATGTTCTTGGAGTGACCAGACTAAGCAACCAAGGGTTCAGCCCTTGGTGCGAGGGATTTGCCTTCCAGTTCTTGGTAGGAGATTCCATTAGATATTGTGGTCCCCATTCATGATCAAGGTAGGCCATCGTACCCGATTGTGGTGCTTGATATATTTTCAAGATGGTCAGACATTTTCTTCACAAACGCCATAGAAAGCAGAGACGTAATGAAAGTTCACAACTGTTTATTTGCTAGAGAAAGATTATCACATTCTGTTCTCACAGACAATGTGGTGCAATTAACATCTAGAGAGATGGTGGATTGTCTTCAAGCAAGGGGAATAACTCCCAAAAAGTGTGCATTGTACCATTCAGAAACTAATGGAATGATTGAATGACTCAACAGAGTCATAAAAGAGACTGTCTCTCTGGCAAAGTCTAATGCTATGGATTGGAGGGCTGAGATTTGCAAAATTATAGAAATGTACAGGGTAACTCCTCATTGTACTACAGGGAAAACCCTGTTTGAGCTGTTTCGAGGAAGGCTTCCCAATACTTTCATTGAACCTTCCTCTGTGAATGTGTATACATTGCAATCTGGTCATTGTGTGGGTGCTCTAGATTGGCACGATCGTGAGTTACGTAAGATTTGTTCAAGAAAGGTTGGTTTTGATTCCAGAAAAGCTGAAAGGTAATAAAGGTGCATGTGGGGGATCTTGTTATGATTAGGAATCCAAAAAAGAGGAGTAGCTCTAAATTTAAAAAAACAATTCATGTCATCTAAACCTTTACAAATGCAGTGAAAACCCAAGACCACGGAATATGGAATCTTATTCATGTGGTGGTTTGTAATGACAACATGGGTGGATGTGACACGGAACAGCTGGCACCCACCATAGCTTCTGGCGACAATGTTGGTGATGAAGGCTGCATCAGTCCTTCTGGTGTATCACGCAGTACGGTTAAAAGACCAACTTACTTGAAGGATTATGCTGAACTTTAGTTGTTTTTTTTGTTTGTTTTATTTTCTGTTAGTATTAACCCCTGGAGTGCTGGCCACGTTCAGCGGACATCACGTGCACTACCTTGGTAGTGCTGTGCACGTCCGTTGAACGTCGCGGCCCCGCGCGTGCAATAGAACGTTCCGCACCAGTGCGGAACGTTCAGTAGAGGGATTCAGGGAGGGAGGTGTGTGGTACCCCCTGCTGTTGTCATTGTTACCTTGCCTGAGCCTGGCAGCCGTGATGTCACGCACCACGGTGAACTAGCTCAGGTGATGGATGTTATGTTTTGAAGGCGGTGGTCACAGTGGCAGCTGTGTCCTGCCTGGATGGGATTCTCTCCTGTGAAGAAAGGATCTTACTTTGACACCTGATTGTCATCATCTCTTCATTTCACTGTATACTTTGAGTGTCACAACTGCCTGCCTGAAGTGCGAGTGATGCAGTTCTCCCTCAAAAAATGTTTTCTTTGTTTTGCAAAACATGGCTCCAAACGGTGTATTTTACTGTACATTGTCTGAAAAGCAATAGGTTTTACAAGCAATTTTTAGGGTGAACTAGTGACATATTCCAAAACTTCACGGTCTGTCATGTTATCATAGCCAATATTTCTCAGAAAGAGGTTAACTTGTTCTTACCCTCTCTTCTATTGTCTTTCTCTCTCTATATGTATTTTCCATCTTCGATGCCTTTGCTTATATTCTCCCCTCCTTGATTCTGATTTTTCTTACTTTCTCCTATCTCCACTTTCCTTCCTTATCTATTTCCCCTTGCCTCTCTCAAAAGTAAGTTTGGGGTTCTCTTGCTCCTTTACTGTGGCCATGTTATGGCTATACATGCATAAATAAAGTTGTTAAAAACAGAGGGGCAGATTTACAAGCCCCTTGCACCTCTTTTACGCCACCGTTGTGTCACTTTTGTGACGCAGTGGCAGCGCAAAAGAGGCGCCATGGTTCTGGGTATTTACAATGTTACGCATCTGGGAGATGCGTTACGTTGTAAAGTCCTTCACCAGAAGTAGGCATTCCAGCTCAGTCACTTTTGAGCCCATGCTGCGTCAAAACCCTGCGCCTGCTTGAAGCAGGCATAAGGATTGACGCAGCATTGCAAATATAGGGCCCCCCAGAGCAATGCTGGAGCTGTGTCGCGCTTGAGACGCAACTCCAGCAATGCGCCGCCTTTACGGGGTCTCACGACGCCAGCTTGCAACTTGGTCCCTACTGCTGGCCCCACTGACCCCCTCCCGAACTATTATTGTTCTTCTCTCCTCCCCACGGACATTCACATTGTATTAAAATTGTTATTGATACTTCTGCTCCCCTCATTCTCTCATGTTATGTCCCCCCCCACCCGGTTATTTGCATGTTTTAATACTATGGTTCGTATTGTACTGCACTACTTCTTTCCTTTACTCTCTCTGTTTAATTGTGTCTCTTACCATTACCCTTGCTTGCACACTGACTCCTCCAGGTTTTTTGCCAGCTCCGATGACTGTTCCCTGTTGAGCCTGCTTGTACCGGCCGGTCCTTACTATGACAGCTGAATCTCTCTCTCCAGGCCACATCTTCCCTTTCCCTCCGCATTCATTTTTCCCAAGGTGCCCACGTTTTCCTTCTCTGCCCACCCTCTTTTTCTGCTAGCCCCTTCATTTTAGACCTTGAGGGTGAACGGATTTTGATCTAATTCCCCTCTACCTTCTAGGTTAGCTGCTCTAGGGATGTAGTCGCCTTATGGCCTGCTTCAATGTGCCCTTTGCCAAAGCGCTCCCTCTCCCCTTGTTGGGGAGGTATCCAGCATTCTTGCCCCGGAGTCTCAGACTCCCCTCTGAGAGAGTCCACAGTGCTTGGGACTCACATATTATTGGAAAAGGCCTTAATTGGCCTCCTTTAAATGTACACCTTGCCAAAGTACTCCTTCTCTCCCTTGTTGGGGAGAGATCCTGCATTTCTGCCCTGGAGTCTCGGGTAACCTTCTGGGAGAGTCCACAGTGTTTAGGGAATCTCACATTATTGGAGGTTCAGGAATGTTCCCATTATCGCTGGGAACCCATTAACCTTGCTACGTGATAGGCAGCCACCCTGTAACTTTTGACGATCCATCTACCTCGGCTGTCACCTACCCAGCCGGACTTTGGGCAGATGTTACTTTGTCTCTCTATCGTACCTAACTCCTACCCCTTCACCCTACCCCTTACCCCCTCTGCGCTCCCTTCTTCTTGCCTTCTATCCCTTTAATGTTTTTCTGTTGAGACCTAGCAATTTGACCGATGCCCGGTGGAGCTACCTGATAGCTGTAGAGGAGATAGGCTACGGATTCCCCCTCGGCCGTCACCTTCCCAGCCGGATCTTGGGCAGACTTTCCCTTTGCTCTCCATTATATCTATACCCTACCCCTCTCTCCTCTCTCCTCTACCCCCTTACCCTTCTCACTCCAGTTTCCTTTTCTTCTATGCTCCTTAAATGTTTTTACTGATATCAGTAACTTGTAACTGATGTAATTTTGCAACCATGTGGAACCTTATATAAAGCGCTCTGATACCTTCGGGTCTAGACAGCGCTATATAAAACTCTTTAAATAAATAAATAAAAATAAATTACTTGCATTGGTAATGCACTATTGACGTCACCTCGACTGCTTTCACAGGAAATGATGTTACAATGGTATCACACATTTTACTTTGATGGGAACGAGCCAATTGACTTTACCGGTCAAAACTGAAAGGTGCTGCATTTATTGGATGGACAGCACTACCAGGTCTGAAAGCATCCTCTGACCACACAGCCTCTACATTTCAGCAAGCCCAGATGGCCACTCTTATCCTGCTTGAAACACACAAATATGAGACTTCTCTGATAAAAGCAGGAGGCAGTGCCATCTCAGAGTGGGACATGGAAGGGAACTACCCATTCCTTCATGGGGGTTTAGAGAAGATGTTTCTTCACACAGAAGAAAAGTAATTTTCATGTAGAAAAGAACATCCTTTGGGCCCAAATTTACTAATTGCACCACTTCAAGGTGACACAAAGGAACTAAAAGCGACATATTGATATTTACTTTCCATGTATTTTGACTGTAAAGGTGCCCTTTTCTCAGTGTGAAAAGCAATTTGCAATAACCAGACCAGGGTGTGAGTGAAAAACGAATGCCCAGCTTAAGCAGGCACTAACAAGGGGACATATTTTCATTGCTCAACGAAAAAAATGCATTGGTGGGTGCTGATACACATCACCACATCTGGCCCAAAACGGCTGCAGCGCATTTTGGCGCCATAAGCGACACCCCAATTACCACTGTGACCTCTATACTAGCTGATATGTGGAAAACTTGCTGTGCGAAGTCACTGAAAAAACGGATTACAGTTTAATTCTCTTCTGCCAGGTAGGCGGCCTTCTTCCCGAAAGGGCCTTCTGAAGAGACTGCGGCATTTATTCTTTCCGATTTCTGCACACAACATTGGTCAAGTGCTGCGCCTCTTGAAACAGAGGGCACATTTCTTCATGGCATCTGTATACACATCCAGCCTCATTGTGTTTGGTTTTCATGGTGTACTTGAGGTTTACCATGGACACACCTAACTGCTTCAAAAGCCCTCACAAATGGAAAAGCTCTGAAGTGCGCCATGCTCCGTGCACGAAGAATGGGACTGAATCACGCAGTTTGGCTACCGAGGCTTAATTGCGTCATTGCTAATGCTGCGGTTTTAGAAGCTAATCTGGTTTGAGCTGAATGGCATGTTCATTATGGCGAAAATCGCTAATGTTTGGGATTAAGAGGCAAGGCATATTAAACCGAAATCATCTCGATTTTTTTTATTGTTTGGAATTTCTCCACAGTCATTTTCTCAGTCACCCTTGTTTGTGGGAAGAGTAATCGGATGGGACTGTTGCCCAGAAAGAGCATTATGAATAACTTGAAGGGCGTATTTAATTGCTGTCATACTTGATACCTAGCGCTGACAATTGTCTGAAGTGTTCGTATTTCAGTTAATATTTTCCCGAGAGCGAAAAGCCGCCTGTAGTCGTAGCTGCCAACTTTTCATTTGGCTGATGTGTGCTATTTTGATATTTTCATTGTGTTTATATGTGACATTGGAATTCTTTATTGTAGGGTTGATGGTTGGAATGTGGAATACACTAGCGTCACAGACCTGTTGCGCTCTTGTATTCTCATTCCGAGTGTCATTAAGAACGTTATTATTATTATTATTATTTTTTAAAAACACTGATTTGAAGTGGCAGTGACGTCGGACTATAGTGGAAGTCTGACGTATGCAGGGTCGAGGAATAAACTTGGTTTGCATACCTTCTTATGTGACGTGACAATTATGTGTGACATTTTGAGTGACACTGTATCATGAGTGGAACACATAGGAGTTGTTTGTGTAATGTAGAGCTTCATTTGGGCCAGTGGTTGTCTGGAGGGGCCATCGTCACTTATTTTTGAGACCTGGCACTTAGTAGCCCTGTTGGTGATAAAATAGTTGCACAGTGACAACTCAGCAGAGCTAGCTTCTGAATGAGTCTGATAGAGCGCGCAGGTCACCCGACTATAAATTTACCAATTACTCACCTAGGCCCATATTCAAATTAACCACAATTTCTTAGATCAGATAACCTGGGCACTAACTATCAGATATTTGTACTTCCTAGGTCCTATACCTGTGACTTACATTCCTGGTCATCGGTATCTGTGAACCTATGGGATCAGGGAGTCTAGCATAATAAATATGGTAGCAAGACAAAAATATGCACTCATATAATAACCACAGTCTCGAGAAGTTTTGAAAACCTTTATCTAATCTTCATCAAAAGTCATAAGCCAAAGATTAACAGCAAGCAAGCTATCAATAATCAGAATCACAAACAGCGTAGAACTACGCAAAAGATATATTATGCCTACCATTTAGAATTCTAAAGGGAAGGTAAGAACAAGGATCATACTGAAAATGAACTTCTATTTTAAATGATATTTTCTAAAGGAGGGGAAAAATAAGGGACATGCTATAAGTCACAGTTTAATCGCTTTAAAGGGGGGGGGGGAAAGGAGAGAACACCAATTGTTATGACAAAACTGAATTGACCATGTAGCTATAGGGAAGGTAAGAAAATGGAACACGCTAATATTTCAGAATAATCACTTCAGCTTCTTTAAAAGGTGGGTAAAGACAGGAAACATCTATACATTCATGGATAGCATTTAACATTCAACTCTAAGGAGGAGGGAAAAAATGGAACATGCTAATAACTGCAAGATTTACGATTTTATTAATTGTCACAAAGGAAGGGTAAGAAAAAGGAACATATGCAATTAAGACTTTAGCAAAATTCAGGGAGGGTAAGAAAAGGATGCAATTGATACTATTTGTTACCCACCCAGATTTAAATTTACCTAAACGGAGTGAAGACCAACCCTGGCCATGGGTCAGTTAAGGACAGAAACCCCAAAGGTTGCAAACGCCAGTAGGCCAGCAAGTGCAGGTCAGAAACAGGACAGGAAAGCCAGATTTGGATCAGAACCGGACCACCGAAAGTTGAGATAAGCACCCGCAGTTCAGTTGCAACGCCTGCACTACTCCGTCTCTGCAGCTATCAGTCAAAACCCCGATTGGGTTATCGAATTTCCCAGCAAAGTGCTTCACCAGCACTTCAGGTCCCAGAACCCCCGATTGGGTCCGCGAGTCTTCTGACAGAGTGCTTCGCAGCACCTCTGTTCTCGATCAGCTATTGAGTGCGTTGGGTCAGTGACAGGTCAGCTATTTGGACAAGTCAGACAACTTCACTATCTAAACCTGGCTAGTTATACTATTTTCCAGGTCAGTGTACAACCCCCCAAACGTTGCAAGTGTAAGGATCCCCGATTTCGATTGGACAAAAGAAGAGGACAGGTCATCACCCCGTCTAATATTTCGAATGTTGCCGCCTCATATTCAAATTTATGTCCACGCCCATTAAATTCAGGTTCTCATGAAGTCTTCCACTCGCAAAACAATGGATGTTCTATTCACAATTACAATGTATTTTTCCAAAGTTCACTAGGTGAGGTTCCCAGGAGCATCTTCTCAGTCAGTCAGCTCCTTGGCCGGAATTCAAAGGTCACTGCTCTGGAGACTCGCGGATCTCGCGCAGACGCAGTTTCAATCAAGATGGAGTACAGCATAATACAACAGGTCAAGTTTTGAAGTATAACATGAAATGGAAAAGAAACAGTTTTAGAACACGGAATAAATGAATACACTGTATACCATGAATCTCTACACTATACCCATTACTTTATAATAAACTATAGCATTAGGATTAAGCTGAACGAACAGCTTAGCTAAAGCAGCAGTTCAAGCTTCTCGCATGTGAGAACATAGAGCAGCCATATTAGCTCTAGTGCGCAGAAGCAACAGATTCCCTCCAAAGCTGGGAGTACGTCATGTTACGTGGGTATGACAGACGCATGCGCAGTAGAAATTCCCACGTCGCAGCAGCCATTTTATTTGCAAGCGTATTAGGATTAGAAAACACATAAGGAAGCTTCTCTTGGATACCCAGTAATGAACAGAAAAGGGCCAATTAGTAAGACAAACATATTGATTAGTTCGTTAAAGTTATTCGAGGTTCTTGAGTACAAGCAAGTCGCCTTTTGTGTGAATCCTTGCTCCATCAATCCCCTCTTTGATGATATTTTATATCATCACAATTAATGGAACCAGATGCCAACTTCTCACATTTCACCCATTTCTCTCAGCATTATTATGAGAATTTTTCATCTTCTTATAGATTTGGCTATTCAGCTCTTCCAATTCGAGCTCTTCAATATTCCTTTTCAATGAGCCATCTCAAGATCTTTGTAACGCGGTAGCAACTTTCTTTTCCACCAAGGTAACTAATATTTACTCATCTTTTTCCTCCCTTAAACGCTCAGAATGCCCTGACCCCCTTCCTTTGTTCTCTTCACCTACATCTACCTTTTCTAACTTTCATATGGTCTCGACTGAACAGATCAGCAAGCTTATTACTTCTATTAAATCCGGGTCTCCTTTAGACCCTTGCCCCCCTTCCATACTGAGTGCTCTCACGGAGGTTATTACGTCCCCGCTCACCGACTTATGTAATTCCATCTTCCAGACAGGCATTTATCCGGAAATGTGGAAAAAGGCAGTTATCAAGCCCCTGTTAAAAAAAAACGTCCCTGGACCCCTCTGACGCAGCTAGCTATAGACCCATTGCCTGCCTCCCATTCCCGGCCAAAATATTTGAAGCAGTCATGAACCAACAGCTTTCGGGGTTCATCGATTACCACCAACTTTTAGATGATACCCAGTTCGGGTTTAGGAAGGGCCATGGCACAGAAACTGCTTTGATAAAGGCCTCTGACGAGATTAGGACTATCATGGACCAGGGTGGAGCGGCGGTCCTTGTACTCCTAGATCTGTCCGCTGCCTTTGACACGGTCAATCACTCCATCTTGATCGACCGTGTCACATCCTGGGGGGTGACCCATCTTGCCAGGGACCTCATTGCTTCGTTTCTGGCCAACCGTACGCAGGCGGTGAAACTGGGCACTTTCTACTCGCCCACCTTCACCCTTCCGTGTGGGGTGCCCCAGGTCTCCTTGCTGCAAGATTCCAGGAGGGGATGTTGGCCATTAGCTCATGGATGTCCAGTAACTGCTTGAAATTAAACTCGGACAAGACCGAGGTGATGACCTTTGGCAACCTTTCGCCGGAATGGTCTTCCACCTGGTGGCCCAGTGAAATGGGCGCACCTCCCACTCCGGTTGCCAAAGTCAGAAACCTCGGTGTCATGTTCGATCACAAGCTGCTATTCAAGCACCATGTGAATGCAGTGGTCGCATCCTCCTTCTATATGCTGAGGAAGATTAAGAAGCTGTTGCCATATCTCCCTCCAGCTGCAGGAAAAACACTGATCACCACCCTAGTTTTTTCTAAGATGGACTATGGCAATGCTCTCTTCCTCAGCACGCAAGAACAGGTTTTAACCAAACTGCAATCAGTTCAAAATGCGGCAGCCAGAATCCTGCTTGGCATCCCCAGTCACCGCCCCACCTCCTCGGCCATATGTCACCTGCATTGGCTAAGAGTCAAGAGTCGGATTAAGTTTAAAGCACTCTGTATCGCCTACAAGGCCATCCATGACTCAGGACCCAGGTTCCTTAAGGATGCTTTTCGGATCTATGCCCCTAAAAGATCACTTCGCTCATCCTGCACCTACCTCCTCCCTGTCCCACGTACCAGAACCACTACCTGGGGAGATAGACGTTTCTTAGTAGCAACCCCCAGGCTGTGGAACTCTCTCCCTTTGTCCGTCAAAACCAGTCCCACTCTCATCATCTTCCGTAAACTTCTGAAAACCTGGTTATTCAATCAATGATTCATTTGGCTGCTCTCTGTCCCAGGAAGTTCAATATGCGCAGAGACACCCCAGGGTAGTTGTGCGCAATAAAAATCCCAAAAACATAAACATAAACTCCTCGCCTATTCATAGAATATTTCTTTTTGTGTTTTCGACATTTGCAACATATTATTATTCCGAATACTAATAAACCTATTCCCGCTATTGGCATCAGTATTTTGCTCACAAGACTTTTACCTAAATTAGAAAACCATCTACCTACAGCAGAGAGACCATCAGTAAGCCTCTTCCATGCACTATCAACCTCCAGTGGTTTAAGCTCTTTTTCCAGATTTGTAATATTTCTCACATACCCTTTAATTTCAACACTGTTGTCTGGTATGTAAGTGCAACAATGTTGCGCTTTCAACATTCTGCAGACTCCGCCCTCTTTTGCCAATAACGTGTCAAGAGCAAGTCGATTTTGTAAAACCATAGATCTGATCGCAACCAATTCTGTATTGACCATTAAGAACCCTCCAGCAGTGTCAGTTGATAACCGATCCACTACTGTTGACAATTTGCAGATTCTGTGTGTATTCAGAGCCACTCCCACTGTAGGTATCAATGCGCTAAAAATATCAGCTACTATTTCACCAACACTTTCTCTTTTACTACGTACTAATTCATTAGTTCTTTCATTGTTTCCAGTGATTTTACCCACATGGTATATCTTTGGGAAAACAATACCAAAATAACAGCTCCCGTACCAATAGTCGGGCAATTTGAAATAAGCATTGTTCCCACATATATAATAAATTGCTGGAAACACGGGTTCTGACCCATCTTTAAAACCAAAACCCCCAATTACCTTGTAATTGTGTTCGCATTCACTGGAACCAATAAATATATTGCTATAATAACTGGTTCTTTCTCTGTGAAGACAAAGTTTCCCCTTCTTTTCGAAATCCAGCAACATAGCAGCATTAGCCCCACCATTTGAGGTGCTCCCTATGCTTTCAGCCCATTTAGGAATTTTCTGATTCTTGTCATTCGCTTTCTTTTGGAAACTCTCTTCTTTTCTCTACCATATTCAAAAATATTTTTTCTTTTTCTTGTAATAAACATGTTAAATTATTCTTGTGTGCGTCATCTATATTTATTTTACCTACAGTTAGAAAATATTCACTCATGTAACGTGCCACATCTCTAGTGGTATGTACAGGGTTTAGGTTTCTACGTACAGGGAGTACAGAAAATATCACATCTAAGTTAGAATAATAATACTACTGTAAAGGTCCTCTTTTGTAAAATAAACTGGTTAAAACACTACAGGAAATTCTATAGGTTAGTGGCAAATGGTGGTACGCCACACCCTCAGCTACCGAGGTAGGTAGCTTCATGCAGACATAGCAGTCTTCTATTTCCATTGCTTCTACATAATGTACTAGCAGGTTTGCAAATACATTTAAATGAGTTCTGTTTTTAATTCTATTATAGTGCAGTCCTTCCTCATCTGGTGTTTGTAAGTCTACTTTTGTTTGTCTAAGGCAGGGGTACTCATAGTACGGCCCGCGGGCCGCTGGCGGCCTTCCAGCCTTAATTGGCGGCCCGCGGACCCTAGTTCCGTACATGTCCTTCATGGGTAAAGTTTAAAGTTAAACAGAGAAGATGGCCGCAGGCGCATACGTTGTGAATACGTATTGAATACGTATTCACAACGTTTGCTCCTGCGGCCATCTTCTTTGCTTATGCTTGCCTTTGATTGGACTGAGCCCCTGTGACGTCACCCCCGGCACCCGGCGCGAAGCACAGGCCCTTTAAAAGTCAGCTGTAACTAGCGCTGTTACAGCTGACTTTTAAAGGACCTGTTAAGGAGCTTCCTGTGTCTGGGGGGGCGACGTCGACGTCCCTCTCTGCAGCAGCCCCGGAGAATCGTCATTGCATTCCTTGCAGCAGCCCAGGAGAATCGTCATCCTTCATCGCATTCCTTGCAGCAGCCCCGGAGAATCTTCACTGACGTCCTCGCAGCCCCCAACCCCAGAGAATCTTCACTGCAGCCGTAAAGCCTTCAACCTCACTAGTTTAGCTGCAGGTAAGACAGTGAACCATGGGCATATGTCACATTTTGCTTTTGTAATGTATCGTTGGCTACATTTGCCTTGCCTTTTGTTATCTACATGCCCTGGTCCTGGCTGGCCTCTGGTGTCAAATGGAGCACCGATCGTACATTCGAGCGCCCAACTCTGAATAATATTTTCCAAGCGCTATAACAGGAAAGATTTGGTTGGGTGGTTCCTGTAATTACATTTTTTGTATTGTTTGCATTGACAGCCAGGCAGTGTGAGGAGTGGGGCTCGGGTGAGGGGCACCTCAAGATGCGAGGCCCGTGCATGAAGGAGTGTGTTGTCGAGGGTGGGGCACTCCTCAGCTTGTCAGTGGGGCTCTGGGGGGAGACGTGCCTTTCACAAGCATCCTTTGTCCTGTGACCTACAGTTTAGCTACTGGGGGGTGGGCGTGGGTTACACCTGAGCTCGGGGGACTGAAAGCAAACAGAGCAGGGCATTAGCATGCGAGGCATTGATGGGGTCAACCCCAGGGTGCGGCCTTAATGGGGAACTCATTTATTAAAAAGAAGTTCAGAGCATGTGGGAATCTGGTTACAAACTCTGACACAAACAGGCAAAAACGGTTGGCTACGAGAGCAGAAGGTAGCAGATATGCCAGCTACAGAGTAGCATAATCATTTTTACCACTCTAAACTTTGGAAAAATAAGAGTGAGTTTGTCCTTAACATAGGTGGAGCGCACAGTGGTAAGAAACTAAAAACACCACTCTAAGGCAGGAGAAGACACTGGGTCCAGTTGAAAAAAATCACATGACTATTTGTCGTCTTCTTTGTGGTGAATGTTATTGCTGCACACAAACATGATTGCACCCACCTCTACATTGACCTCTACACCAGTACGGAGGGGACGGTGCAGCCTCGAATTGGGATGTGAGAGTCACAAATCATGTAGTCAGAAACTGACTTTTATTTGACTGTTGATTGGGGGGGGGATGTTACCTATAAACAGTGGAGACAAAATTGCTGAACTGTTAAGCCAGGGCCCAGCATCATGCACATAGCACCACAATATACAATAGTAGGTCACCATAGTCAAAATAGATGCTGTTTTCCATGGTGACTAAGATATCTACAGAAAGGTGACAAAAAGTAGTAAATGCAGATTTCACATTGTGAAATATGCTATAGCATCTATGTGCCTTTATTGCGCTACTAGACAGATTACTGTGCACATAAATTTGTAATGCAGCAAATTACTTCTGTGGCAAAGGCAGAGTCAATAATGGATGAACAACAAAGGCAGCTGACGTCTAATAAAAGCACACCAGATTTCGGAGGTCAAATACATTGGTAACCTTAATTATTTTTAATAAAAATGTAAAGCATACCTTGAAAACTATCTGCAGAGAATTTTTTTCCATGTATAATTATTTTATCTGTGTAGACTTATGATTTATAATCGAAAGAAAAAGCAAAAAGGAACTAAAATTCAGAATTGATCTTTTCAGTTATCCTGGTACAAATAGTTTAGTTACATTCTATTTGAGGCATCACAAAAAATAGGAAACTACTAACCTTATATTAAAGAGGTGTGAACAATAAATATTCTAAATCAAGCAACCAAGTCTGTCCTAGTGAGGAAGGCTGCTATCCTAGCGTCTCCCAATTCAGATTGCGTAATGCAATTTTATCATCTTGTATGCTAGGCTTTAAAAGTGCTCCAAAGAGATGATTTCTATACGGCACTCCCTCAGAGCACACCCTCGATAGTGTGAGGTTAAATCTGGTAGAGGTATTGCTGTTAACACTGAGCCTCACCTCTCAGTTCTGATCTCTGAGGGAGCAGCAACAGAAGAGTCCTAGGATCAATACTGTCCCCTTTTGAACATCTGTCCAGTGCATTTACAAGTAGCACTTAGGTGGTGACAATGGCCACTCATTGCCCCTATGGTGATATAGTCCCACAGCATTAGTGATGTGAAAATACTATAAACATGTGCTGCATGTAGTTACATCTGCTTTGGAAATACAGCACTGTCTAGTAATGTTTTGAAACGGCAGTGATTTTTTTTACCCCCTCTAGCCCCGCCCTCAAATGACCCCACCCCCAAATGACCCTGCCCCAAATGACCCCGCCCCCACCGGTGCGGCCCTCGGCCACAAACCACACTGTAAATTCGCCCCCGAGAGAAAGTTTGTGAGTACCCATGGTCTAAGGCTAAGTGCCCTCTCTTGTGCATCTACTCTGTGTGGTGTATCTCTAGTTTGTAGCTCTTCAGTGTCTTTTGGCAACTGACTAGTAGGGTACAGGTTTGTGTCTTTACTCATCATGTAAGGAATACCTATTGTTAGTCCTATCCAAAGTATAAGTACTATTGCTACACTCCATAAACATATTCTACAACATGTTTTTAAACAACTTCGTTTCGGTCTTCCATCAACAGAAGGATCAGCCATGTATTTTTATTTTTTTGACTTAAAGGAGATTCAACCCCTCTTTGTAACTTTACACAGCCTTTTTACCCTGTGTGGATTTCATGTCGGTCTCACTTCTTCGTCAGTCTGGTCAGTAATCAGTTCTTCATCACTTTCATCACTTATTTCCAGGTTTTCAAAGTCTTCAAATACAAGATAAGTCCATTTAGGGCTTCGATATTTATTATTCAGTCTTTTTATTCTGGGACTCCTTCTTCTGGTTTGTATCACAGACGGGTCAGCTTGACTTGAGACTTCATTCACCTGCTCAGGTTCTTCGTTGATTGTCTTTAGTCGCAGTCTCAGTCTTTTGACAAATCTAGGCAACCTGTCTCCTTTTCTGAGTCTTTTAACTGGCACTGTGTCTTGGCCCTCTTCGAATGCTCTTTTATTTTCATTCAGTTGTGGCACATTTGTTTCAAGATCTTCTGCTGTGTTTCTCCCTAACTGACTAGGCCCAGGTCTTATGTCAGTTTCTTCCACCTGGTCACTAAACTGGCCTTGTTCAGGTATATGCTGGATTGGGCTTTGCGTTGTTTCGTCTTCCTGAACACAATTGTCTATTCTTGTCTGGTCCTGTTCAAGCTCTTCGAACTTTTGATTTTCTTCCGCTTGAACCTCTGCCCTAATCTCTACCTTTCCCTCTTCAGGAGTTCTTGGAGGAGTGTCGATTACCTGGTCTTTCCCTATCTGGTCCTCCTCAGTATCAGTTTTGATTTGAATTTCGATAATCTGAGTATCTCCCTCTACACCGGTCTCGTCCTCACTTTCCCACTGTCTGTCTAAATAGGTTTGTCTTCTTGTTCTCACAGGGTCTACAGTCAGGTCGATTACTGGGACCCAATCATCTTGACTGGAGCTCGGTTGTTCCTCTTCAGCTACTTCTGGATCAAGTTCTCGAGACCCTTCAGCTGCACAACCTTCAGCCTCAGTTTCATCAGGTTCAGTCACTTTCTTCGTTTGACTGGCATGGATCCAATGTGGCACTCCTGCACATCTCACAGCTGTGGTGGTAACCAGGATTACTTGTTGTGGTTTACCCCACCTTGGTGCAAGGCAAGTTTTCTGAGTATGTTTCTTTATCACTGCCCAATCACCTGGTTTCAGGTCATGTGCTTAAGTTGCTGGTCTGGCGACAGCGTCTTCCCCAACCTGGTGAGAGATAGAACGCACTTGGTCAGCCAGTTCTTTGCAGTATTCTAGTACCAAATCATCAGATATGCTTATCAGTTTGTATCCTGGCACCCATGCTTGCCGCATTGCTCTTCCCATCAGTATCTCATGGGGACTCAAGCCTGTGTTCCGGTCTGGAATACTTCTAAGTCCCATCAGAACAAGGGGCAAAGCATCTGGCCATTCCATTTGAGTTGATTCACACATTTTCCCCAATCTTGCTTTGATAGTGCCATTCGATTGTTCCACCACTCCAGAAGCCTCTGGGCGATATGCACAGTGCAGTTTTTGTGTAATTTTGAATGCTTCGCAAATTTGATTTATTATTTCACTATGGAAATGTTTTCCTCTGTCTGATTCAATTGTAACTGGAAAACCGTAACGAGGTATAAGTTCTCTTAGTAACAATTTAGCTACAGTGATGCTATCATTCCTGCGTGTGGGGTAGGCTTCCACCCATTTTGAAAACAGGCAGACAATGACAAGTATGTACTTCATTCCTCGACAAGGGGGTAACTGAATGAAATCAAGTTGTAATTGTATAAAAGGGCCCTCTGCCTTTCCAATTTTCCCTGGCAACACTACTGTTTTCTCTCCTGGGTTAAATTGTTGACAAACCAGACACCTCTGGCAGAGTGCCTCTGCTATGTTTCTGAATTTCGAGTTGAACCATGCCTGTCTAAATATGCGTATCATAGCATCTCTTCCCAAATGTGTGTCTCCACGTATCAACCTAGCCATAGGAGCAAGCAGACAGTCTGGTAACACAGGCATCAAGGTAAACAACAACACCATCTTCAACCCTTCTCCGACAACCAAATTTCCTCCAATTTTCCTTCTCTATTGGCTCTGCTGCGTCCTGTAAGTCTCTCACTTCTTCCCATGTATTTACTCCTTCTAGCATCATAAGTTGGCAGCGGTTTCCGTTCACCTCAACCTTTTTATTAACAGCCATTTTGTACCTTGCACAATGTTGGGCTAACTGGTCAGCATATCGATTACCCGCTGTCACTTTGTCGTTGCCAGATTTGTGAGCAGCGCACTAGACCACAGCCAATTCTTTTGGTAACTGGATGGCTTCCAGTAAATCTTGTACACATTTTCCATTTCTGATGGGAGTACCCGAAGAAGTCAGAAACTCCCTTTGCATCCACAATTGGCCAAAATCATGCACAACCCCGTAACCATACTGGCTGTCAGTATATATTGTTACTTTCCAGTTCTTTACAAATTTACAGGCTTTTGCCAATGCAACCAATTCAGCTACCTGTGCAGACTTGACTCGAGGTAAATAGGATGCTTCAACTCGACCTCCCAAAGTACACACCGCGTAAGCAGCGCTTAGGCCTCCTTCCTCATGTCTCATACAAGAGCCATCTACAAACAGCTCATATTCTGCATTAGTTAAGGGCTCTTCTCTTATGTCTGGTCGTGGTTTTGTACTATATTCGGTCAGATCAATGCAATCATGTTCAACTTCTCCCTTTACTTCTGCTGAGAGTGAATTTGGTAGTAGTGTAGCTGGATTCAAGATATTACATCTGGCAATGGTTACGTTTCCTGCACCTACATGGATTCTCTCGTACTTAGTCAGCTGACTAGGAGTGAGATACTGGGTTTTTGTTCTTGTTAGCAAAATTACAACTGCATGTGGAACATACACAGTTACAGGATGTCCCATAGTGATGGATTCACTCTGCTCAAGACTCATGCATGTTGAAGCTACTGCTTTCAGGCATCCAGGTAATGCAGCTGCCACTGGGCCCAAGGTGGAAGAAAAATATGCCACCGGACGTGTCTTTAAGCCAAGAATTTGGGTCAGGACTGAAAGTGCACAATTATCTCGTGTGTCACAAAACAGTGCAAACTCTTTTGAATAGTCAGGCATTCCTAATGCAGGAGCTGTACACAAACACTCTCGTAATTTTACAAAAGCAGTCATGCTTTCGTCATCCCACTCCACTGGGTCCTTAGCTCCTTTCTTTGTCATCTTTATCAATGGTCTTGCAAGGACTGCAAATCCCACAATACACTGCCTGCAGTATCCTACAACTCCAAGAAACATTCTGATTTATTTCTGGGTGTTTGGCAGCTCCATGTTTCGAAATATTCTAAGTCTCTCTGTGGTAACTTTTCTGACACCCCTTTCTATCTGGTGCCCCAGATATTTTACTGATGAGGTACAGAACTGTAATTTCTCTGGAGACACTTTATGTCCTCCTTCACCTAAATGGTTCAGTAATGCAATGGTGTCAACATAGTCTTTCCGGCTTTTAGACGCCACCAAGAGGTCGTCTATGTATTGCACCAGAACTGACTTTACAGGCAATATAAGAGATTCAAAGCATTTTTTCAGTATTTGATTAAAAATCGAGGGACTCTCTGTGTACCCCTGAGGAACACGATTCCAGACGTAGACATGACTGTCGAATTCAAATGAGAAAAGAAATTTGCTGTCTGGATGTAATGGAATCGAAAAAAATGCATGACACAGGTCAATGACAGTAAACCATCCAGCATTCCACGGTATTTGGTATAAAATCACTGCAGGATTTGGCACAACTGGACAGCAAGGAACAACAATTTTATTAACCTTGCGGAGGTCTTGTACGACCCTGTACTTACCACTCGGTTTCTTTATGCCAATTATGGGAGAGTTACAAGGACTGCTCAACACTTCCTGCAAAATGCCTGCTTCTAGCAACCGTTTTATTTCCATAGCAACCCCTGCTTTTACTTCTGCATTCATTTTGTACTGTCGAGTATTTGGGTAAACTGCATCTTCTTTTATTGCTATTTTAATTGGGTCAACATTTGCCATTAATCCTACGTCTTTTCCAGTAAAATCCCATACCTCCGGTTTTACTGTATGTTGGAGTTCTTCTGGTAAGTCTTGTATTGTCAGCCTTTTAATATCTGTCTCCTGTTTTGCTAACATTAATTTATACATTCCGTCTTCGTCTGGGGTTTGAATTTCAACGCCATTTGGAGTGCAAAAGATGGTACAATTCATTTTGCACAACAAATCTCGTCCCAACAAGTTCACCGGACTTGAATCACAGACAACAAATCTATGCATTTCCTTAAAATTACCTATTCGGACTTCCATGGGTTCTGTAACTGGGGTACTAATTTATTTCCGGGACTAAGGGCGGGATCAGCAGTTCCCCAAGGTGAGTTAAGATCTAACTTGCTAGTTTTTATTTCAGAGCCTATAGAACAATCTACTGGAGCCACTGCATCATGGATCTATGCTTCCTTTAAAATATATTATTATTATTAACATCAGGACATTTATAAGGAGTTTATCACTAGAATATTTCTACATATCAGTGACTGCACCGTTGCCATAAAAGGAAGCAGCCTAAAACATATATATTTTTATAACTAAAATTTTGGAAATCATTTAAATAGTTGATCGAGAGAAAATATAATTTCCCCTCGAGTCGTATCAGTGTTAGTGACTCTTCCCATTGCATCTCAATAGGTGTGAATCATTAACAATATCCATCATGTGAAAGACATAATGATTCACTATAAATTGAGCAGGCACGATGTTAGGAAGAGTCGAATTTTGCTGTGTTCAGTGGATAAAGCATATCAGAAACATTAACAGACATAACCATGAAATGAAATTTTTATTTATAACATGCACTGATACTCGAAGATATCCTTAGCTTAGATGATAATAATAATAATAATAATAAAAACATTTATTAAGCGCCTGAATACACTAAAACAGTGCGTCTCCGCGCTAGGATGCCCACCCACCTAAAATCAAACAGAGATCACCTCATACTAAAGGGAGAGGACAGGGAGACAGGGCGAAGGAATGAGACTAAACTACGGGAAACAAATAAGTCTTAAGTTTCTGACGGAACCTCGTTTCCGACGGTTCCATACGGAGCTCCACTGGGAGATCGTTCCATTGCTTACTTGCCAAGAACCTAAAAGAACTCCCACCCATCCGTGATTTGTAGATGCGGGGAACCGAGAACTGCATACTACCTATAGATCTCAGAAGGCGTTTGGGACGGTATATGGTTAGTAACCTATGGAGATGTGCAATCCGATGGCTTATGCACATGGTCTTAAACCGGATGCGTTCCCTCATGGGGAGCCAGTGCAAGGTCTGTAACGCACATTTCCCCGAAGACTTCCTAGGCAACTTTAACACCAGCCTAGCCGCCGCGTTCTGAACATATTGCAACTGGTTCAGGCCCTTATTGCTAAGGCCACAAAGCAGGGAATTCCCATAGTCAAGATGGGACGTGACCAAGGCATGTACTAATATTTTCCTAGCTGTAATAGGCAGGAGGTCCAAGATTTTACGCAGGACCTTCAATATGCCATAACACTTCCCTGCTATCTTGGCAATATGTTGGGAGTGTGAAAGATTGGTATCCAAGAGAACACCCAAGTTCTTCACTGTATTTGAGGGGACGGGTGTCGGGCCCAATTCGATGGGCCACCATGCAGATGTCCAAATAGATGGAAACGAACCAATCACCAAGAGTTCGGTCTTATTGCCATTAAGGCGGAGGCAATTGCTCTTCATCCATGCTGCAGATACACCTTTAATAAGTTCATTGGAAGTAGTGTAGGATATAGGATTTTAGACATTTTTAGGGAAGATCGCGAGAACTTACACGTCAGCTATACTCATTCTCAACTGCTGTTTCTTTGCTTTTAGTGACCGAAGCCTCTTCTCTTAGTAGCTTAGAAATAAGTCCAGTCACATACAGGGAAGTTAATTGCCCCGATTTAAATTAACTCCACAGTCACGGGTATAGCTTGGTCATTAAGATATAGGGGTGTTAACTTCAGATTTCACAACAATCACGCTGGCATATCTTGTTAAAATACATTATATGAGAAGCAGGGCATGAGGGTAGCTTAGGGGGCAGTGCGTATGGTTAGCCGTTCTTAATACAATATTTTTCAAACTAACCAATATTTTTTAAGAACTTCAATACAGATATGAGAGAACGAGTGTGTGTGTTTTGTCTGTGTGTATGTACAAATCCAAGGTTAAATCCGACAGACACCTCACCATGTTATACTGAAAGCACTTACACCCAACCGTTTAATGTAGAATACATTTTTTAGGGGGGCGTAACACTCCAAACAACTATGCCTCTGTTCTGCAACATTTGACAAGCTCACGCCCTCTGGCAAAACGGTAACATGCTTGGTGTGCACTGCTATTCCGCCACTGACAGGTGCTTTCAGCGCATCAGAACTTCTAAATATCCTTCCAGCAGGACATGCAAGGAATTCTGCAATAAGGAGGTCCCTCTGGCCTCAGATCCACATTCTACTGAGAAACAAAGAGGACAGGTCCACACTCTCCTGTGGGCACAAGCAGGCATAGGGATTTTTACATGGGCACTCGTTTGGTCATAGTCAGGTTAGAATAATCCCAGCTGCTAAGCATGCTGTCAATGAGTCTGAGTTTTCAAATACCACTAGCAACCAGTAAGAACCGAGGTATTATCCATGAAGAGAACCCCTTGCCTCTATACCGCAATTCCTCGCACAGCAAAGCATGGTCGTCAACAACAATGGAGGGTGCCACTGCCTTGCAGGACTCCTTTGTCAAGTAGACTTAGGACTCAGAAATTCTAAAGATGGCGGCACCTGTGGTGGGCACTTGATAGTTCACTCTTTGAAGATCATGTATATATCATTGGGTATTGCTGTTCCTGCTTACTCCCATGCCACCATTTGAGAACCACAAATCCAACTCTATGTTAAACGCTGAAAATCTTCCAGCCTAGAAAAGAGGCAGACAAAATAGTTTCCTTCTCTAACTTAAAACAACTAATGCAGCTAACCAGGAACATATTTACAGCCGAGTCATTGTATTTCAGTAAAGGAATAACACAGAGACCCTCTTTGTTCAGAATGCTTACGGAGGAATAAAGTAGATTTAATGAGTTGATTTCTAGCTTTTACAGAGAACAATTTACTCATCTTTGTGAATGCTACAATCTCCTAAAATAAATTTTGAATAACACAAGTCAAAACAAATTACCTGTGCCTATAATATTTTAAGAGAAAAATGTATAGTTTAATCGTTTACAGTGCTCTCCAAGTAGATATTTTTTGGATTTCAGAAAGCAGAAACGCACCTCAGAAAGATGCAGTGGCATCCGTGTCTTAGAATGGGGTTCATTAAAATGCACACTAACTATATTCAATTCCATTGAGTGAAACTGTTTAAATTCTGTTCAACTGGTTCAGGTATGTACTGGGGGTATATCCGCTGACAAATGTATATCTACATACGTCACAATGGACAGTGTCCCTCATGCACAGGCTTTAATCTCAATACCCGTTTTCTATACTAATTTGCATTTCTAACAGTAAAACCCATGTTTAATCAAACATCTTAAATCGGGAATGTATCTATTCTGTGTTCACGTAATGTTTATTTGATACGATTGTTAATCCTTTACATGAAAAACACATCTGGATCAATTGTCCAATAATACTTTTCTAGAAACCGTGTGTAATCTCAGACCAATTCTCCGAAACACTGTGCAAGTTACCCCTTATGTGTATGTCATGTACACAGATGGGTGTCAACCCTCGCATTAGCGACGAGAGAGGGGAAAGTCCTCCCAGTACCTCATTACACTCTTCTTGCTGCTTAAGAGCCAGTTCAGGGGCAAGATGTACTCCTTCTAAAGAGATAATTTAACAGCGTTCCGAGTGTACAATACAGTGAAATGTAGAAAAATAAATGATTACTATTGCGTCCCCCCTTGTTGTGTGCAGGGCTTAGGTTAGATGGTATTTGCAGGTGGGCAGAATTTTTGTTCTACTCCTCCAATAAGTGGTGGCAATGCCACAATGGGATTTTCAACAGATACTTTCGATACAGAAGTGAGGAGTGTTGGAGAGATACATTGGAAAAGGCTATTTCCAATTGTTTCCAAAGCAAAAAGAGGGCCCCTGATATTAAAATAGTGAGGTAAGAAACAGGCGTAATAAAGTCAAATTCATACACAAAAAACAACCTGACTGTCATGGATCAATGGTTACGGAATATTATATCCCATGTTTAAAAGCGCTAATAGGTTGCAATCGAGTCTTGAGATTCAATAAAATGAAAATGCAATTCAAAATCATTTATGTCAAGAAAAGTTCCAATTTATTCCAATTGCTCTTTGTTCACATAAACAAACAACATAATAACATATAAAGCCAATTCCAATAGTGCCCTTTGGGATCACTACATTGTACAGGGAAAGCAAACGGAATACCACAGTAAATGTTACCCAATAATAAACGCACCAAATCACTCTGGAAAGCATCTCCACTCACACCCCAAAACCATTCATATCGTCAGTCAGACCCACATTTCACATTCAGACTGCATTTATGCATCATCTCAACAACTAACAAACAACACAGCAATGTAAAATCAACAACACAGCTTTAGACGTAACAGGACCAAAGTCATAATCCAATTTGTCATTCAATGATTTATGAATAGCCAGTTTATGTACAAAAAAATTAAATATTGTGTTTCAATCAATGATTGTCTATTTCGGTGATCACGGCATTCAGTTTTAACAGTCCTTGTATTCAAAAGGAGGTAAGCACCTACCTCCTTTTGAATACAAGGACCGTTAAGACTGAATGCCATGATTATAGACGGAGACCATCATTGATTGAAACGCAGTATTAGAATTACTTGCAAGGCTGTTTATTTCTTTCTCCTCTGGTTTCTCCCCTTTGGGTGATCAACGATACCAAAAGGATGCTTGTATAATTGTCATTTTTTGTATATAAACTGGATATTCATAAATCATTGAATGATAAATGGGATTATGACTTTGGTCCTAATTTCAATTGTTAGTTGGCTATTTTATTACTCTCTGTTTGTTCTACATAGTAGTGGTCCAGCTATATTCCACACACCATTTTCCCCATTGCTGAAGACAGAGATACTGGGCTATTCTGGTGCTTTAAGTTAGTATCCTGGAATGGAAATGGCGTAAACACCAAATTGAACTGAGGGGTTGCGCTAAAATCAAGTAAACGATGGTCTGGATATCTTACTTTTATAGGAGATTAATCTAATGGGCAATAACTGTATTTTTGAGTCAGTATGGCTTTGGCACGGTTTTTGGCAAAGGGCTTAACAGAAGATACAAAGGTAGGCTTTCTCCTAAAAAGAAATCCCCTTACCCAATAAAAAAATGTGGCAGGATGGATTGGCGAAATACTGATGACTGCTGGTAAATGGCATGGCATATCACTCACCATGCTAAATATATGCACACCACCCCCACTTAGTGCTCCTTTATGAAATTGCCTTGATCTGTAATAAACATAAGCACCCTTTGATTGACCATCATAGGCGGCTCTTCTAATGAAGTGGCAGTGGGGCCCCGCCTCAATAGATTTAGCCCTTGACAAAACACAGGATTGATACCGCAAATCTTTTTCCCACTCTTTTGGGCTCTGAAAGTTTTGGTGCGATGGACATCCAACAACACACAGTGTATACATTTTTCTCAAATAATCAATGTGATTAATACATGGGTCTTCCCATTGGGATAATTAGATAATTCACCAGAACTAAGTATAAGGCGTCTAGGTCCATGGTGGCTCACGAAGAGCTGATGCCCTCAAACAAGAAACAGCATTACATCTGACTAAACACAGGATCATTGGACTCTTGCTAGCGTTATGAGCGGCATTTAAGCTGCAGTTAAGGGGCAGAGCAATGGCCCTTCTCGACGAACACCAACTGCTGAACAAGAGGAGGCCTGCTATCGTGAGACCCATATTCTAGAACTTGACTGTGGAGTCCAGGTTGCAGCGAGAACCAAATTCTTCAAGAACTATAACGTGACACGCTAAATCTCTGTCCGATTTCGAAGGAGCACACTATGAGTATCTGATGGGACCTCAATCCGGGGGCTACAAACTCAAAGAAAAGCAGGCAACCTTATACATTAGCTGAGTAGTACGGAAGACGCTAGTAGGCATATAGGTAGGATACGTTATACACGGGGACATTGATTGCTTGCGGTAGCTCTGGGCCGGTACACACCTGGCGCAGGTGAGCACCAAGATAGACTTTGGGGGCTGGGACACTCTGGGGGTTTCTATGTTAGGTGCAGTAATGAGTCAAACACATTTGCACTTTTTCAGGTTGTTACTCTTGGAGGTGGGCGAGCCAACAGAATTACAGAAAGAGCAGGGCCAAGGGTCTGGCTCGGATCTTAGGGCCTGTGCACGTGCCGCGCCCTGAAAATGTTTGCTGTGTAAATCAAACAACAACGATCACGTAAAATGTGATAAAGCAGCTTCAAAATTCAAGAAAGTGTATTTCCTTAACATGTGAAACTTTGACATTAATAAACCACATTACAGCACTGCACTTTTTAAGTACTTGTTAACAGTGACAGTTTTTAAGCAGGAAACATTAGTGCACTAAGAGGCAAATCAGTGGTCATGTAAACACTGTAGGTGACCCAAAAGTATTATAAAGCACCAAATAAAGCCCAATATGTTTTTGAACAACTGGTATTCAGAATTCACATATTTGAAAGGGTTTTCATACAGGATAATGAAGAAAAAAAGTTTTGGTGAAATAAAATATTTGATTAAGATCACACACTTTCAGCAGGGAAGTCGCAATTCATCCAGGTTTTCTGTTTTCAATGTGTACAAATCAGCCAGGAAATGGGTATCTATTGATCTTTCTTTATGTTAAGGCTTTATTTTTACACCTCTGTGCATTTTTCTACATTTGTTATGTAGCGTATCTCGACCGGTAGATATTGGAGCGCTTTACATGAGCGTTAGTTACATTACACTTTCACATTAATTGTTTATAGGCAGGGGGTGGGGGGGGGGGGGGCGAAGGGAGGTGGCTCAATGATTTGCCCATCACCACAGGATGCTGAGCTGACGCCAAGACTCGAACCTGGTCAGCAGCTCTGGCAGTATCGCCACATCCTGAGTTGAGGTAGAGTGGCAGGCAGATGCCACATGACGGCTCGGCTTAGTAGGGCCCCGAGATTCCGACAGGACCTCGAGCTGAGCCACAGGCAGGGTTCAGGCTCGAGCCTGGCTCGAGCTTTCAGTGTCTCGCCCACCTCCGGATACTAGAGCTCATGGATCAATAATAAAGTTTCAAGCATAGTGTGATCACTTTTTTCAGACCCTGTACACTACAACCACCATTGAATTGATATATAGGCCAAAAAATCTCGACAGTTCGTCCCAAAATAAACACATACATTATTAACAATTTGTAACGTTATTTAGACCTTCCAACTCTATTCTGATATATATATCTATAGATCGGATACCAATGTGTTTCTGCTGACAAGGTGGCATCCAATAAAATAAAAATCAGTAATAAATGTACACGTTTTCTTATTGGAATATCTTAGAAACAGACTTAAACATGTCCAGGTAACCAAGGAAAGAAAAAAATACGAGGTTAACTGGGAAACTTGACAACATTGTTATATTTCGACAATCCTCGCACGCATCGGAAAGAACATAAAACATTGGATTGATGTTAAAAACATTTTATTTACACAAAAGCAAAAAACAGACAGTATAGGAAGCAAAAAAGTAGAATATATTTGCTATATTATTCAGTTACATCAACGTAATTGCAAGTAGACGTGCAATTACAGAGAGATTTCAGAGACATATTTTTGGTTTTCATTACTTGTTAGCATGTTAGTAATCAGTGGTCTATCTCTAAACTGTATCACAATATCAAAATAAATAGTTTACAAGGGACAAAATGAAACTATCTTTTTAGAAAATGGGGCGATGTGGTGAAGAAGGAAATAAAGCTAATGGTCCAGTGATATGACATTAATGTAATCTGAAGGATGGGGAAACTGCTCTGTTACTGCTGCTTTTAAACCTTGCCACCGCTGCTGCTTTTCATAAAAAACAAGTCACGAGTACTTATTTTTAGCCGAACAGTCAGCAAAGCACTGAAAGCAGCTTTTTTTCTTTCTAAAGTGCTTAACCACCCTATTCCGGGGTAATGACTTGGAGACCTACTTAACATGAATGTGCTCTGAAAACCACTGATTAGGTATCAAAGCTGTCATTCTCCGAGCCTGCACGTAGAAACGAGAGCTTTATCGGCATAACTGAAAGATTGCTTTAAACACCACTCAATCATATGATTCACTGAATCAAGGTACTGCGTCGGCGGATGAATGAACCCCAACGAGCTGTCGCTGCAGCACAATAGACCTTAAAACAATAACTCGCCAGCCAATATACATCATCTGTCAAACCCTGGGCAGACAGATTAGCTGGTTCCCTAAACCACCCAGCCCCCATATTACAGAAAACAGTGTTTTGTTCTTTTCTCTCAAGTTACACCCAATTTGGAAAGCTCTATAATCAATCCAGATATCTGGTTCTCTACCGACAGAAACTACTACTCATGTAGGCAAGCGCTTCAGCACCCACATAGGGGTAGTACGCGCTATATATAAATGATGCAGTGCACTGCAATACAAAATGTGGCAAAACATCTCTCTGTAGGTGCTGTTTCTTCGCTGTGCCTTATTTTCTTTTATTCTTTGGGGGAGGAACGAAGTAAGTACCAGGCTTGGGAGATGGACTGACCCAGAGGTCAAACGTTCCAACAGTGTGGTGCGCACAACACGTCATTAATGAATTCATGTACAAGCCAGCGTTCAATATATGTTGAAGGTATCCGCCTTTCCAACACCTGCCACATTTACTGAGCATGCAAACTTGTACCAAGTATGCGCACAGACCTGGCTGTATTTTTACTCTCCATGCTAGCCAAAACTACAAGACATCTCAAAATACGTTTTCATCAAATATACTGGAGTCAGAATATTAAATCATCATGTCGGCGAACATTTGGGTGTTTCTAATGTCATTCCTTCGATTTTCAGGGAAAACATAGACTTAGGACTTCTTCTCGGAGTCATGGGTTTCAGGAGGGAATACAACAAGGAGAGTTTAATGGAGGTTTCATTGAGACAAGTCAAACCTCTGACATCATTACAACTCGTCTAAAATAACATTACTCCTTCAAACATCGCACCCTACCAACAATGCATTTCTGTCCTGAAGTCAAGCCTGTTACAGAGTTTAAACGACTGAATGCAGCACTCCAGTGATCTTCCATTTAGTTTCTCGTGATCACGCCTTGCATTTTCCAAGGTCAGTCTGTCAGTTTCCAACTTAGTCACGCTGTCACAACGAATAAGGGAACCGGCACAGACTCGATTCAAGAGGACAGACATTTCTGGGAATCTCGACACTTAACATTTCCAACAAAGTTTCAGAAATGCAGTTTCACTTAATTGTATGCATCTTTTCGGTCAAATTCTAGAATCATTTAAGCTGCCTGTGCCTTGAGTATTAACAATTCTGCGAGATTCAGCCACTCAGATTATTACAGAGAAAATTAAAAAGCTTCAGTCATAGGAAAATACCAGACTAACATGAGATGGAGCAGAGAGTTTAATGTGCTAAGAGCAGGAACACAACTACCATTTGTTACCACTTACCTCTACCCAGCACATAAAGCATCTACAGTGAAATAATGAACCTAAAAACAGGACGCCTGAAAAAGGCATATCAAAGTTATACAACAGATAAATAAATTCACTTCAAAATGTAATTTAGGAATGCTTTAACTTTTTGATACTATCAATGCAAAAAATATATTTACAAGACTGACCGTGAGAAAGCAGAAAAAAAGATGTACAGAAAAAATTACTGTAAACTGTATCAACTGAGCTGGCACTTGTAACCCCCACCATCAGAAAAAACACACACATGCAGATCACATTTTCAATTAGTTTTTCATTTGCTGACACACAGAGAGTGCTAAATAAGCATTCATTTGCTATGCAACACTGCCAAAATTTGCAGATTGTTGGCAAAACCAACTGTGCTGAATTTCAGTCTACCTAAGGCAGGTCGAATTTTCCACTGCACCACAACAAAGTATCTCATTTTCTTACAAGTTAAATCACTTAAATTCCAGAAGGAGATCGATAATTTTGTAAATTCATGTGAACCTAAATTTTATTGGTCGATGATAGCCCCACAAGTGGTCACAACCCTTCTCTGTCTTGTGTTGACTACATTACATGTTTTGTTCAAACAGGAAAACCTACAGGATATACTGGCTCAAAAAGAAGGCAACTCCTCCAATACAGGACCGTCAACTCTGTGCCTAGGACTAGCCGATGCCGCATTTTCAGAAAGTGAACCACAGTGCTCTTCTTCTTGTGCTGAACTTCTCTTCATGAGTAGCTCAAATGCATTTTTCAGGAGCTCTTTCTTCAGTTTTCTTTGTTCCTCAGCTTGATTTATCTTCAAAGTTCAACAAGTTGGTGGCCGATCTCATGCGCTTAGCTAGAGAATGGAATACAAATGTGTTTTATACATTTAGCAGTGGCTCACACCTTCGCATCTGTAGAACATACATGACCAACAGTGAGTGGTTAACATCTAATTGGTAATCAATCATCAAGGGATAAAGAGAAACACAGCAAAAGATGCGCATACGTTCAAGTTAAACACAATGATTTAAGTCCATCAACCACGCGACCTCAGAATAAATACAGCTATGTGCATAAAGGTATTGAGCTTTGCAAGTGCGGCCCAATGTCATTTTGCTTCTGAGATATTACATTAAAAAAATATTTTTTTATTGCTGGTTGGTGTAGACTATTTGCAAGCATTGCTCCCACCACCTTTTCCCTAAGTGGCAAAGCATATGCGAGACGTCGGTCCCTTGCTCGCTCTGTCACGGACTTCAAGGAGGCCTACTAAGGCCGAAACGGGTCTGGGGTTGCTTGTGAACATCGCCTGGCAGTTTGGGATGGACTGTTCCCATAAGAAGCAGGGTCAATACTGATTCGCATAAGGCGAGCCTCGTTCAAGGACCGCACAGTGGAGGAAAAGAAAAGTTTGGAATGCTGTAGGCTAGTTACTAGAAATCCCACCCCATCACCTTTTGTATGTTTGACATTTTTATAAGGAACTTCCTCTCAACTTTATAGCTTGGATACTTTTCCCATGTAAACAAGCTGCTGTTCTCAAATCCCTACTGCTTTGACTGCTCGCTTTACTCATCAACTTACAAATGGACATGAGGGCTACGGAGAGTTATACATCTACTCATTGAAGGCGAAAAAACGTATAGCAAATATGCACAAAACAATATATTACACTACTAAACGGCTGGGTGCGATATGGGGCAAACCTTCAGTGGGAGCAGTTGCGGTCAATGCAATATAATGCCTTTCTGTATTGCATGGTAGATGTTTTCCTACAGTAAAAGAGAAGAGGAGGCAGAAATATGGTATTCAAGAATTAGATGAAGGAAAAAAATTCAATATATGGTTGTATGGTAACATGAACACACTGGAGAGTGTACATGTAATAAGCTTACAGGCATACATTTGTTGCCTAGAAGTTTAATAGTTTGGGCTGGTAGCACTAAAATATGTGTTCTCGACTGCCTTATTTTTTTAGCACTGCATTTAAAACCAGTCACTTAAATAGAACAGATACTTGTATAATTTCATAAAAGTCAGAAATGGCAAGGGCACCCCCCTCGCTCGGATTTCTCTTTCCTTTCTTACACTTCTGCAAAGGGACATTGCCAGTTTTGCAAAACGTGGCACTGCCACTGCATAGGAGTACCACCTTCCCTTGCCATGTGGGATCATTGGAGGCAAAGGTATAAAGGATGCCAGGATTAGGGAGGTGTTGGGCACACAGGTGCTTGTTGTTGAGGGTACAGAGAATCTGAAGAGACCAGATCAGACTGCAGAAACATTGGTTTAATATAGTATGTGGGGAAAATTGGCATGGCATACCCAAGATTTGCTGCCATTCATTAAAACATAGCTAACTAACACACACACACAACACATCGTACACGATATGTAGAGACATAATGTATAATAAATAACCAATAGTAGTAAAATACCATTTGTTGTGTGTGTCTACTGTTTTGGGGATCCAGGGTCGAGCTGTTCTGTATAAATAATTCCTGCAAATAAGAAGTGCTCTGACAGGGTTGTCTGACTACTACCACACTCTGTCTAAAGGAGCATAACTTGTTAGAGAGAATAGCGAGAGGTACCTGCCAGTTCTCCTTTTCTCAGACGAGGGCATGATACTTATATTTCCTTTTGGGGCTGAGGAGACCTACCTGGGTGTGCCTTCATAACAGCAGTGGGTGAGAACAGAAACAATGCATGTGATTTAAATTGCTGGCCTGAAGCATCTGGTTGACCATCTGACAAGAATGTTTCTAATCCTGTATCTACAGAACCTGTTGATGGCTTACTCACCTGGACCTTCACTACACAATCAGACACTCGGTGAGATAGAGGCAGAATTCCACAGAAAAGATGAGCCACTGTCCAAAGCCCCGGAAGACATTGGGAGACTTAGTGCCACAACTGCGCCTCCAGAAGTCCATACACAAAGAGAATCCAGCCATTACTGATGCCGAGATAGCCTCCCAGTAAAGAATAGATCATATTGGGTCTTCATTTGCGTACTTTGAAATAAATCCCAAAGTTTGTTTTCTCAGCAAACACCATCTATGAATTAAAAAAAAACTGTGCAAAAAAAAACCTGCTTTAAAGACCCATTATCTTTTGCAAACGGCATACGTAGAATCTTAAGAAACTAGAACAAAGACAAATGTAATTAGGATCTTAAACACCCACCTAATCTTTTTAGGAGAAAAAAGGGCTTTTACAAGGCATGGAAGGTCAGAAATCTTTGATCCATCCAGCACAGCTTCAATATATGTATTGCCAAACTTGAATTCTTTTGGCCCAACTACTAAGGAGGGTTAGTTTCAGCAGGTTAATATGCCCTTGT
Source organism: Lissotriton helveticus (assembly GCF_964261635.1). Classification (NCBI taxonomy): domain Eukaryota; kingdom Metazoa; phylum Chordata; class Amphibia; order Caudata; family Salamandridae; genus Lissotriton; species Lissotriton helveticus. Next base: position 826,297,135 of record NC_136067.1, on the reverse strand, counting down.
AGAAGTTTGCCTTTTCTGCTTGGTCACTCTCATTTTTCAACTTTCTCCGGGCCCTATATTTTTAATGGCTATAGAACTCTGTGAAATTTTCCTCACCTGCGGAAGATTAGAAGAGAATGGACCTGCTATCTGTGACCTTAGAGGAGCCCTGTAGTACTGGACCTGCAAACCTCTTCTTCCCAGGAAAAATAAGTGGGTTTCAAGGGGCAGTCGGCTGACCTCCTGTGTGGCTACAGGGAAACATGTTGCAAGAGGCCTTTTCCTTGAAGTAACCAAGAGAAGAATGCCTGTTCTTCCCCTTTAACCCGTTGTGTGCTGCCGTCGCGAGCACTACTTTCGTAGTGCTGCGCACGTCCAACGGCCGACGCGGCCCTGCCCGTGCAAGAAAACGCCCGCACCGGGGCAGAATTACCGCCACGGTTAATGGGTTAAACATGGTTGAATTTACTTTTTCCTAATTAGCATATTTGACTTGCCTATTAGTCCCTAGTATATGGTGTAGAAAGTGCACCCTGGCCCTGAAAGTTAAATGCCAAAAGTGGACTGCAGCACTAATTGTGCCATCCACTACAGTGCCAGGACAAACATTACTTCAGGCCAACCAAGTGTAGCCTGACTGCTGCAGTGTAATCCCTGCAGAACAAGCGTTCAAAATAACGCTTTTTTAGCAGGGGAAACCCTTCCTTTTAAATACAAAAAAGTCACCCCTATGTACGCCTTTCAACCCACAAGGTAAGTATGTGTGATATTTAAAAGTGGGACATTTAGAAAATTAATGCTACCATGTCACTACAGTGCCAAGCAAAACACGATTTTTACTGTTGCAGGCCTAGCTGTGTTAAGTGAAAAAACAGAGTACAGATTTCATTACTAATACCATAGCTTGAGTATGGGATTATCTCGAACATTAATTTTTTTTAAAAATAGTTATTAAAAATTCAATAGTGAAGACGGATTTTTAACAAACATTAAGGAAAATTAACTTTTAGAGAGTTACTCTTTACCTGCCTGAACTGTCAGAAGTATAATATGCACAAACTTCTGCCACTTCCCAGCCTTTGCTCAGGCTTAAAAAGGTGTGAAACAAGTGTGAAATGCCTACCAGGAGCAAACAATAGGGTGACCTGAATAGGCAGAGATGACTCCTCCGAGCTCAACGGAATATGCAGTGTGGAGGTTGTGTGCCCCCTTCTGACAGCACAGTGTCAAATCCCTTGACAGATCTGTTGAGTCACATGTAAAGCTTGGGGCGCACCTTAAAGGGAGAGAAGGACAATTTTTGTAGATACCTTGTCTGGTTGCTGAAGGATCCCGATTTTGTCCTACCAGACTTCTGTATCTGTGTTTGTTGTGGGTACAGTGCCAGCCTCAAACTGGATTTTAGAGTTAGACCTGGGAGGACACTAGGATTACCTGAGTACACTTTCCTTGTACATCCCCAGCCCTCAGAGCCCAAGTTTTTAAAAAAATCTTTATTTTTCACTTTATTAACACGTAATGGTGTAGGCTTTACCTGTTGGAATATAGCAGAATGATACAGTCTATACATGAGATGGTCAAATAAATGGTATTGGATAACCTGGTACATACAAATCTGTGTCCCTGGGCTCCAGAAGACGGACACAGGGTCTCCCCTTCCTGTTAGAGATGATAACACACAACAGCTATGCAGAATTATTGCTCTCCCCTTCCTCAACATTCCAGTGGTCTGAGTCCCCAGAGTCAGAGCTTGTGCCCTAGAGTCTGGATCTAACAGCTTATCTGTAAGGCCCCCCCCATGTGTGTAGTGCATCTTCAAGTTTATCATCCCTTCTACTATGCCACATTTGTATCTTCTCAGCTCTCAGAGCCCAGGATCAGTGTGGCTGAAGACTTTCACCTTCATAAAAGAACCCGAACACATGGCATTTTGGTCCTGTTTGCAGTAAGGCAAACATGAACTACTGAAAAAGTGGGTAGGGATAGCCCTGGGAACTTTTACACCCTTGTGTATGGTGTGTCCAAGAGTCACCCTCACCCATTAGCTGGTGACAGGCATACATTTGGCACCAACTTCAGAAAATGTTCTGGACCTGTGGAAGATCAGAAGAGGACTGGAAGTGCAGTCTGTGACCTTAGAGGAGCCCTGAAGTACTGGACCTGCTACCTCTTGCACCCAGGACAAATAAGTAGATTGCAAGGGTCAGTCAGCTGACCTCCTGTGTGGTTACTTGGAGACAAGTTGCAAGAGGCCTTTTTCTGGAAGTTCAAAGCTGACAAGTGGCAACTGGCCATGAACTGGATCCTGTTGTTGGCCTCTCCATAACTCCCGGTGCATCTCCAATTGCCTCCCATGAGGTCAGGGAGCCTTAGAAGTGTACTTCTTTGATTGGTTGGGACTTAAGAAACTAAGTCAGAGGGTAACATCTTTCACCAGGATGAACCTAGTTAGTGCATCCAATCTGCATTCAATTGCGGTCGGTCTAAAACTGCATCTAGGACTAAGGCTATTGCAACCACTGACTATCATTGCCACTTTATGCTTTTTGGCGCTATTTCTACTTAAAAGTCTAAAAACTCATATCTCCAGTTATCCTTATGTATTTTTGTCACTTTGGTGTTATTTGTTATTAAATGTTACTCTAGTTTGCTAATTCCGTTTGGGATATTTATTTTTTTGCATTTTGACTCTATTACTGTGCTGATACTGCATTAATACTTTACACACTGCCCTAAGTGAAGCCTTTCTGCTCTGTGTCACAGCTACCATGAGGTTGCGCTCAGGTTCAATTAGTGACTTGGTGTGTGATTATTCCTTGAAGTGGGCACTTGATCACTCCCTCCCTCAAATTATAATACAATTCATTACAGGCCTTTTAGAAGGGCCATTCAACATCATCAAATTAGAATACCATTTTTCCCAATTTAAGTGAGGATGTTTAACTTGCCAATAGGAATTTTGCAATCACACCTTCAACCAGAAGAATGACTTAAGTTACACCAAAAAAAACATATTTTCTTAACTATGCATAGCCATTAATATTAATATTTTTTACCACTTTTAACAATTTCAGAGTCATTGCCATTCACATATAAATCACATCTAAATGAACATACATCTCAGAAGGGTGTCAAACCATTACCAGTAATTTGAGCGCAACTCAATGCCATAAAAGCTTGGACAGCAACTCATTTACTCATTCTAACCAAAACCAAAACTAAACTGACCTAAACTAAAGTACTGATACAGATTTCAGACAGACTAACTGCCTTTTTTACAGAAGGATGGTAACATACTTAGGGTTTTAATACATCCTTCTGAGTAAAGTTGTCAAATCCTGAGGAGATCTTGAGAAATCCCCCCAAAAAGGGCAACTGGCAGGACCAACAAATTAAATGTGTTTCCAACTCAATGTCACTGGAAAAAAAAAAAAGTACTGGTTCTTCGATTTGCCGGTCCGAGAAAATAGAATGTTTGGCATTAAGAAGAACCTCGAGGTTAACATAATCAATGTAATCGACAGCACTGAACATTTTGCTCCTTTTCACATGAAAGCCATGATAGTAAAATCTGAAAGTGGTTTCCAAAGCTTTGCTCTGGTGCCCCAATACAAGTCTTAACACATGAACTGGAATTGATAGGTCTTTGGTATAAAGTACCGGTATGCTCCTGAGAAAGCTCAGAAAGGTAAAATAACAGTCCTCTTACAATAATTCAGCAAGAGCCACTTCTACTTTCAAAGACGATCAACTGAGTTTAAATTTCAAAATGGAAAAATGTTTAGAAATTAACAGAAGAGTCAAAAGACTATAACAATGAAAGTTATGCTGTAGACCTAAAATACTGCTTGAACTATCCCATATTGTCTCCTGGGAGTATTGCAGCAAAGTCCTCTCAAATGAAATTATATTTAGTAGCTGTTTCAGATCCCGAATTTCAAGGCAAATGTGTATTTGTTTTAAAACTTGAGGCACACCAATACGTTACAATATCATAACATGGACAAAATCTTGGAATGAAAAAAATCTGTAATCCGTCTAATGAATTCAAGATATATTAAACATGGTTTTAGTTCGTACAGCCTTAATGTTGTTTAGAAGGTTTCTAAAAGCATTTTTTTTGTTTGAAATCTCTTTTATTAATTTTCAATCAAACAATATTATAGAACGTCTACAATGTTAATATAAGCGTCAAGCAAGGAGACTGCAAACATTTCAGTCTAAGTCGCTTCAGAAATGCTTATCCATCAGCTTTAAGAACCGCTGAGCTCTGTCCAGGCTCGTTGGCTAACAGGTATGGACATTATCTATGAAAAGGGAGCTAAGCTAGTGATGGTGTAGTAACACAGATAATATCACATTTTCTTCTCCTTGTACGGCAGCTCTATAAAAAGAAACGTATAACCACAAAAAGAGGGAAAGAACAAAAGAGAAAAGAATCAAGAACTGAAGAGGAGGGGACATAAAAGGGAAGGGGGAGTCCCGGATGGGAGGGGTGATTGGGAGGGAACAATTCTCACGATGCTGTGTTTGGAGATGTTCCCCAACTCTGGCCCCAGGAGATATCCCACCCCGTATGGATGCAGAGAAGAGGAGGGAGGGTAGCGAAAGTTTATTGAATCTTCTATCTGTTCTTCCTCATTTTGAGAGGCCCTCCCCTCTTGGGAGCAAAGCATCTTAAAACAGCTGAAGAGCCCAAAGACGGGGGGAACAGAGCGAGCGTGTTCTAATTTAGATAGATATTGTACCAGGGGTTGCCAGATACGTGTGAATTTGGCATCCGCATGCACAAGGCAGCAGGAAAGAAGCTCAATCGCCATTACATGCCCGAGGCGGGTGAGCCACACTGAAGACAGGGGTTAAGGCCTTTTTCCAGTGGAGTGCGATTCTCTATTTTGCTGCTCCTAACATGTGAAGTATCAAACGCCATTCTGTGTGAGTCATGGCATTAAGAGACTGAGGTTGAAGTCCCAGACCACCACCCCAGGAGTGCTTGGAATGGGAAACCCCATTACATGCTTGATGTGGCTCAGCACCTCTTTCCAAAAGATCATCAGGAGTCAGCAAGACCACCATATGCAGAGGGCGAGAGCGTTGCAGGACCTTGTAGGTTCGGGAGATCAGGCCCCGCGAACCATCGAATGATCGTACTAACAGTTCAAAAGGCATCAATGGGCGAGTGGCTCCCAGTGTATTTTCAATAGTATGTAACCAGTGTCTAATTTGATAATACTGATAGTGTGCCCCGGGGGAAAGAGGATAGTCCTGTCTACATTGGTCAAATGTTTTAAAATAGCGAAATAGGCACTGCGAGGATGCACTTTTTTTGGTAGCCAGGCCAGATCCCTTAGGGGGCGATAAGTCACCGCCCTGTCCATATGAAACCAATGCTGCTCGCTTTCGCAAACTACCCACTCCGAGATACAGCGCAAGTGCGACGCTCAATAATAGACGAGGAGATTGGGGCATGCAAGACCCCCCCTTGGTCTTTTGGCGACATTATGAGTTTGTTGGAAAATCTCTGTCTTCCAATTGCCCCAAATAAAGGAATTGACTCAGACTGAAGGCTTAGAATGTCCCGTTAGGGGATAGAGGTCGGGAGTGCGTGGAAGAGGTACAATAGTTTGGGCAGAATAGACATCTTCACAACATTAAGACGGGCCAACCACGATATTAGGAGCGATTTCCATCTTGAAAAGTCCTCTCGAACAGAGCGTCTGTACTCTGGCCAGTTAGCCTGAGTCTAAGAGTTCAGCATGGCTGTGAGGTTAAGCCTCAAGTATCAAATAGAATGAGGGGCCCACTGGAATGGGGAGTGCATACTTAACTCGGCAATCTCCTGAGGGAAAGGGTGAGGTTCAATGCCTGCGATTTGTTAATATAAATTTTAAGCCCCAAGACGTTTTCAAATTGAGAAAGTATGAGAAGCAAAGCAGGAAAAGAGCTCTAAGGGTCAGAAGCAGGTCATCCTTGAAGAGAGCAGCCTTCTGTTCAATTCTCGCAAATGGAATGCCCCTAACCGCCACTGACTGGGGTATTGTAATTGCCAGGGGTTCTATGGCCTGGGCAAAGAGCAGGGGCGACAAAGGACACCCCGGCGCCTTTCCCTGTGGATCAGAATCAGAGGGGCGAGTACGTCATTAATTCTAATTTGTACAGAGGGCGGCATATAAGGGGCCATTATACGAGATGTCATGAGTGGTCCCAGTCCTATCCACCGTAGTACTGTTCTGAGAAAGGTCCACTCTACCCTGTCGAAAGCTTTCTCAGCGTCAAGGGAGAGCAAAAATGCAGGAATATTACGCCGATGGGCTTTCTCCACCAGGTGGGCTATCCGCCTGATGTTGTCTGCCCCCTGTCTTTGGTGAATGAAACCTGCCTGGTCCGGATCAACCAAGCCAGGAAGGAATGGTGCCAGACGATGTGCCAACATTTTTGTAAATATTTTGGCATAAACGTTAAGGAGAGAGATGGGGCGGTAGGAGGCACAGGATGCCAGATCTTTCCCTGGTTTAGGGATGAGAGCTATTTCCACCTCGGCCATAGTAGGGGGTCACACTAGCAGTGTTTGCAAAAGAGTTAAATAACTGAAGCATTGGAACCTACAGCTGGTGGAGGAAAAGACGGTAGAAGGAGACCATAAGGCCATCGGGCTCTGGAGATTTCCCCAGCGGCATGCTTTTTAAGGCTGTTAGAAGTTCTTCTGGGTTAATCGGATTCTCTAGTTGCTGAGCATGAGATGGATTTAGCGGTTCCCAAGTGCGCGAGGAATGGCTCAATCTCCTCCTGGGCGAATTCGCCCTGGTCATAAAGGGACAGGATAAAGGTACAGAAAGCCTGTTTATCCGCTTCCGATGTGGCCATTGATTCTTGCCGATCTCAATCTTGGAGATATGGTTCCGAGAGATGTGCATACCGTGCCGATGAGCCAATGAGGAGCCCACCTTGTTCCCACCTTCATAAAACTTTTGTTTCAGCGCGGGGAGCGAGTGTTCCGCTTTATTTACCCGGAGTGCTTTTTTTTGGGAAAAAATATTTTTATTAGAATATGTAGGAGCATACAGTGCACAGGCATTCACAGCTAGAGCAAATTGTCCCACGCAGGGGATTATACAAACATGATGAAAGCTTGGCATACAAAGAAAGTAAAAACAAGAAGAGAAAAACGAGAGGGCAGGGGAGGGAAGCTCCTCTTCAAAGTCCATTAGCTAATTGAGAGTCACCGTTGCTAAAGTATCGGAGCAAGTCCCCCTATCACAATAAAGTTGCCGAGCATCAAAGAGCAGGTGCCTGAATAGACAGTTGACCTCGTATAGCCAGATAAGTGTCCGCATTATCATGTTGTCTAAAACATGCGTCCCTAATGCAGCCGAGTGGCGAAGGAGGCAGCTGTAGCTCAACAAGCCCGCCCCAACATGGGGCAAGCAATAAAACAACTAATAAGAGAACAGGCCCCCCCCCCCACCCTATCCCACCCCCTCCCGCGGTGGCGGCAATATTCCTAAAAGAAAGGATGAAGAAGTGAAAAGAGCACTAGACACCAGTACAGTGGTTAGAATTGAAAGAGGTGTAGAGCCCTGATGGTAGAGGGGCAAACAGCAGAGGGGAGGCCCCGAGAGAGGAAAGCGACCAGCGGTCCCCATTTAAATTCAAAGTAGGAGAGTAGGGTCTGCTATCCTATGGTCACCCCAAATTTTTGCTTTTTGCTTCACTGGTTTTCGACTACTGAGGCTGTGGGCCTGCTAATCAGACCCCCAGCCTGCTGTTCTCTCACTAAATTAATGACACATGTGCTATAGGCACATACCAATTGGAAATGGACTCCTTGTCAGCCCCTGTAGAATGCACTATAGGTGCACAGGGCATAGGAGCCACTAAGGCCTACCAGGGGCTGCAGCATATCTTTTGCCACCCCTGGCTGGTTCTTAAATTGACACAACTGGCTGATCACTCAGCTGGGGTAAGGTGGTGTGCACACCCCTTGCTTAGATATAGTATACCTATGTCTAAACCTATATCTGGACACATGTAAATCTGTGAGCCACTCCTATAGTCAGGCCTCACCAATCCTGGAGGCTGGGTGCGTGGTTTTATGTGAGATGGAGCTCTAGCATGAGCTGAGCCTGTCTGCAGCCGTCGGGAACAAATCCCTAAGCTGTTTCAGGATAATGCCATACCATATACTATTAAGTGCCTTATAATCCTCGCGGTTATTTAGCAACTTTGGTTTGGCTTTATCAAAACATGTCGTGTAAGGTGTCATACGCTTTGGAATACCATCCCCTCGCCAGTTCTGGCGACGGGGATGGCATTCCACCCCTCTAGAGGGGTAAGACATGTTCCTTTACTAAATGCGGTTAATTTCTCCAAAGACCTTAAGATCCACAAAATGGATGCCTCTGCCACAGACAAATGTCTGGACCCCTGCAGTTGACCGAAACTCGACCAAATGGGTCCTGGACAAAGGGTTTCCTGTCACAGGAGGGTGTCACCGCCCTCCAGACAGGAGATAGTGTATTGTAGCAGGGAGGTTTGAAAGAAACCAGACACTGCCTGGGGCGCACAAGGCTGCCCCTTGCATAATCCGGCCAAACCGGTTCTGGGGCACTCCAGCCCTCGTGCCAGGGCGGCCTGGATCAAAGGAAGGGGGTGTATCCACCCACTTCCTGGGTCCCACCCATAGGAGGGGACCTAGCAGGTTATCACGCCCCCCAGATTGGAATAAGAGTGGGAGCAGTGCCAATGCACATCAGATTTCCTGGAAGAAACATTTGAAACGCAATTCTGGACCCTTCGCCCTCCATCTCATCGTGGAAGCCCGAAGAATCTCCCTTGTGGTCAAGGAGTGACCACCCTGCAGCAGCAGGCACCATCCAGCCCTCGACGTCTACTTAGTTGCAGTTCCCGCCGGAACTCGAGCGACTGAGATCGACGAGATCAAGCTTGCCTGCCTTCCAACAGCCCGATCCACAGTCCCTGCAGAGCTGAGACCCGTGGAGGCGACCGGAAGCGTGGGGCACGCCATCTTGAATTGACCACGAGACGCTGACGGTGCAGCCCACGAGTGACCCTCGAAGCTGTGCACCGGGGTTTGAGAAGCCCCCACCCGGAGCTGCTCCTGAGCCGAAGTTCAGCCCTCCACACTCGACGAGTGCTGCGTGGGGCCCTTTGGCTCTATTTGGCTCAACACGTTGGCCCGGTCACTTGCCAGCTGGCTAGTGGTCCCTGTGCCGACGAACTACCTAAGAAGACTCGTGAATCTGGTTGCTCCAGATCCACACCAGCTCCCCTGAAAAGGAGCCCCGACTCTGACCTTCCTGGTCCGAGTGAGAAGCAATCTTCCGATCCCGCGTGGATTGCTCTTACCAAGGCTTGTTTGCTCCAAACTTGAAGCCGACTGCACCGACGGTAAGAGCCTGCGTGGGACAGATCGTGACCTGCTCCTGGACGTCGCAGATGCCCCAGAGCCCACGTGACAGCGGAGAGAAGCTCCTCGACGACCACCTGATTGCGCCCGACATTGCCTGGTTCCGTCCTGGTTCCACCCTGGTCACTGCTGAGTGACCCAGACTCTGTCCCCTCTGCTTTCAGATATTCTACAACTTAAGTCCACCCTTGGACTCCACCGGACACTTCATCTTCAACCTGCCTGCAGCCCTTTCAGCTCCAAGCACCAAGAGCCTGCGTGTCAAAACCCGACGCCACTTCGACCCTGTGCACCCACTTCCTGTGGGTGAGGTAACTTTGCTCCGCCGGTGTTCCCACACTGGTGCACACCTCTAGGGTCTGTGTGTTAAGTTTTGTTCCTCTAGGTTCAGCGGAAGTGTCCTTAAACTTTAACTCTACGACTTTTACGCACCATTGGTTAACATTGGTGCATGCGTGCGCTTTCCGCACATCTCCCGAATCCCGAGGGCCATTCCCGACTTCAGCATTGCTTGTCCTGACTGCTCCCAGCGATTCCCTAGGCCCTAGGCCTAACCACTGTTCGAGTGGCCTCTCTTATACCACTTGTTTAGTATATGGTTTGAGTGGCCACCCGCCCTCATCCATAATTGTGCAACTTGTATGTTTAAACAGTGCTTTTGATTTAACGCTTGTGCCCCTTTATTCATAAAGAATACTGGGGATTGTTTTTAGTAATAAACACATATATTTTTATAATATATACTTGTGTGGTGTCCTTTCATTTGGTATTACAGGATTGTATGTGGTAAAACAGCTCGCTTAACACGACCTCTTAAGTTAAGCCTTTAGGCTGCTTAGTCCATGCTACCCCTAGGATAGCTTGTCTAATAAGGTTGACTTACAACCAGACACCATAAGGGATTGTTTGGTCAGGTAGTAGGTGGTTCCAGAATTGGAAACATCCCCTACCAGGCCAACTTCTCACATTGGTGAGCAGCGGTGCGGATTTGAGCTTGCTGTTGTTTTACCACTGCAATCTTTATATCAAATTGAAAGATCACATCAAGTACCTCTAGGTACATATAAAATCAAAAGCTTAGCATATTAAGTTCTACTGAACTTAGTAGTTGTAGGTTGAAGGGATTAGCACACCCTGACTACAACTAACTAGCAAGGTACAGTAGGAAAACACTTAGTGTAGGTAAGTGCACCACTTACACCTCACTAGTAACCATGTCTGACACAGGAAAAGCCTCAGGGTCTGCTCCTGTGACAGTTGACCCTACCCAGGCAACTTTTGGATATGACAAACTAACCCGCAGAGACTTGATTGCCTTGTGCAAAGCAAGAGGGTTAAAAAGGGGCAGAAGCCCCACCTGCCTAATCCTGGTAGAAATCCTAGAACAGGATGACTTAGAGAAGGCAAAAGCAGCTTCCCTAGACACAGGAAATGGAGGGAACCCCCCTGTAGTTGATCCCCCTGAAGAGGAGGATGATGATGACTTGGATGAGGACTCAGATGTTGAGGACTTAGAAGTACAGGATCAGGGTAGCCAGGTTCCAGTTGGTAGGCTTAGCCAGGCCAACTTGGACCTACTGGGGAATGGAGAGGGCCAGCACCTCCCCAGAACCCAACATGTTATTCTCCCAGGCAACAGAAGAGTGAGATCTCCCTCAGGGGACTCTCATATTTCTAGTGCCTCCAGAGAATCAGAGAGAGGCATGAGTGCTTCTCAGAAAGCTGAGCATAGGGCTAGAATGAGGGCTGTCAGACTCCAGATAGAGAGAGAGGAGGTAGCCCTGAGTCAAGCTAAGCTTACCTTAGCTCAAGCTAAACTTGCCTTGGCAAGAGAGCAGAAATTAAGTGGCTTAGATGTCACTGGTGGCAGCAATTTTCCAAGAGAAAAAGACAGGGCCTATGACAATAGAAACCTGACTAAAATTGTGGCCCCCTTCAAAGAAGGGGATGACATCCACAAATGGATGACTGCTCTTGAGAGAGCCTGCATGGTACAGCAGGTTCCTGAGGAACAGTGGGCTGCAATTTTGTGGTACTCCTTTTCTGAGAAAGGGAGGGACAGGCTCCTCACAGTTAGACCTGAGGATGCCAAAAACTACTCTGTTTTGAAGAGTGCTCTCATTGAAGGGTATGGCCTAACCACTGAGCAATACAGGTTGTTGTTCAGAGACACCCAGAAAGCACAGACTCAAGACTGGACTGATTTCGTTGAGTGTGCCACTAAGGCTTTGGAGGGTTGGTTGCAGGGAAGTAAAGTTTCAGACTATACAGGATTGTACAATCTTATGATGAGAGAACAGATCCTTAATAACTGTACAAACCAGCTGTTGCATCAATACCTTATTGACTCTGATCTGACCTCTCCCCAAGAATTGGGAAAGAAGGCAGACAAATGGGTCAGAACAAGGATTAAGCAGAAACCCCAGAACCAAGGTGGTGACCAGAAGAAAACAGACCAGAAGGGTGGTAATCAGAATCAGAAAGATAAAGAAAAAGACCAGAAGTCTTCAGGCCCCCAAACTAATAGTAAGGAGGGTGGTTCCCAAAATGGTAACAAGAAGAAGAAGAACAAAGGTCCAAAGACACCTTGGTGTAATACCTGCAAATCAGTTTCCCACTGGGGCAGTGAGTGCACCAAGGCAAATCCAGTTCCCACCACTACAGCTCCTAAAGCAACTGCAACCCCAAGTACAGTAAGCAGTGGTGGAACACAGTCCAAGGGTGTAGCTGGGTTGACCCTGGGTATTGAAGTAGGATCTGGCCTAGTCAGAGTCCCTACACAGGCAGTTCTCCTGTATGATGTGGACATTGAGTTGCCCACTGCAGTAAGCCCCACTAACCTGGGCAAATACAGGCAGACTCCCTTAATTAATGAGAAACTGGCTCAAGCATACAGGGACACATGTGCCAGTGTCACCATGGTGACACCTGACTTTGTGGACCCTGGACAGATTGTACTAGGAGAGAGCTACCTAGTAACCAACGCCAGCAACTCCACTACCTCCCATAGTGTGGCAGTTGTGAACTTCTCCTGGGGAGGGGTTGATGGCCTAAAGAAAGTTGTGGTGAGTGCAGACCTACCAGTAGACTGTCTGTTAGGCAATGACCTTGAAAGCTCAGCATGGTCAGAAGTGGAGTACAGGACTCATGCAGAAATGCTAGGGATTTCAGAGCATGTCCTTGCCATGACAAGGGCTCAGGCTAAGAAGTGCCTTCCTGAACCAGTGGTGGATCTTGAAACAATAGACCAGCCACAACCAAAGAGAAGGAGCAAGAGAGGAAAGGCCCGGCCTTCCACCTTGCCCCAGGTTGAGGATCAAGTTTCAGAGGAAACTGATTCTGCAGTCCAAGAGGAGACTGTCTCAGAGGAGCTTGAACCTGACCAGGTTGAGTTTCTGGGGACAGGGGGATCCTCAAGGGCAGACCTGAGGCAGGCTCAATTAGATTGCCCTTCCCTTGAACCCCTCAGACAGCAGGCTGCTGCTGAGGCTGCTGGGGATGCCAAAGGTACCCATACTGTGTATTGGGATGAGGGACTGCTTTACTCAGAGGCTAGAGACCCCAAGCCTGGCATGACCAGGAGGTTGGTCATACCTCTGCAGTTTAGGGGGTTCCTTCTTACCTTGGCCCATGATATTCCCCTTGCAGGACACTTAGGCCAGAACAAGACGTGGGACAGGCTTGTTCCACACTTTCACTGGCCTCACATGTCAGAGGATGTCAAGGAGTTTTGTCGCTCCTGTGTCACTTGCCAAGCCAGTGGTAAGTCAGGTGGCACAACAAAGGCCCCCCTTATACCACTACCTGTGGTGGGGGTCCCCTTTGAGAGAGTTGGAATTGATATTGTGGGTCCAATGGACCCCCAAACAGCATCTGGGAACAGATTCATACTGGTGGTAGTGGATCATGCCACCAGGTATCCAGAGGCTATTCCCCTAAGGACCACCACAGCACCTGTGGTGGCAAAAGCCCTCATTGCAGTTTTCTCAAGAGTGGGCTTTCCTAAGGAGGTACTATCAGATAGAGGGACGAATTTTATGTCCAGCTATCTGAAAGCAATGTGGAAGGAATGTGGAGTAAACTATAAGTTTACCACCCCATATCATCCACAATGCAATGGGCTTGTGGAGAGATTTAACAAGACCCTTAAAGGCATGATAAAAGGATTACCAGAGAAGCTCAGGCGGAAATGGGACATTCTTTTACCCTGCCTGCTCTTTGCTTACAGAGAGGTCCCACAGAAGGGGGTTGGCTACAGCCCTTTTGAACTTTTGTTTGGCCACCCTGTGAGAGGTCCATTGTGTTTGGTGAAGGAAGGATGGGAGTTACCTCTCAAAAAGTCCAAACTAGACATAGTGGACTATGTACTTGGTCTCCGCTCCAGGATGGCTGAGTACATGGAAAGAGCATCCAAAAACCTGGAGGCCAGCCAAGAATTACAGAAAGCTTGGCATGACCAAAAGGCTGTGCTGGTAGAGTTCCAACCAGGACAGAAGGTATGGGTACTGGAGCCAGTAGCTCCAGCAGCACTCCAAGACAAATGGAGTGGACCCTATCCTATTATTGAGAAGAAGGGGGAAGTCACCTACTTGGTAGACTTTGGAACACCCAGGAGCCCTCACAGGGTAATCCATGTGAATCGCTTGAAAGCATTTGTGGACAGGGAGGACATGAGCTTGCTCATGGCCACAGATGGGGAACAGGAGGAAGAGAGTGACCCTCTCCCAGACCTGCTTTCTCAGAACCCTGATAATGGTTCAGTTGATGGAGTAGCCTTGGCAGGCAGCCTCACTGACCAGCAACAGAGGGACTGCAGACAAGTTTTGCAGGCTCACAGGCAAATGTTTTCACTCACACCCAGCCAGACTGACTGGTGTACCCATGTTGTGGACACTGGTGACAGTCTGCCTGTCAAGAATAAGATCTACAGGCAACCTGATCATGTCAGGGATTGCATCAAGGCTGAGGTGCAAAAGATGTTGGAGCTTGGAGTGATTGAGCCATCAGAGAGCCCATGGGCCAGCCCAGTAGTCCTGGTGCCAAAACCTCATACCCAAGATGGAAAGAGAGAAATGAGGTTTTGCGTGGATTACAGGGGTCTCAATGCTGTCACTAGGACAGATGCTCACCCCATTCCAAGAGCAGATGAGCTCATTGACAGATTGGCTTCTGCCAAGTTTCTGAGCACATTTGATCTGACAGCTGGCTACTGGCAAATCAGACTAGCTGAGGAGTCAAAAGCCAAAACAGCATTCTCTACCCCTAGTGGACATTATCAGTTTGTGGTAATGCCCTTTGGTTTGAAGAATGCACCTGCCACTTTCCAAAGGTTGGTGAACCAAGTCCTTACTGGGTTGGATGACTTTTGTGCAGCTTATCTAGATGATATTGCTGTCTTTAGCTCCACCTGGGAGGATCACCTGATCCACCTGAAGAAAGTTTTGGAGGCCCTGCAGAAGGCAGGCCTAACTATCAAGGCCACAAAGTGCCAGATAGGGCAGAGTAAGGTTGTATACCTGGGCCACCTAGTAGGTGGAGGCCAGGTTCAGCCACTGGAAAGCAAAATCCAGGCCATACAGGACTGGGCTCCTCCAGTTACCCAGACACAAGTCAGAGCCTTCTTAGGCCTGACTGGGTATTACAGAAAGTTTGTGAAAAACTATGGGTCTATAGTGACACCATTAAATGACTTGACATCCAAGAAGATGCCAAAAAAGGTTCAGTGGACAGTTAGCTGTCAGAAGGCATTTGAAGACCTGAAGAAGGCCATGTGCTCTGCACCTATCCTAAAGAGTCCTGACTACTCCAAACAGTTCATTGTTCAGACAGATGCTTCTGAGTTGGGGGTGGGAGCTGTGCTCTCACAACTTAATCAAGATGGTCAAGACCAGCCTATTGCTTTCATTAGCAGGAGGCTGACTCCCAGAGAGAAACGTTGGTCAGCCATTGAGAGGGAGGCCTTTGCTGTGGTTTGGGCATTAAAGAAGTTGAGGTCCTACTTGTTTGGAACTCACTTCCTGGTGCAGACAGACCATAAGCCCCTCTTATGGCTTAATCAGATGAAGGGTGAAAATCCCAAACTGCTCAGGTGGTCCATTTCCCTACAGGGGATGGACTTTACAGTGGAGCACCGCCCAGGGACTGACCATGGTAATGCAGATGGTCTCTCCAGGTACTTCCACTTAGAACATGAAGACTTATCTGGTCAAGGTTAGTTTAATGTCCCTGCGTTTGGGGGGGGGTTGTGTAGGAGAGTAGGGTCTGCTATCCTATGGTCACCCCAAATTTTTGCTTTTTGCTTCACTGGTTTTCGACTACTGAGGCTGTGGGCCTGCTAATCAGACCCCCAGCCTGCTGTTCTCTCACTAAATTAATGACACATGTGCTATAGGCACATACCAATTGGAAATGGACTCCTTGTCAGCCCCTGTAGAATGCACTATAGGTGCACATGGCATAGGAGCCACTAAGGCCTACCAGGGGCTGCAGCATATCTTTTGCCACCCCTGGCTGGTTCTTAAATTGACACAACTGGCTGATCACTCAGCTGGGGTAAGGTGGTGTGCACACCCCTTGCTTAGATATAGTATACCTATGTCTAAACCTATATCTGGACACATGTAAACCTGTGAGCCACTCCTATAGTCAGGCCTCACCAATCCTGGAGGCTGGGTGCGTGGTTTTATGTGAGATGGAGCTCTAGCATGAGCTGAGCCTGTCTGCAGCCGTCGGGAACAAATCCCTAAGCTGTTTCAGGATAATGCCATACCATATACTATTAAGTGCCTTATAATCCTCGCGGTTATTTAGCAACTTTGGTTTGGCTTTATCAAAACATGTCGTGTAAGGTGTCATACGCTTTGGAATACCATCCCCTCGCCAGTTCTGGCGACGGGGATGGCATTCCACCCCTCTAGAGGGGTAAGACATGTTCCTTTACTAAATGCGGTTAATTTCTCCAAAGACCTTAAGATCCACAAAATGGATGCCTCTGCCACAGACAAATGTCTGGACCCCTGCAGTTGACCGAAACTCGACCAAATGGGTCCTGGACAAAGGGTTTCCTGTCACAGGAGGGTGTCACCGCCCTCCAGACAGGAGATAGTGTATTGTAGCAGGGAGGTTTGAAAGAAACCAGACACTGCCTGGGGCGCACAAGGCTGCCCCTTGCATAATCCGGCCAAACCGGTTCTGGGGCACTCCAGCCCTCGTGCCAGGGCGGCCTGGATCAAAGGAAGGGGGTGTATCCACCCACTTCCTGGGTCCCACCCATAGGAGGGGACCTAGCAGGTTATCACGCCCCCCAGATTGGAATAAGAGTGGGAGCAGTGCTAATGCACATCAGATTTCCTGGAAGAAACATTTGAAACGCAATTCTGGACCCTTCGCCCTCCATCTCATCGTGGAAGCCCGAAGAATCTCCCTTGTGGTCAAGGAGTGACCACCCTGCAGCAGCAGGCACCATCCAGCCCTCGACGTCTACTTAGTTGCAGTTCCCGCCGGAACTCGAGCGACTGAGATCGACGAGATCAAGCTTGCCTGCCTTCCAACAGCCCGATCCACAGTCCCTGCAGAGCTGAGACCCGTGGAGGCGACCGGAAGCGTGGGGCACGCCATCTTGAATTGACCACGAGACGCTGACCGTGCAGCCCACGAGTGACCCTCGAAGCTGTGCACCGGGGTTTGAGAAGCCCCCACCCTGAGCTGCTCCTGAGCCGAAGTTCAGCCCTCCACACTCGACGAGTGCTGCGTGGGGCCCTTTGGCTCTATTTGGCTCAACGCGTTGGCCCGGTCACTTGCCAGCTGGCTAGTGGTCCCTGTGCCGACGAACTACCTAAGAAGACTCGTGAATCTGGTTGCTCCAGATCCACACCAGCTCCCCTGAAAAGGAGCACCGACTCTGACCTTCCTGGTCCGAGTGAGAAGCAATCTTCCGATCCCGCGTGGATTGCTCTTACCAAGGCTTGTTTGCTCCAAACTTGAAGCCGACTGCACCGACGGTAAGAGCCTGCGTGGGACAGATCGTGACCTGCTCCTGGACGTCGCAGATGCCCCAGAGCCCACGTGACAGCGGAGAGAAGCTCCTCGACGACCACCTGATTGCGCCCGACATTGCCTGGTTCCGTCCTGGTTCCACCCTGGTCACTGCTGAGTGACCCAGACTCTGTCCCCTCTGCTTTCAGGTATTCTACAACTTGAGTCCACCCTTGGACTCCACCGGACACTTCATCTTCAACCTGCCTGCAGCCCTTTCAGCTCCAAGCACCAAGAGCCTGCGTGTCAAAACCCGACGCCACTTCGACCCTGTGCACCCACTTCCTGTGGGTGAGGTAACTTTGCTCCGCCGGTGTTCCCACACTGGTGCACACCTCTAGGGTCTGTGTGTTAAGTTTTGTTCCTCTAGGTTCAGCGGAAGTGTCCTTAAACTTTAACTCTACGACTTTTACGCACCATTGGTTAACATTGGTGCATGCGTGCGCTTTCCGCACATCTCCCGAATCCCGAGGGCCATTCCCGACTTCAGCATTGCTTGTCCTGACTGCTCCCAGCGATTCCCTAGGCCCTAGGCCTAACCACTGTTCGAGTGGCCTCTCTTATACCACTTGTTTAGTATATGGTTTGAGTGGCCACCCGCCCTCATCCATAATTGTGCAACTTGTATGTTTAAACAGTGCTTTTGATTTAACGCTTGTGCCCCTTTATTCATAAAGAATACTGGGGATTGTTTTTAGTAATAAACACATATATTTTTATAATATATACTTGTGTGGTGTCCTTTCATTTGGTATTACAGGATTGTATGTGGTAAAACAGCTCGCTTAACACGACCTCTTAAGTTAAGCCTTTAGGCTGCTTAGTCCATGCTACCCCTAGGATAGCTTGTCTAATAAGGTTGACTTACAACCAGACACCATAAGGGATTGTTTGGTCAGGTAGTAGGTGGTTCCAGAATTGGAAACATCCCCTACCAGGCCAACTTCTCACATTGTAGTCGTCTCTGAAGAGGTCAGCCATACGTTCAAGGCTCAATAGCCTCCAGAGGTGGGCATGCCACTGGGATATATCCGGAGCTTCCTTCTTCTTCCAGGCAGCCGCCAGAGTGACCTTAGCCGCCCCAATGCACAGCCACAAGATCTTTTCCGCACGGGTCTGATGTTCTAGGGAAGGGTCACGCAGCCCCAAGAGAACCCCCGCCATAGTAGTAGGCATAGGGTAGCCCAGCATTTCTTTTATGTGTGCTAAAATTTCATCCCAGAAGGGCCGGATAGACGGGCAATCGCACAATATATGCCGAAAGTCGCCCAGGAGCTCACACCCCCTCCAGCATCTGTCTGAAGTAATAGGAAATATACGCCGGAGCTTGGAGGGATGCAGGTACCAGTACATCATAGTTTTAAGGTGCGCCTCTCTGAGATCTATGGAGTGGTTGAATCAGATAGTATCAGACCAAAGGTGGGCCCATTCCTCATCTAAAATAGAGCGTTGGGTCAGGTCTTCCCACATACTCATGTACCTGGGCCAAGGTGAGGGAGTGGTTTTGAGCAGAAAGGCTTAAATAAAGGAGATCACCCCTTTCATTGAAGATGACTTGGAGAGGAAGGCTTCAAATTTTGTAAGGGGTCGAGTAGCAGCTTTCCTAACCTGAGGATTGCAGGCCCAGTGCATTAGCTGCGTGTAGTGGTAAAATTCTGTACCCTCCAGGTCGAACTCCCGCTTGCACTCCTCAAAGGTTTGAGGCTCACCGTCTCGAAATAGATGGATCAAGGCTAAGCAACCACCCTGCTTCCAGGAATCAAAGGGGCCCTCATGAAGAGCCGGAGGGAAAAGGGAGGTGTGGTGAATCGGGGTAAAGGGTGATGGGAAGAAAGTCTACCTATCGTCACCCAAAACTGTGTCCCATACCCTAAGAGTGGTGTGTGTAGGTGTGCTAAGGTAAGTGTTTGGAGGTCTATCTCTACGAAGGCGCCACACCAGATCCCATATAGTCCGACCCGTCACACTGCGATCCATATGAAGCCAGTGTTTTTCAGAGTCTTTCTGGGACCATTCGACCAGTACCTGCAACTGAGCGGCCTTATAGTACATCTGGATGGATTCACGGCAGGCGGCGAGGCCAATAACTTAGCTCCTGGGCCCCAGGGAGGGCGGATAGGCAGGGCATGTCTGAGGTGTAGACCATATAGAGTGCACGCACCGTATGCCTCAAATATTCCTAAATACATTCACTGACGACTCTAAAAGTTGCGCAGGGCCTAGTTTAACATATCTGAAACCCTGTGCTGCCTTCAATAGCATGCTGAGTTACTGCAAGTGTCTGGGAATGCACCCTGCATTCAGACAACTTGCTCCTCATTCTCGCCCTTCACTTTCATGCTCACCCTGCACTCACAGCGATCACAATTCCCTCTCACTGACCCCCATGCACTCACACCATTCACCCTGGACTCAGTGATCACTCTGATCTCACAATGCACTTGCGCTGTTTTCCCTGAACCTCAACCTGCAACCACACAAGCACACTACCAACCCTGAACTCATGTGACACTTCACTCACCTGTCCCCCTCACTGCTCAATCTGCAATCTCACTTAAACAAGCCCATCACTAACCTTACATTCATCAGTCCCACTCTGCACTAACATGCACACCCAAATTCATATGGTCACCTCACTCTCCCTGAAGTCACTCCACTTACCCTACTCTCACACTGTCGCATACCTCACTGTGCACTCACATGAGCACTCCTGCCACCCTCACAGCACAGAGGGTTAATGTGCCTGCTACAAAGAAGGTGTACCATGCAGATCAAAGAACTGAGGTGATATGTTCAAGGAAGTTGCGGAGTGAGGCGTTAGCAGTCATGGGTTAAGGCCTCTCTCCGCCACTTCAGAAAAAGAAGGCTGCACCATATTTACAACAATATGCTGCAGCCTTGCGTTTCCCCTGCGCTGGCGCTACACTTAGCAGTGTAGTGCCAACGCAGACACCATTGCACCATACTGCAAGGGCATCTGGGTACAGGGAAAAGATTTTTTATGTACAGGAGGGGGACCTTCCTGTACATAAACAATCTTTAAATGTCATTTGTCCCACTTCCATGTGTGCTGCTTAATGCAGCACACACAGAAATCACAAAATTGTTTTTTTTTTAAACATTACAAATACAAGGCATTTTGCTTTTTCCATGTGTGCTGCACAAGGCAGCCAACATGGATAAAGCAAAAATGAGGAGAAATAATGCATTTCTCCTAGTTTCGCCAGCTTTAGACCAGGTTTTCCCTGTTCTTAATTTTAACACTGCCTCACTTTTACGCTGCATTTGTAAATAGGGCGCAACATCAAAATCAGTGCCTGTTGCAGTGGAACGCCCACGGCAACACCCACTGCCCACCGTTTCACGCTAAGCATAGCATGAAAGGGCGCCTTATTTACAAGGCAGCGTTAAGCCAAGTTAAGTGGCTTAACTCTGACTTGTAAATACGGCAATGCCCCTATCGCCACAACAACGTCGTAAAAAGTGACGGTGTTGTGTCTATAGGGGCTTGTACATATGCCCCTAAGTATGATGAAACTATGAGTAGCACTATAAAAAAAATTATATGTTTGCCAGAAAGGTGCTATAGAGAGATGAGGTGCATTGTTGGTGGGTGGTAGTGAGGGTGTTCATGGAGGAGGAAACACTCATTGTTTTGAACATTATTTGCCGGATATGGCCCGGGATATGAGGGTGGCGGTCGATTATGTAGTGTACCAGATTCCAGAAATTTCTGTCAGATGGTGGGGGGGCCCGACATTAAAAAAAATTCAGCTGGGGGGGCTCAACCTTCAAAAGTTTGAAGACCTCTGCTTTAGAGTAATTATCCAATAGTTTGTTTTTTAGAATACCTAAGAGACTGTACCTTTAGTTCCACAATTCACAAGATACTTACGCAAAATGAGTTTACGCTTCTTTTGTTCAGAATGTAAGTAACTGCTTAGGTAGAAGATGACTGGCAGAAAAAGTATAAAGGAAGAAACTGCTACCACCGGTACCACATCATAGAAAGGAATATTGCATTTGAATATCTGACTCCACAAGATACGAGTACTGTTCATCTACAAGTAAAAAGAAAAAGATAAAAAGTGAAATTAATTTAGATTAAGCAAAACTTTTTAACAGAATATCATATTTCCTAGAGTTCGGCAAAGCAATTTTTTTTACAGTTTAAAAAAATGTAATAAATGTTTACTTTACATTGCGCCGAAGATGCCCAGTTAGGCCCAGGAGTCCTTTAAGAAATAAAAAAATGACAACCGAGAAGAGAGGGAAGAAACTTATTAATACATTGCTAACAAGGCTTTGTCAAGGCTGTTGCTTTGCCATCAACGAATGCCAAATGGCTGCGGTTACATCATGCACATGCATCGGGATGCATGAATGTACAAGAAGTCATTTTAAGATGCCTATTGATGCATACACGTGTGTAGGTGTTGTGACACACTGGTGGATATTTTGCCATTTTTAATTGACAATTTTAACACAAAGTTAAAATTTTAAAAAACAGCAACACAAAAATGGAAGCAAGCAGCCCAGTAATAATTTGCTTTTGTAAAATAAATTCATTAAAAAAATTTGAAAGTGGTAAGTGCAGGAATAAATGTAGGGTGTGCAAGGTGAGTGAGAGGGGAAGAAACCAACGGAAGACATGCACTCTCAAGGAGGGCTGAAAGGCAAAGCAAAAAATAAAAGCATTGGCAAATCTAATAGGTCAGGCCTTTCATATAGCTGCAGTACCGCACGTCATTACTAGATGTCCCTCTAGAATCAGAAGCAACTCATTTACAAGTCTATCACAAAGCTGAAGTACTTCAAATGGTTACTAGATGTCTCTCTCGAGTAAGAAGCTCCAAGTAAGGAAGTACGAGCTTCAAATGACCTTCGAAAAGTTGAGTGAGTGTGGTTTCAACATACAATTAATTTTGCATGTACACTTGCTATTTTAAAGATTTGTGCTTATATTTCATAGGAGAAACACATATGCCAAAGTAGTTTATGATAGTAAGCTAATATTATAGATCGCAAAACATTTCTTGGTTTTTATATAAATAAGCGAGGAAACCCTACTAAACATAGGTACAAGCAGTCACTGACAGATACAAGTTCCTTCAAGTGTCTAAGATTGGGGGACTCATTTTAGGTGGCTGTATACATGTGCACAAGCACAAAGCAGTGACTCAAAGTGAAGTTAGCCGATGGCGACGTTGGCTGACCCGGTGCCCTATACAGTATGTGCCGTGGGGGGAGGGAGCATATTTTGATAGACATTTGAGCCGAGCATTGGATAAAGAGAGTTGTGTAAAAGCCCCTAAATGCATGTATTTTTATTATGAGCTTTGTAGAAAACATAAGGCTGGCAAGACGGCTAAATCTCTTTAGACCGGACCTAAATATAATAATATTAATGATTCCCCTCTAGCCAGCAGTGAAGTCAAAAATGCTCCTAGGTGGGACAAAAACAAGAATCTGGAAGAAAGCCTTTGAATTCAGAGCAGAGGCTTGAGATTGCCAAATAAGTCATCAATGGGCTGACCCAAAACTCACTCTATATATGCAATTTAGTAGAAACAGATCTGCAACAGGGTGCTAAAGTTGTCCGCAGGAGAGGTGCAAGAACACAAATACAAGTATATATATGGGTTGGAACATAGGGAACCTGGATCGGTACCTCAGTGCCAGAAAACGTGAATAAAAACCCAATTTGATGAGCTTCTGAAAGCACAAGCTTACAAGTCACCTAGTGTCAATTCCCCCTTCCCTAGTCCACCGCTAAATTAACAAGATGCAAAAAAACAAAACCTTAGCATAAAAAATAAGAAAGAAGTTCCTTACCTGTAAATGCAGTTATCCAGTTTTGGTATCTTTCATAGATCCACATGCTTGAATCATTCTCCGTCGTCGAAGGGAGAGTCCCACGGTAATATAAATAAAGCAGTAATTAAAGAACTTTCATAGGCTATCATTGAGGCAGCCATTCATTTGATAGCCTATCTATTTACCTCATTTTATAAAAAAGGACCAAACGTAAATGCAACTAAACTGTAACCAGCACCCTCTAGAACCTTCCCAAAGAGAGGCTGAGTTCTTCATATTTTCCAGCACAAGTGTGGATAGTAATACTGGATTGTAAGGGGAGCCTGTTCGGGGAGGAGGGTGGGTTGTATGTGAATCTATGAAAGATACCAATACTGGATCACTGCAGTTACAGGTAAGTAACTTATTTCTTACCCAGTACTGTGGTATCTTTCATAGATTCACATGCTTGAATCAGAATAGCAAGCAGTAATGTAAAATAAGTAAGCACCCTTAGTGGATGGTGGGTACTGCCAATAATATTTCAAAATATATTAAGAAAAGGAATGTCTTGTGAACTTGTTGGTGTAAAAATAAATGAAAATGCATATAAAGGCGTTGCCATGTGAAATAAACATCTCCATTATCAACTTTAAAAAGTATACCAACTTTTAAAACCAATAAAGATACATTTTCAAATGCATATCAATATTCACAACAGAAAAGAAATCCTCCAATTAAAGAGACTCCCCTTACTGAAATAAATGATGTAGAACTGCCTGCCCCGCGGCTGAATCAGCACGCTGTGTTGACTCCAGGCGGTAGCGCTACGTGAACATATGCATCGTTGTCCAGGTCACAGCTTTGCAGATTTTTTCCAGTGGACCCCAGTGAACATGGCAGCCGATGTAGAGAGTGCTCTCGTGGAGTGCGCTTTCACTGTTCTTGCCAAAGTTTTGCCTGCTTTATCGTGGCAAAACTGAATTGTGGCTGCTATCCATCTTGCGATGGTAGCTTTAGAAACCGCAGTGCCCTGACGACCTTGTCCATAGGCTACGAACAATTGATCGGTCTTGCGGATAGACTGGGACTTTTGCAGGTAGAATTTAAGACACCTCTTGATGTCTAGAGTGTGTAATGTTCATTCTGCAGGTGTAGAAGGATGCAGGAAGAAAGTCCTGAGAATGACAGGTTTATTTAGATGAAACTGCGAAGGAACCTTAGGGATGAATTTGGGATTTGTCCTGAGGATAACCATTTCATATCTGTAAAACGAAGGAAAGGATGTTTTGTGGTGAAAGCTTGTATTTCGCAACACTTTTAGTTGATGTTAAGGGGAGAAAGAGTTACTTTCCTTGTTAGATACTTAATATCTGCCCTATGAATGGGCTCAAAGGGTTGCTTCATCAATTGTGATAGGACTACGTTTAAGTGCCACTCGGGTTACGAGGCTTGAACAGGTGGATAAGTACGAAATAGGACTTTCATGAACTGCTTTACAACTCTATCAGAGCAGAAAGATAGATGTTTTGGGGAGCGTCTATATCGAGAGATAGCTGGGAAGTGAACCTTAATTGAGGAGTATACCAATCCAGTTTCAGCCAAAGACAGTAAATACGGATGTACTTTGCTTTGCAGACACCAAAGACAGAACCATTTCCATTTCAGTTTGAACGTCTTGTTGGCGCTCTCCACGCGAGATATGGCGAGAAGGTCTTTACACTCTTGTGCAAATGTCAAATCCTTAAATTCAAAGAATTCAGGGGCCACGCATGAAATCAAAGAGATGCTGGCTCCGGGTGACACATCTGACCTTGGTTCTTTGTCAACGTGGTTGGTGTTGATAGCAGAGGGATGGGCTGGGCTTCCGAGAGGAGTAGAAGCTTCGTGAACGAGTGCTGCCTGGGCCATCTGGGGGCTATCAGTAGAAGGTGGCAGTGTTCTATTTTCATTTTCGTCAGGACCTAGGGTATCAGTGGAATGGGAGGAAAGGCGTAAGCATATTTTCTTGACCAACGCATTGACAGGGCATTCCCCCAGGAGTTTGGGAGAGGGAATCTGCTTGAGAAGAACCGTCATTTGAAGTTCGTGTGTGTCGTAAACAGGTCCAGCGCTGGTTTCCCCCAATGTGAAAAAATCCTGTTCAGTAGGTCTTGTTCGAGCTCCCACTTGTGACAGTTGTCTATGGTCCTGGTGAGGGTGTCTGCAAGAGTATTCCGAAGCCCTGGAACATGCTCCACTTTTAGGGATATCCTGTGAAATGCAAACCAGTTCCAGAGCTGCTGGGCGTCCTGAGAGAGAGTCAGAGATTTGGTTCCTCCTCGTTTATTGCTATGAAACATGCTTGTGGTGTTGTCCGTACAGACCAACACCGATGAACCTTTTATCCGAGGGAGGAAAGCTTGCACGGAGAGAAAAACGGCCTTCAACTCTAGCCGGTTGATATGCATTTGACGCTGGGATGAGGACCATTTTCCCTGAATCTGAAGGTCCTGGAGATGACCTCCCCAACCTTCCATGGACACATAAGTGGTTACTATGAATTTCGGGATCAAAGACAGAAAGGAGAGGCCAAGTGAGAGATGAGACTTCAAAGTCAACCTTTCGAACGCCTCTCTCATGCGTAGAGTGATAGTTATCATGTCGAAGGATCCCGTAGTTTGAATCCATTGACATTGGAATTCCACTTGCAAAGGCCTCAAGTGAAGATGAGCCAGTGGCACTAGATTGATTGCTGAGGAGAGCATGCCCAGTAGAGATTTATATGTCCTCACAGAAGTGCACTTTCTTTTTGCAAGTTTGAGAGCCAAGTTTTGCAAGCTTTCCTGCCTTTCTTGCGAATGGAAAGCTTTGTTCTGAATGGTATCCAAGTCGCCCCTAGGAACATCATTGTCTGACTTGGAAAACTGATGATTTCTGTTGGTTTATAGAAAGGTCTAATTTTCGGAACAGATCTATGCAATCTTTTGTAGCTGCAGTCGCTAGACGAGCCGATGGAGCTTTCAGGAGCCAATCATCCAAATATGGAAATACTTGGTGACTCTGGTTTCGCAAGGCGGTGGCTACTGGTGCCAAAAACTTGGTGAAAATCTGCAGAGCAGATTTGATGCCAAAAGGTAGGACTCTGAACTGATAGTGGGTACCAGCCACTGTGAATCAGAGGTTTGGGTTGTATAGGAACATGGAAATAAGCATCTTCTAAATCCAGCGATGTCATGTAATCCAAGCTGTTGAGGCAGCGAAGGATGTCGGAGAGTGTGACCATTATGAAAGGTCTGATTTTTGAGGAATTTGTTCAGCCATCTAAGGTCTAAAATAGGTCTCCACTCTCCCGATTTCTTGCGTATCAGAAAGAAGCTGGAGTAAAAGCCTTTTCCTCTTTGTGCTACTGGAACCCTCTCTATTGCCCCTTTCAGTAGCATAAGCTTCACTTCTTGTTTGAGTAAGTGAAGACGAGGGGGGTGCGATCCTTTGGGCGGAGTGTTGGTGAGCGCAGGATGAATTCTAGAGTGTGTCCATAAGATATGAGATCCAATACCCATCTGTCCATTGTAATATTGCGCCATTGATGGATATGACTGGAAACATTCACAACGGTTGGGAGGGGGGAAGTAGTAACTGGTACCCTGATGTGGTCACTACTTGCGACCCGAGTTGCGTACTTGTGATGTTGGTTTCCTACGTGAGCCTTACCTGGAGAAACCAGCTGTTGGCTGTCGGTAGGATTGCTGCTGGTAACCCTGATGATATTGAGGCTGAAAAGATTGATAGTTTAAGGTATGCTGGAAAGTACCTCTATAGATTCAAAATCCACATCCTTGTGCACCCCGAAAGGGCACTTTGCGATACTGCAGGGTACCTAATGCTTTGGCTGTGTCTGTATCCGTTTTGATGGCTAGTTGAGCCTCGTCTATATGTTTTCCAAATAGACTGTCCCTATTGTACGCTATGTCCAATATTTTTTATTGCACATCTGGACTGAAGAACGTTGCCCTAAGCCATCCTTGGTGTCTTAAAACAGCTGCACCAGCAAGTTGACGAAAACCTGTTATGGCTATGTCCATGGCAGCTGTGCGCTCTACCTCAGCCAGTACCTTGGGAAATACCTGTTTATTTTCCTCCGGTATAAACTCCAGCATGGCTCCGATATCAGACCACATTTGCTGGTTGCAGAGGCCCAGAATGGCTAGTGCATTAGCCGCCCTGACCGAGATCGTGGACATGAACGAAAAGCTCTTCCCAATGGAATCCAAATGGCGCCTTTTCTTGTCCGGTGGAGACGTGATGGAGGTGGAAGAGTTTTTTTATCTTCTCTGAGCCGCTTGGGAAATCACAGATTCTGGTTTGGGATGTCCAGTAAGGTATGCATGGGAATCCTCGGGCCCCTGTATTTTTTATCTAGTCTTAGCAGTACCAGCGCTACAGTGTCAGGTGACTTCATTTCTTTAAGTCCTTCCAGACAGATATGGTCTATAATGGGTATAGATCTTAGTGATTTCCTTGATGGTTCTTTAAAGTCATAAAGGAAACAATCTGATTGCTTGACTATTGTGGGCTTATGAAATCTGGACATAGCAAAATTATGAAAACCTCCAATGTCCTCTGGAGGGGAGTCAGGAGGATGACAC
This sequence comes from Lissotriton helveticus, assembly GCF_964261635.1. Taxonomy (NCBI): domain Eukaryota; kingdom Metazoa; phylum Chordata; class Amphibia; order Caudata; family Salamandridae; genus Lissotriton; species Lissotriton helveticus. Next base: position 826,269,271 of record NC_136067.1, on the reverse strand, counting down.
GGAGGATGAGATGGTGTAGGTATAATATAGTTCTCCTCTTTCATCTGTGGGTGGAGGAGGGTCGTGTATTTCTCCCTCTTCAGGCGAGGATGGATCCTTTCTAGGATTAACAGGAATGATGGTTTGTGGCGTCATCCTAGGAGCAGCAAGAGGAGGCAGTATTGGTGTAAGCGGTGCTACAGAAAGTGGTAATGGAGGCGGTGGTGGCACAGTCATGTGTTCCTCTTGTGGCGGGAACCTTTATCTGTAGTCCATGAGCATGGCCTGTAAGCCTTGTATTAAAGAAGAGGGTAAATGAGCAGGTTCTTGCCTTGGTGGATCAACATAATATCTAAATTGCTGATACTGTGTAGGAGGAACTGGATAGTGTTGGTAGTACGGTTCCTCGTCATAATAATCCTCATCCTCCTCTTGGCACTTCACATTAAGTTCAGAAGGACTATGAGCAGTCCCAAAGGGACCATCATTATCAATTTCCGCTGTGTCTAGAAGGTGACTTAGAAGTAAAGGCAAAATCTTGCTTGGCAGGTCGCAGCGATGTTCTGGACACTCTGGATGGTGTGGACTGCATTTGAAGTGACTTCGTTGATGGGACCATCGGTGACCCTTATTTTCTTGTTGAAGGCAAAATCGTCGACGGTGGAGCTGTCATCCACGGTGGTGGTGTTATCAACGATAGCAACCCCGACGCGGAGGTCTTCGTCGACGATAAAGATAGAGTTGACGATATCGGGGGTCAATGCTCGCTGTCGCTGTCCTAGGCGCAATCGAGGGTTTTGATGAAGAGAGAGTAGTCATTGTACAAGTTGCTGAAGGGACGGGCATCACAGATCTGTTTCTGGATTTATGCCTGGAAAGTCCTAAAGATTCCAATTTTGCCTTAGAAGTCCCAGAATGATGAGGCAAGACTAGCTACGAGGGGACTTAGATTCTTTCTTCTTTTTCAAGCTTCTTTGGTCAGATGAGAGGTTTTAGGGTGTTTCTTGACCTTGTCCAGCTGATGCTCAGGTGACCTGGGCCTCTCATGGGATTTAGAAGAAGTGTCACTCTCCTCCTCAAAAGATGCTCCTTGTGTCTTCTTTAGCCACAACAAAAGTATGTCTGCCCTCTCTTTCTCGAAGAGTCTTAGATGAAAAGGTGCAGCAGGCTTTACATTGCTTTGCCTCATGATAAGTATAGAGGCAATAGATGCAATCCTTATGGGAATAAATATGAACCCTTTTTATTTTCTCACAGGATTTACAAGGGTGAAATAGTCCTTTCCTGTCAGACATTGTTCAGTAAGAAAAATAAGACTTATCTGAGAGAAATACTGAAGAACTGAGCAGAACTCAGGGAGACTCCCTTCACACACGACGTGCGGTGGAAATCTGAGTGACTCAGCCTCTCTATGGGAAGGTTCTAGAGGGTGCTGGTTACTGATTGGTTGTATTTAAGTTTATTCCTTTTTTAGAAAAGGAGATAGAGAGGCTAATAAATGCATGGTTGCCTCCACAATAGCCTATGAAAGTTATTTAATTACTGCTTTATTTATATTACCCTGGGACTCCCACTTCGACGACGGGGAATGATTCAAGCATGTGAATCTATGAAAGACACCCCAATACTGGATAAGTGGGCAAAAATGCTAGCTTTTAGAAAAATGTGTTATCTGGTTCGAAATTCGACAGGCTAAAGGCGATAAATAAATGCTTTTTAAATTATTTTCTAAACAGACGGATGGTTTGGCAAGCGAAATCAGAAATAAAACAATTTGCTTTTGACACATGAGCTCTGAATGAAGGCTAAGCCACAGATTTTGTGAAAGGAAATACTTACAGCATCTTCTATGTCAATGCACAGGGTGTTTCCCTCTTGCATGTGGGCGTATAATTCAGTCAAATCTTTATACATCTTACTGCAGTTGGTGCACACTTTGGAATAGTTCCCTTCTTGGAAGGGGATATGTGTCACTACCTAAAAATTAAAACAGATCCACTTAAAATGTTAGAAGACAGAGCATGTCACTTTCAACAAGTTCTTTCATTATTTGATAACATTTTCAAACAAACGTTTCACCACCAAAAATCAAACTACCATACCCCCTAAACTATGACACGGGATCCCAACTGAGTCGTATAGAGTACTGTGCGCACTGAAGAGGCTACACTCATACAAATAGTCATTATTTATATAACACAGTGGCATCAAAAAGTCAGACTTCTGGTTTCTTCGGTCATTACGCTGACTAAACAGCTTGGTGGTTTATGCAATTGTCGCGGTGGTCTGTGTTTAATTTGCATGGCGCCTGTCTGTATGCTAGCAAACCCAACTCAGCTTGATGCAGTCTCACCCCTCCCAGTATCATACTGCCTCTACAAACGAGACCTATTGTAATACAATCTTTATTTGGATATAAAAGTAACATCCTTAAAAGAGACACCAACAACGATACACAATGTAAAAAAGAAACTTAAAAACTAGCAGCACATGAGCAGCGACAGGTAGGTACTGGTCAGAAACATTATACAACTCCCCTTTGTAGGCAATCCAAATAGTATTAAACTAACTTTAGTAGGAAAGAAAGTTGTTGTACCCGTAATTGGCAGTAATGAGCTTGTGAACCAACAACTGCTAGCAAATAGTTACAAATATTACAAATAAATACGAATAGAAGTAGCAGCAACATTTCAATAGCAACAGGTTGTAGGAAAGTCCAAAGATAAAAAGGGTTTTTAACAGTTTAAAAATCTTGCAATTTGATTTAGGTTGTTATCGACAGGAGGCGGTATACAAGGCGAATGTAGGTTGTGAGGCCTATGTTTAAGACTGTGTTTTCTGGGCTTAAGGCCGCGATAATTGCTTGCCTGCAAGACCGAATTCCCAGCCTGTTCCACTCCGCTTTCAGTTTGAGTCTGCGCAGTGACGTAAATGCTGGGCAGAGACAGATCACATGCTCCATTGTTTCAACCGTTCTTCCGCACCCTCTGCACCATAGTACGTCGGACGTACGGGGCCAGCCTGGCAGATCTTTTAAAAATTGCAAGTCACAGAGTCTGATGGCCAAAAAACTAAGTTTTAGGTGCAGAGAATACGTGCATGACAGATAGGATGCGGGAGCTATACGCCCGTACGAGTTCATGATAGCCCAGGCGTGTCTACGTTTGGCAAGGAGATTTTTATCAGTAATGAGAGAACTCATTCTAACACTTTTCTTAATAGTGCTTTTAAATACTGACACGCTGGGGTTGAGGTCCCATAGGTCACCCGCAGAGAGTTCTAGAATGGAGTCTTTAAAAAGGCGACCATACGAGCCCCCTGGGTTTTTCTCGATGATGTCCAGCCAAACTAGTGACTCCAGTGAGCCTACATCTGCTTGTCTCAGTTTATGGCAAAAATTTAAAAACGTGCCAGTGCTAGAGACTTCATAGTTTAGTAAGCCAAGTTCTAGCCTAATCTGAGCGGCAGAGGCACTTTTGGGCAAGCGGAGGACCTTTTTATAGATTTTAGTGACATGTTGGTTTAAAATCTTATTTAGTTTGCCCTTAAAGGTTTCAATGCCGTATGCCAGTGTCGGGCCAATTTTTGCTCTCATTACCTCAAGTAAAGGTGTTAGGCTTGGGCCGGCCAATTTTTTTGAGAGCTTTGAGAGGGTCACCTGAAGGGTCACAGCTTTAACTAATATTTCCTTACGTTGTTTAGCAAGGTTGCCCCTTGAGTCGAGGTTAACCCCTAAGTATTTATAAGTGCTTCCTACTGCAATACTCATGTTGTTGTAAATCCATCCTCCCCCTGCTTTTCTTTTTTTACCGAAGGTAACCACTTGTGTTTTCTTTAGGTTAACCTCTAGTTGATTTGCAGTAGTATAATTGTATAATTTTGCTAGAAGCCTTTGTAACCCCACTCGTGTGAGACTAAAAAGCACTAGATCGTCAGCGTAGAGCAGGTTGCTTATGGGAGCTCCACCCATCTTTGGTGGGTGACTGTTGGTTTCTTCCAAGGCTGTCGGCAAATCAGCTATAAACAGATTAAAGAGAAGCGGGGCCAGCACACAACCCTGCTTGACACCCCTGCTTGACACCCCTGGTTGTCATGATTTTCCGGGAGAGATGTGTGCCGGACCCCAGCTTCACCTGAACCCATGTATCAGAGTGTAACTGGATGATTGCCTCCAGGAGTTTTTGTGGGATTCCCCATTTCTTTAACTTTTCCCATAGTGCTGCCCTGGGGACTCGGTCGAAGGCGGCTTTAAAATCAACGAAACAACAAAAAAACGCCCTGGATGTAGCGCAGACTTTATCGACGATTATGGCTAATGTTAATAAGTTGGTCATGGTCCCGGATTTGGCAGTGAAGCCTGTTTGAGTCATTGGGATCAGATTATTCACGTCCACCCATGCTCTCAACTCACTCAGGAGAATGCCGGCGTAGTGCTTGGCCTCAATGTCCAAGAGAGCTATTAGTCTGTAGTTATTTGGGGACGAGTGGGAGCCTGATTTATAAATTGGGTGGATTATTGCCCCACACCAGGAGTCTGGTATAATTGAGGTTCTGAGAGAGTAGTTAAAAAGGTTGGTTAGATGACCCGACCAAAATGGTACATTTGATTTAAATAAATTCTGTAGAAGGCCATTGGGGCCCGGGGCTCCGTCCGATCTTGCTTTCAACAATGCTGTAGTGACTCTTTCTTGGGAGATCTGGAGGACATCGGTGCATGAGTCCCAGCAACCGGTGGACCTACTCCAGCTGTTGCTAAAACCTGTTTGCTTCAGCCTGAGAGCACATGTGTCTATAAGCGCTGTTCCTTCTGGGGACTTAAAGTGCCCTGCCAGAAAAGTAAACCAACTGGCTTCTTGAATGTTAGCTGACCCAAAGCTGCAGTTGCTGGAGTTTTGACGATTAATTAAGGCCCAGAATTTTCTTGCGTTGCAGTTTTTGCTTTCCCAAAGTAATTTGCACCAGAATTCATTTTCTTGAAGTTGCTTTTCTTTCTTTACCGTCTGCCTGAACATTTTTTGTGCAGATTTATATGCCTTAAGGTGCTCGGCATCTCCCGGAGATTTCATTAAAGACCGCAGTGCGCAATTCCTAGCTGTCTTTAGCGCCCTTGTTTCTTCTACAAACGAGACCTACATTATTGACAATCTGTACAATCCCAGGCTTTGGGCCACATGACAAAATAAACAATATTAGTGGCTGCTCCTCCGCTAAGGAGTAGAAGTGCCACCCCACTGCTCTTTGAGCACTAGAAAAAAATAAAATGATAATAACATAACGTTATTATCAATTTATTTTTCAGTGTGGACTCGGAACCAGGTTAGGGCGGGGAGGGTCTGGGCTGGCCAGAACAGAGGGAGGCGTGGTATGTACTCTCTAAGTGCGCATGATAGTTTGGCGACCGTCTTAGGCCGACCAAACCGTCATGCGCACTTCCCATGTCACCGCGCTGAAATGCAGCCTGGGTGGAGAACATGCACAGGCTGCAAGCCCCTGTCTAAGAGCTGAACCACGAAGCTCAGACCAATCATAACGCTGCTGTCATGGTGACAGCAGGGTTGCTATTGGCTGGGAGAGTCAGGGAGCCTGGGTGCTTCCATTCCATGCTGACAGTGCCGAAAGAAGAGGATGGAGGAGAGGCGGTTGCGTTAACAGGTACGTTTTATTATTTTCTTCTTTCACTACCCCGGTTCCAAGGCAGCTGCCACTGACCAATATTAATAATATTTAAAGGATCATCTACACCCTCACAATAAAATCGGTCAAAAAATCTTGGCCACACAGCTGGATCGTGTGCCATGTCCTGGACTAATTTACGCACCCCATTTAGAGCCTGGTGCAAAAAAGGGGGAATGCCTCACGCAAGCGGAATTCACATCTATCCTGCACACATTATGGGTTAATGTTTTGCATTGTTTGCTCGCTTTTAACACCAGTAACCACTCCAGAGGTCCCAAGAGAGGAACCCAGAATCAAAGTCCGGCAACCAAAACACAGAAAAAAACTGGAGCCTAGTACTGCACTGGCACGAGAATAAATTAATGTTGTGAGTTTTTTGCTGACAATTATATTAAAAACTAAATCCAAAATCGAGCTTAACAAAAGAGCAATTCAGCAAGCCAAGACCAGAACAGAGGAACTGTGTTGAATATACTCAGCAGCTGTCCAGGCGCAAGACTTCCCCAGCACTCACAAAAAAGCTAACCGGGCAAGATGGCCACACCAATATGAGGACCTTACATACTGCTTCTGCTTGGGTAGGGCTTTCCCTTATTGGAGCATTCGTTTTACCCCCAATTTCTCCTCGGTGAGCATCCTCTGAGTGGACCGGAGGCCATGGAACTCCTGGGAACATCTAACATGTAATCCCACAAAATTATTTTGCTCATAAAATCTAACTAGAATTAAATCGAAAGACATCATTTCACCTACTATACCATGATCCAGTCTCTGCAGTGTCATTTCTTAACTCAATCTGTGCATTTCATCAAGACTGCATCACCAACAATTTCTACTGAGCTCATCAAAGTTCATGGAACCTACTTTGAGCAATCTGCCAATAGCTCCTGTTCAACTTAACACAGCTACGTTATGTATGCCAAGTCCAAGTTTAAGATTCTGCAGTGCACCAAACTTTCACCATTAATTACCAATATCTCATCAGGGTTTATAATAAACCATTAACATAGGACACTGGACAGCAACATGTTATCATGTTTGCTTGCATTTTCACCCTTGATCTTGAACTTGTTGATACAGGTTTACAGTTTTTTTACATATACTTTTATCTTGACCATAGGATATTTATTTACCTCTTAACGGCTTTGTGCTATGCTTTCATCTCCTAATGTCTCATACAGGTTAACCCTTGAGTTTTGCCAATATACCAGAAGGAGAGCCAGGGCAAGTTTATGGCTATCCTTGGCAAACAGGTGGATGTAGGTGATGTAAGCGAGTGATAGATTGGATTAAGTCTCGAGTTTCTATTCCACATGTGGCTGCATGTGATTTTATCAGAATGTGGATTCATTTTTCAAAAAAACTGGCGAAGTTTCCAAGATATAACAAGGATACTGTCAACGGCTTGATGAAAGGTTCGGCTGTAATACGGTGAACATCTAATAAAATAACTTATTTTGGGGGAGTTATAACTACATTATTCAATTACCAAACCACAGCAAATATGTGGTGTATCCTTAACAAATAGGCATAGAACATGCAAAGATGATATCACACAAGGTTTGGGAAAGCATTTAAATAGTTTTAGAAGAGGATGTCTCCAACCTTTTCTGTAATAAGAGGTACTTATATTCAATTGAAATCCTCTTGAGCTACTAATATTACTAGAGATTTAAGGGTAACTACATAAGACAAGGTTACTTTAGTGGCCGCTGTGAGAAGCTGGTCTGGTATAGGATGTCCACTTATGTAGGTGGGCACCTTGCACCAGTCCAGAAAACCCTTATGGTGATTTAAGAGGTCTTAGACAACCTTCGAAACTCTATGTGGTAGCTGTGGAGAGCAGCCTTCAGGTTTAGTCCAGAAGGAGTGTAAAGCAGCTTGTTTTACCAGATTACAATCATAGTACAGATTAAGTGAAAAAGAACCACACAATTTATTTATTAAAATATGTATTTATTATATAATACTCTCTAACACGTTTAGGTATCTCCTACCCGAATATAAATACAATGAACACAATACATTGCAAAGAAACACAGTAAATAGCACAGAATACACAGTGGATCCCGGGGGGGGGGGGGGAGGGGACGACGACGACCATATATTAATAAAGTGGTATAAGAACCACGACTCAGGTCAAGACAGTGTCAAGAGGATGTAGAAGTGCAGGGGACCCAAGGACACACCCAAGGTGAGGAGATAGGGACCCCACGGAGAGCGTGTGCAGTGTGGGAGCATGACCGGGTGCTCCGTACAACTCTACGGGTAAGTCATGGTTGGATTTTTTCGAGATGAGAGGTACCTGCAAGCAGAGGGGACAGAGCCCATGTCATTCAGGAATGACTAGGAGACTTAAGAAGACGAATGCCCTCTGATGTCGTGTGTTGCAGGATGGATGACGATGACCTCAACTCTGCAGCTGTGAGGACCAGGCAACGCTGAGGAAGACCAGGAGCAGTGTATGAGCTGTCCTACGTCGGCTGTCGATTGCTGAGGGGTCGGTGCCCGGCGGGAGCACCAACAAGCCATGGCAACTCACACTGAAGTCAAAGAAGGTGCAATATCTGGACCAGCAAGGTCCAGGGGACTCACCAAAAGCAGGGGAGTCAGGGCAGGCCCTGAGCAATCTTGTGAGCCCAAAAGAAACAACGGTGACCCTCAAATGGACCCAGGAGTGGTGAGAGGACCTCAAGCAGCTCACCACAAGATGCAGGCCACAATGCACATGGATGCGCAGCATTCTGGTCTCTGGAGATGCTCGAGGTGGGGGCTACTTGGAGCCCAAAGATCTTCTTGGAAAGAAGCCAACAAGCCTTTGCAACTTCAAGTTGATGCGGTGCACAGGGGTTCAGTTCAGTCAACCCCCACGAGGAATACTGGCCTCAAACTTAGTGAGAGGGTAGGGCAGGCCTCTGGAGCTGTGGAAAACCACCACCTGTGTTGCAGAACCTTATGGAGTCTGAAGGAGCTCTGGATCAGCAGACCGGTCGGCTTAGTTGCAATGGCTGTGAATGCAGGGGAGTGACTCCTTCACTCCAAGGGTAATTCCTTCAAGGGGCTTTAATGCCCACAGGCCTTGGGAGGTTGCAGTATGGTGCACGGGCACAGACAATGCAGCAGACTGGAAGGGAGATGAAGTTGAGTCCAAACGAAGTCCAGAGTGCCCAGACGGTAGAAGAAGAAGTGGTGTCTGATCTGAATCTTGTCCCACGATGAATCTAGGGACCCACCCACAGGTAAGCCCTTAAGTACCCCAAGGAAAGGATTCGTGGGACCCTCCTAGGGTCCGGACAGGGGGAGGTTACTCCCATGTTCTTTGTCCAGTTTTGCGCCAGAGGAGGAGCCAACGGCTCCCAGAGCTGGAAATGGGGACACCAAATGTGCCCCTCATGCAGACTGAGTGGCGCTGGCAGGCGCACCCACCCTTACCCAATACACTAAATCCTGTCGAGGAGGGGGTCACACCTCCCTGTGACAGGATGCTATTGTTCTGCCTTCCCCTGCTCGAGCTTGGCTCAGAAGAAGGAGGGCAGAATTGTGTCTCTCGTCAGCAGCAATCATTTTGTGCAGTCCGGGTCAAGAAGGATGGTACCGGGAGCACTGAGAGCCTAACAGAAGGCTCTTACAGTGCTTGGAATCGTATGATTCCAAAATCTTTGACACCAAACATGATACGTTGCTGCTGTTTTCGATAGGATCATCGTGAAAGTACGCAGTGCCCCTCTATATAGTATATGACTGCTTCACGGACAACCCGGGAAAATGGACTACACAGGCTGTAGGGGTGTCCTGCTCATGCAGGGACACCCTCACACCTAGAACCAAGCACCCTGCCTTCAGGATTGCAAAAACCTGCTATAGGGGTGACTTATAGGTTTTAAGTGCAGTGACCCTAGATATAGGAAACCTATATCTTTAGTAAGTGGTGCTAGCACCAGCATACACAAGCTGCAATGGCAGGCCTGTAGTTTCATTTTGAATGGTCTCCCATTGGTGGCATAATGCATGCATGCATAAAGCCTATGGGGGACCTCTGGAGTACCTATGCCCTGGGTACCATATACTAGGGACTTATAAGGGTGCCCCAGTATCCAATCTGGTATGTACCCAAGTACTTGTCATTTAAGGGAGAAAGCAGATAGACTGGGTCCTGATTAGCATGCTCCCAGGCAGACTAGTCAAAAGCAGCTTAGCACCAGGCAAAAAGTGTGGGTAACAATAAAGCAGATCCTACTTTCCTACAGCCACCACAGGCAAGATTATCCAGTAGTGATAACCTCAATGTATTTGGCACGGTTGCCAGCAGTAATGTAAAAAATGATTTGTCATGCTTCTACATGGATATCACATAATAGCCATCGCTGCAATGCCACAAGTTGCAAGTTAATATTAGTTATAAGTGCTCCCCAATACGGTTTGATTTTTATTACTCAAATATAAGCTTTAAATAAATATTGGAAATTCAACCATTTTTCTCCAAGCATCAGCTTACCAGTTCTGAAAATATACACATTTGCATCTCAAATACTCAATTTTCAGTTTTAACATACATATATTAATTCAACCAAGCAAAAGCTTCTAAATTAGTTCAATGTGCTGCACACAGGAGAGCTACTTACAGGTAGCTGGAGAGCTACCGGTAGCTCACAAGCTACTCATGGAGAAGCCTGAATGATCAGCAGAATCAGCAGCCCAGAAAGGATGCTGGCAATATGCGGATTCCAATATGCTTGTGGCATCATGTTAAAGTTGTGCTTGAAATAAGGAACCGGACTGGAAATAACATGAGGAACATGTATGGTGCTCAGTCACCACTTGTAATCATACGTCCTCCAATCCTGACATTATGCGAAAAACGTTTTAACAACTAATGACACTATTCTTTCAAAAGATGAGTGTCCAGATTAAAATTATATAACTAGTTAACTGGCTATATTAAAACAATAAAAGAAACAAAGCCAGGACAATACTTACTAGTTTGTTTTGTTCAAAGCACTGCATAGTTGCATTAAACTTCTCCATGAACTCTATGGAGTCATTTCGTAAACCTTCTCCTTCGTTCCGTAAGCACTCTAGGAGAAAATAAAACTCTTCAAAACAAAGGCAGATGCTGTATACCCAAACCTATTCAATTACGTAGTAAGCAAGCAGATAATCTTGCAACTCATCAACTTTACATGGAGCTGGCATTCAATGCACCCAACACCAAGCACTATGTCAAATTAGTGAACATATGGGAGATCACAGAGAATGGAGAACAAGGATGCACTACTTAATGGCACACTACATAAAATGCACATTGATATTTAAATGGACAAATGTACCTTTTGGGGAAGTAGCTTATCTTAATTAGATTGCCTCTTTCTGAATTACAATTTGATTGTGAGTTGGTGTGTACCACATGTGGGTGGGACTTAAGACTGAGTGCCCAGCACAACAGAGCTCTGAAGTTAGTTGTATAGTTGAAATGCCCAATTTAAATAAAGGAGCATTTGTCATTCAGCTCAGTTTCAAATCTAAAGTTAACCACGAAACACAGTTGTAGAGCATCGCTGAGGAAAGACTGTGCCGAAGGTTTGTGAGTAGAGGCTATTGCATCAATAAAACGTTTATGTCACCAAGAAGTATGAAGATGGTTCTTCTAGACATAAATTTCTAATTCTTAACTTGGTATGATCAGTATACATAGAAAGAAAAGGTTAGAAGGAGCAAACAGTAAATATTTAAAGGGAATCTGGTTATCCTAACCAAAGAGGCACTGGTTTTGAAACCAGAATTCGAATGACCATCAGTAGCAAGTGCTCATTCAAAGTTTCTGCACAGAAACAGGTCTAAGGAAAGTCAGATACCACATTAAGTACAGTGAAAAGTACAGCTGGAAGACATTGGTTTATTAATTGTGGTGGGTGACTACCCACCTCAAAGAATAATCAAAACCCTTGTCAGGATGAACCCTTAAAGTCACTAAATTAACCTGAGCTCAACCTTCTGGTTGCAACTTGCAAAAAGCGGACAGGCTTAACTTAGGGCAATGTGTGTAGTATTCATGCAGTACCAAAACAGTAATAAATGTTGAAATGCAAACCAACAAAAATCCGAAACCGAATTAAAAAAATAGAATACAATTTAAGAAACAAAATGAAAACAATCTAATAAGTGGAACAGGAGATATGATTTTTAAAAAAAGTTTTAAGTAGGAATAACGCCAAGAAGCACAAAGTGACAATGATAGTTAATGTTCACGGGAGACCGCGACTTAGGTGCAATTTGACGCTGACAGCAATGGAGCGCAAGTCAGATACACCAACCAGGTATGTGATGGTTAAAGACTTTACCTCTGACTTAGTCCTTTAAGTCCCAATCCACTACAGGAGTACCCATCTAAAGCACCCCAGGACCACACAGTAGGTAAAAAGAGACCACAGGATGTCAGAGGCCAAAAGCAGGGTCAGGTCCAGGTACCGTTGCCACTGATCAGCTGAGCAGTTGCAGAAAAGGCCTCTTGTAGCTGGTTGTCTCCTTTTAGCCACACAGGGGGTCAGCCAAATGACCTCTGAAATCCACTTTTATCCCTGGGTAAAAAAGGGAGCAGGTGCAGTCCTTCGGGGCTCCTCTCAGGTCACATGCATCTTGTCCAGACCTCTTCGATTCTTCCTCATAACCAGCAGTGTTCTGAAGTTGGTCCCTGACGATACCACATGTAGGTCTGGCACAAGCTAGTTGGTGGGAATGACTTATTAAGTACGCCTAGCCAATGGGGTAAAAGTTCCGGGGCTATCCCTATCCGCTTTGGGCATTTTCAAGATGGTAAAATAATTCAGCCACACTCAACTTGGCCTTTAAGGGCTGAGGGTTTGTGTAGGGAGTGTAACATGATAATACTTGTGGCCTCCCAGTACTAACAAAATGCAATTTGAGGAAGCCACTGTATTCACAAATCAACCCAGAGACAGAAGTCAGGTAGAACAAAAGAAGGGTTTTCCAGCAACTAGACAGTAAATGCACAAGAATTATCCTAGCATCCTGATCTCTGCCTTTCAAGTGTGCCCCAAAGTGTTATATGTAAACCCAGCAGATCTGTGAAGCAGGCTTAGACACTCAACAGGATTTGACACTAATGTCATAAAGGATGCTCACCGACCCCACCCTGCATATACAGTGAGGTTCAGAGGATTCACTTGTGCCCATTCAGGTTAGCCTATTGTTTACAAATAGGAAGCAATTCACACCTTTTGAAATGCTAATCCTTGGCTGGGAAAAGTTTGAGAGCACATGCAAATTAGGTACAGAAACTTCATACAAAGTAAAGGTAACTTTCTCAAAGTTACCTTTCCCTTAATATTTATTAAAAATAAGATTTCATCATTAAATTGGATTATTAATAACTATTAATAATAGTGGTTTAATTATTTTTCTATATAGTCCCACTCTAGAGGTGCAGTATTAGGATTTGAATATGTACTATGGCTTTCTACAAGGGACAGTTAGGCCTGCCACAGTGAAAATAGCTTTTGAGTGCTTGTCACTGTAAGGACATGTAAACATTAAATTCCTACATGTCCTGATTTTAAATAGAATGCACACTGCCTTGTGGGCGGTAAGGCCTTCGTAGGGGTGACATTTTAATACTTAAAAGGGAGGTTTTGACCTGTCAAAAGGGTTTGTTTGGCCAGATCGAAGCGCAGTGTTTAAACTGTCACAGTTAGGCTACAATGATAGACCAGAAGCCAAGTTTTACACTATCACTGTAGTGGATGGCACAGGAGATGACATAGTTCACCTGTGACATTTAACTTACAGGCCCGGGTATATTTTGTACCATATACTAGGGACATGCAAGTTAAATATACCAATTAAGAGTATAACAATTTCATCAAGTTTAAAGATGGAGCACAGGCCCATTACTAATGGCAAGCAGTGGTAAAGTGCACAGAGTTCTACAACCAGCAAACACATAGGGTCCAGCAAAATACAAAAAGTAAGGAGTGACCACGCAGACAAGGCGGAATTCCTACAACAGTAAAATGTTTTTGTTGCAACTCTTAGCAACAAGGGAGGTAAGCATTCAAAGCGTAAGAGCCCGGAACAAAGTCTCCAAAGATGTTGACTTTAAGGAGAATTGCAGATCTAGAAGTTTAGGGTACTCTTCACATGCAGAATACATCACATTCTCGATATAGCTAGTCTGAAACCAAATTAAGAACAAACTCATGAGACTAATGTGGAAATCCATGAAAGTGTAGGCAAAATTACGGAAGCAGTGTTTAACAATAACTTGGCTTTATGTGGATATTATGAAGCAGACATGCTCACTAACTCTGCTGACTGAAGACATACCAAACATCCAGGAGAACCACCAAAAAGCACAAAAAGAAGGCTTCTCCCAAAAGCAACAGTTATAGTGATAATTCGCAAGAATCCAAGGTAATGATTTGATATTTAAATTTGCAAAGTGCATGTATGCCTGGAGGCGTCTTAGCACTTCAACTGTATGAAGGTACAACTGATAGGTTAATGAATGAAGAGCCATGTTTTTAAGTAACTCCTGATGGAGAGGAGGTTTGGACTATCCCTCTGTTTCAGAGGAAGGGAGTTCCACAGTTTAGCAATGCTAGTTATGAAGCTTCTCCTACCCCAAGAGGCTAATTTAAATTTGGGAACAACCATCACTCTGTCTGTGGGTGGAGGAGTGAAGCATTTTGGAAAGAGTGCATCAGACAATTTTTTGGCTCAGATTTTTAGGGCCAGAGTTATATAATGCTTAAAGGACATACAAAGTGCTTTTAATTCAATCTGCTTCTTTATAGGCAGCCAGTAAAGCTTGACTAATGCCTTGGATGCAGACTGGTGTTTAGGGATCCCATGAAGTATCTGTAGTTTGCAGTGGAATGTTGTACATTCAGAAAGAGGGTGTTGCAATAATCCAGTTTGGATACGGCAAGTGCAGTCACTACAGTTTTCTGAAGGCCCCCGGGGATAAAGAGACAGACTTTCCTGATGACCTTTACAGTGAAGATGACTGAGGAAGTTAGGGCATTACCCTGATGTCCAAAAGCCAACTTGTTGTCAAATATTATTACTAGATTTCTGACTGTCTTCACTGGAGTTGGGAGAGGGCCCAATTCTTGAGGCCACCAACTGGGTGTCCAGAAGCAAATATCATTGCCCAGGAGAAGAACCTCAGTTTTTCTGGAGTTCAGTTTGAGACAATTGATTTGTTTAATGCAGCTGTTAAATCGAAATTGCGATGTCTTCTAGGTTGCTGAATAATGATACCACAAGTTGTGTATCGTCGGACAAAGGACATTAGTAAGAAACCTAAGGATTTGTTAAGGTTGGCCAGTGGGGTGACACATAGTTTAAAAATAGTAGTACTCAAGGAAGAACCTGGGGCACCCCATAGGGCAAATGGAAAACACCTGAAACAAATTTGCTCATGGCGACTAATTGTTCCGACTCAGAAAGGAGAGATTTCAGGAGAGCGAGAACGATTCCCCTGATGCCTAGTTTGAAATGACAGTTAATCCATAAATCATGATTGACCTTATTGAAGGCTGCAGAGAGATCTAACAAGGGCAGCATTTCCTCCCTTATCCAGTGAGGCCTTAATTCATCTGAGGCTACATTTAGTGCTGATACGGTGCTAGGAGCACCTCTAAAACCAAATTGTGTGGAGTACAAATTAAGTTAGTTCAAGATATATTGCCTTTTCCATATTTTTGGCTGGAAAGGGCAAACCGGAGATTGGTGTATAACTGCTACGATCTTGTGGATTAAGGCTCGTTTCTTTAAGAGTGGAAGTATGGAAGCTCTTTTTCACCCCAAAGGAAAGTAGCCTGGGTTGATTATCTCATTAAGGATTTCAACAAGCCTATTATCTCCGGGGAGAGATGTATGATCTTTGGTGGACACGGCTCCAGAGGAGAACCTGACTTAGTAGATTTGGTTAGGTTTATTACTTGCTGAATGCGGAGTGTTGGAAAAGGATTTAATATTTCCGGGCTGCAGGGGACACCCTTCTAACCATGAAAAGCCAGCGTTAGATGTTTGTTAGTCGCAAATGTGTAGAAAGCGTCCCTCACTTTAGCCTGGAAGAATCCATCCAGAGTGTTGCAAAAGGCTTGCCTACATTCCTTATTACTTTTCTCAGGCACATTTTTTTTACTGTGCTAAAAAGCTCTTTAGAAGAGTCTTTTGAATTTTGTATTTTATTAGTGAAGTATTGTTTTTTTTCCCTCTAAGATCGGTGCTTTATATTCAGCAATCAGCCGTTTGTAGGTATGTGTTATGTGGTCTAAATTTGTCAGAAAACCAGGGTTTTGATGTTGTGAGTCTCTAAATGCAAGTGAATCTATCCCCGAGCCTACCCATACGGGGGTAGGTCGCACCTTTAAAATGTAAGTGAGGTATCTTGATGTCAAATATAACTGCTTTGTCATCCAACCACGTTAGTGGTAGTGAAATGCAAGAAGGGACTGTCTAACATATGGCTGGCAAAATGGGTAGGCACATTCCCCAGCTGGTGAAGATCTAAGCTGGCCATGGTCTCAACTACGAGATCTGTGTCTTTATCATCCGTGTTTTCAAAATAAAAATTTAAGTCTCCTAGGATGGTGAAGTTTGAAGAAATAGGACTTGAATCAAGCAGTGGACTGAGGGCCTGCACGAAGGCTAACCTAGGGCCTGGAGGATGATATAACAGTAGTCCTTTAGATGTAACATTTTTGTAAGTTCTAATTGAAACAAAAGTACTTTACACTCAGGGTTGGTAGAAACTATTGAAAAAGATGCAGGATGTTGATTTCGATATATAATCGCAAGGCCGCCACGCCACTTGCCAACTCTATCTGCTATAAAGATGGAAAATCTTGGAGGAACAGGCTGAACCATGTTGGGGTCAGAAGTAGAATCAGCCCAGGTTTCTGTCACAAACAATATGTCAGGCTTATGTGTATCTATAAATTTGGCCAATTCAATTTTGTGCTTTGTTAGTGATCTGGCGTTAAGCAGAGTGCAACCATATCTGTCAAAGGAAGACTCTAAATTGCTTGGACCTGGCCAGATTGGACAGTTTGAGTGAATGGTGTGATTTACAAGTGTAGGGTTACATACCATTCATCTTAGAGCGTCAGTAATGACATGTGGCTCAAGAGTATCAATGAAGGATTCTTACCTGTTGAATTATATTTCAAGAGTTCGTCCCCAGTTTATTTGAGCAACAGGCAGGGGTTCCAGCGCTCGGTGTGATCAGTGTGCATGAACTAAGAGTATTGCAAGCTGCAATTTTAAAGAACGTTATTGTGTTGTTAGCTGTGCACAAAGACTTTTTACATTTAAAATACTCACCGTGCAGGCTGGGATATTCATGTACATTACGTTTATTAAGACGGGCCAGTCTGCGAATGAAAGTACGAGGAGTATATCCTTCATGTTGATGGAGGGCCAATTTGCATTAATTAAACAAGCAGCACGTGACTGCAGATTGAAAAAGGCAGAAATTTCTGAAACGCGTCTCTGGTAAAGGCAAGCAGCTCTAACTAAAGTTAAGTAGCACACTCTCCCTGGAGTGAAAGGACTTTTTTGTACCATAAGGAGATAGACAGACAAACAAAAGCACATGTCCATTCTTTGCACAATAACTCCACCACAACAAGCATCTTCTACATGTCTAATTCTTTAGATCTTAAACCACATTAAATTAATACAGTATATGTAACTGATATTGAGAAAAGGAAAAGTAATCTGGTTGGTACAGTCAATAAACTGCGCTTTCAGACTAAAAGTAAAAAGGTAACCACAATTTTTTTTTTTCCACAACAAATTTTATTGATTGATCAGGGCAAGGCATATACGCAGCTCTCCACAGTCAGGAGATCACTGCCAAATATCAACACATGTCTCAGTATTTTTGTAAACCCAAGCTATAAAAAGAACAACCCCCCCCTATTTCCCCCCACCTCCCACAGCCCCCCAACAACCCCTCTACCCACCCCTTATCCCTCCCTAACCCAGTGCACGTTATCACAGTAAGCCTCCAGTAACTGTTTATATCATGCCAGGCACCACGCGCCTCCCTAGGCCTGAAGTCCATCGTCTGGGTCCGGACCATCATCAGGTTCTGCTGGAGACTCCAGAGTTAAATCCCTATAGTCGGCCCACCTTTTCCAAATTTTGTAGTGTTTTCGGTGGCATCCTCTGGCCTCAAACACTGGGCGCTCCAGCCCCATAAAATAGTCTAGTCCAGCCTTCCATGCGCTCAGTGGGGGGGCTCGCTCATTCTTCCATGCTCGTGCCAAGTCCCGCTTGGCTAGTAACCACAAATTTTAATATTATTTTATTACTTCTTACTCCAGCTATGGGAGTTTTCAGCAGGAAAAAAAAATCTGAGTGGGTGCATGAAACAGGGTATTTGTTATGCAAAGGATTGGTGCCTTCACCTAAGCCACCAAAGTGGCGGCTTCACTAAAAGCGCAGGGAAGGCAGGATGTATGTAAAGGAGAGCCTTAATTTTTAGCTTACAGCTTTGGATGCTGTGCCGCTAGGTCACACAACAATGAAAAGTTTTGCATATCAGAGAAACAGTGACGGTTGGTGAAATTTAAAACTGTGGTGGGGTATATTGCCTGCCCTGAATTGCAGCAAGCAACGTGAGAAAGCCATATTTCCTGAATGGGAGTTCTTTGGTTTTCCAACGGTTTTCTTAAATTGGGTCAAATAGTACATTTTACAGTCAACCATGCATCCAGGATACCGCTCCCCCCACCTCCTCCCCATATGTCAATCTGTTATGTGTATTTGTAAAGTACACTATCACTCTCAAGGGTAGCCTGACATTCAGCAAGTGTGTGTGCCTAGCCCTGCCTACGGTAGGCTGGTTAACTGAATAGCAAGGTCTTCTTGCAGAATTCAAGAAGAGAGGAGGAGGCTCTGATGTACAGGGGAAGGCAGTTCCATGCTTGACTGATGTAAGAGAATGTCCGTTCTCCTGATCTGGTACTGTGTATGTGAGGATTGAGTAGGAGCCCTGTGGAGCAGAAGTGTCTGGGTGGCTGGAGATGCAACTGTTCAGGTAGGTGGGGTGTAAGTTATGTACTGCCTTGAACATGTACGTGAGGAGTTTGAAATTAGCACTTTTATGTATCAGGAACCAGTGGAGCTCCCAGAGGAGTGGTGTGATGTGAGTTGAGGCTGAGTCTGCTGCTGGGTTCTAAATGGCTTGTATTCTTCAAGTGAGCATCTTGGTGATCCCAGCGTAGAGGGTGTCCCATAGAACAACTTGCTGGTGACTAACTGAACAATAATTATCAATGAGGAGGCCAGTCTGGAGCTGATGGCATGAGTTGTGCTCAGCGCTAGCTCCAGTGGTGGCAGGCCAACATCCAGCAGAATTCTACAGCTAAACTAAACTCAATAGCCTCTTGCAACAAGAACTACTGCTGCCGGAAATGTGGAAGAGCAGTGGCCGCCATTGAAAGACTGCTGCGGTGCATGGGAGGGTCATGAAAAACAAGATGGTATCCTGCCATGAAAAGCTCCTTATACCAGTACTCAGAGCAGTGTGCAGTGCCCAGAGCAATTTAATACAGGGCATGTGGTCTGCTCATGGAGGACAACATCTTGCTTGGCCCTAGGGCAGAGGTACAATTGTGATGTAAGGAGTCCATCTAGAGGCCTGAGACTGAGCAGAGCACTGACCAAGGGGAAGAGGCTGGGTCGCTGTGCACTACAGATGACCACAGAATCTAAGTTGTTGCTGCTGCCAGAGGGACCCAATTGGCACATGGTTTTTGAGCATTTTTTAAGCTACTACACAATAGTTTTACTGACTGTTGCTTATCTTGAGAACCAGGGTAATGGGTATCAGCTAATCTCCGTAATGAAAAGGGTGTGGAGGGACATTTCAAACCTGATGAACTGATGTGGTAAGGACCCGTCAGAAGCACTACAAGTGGGTATCTTCATATGGAGAGTGGGTAACAGCACATTTACTAGCTACTATCCCATTAAAAGTCCTGGGCAATGGATGCGGTCCAATCTGCAGGCTGTGTTGGATTGACTAAAAGTTTGACGAGATCTCAGAGAAGGCCTGTGACATAAAAACCTGGGAGTGAAGGCCCGGACACGCTGCCATAGGCCATGCCAAGGAGCTGGAGGCAGGAAGAAGCATTGTATAGGGTATCTTTGTGCTGAAGTGGGCTACTCCTGTGGTATGAGGAAGTGATTGGTATAAATGGCAAGGCAGTGGGCAGTGCAGGCCATGGTATAGGTCGAATCGGAAACGTGCATTGTCACTATTTTGTTAGACAAGGAGCGGATGCTGGACTCTAGAGGCGGGTTATCCCTGAGCACCCTACGCAATCAAGGGGAACCAGCACTGCAATGCACTTTATACATTCACTGTACAATAAAACAATTAGCAAATCATGTGGAGGAAAAGGGGGCATCGACCTAACTTAACCAGAGCCCCATACAACACAGCTGCAATGTGGTTCAAATGCTGAGCAGATGGAGACTGCGGCTGGAAAGCCCTACTACTCTAGACTTTATAATAAAGGCCATAATTGAGTTGAAAAGATGGACTGGAAATGAAAATAGGCTTGGTGGTGCTGGGCCTTACTTTGTTGAGAACAGATCAAATTAAACTGGCTGAAAGAATGACCAACATGGAGAACTGTGTAGTGGAACTCACTCCAGAAGTTGCTCAAAGCGAACAAGCAGATATGCTGAATGGTTTGGTTCCTTGAGTACTGGGCTGAAGATGCCCAAGGTAGATGCAGATGCAGCAATCAGACGTTTATGGGTTTCCATGAGGGCAAAGAAGTAAAAGACCCAGAGGCTTTCCTGGAGAAATGGATCAAAAGGACCCTGTACCCAAATGGATTGACCAACTTCTTTACATTTGAGAGAGCACAGAATTTTGACACGGTCTGCCAAACAAGGAGAACAACCTAGAGCAATCACAGCCAAGTTATTATATGTCCGAGACAGGGATGTGATCCCTGAGGAGGGCCATGTCCAAGGACCCATGGTGATGGATAACTCAAAAGTGCTTATCTTCCCAACTACATGTCAGCAACACATCAACAGAGAAACTCCTTTTGCACAGTAAAGGTGAAACTGAGGAAAATGGTGGCTGCAAAATCTGTTCTTTTTCCCCACAAAGTTGAAAATTAAGGTGGATGACCAGACCTTGTTCTTTATGGACCTAAACGAGGTGTGAGCTTGAGGCAAGAGAAGCAGAATCATGATCACCTGGTTGCCTGGACCCGAGACCACAGCGACCCTAGCGACGGAACTGGCAAGCACGAAGAATACAGAGTGTGCCTACTCTTTGCCAGACAGCAACTGAGTGCAAAGAGGTTTTCATAACGGCTGCCGAACGATGAAAACTATCAGTATCATCAAGACCGGAAGACACACAATAAGAGAGGTGGACTTAAGAGGCCCCCACAGCTGTGCCCATAAATATAGTGGTTCACCATGCTTAGGCAGAGGGACTGGCAGAGCTTTGGGGCCCACAGTGCAAAGACATGGGAGTCTACATTGCAACAAATAGTCAATGATAGCGCATGATGCTTAGAGAAGACCAACCTGAAGCATCAGGGGATTAGGTAACCCTACGAACAGACATCAAAAACACTCCTTTTTGAAACATACATAGCAATTCTATAATTAACACATCTCACAGAGCACAAGAGTGCATAGTTAGAGGACAGTTGGAAGGCACAGCTTTATAGTACAGATTTGTCAACATATGCATGTGATGTTCTAATATGGATATGCCTGGGGGTTGCCATATAAGGTGATTGATTGTAAGGTGGACAATGAAGGGCGTGTTGTGTGCATGTATGGTCAGTTAGATGCCACGGCGCTGCATCAATCTGACTTAAAAGAAACCATTGTTTTCAATACCTTTTAGTTGGCCATAGCATGATGTGACAAGCAACACATGTCCAGTCATGCAAGGCAACAGCCATTTTGAAGTGTAGAAAACATTATTTGTTGTACATTCTAGGTGGCCATATCATTGTCTAACGTGATGTAACATGACGTTATGATACAACGCATGTTGTGTCATGCAACGCAACGGCCATCTTGAAAGGATAAAAAACACGGTTTTATTTTCTATACCTTTTAACATGACCTGTCAACTCTATTGGCCTTGCCAATTACAATAGCTTTCAGCATTGGCAAAGTCAACAGTGACAGATTAAGTACCTTGTAGTCACGAAATGACCTAATAGTTACTTGCGACTGTCACTTTTATGAAGTCAAAATGGAGTCAACATTGAAGCTTTACAATTATTTTGTGCGCTTTCTCACAAAACTGAAGAAAAAACCAATACATAAAATCAATGAAGTTAACTTACGTGCACAATTAGAATCCTCCCAAATCTGATTAAAGGAATTATTGAGACGGGCGACTATCTGCATCCGATCACATTGCAGAAGGTTCCTTGCACACCGGGAAATCTCGGTTGTATTCTACAATCCAGAAAAGAAGAAGCATGTAAGAAGCATTGTGTAAGACACTTTCAGAAGTTTCAAATTTGCTCACAAAGGGAAACATTTTAATTCACCGAATTAGACAGATGACTGGCTCACAAACCTAGCTCATGACTAAGACAGCCAGAGTCTTCTGCTTCAATAAGTTTATTAGAATGACACAAGTGATAAACTTTACAGCGTATGCAATGAAGCTGGCAGACCCAGTTTCGGGGGAAGGCGACCACAGGGTTACTAGGCTTTAAATGTGGTGGATGAGGTCGTCTGCCACTGGTGTAGCCGGGTTCCTCCTACTATGGTTCTGCACACTGGGCGAGGTACATCCTTTTCTGCACTTGACTCTCAGGGTACCAATGGCGAGCAGTCACTAGCTTCTCAGGGAGGCACGTAGAGAGGCAAGAGTTCAGAACTCAACAATCAACCACCAAACTCAAAAACGTAATGCCCAACCCTTGGCTTTTCATGTATATATATTTACTATGCTTAAATACTTTCACAGATCAAATGTGCAACTGAGTTCAAAGTATTTTTACCCCTTCAGCAAACAGTATTAAGGTTAGGTGTTGGTCTCATCTGTGTACATTTAGTCTCTTGTCCCCAATGTAGGCTAAGCCCTGCATTTTACTTGCTGGTTATCGTAGCAGTGGAGTTGACGCAATCCAGGTTCCTGACTTCATGGCAGCATCCTGTCTTCGATGGAGGCCACACTGGCAGCCATGCATCGAATTAAGGAAGCTGGGGTGATCGGCCCACTCCAGGCTGGCTGCAGAGAGTTGTTCTGGTGTGGCAGTTGCAGCCTCTGATCCGATCAGGGCTTCACACTTTGGCAGGGGCATGCCTTTCACTCACAGGGTCAGCAGCAACGATACCAGTCTCTGAAGCCCATGGCAAACTGCGAGGGGACGTGATATTTGTTCTAGTACAGTCTTATGAAGCTCCTTGAAAAACTGCATACAGCGTCCAGGGGGATCCCTCCAAAACACAGGAGTCTCCTGCCTTTGATCTTTGGATGGATACGCTTGCTCTGGTACTTGGCATCATGGGATTTTGCTGGGCTTCTCCACCTGGATAGTTTTCCTCCTGCAGGGCCAGACACATTACTTGCCTCTCTCAGGGGGCAGGCAGGCATCTAGTCACTTAAGGCTGACCCTCAGCTCCTCCAGAACAAAGTGCAGACTTCAGGTGATATTTATTTATTTATTTAATTTATTTATGAGATTTATAGAGCGCGCTGTTACCCATGGGTGTCCTGGCGCTATGTGAAATCTCCCCAGAGGAACCGAGCCAGGCAGATACCTGGTTAACTATTCTGAAAACCGCCAGGTTTTTAGGTTCTTTCGAAAGATGAAACGTTTTGAAATAGCTCTGAGCTGAAGGGGAAGCTTGTTCCATGCTTTGGCTGCATTTGCCACAAAGCTTTTACCACCCCAGGTGGCCTTTCTGACAAATGGGACATGCACCAATTTGGCATCTGATGAGTGTAATAATCTGCTTGGCGTGTACCAATAAAGGCGTTCTTTTAGATAAGCCGGCCCTACTCCATAGAGGGCCTTGTGTACTAAACACATCGCCTTGAACATGGTTCGCTTCCTAAGTGGCAGCCAGTGTAATTTTCGAATCTCATCTGCTATTGGAGCATATTTAGGAATGCCCAACAGCAGTCTGGCAGCTGCATTTTGTAAGAGTTGTAACTTCTGCATTGAACCTTCCTGAATGGTAAAATACAGACTGTTGCAGTAATCCAGCCTCGACATGGTGAGAGCTGTAATCACTGTTTTACGACAATCGGACGGGAGCAGAGGCAGAATTTTCTTACAAGACCTCAGGGCATAGGACGTGGCAGAAGCCACAGAATTGACCTGGTCTTTAAAATTGAGCTTCTGATCTATCCAGACCCCTAGATTTTTTACCTTCTTAATAGGTACGGGAAGAGGACCCAGAGTATCAGGCCACCATTCTGGCGTCCAGAAGTTGGCATCATTCCCAAAACATACCACCTCCGTCTTGTTAGACTTTAACTTGAGGCAGTTCTGGGCTATCCAAGTCCCCACTGCGTTTATGCTGTTGTTGAATCGGATTGCTGTGCTTTTATACTCCGCAGGAAGGAGAGACACCACTATTTGGGTATCCTCAGCGTAGCTAGTAAGGCTAAACCTAAAGGACTGAATAAGGGGTGCGAGGGAGGACACATAAATATTGAAAAGTGTCGGACTCAGTGAGGACCCTTGAGGGACCCCACATGGTAATGAAAACGGAGAAGATACAAATTCTTCCATCGCCACCTGCTGGGTCCAATTAGACAGAAATGATTTTAAGAGTCTCCAGGCCGTGCTCTGAACCCCGATCTCCTGCAGCCGATCCATCAACAATACGTGATGGACCGTGTCGAAAGCTGCAGAAAGATCTAACAGGATCAGGGCCGCTTTACCGCCTAGATCCAGAATAGTCCTAATTTCTTCTGTTGATTTCAAGAGGGCAACTTCCGTGCTATGGCCCCCTCGAAAGCCGTATTGTATGTGGTCCAATGCTTGAGAGGGCTCGAGAAATAGGCTCAACTGCATGTTTACATTTTTTTCAATCATTTTCGCAGGAACCGGGAGTCTAGATATAGGTTTGTAATTGTTTGGGTCTTTAGAGTCCAGATTTGGTTTCTTCAGGAGGGGCAGAATAGAAGCTTTTTTCCAATCTAACGGGAAATGTCCCTCTGAATACATTGAATTAAAAATAGGTGCAAGAACTTGTGCTACTGGCTCAGCCGCTAACTTTAATACAGCAATCGGGCAAGGATCCGAGGGGGAGCCGGATTTCACCAGACTAAGAAGGCTGCGAGTTTCAATGGCCGTTGGAGGAGCAAACGTGTCCAGTATCACCTTCAACTCTGTTGATCGATCATCAGTTCGATTTGCAGTGTTCTTAACCGTAGCGTTAGAAAAAGTGGAAAAAATAGCATCCCCTTTATCAAAAAAAGAATGTAGCCAGTTTATCACATAACTCCTGACTAGGCATAGCTGTGAATGTCACTGGATTAGCCAGGCTGGTAACAGAGTTAAACAATTTTCTCTCGCTGAGTTTTTTGATTTATTAATCTTCATAGAGAAGAATTGAATTTTGGCCTGGTTAATCTGCTGTTTGTATGTAAAAAGAGCGCCTTTGTACTTCTTCTTGTGGGACTCCTTATAATCTGTTCTCCATTTTTTCTCCAGGTGTTTACATATCAGTTTTTGTTCCCTGAGTGCTTGTGAGTACCAAGGGGCGGAAGGCAGCATTCTGGTGGGATAAGTCATTTTTATTGGGGCCAACACATTCCCAGCTGTTTTCAACCAGCTGGAGAAGCGGCGAGTGGCATCTTCTAAATTGTGGGGATGCCTTCACCTTCCCAGAGCCAGTCTCCCTGGCTGTTAGGAAGACATCATTCCTGGTTGCATAGGAGCTCTTGAGGTACTCTGTAGAGCACACCCTTCCTTGGTCAAGAAGAACTTGGGACTAGAACAAAGAGGGTTGGTGTGGATTCCACCTGAATATACATCTCACAAGAAAAATAACACTGTAATGGATAACTATTAATCTGCCTTCTGTTATATGGTCTTTTCCTTGAATTGCAAATACTGTCCTACAGCTACTTTGCCTTAAGTGATTAACTTTTTTCATTTTACCTGCTAGCTCTTTAACTGCTCTCATGCCTATCCTTCTCACTCCTCACCTTACTGTGCCTAGAAAATAGATTTGCCTGGTAGAAGTTGCATATAATAAATAAATACAAATGCATTCGCCTGCAGGGATGTGGCTCCACTGACTAATGCTTCAGAACCAGTTTGAATTGGTTTTCTTTCAAATGCAATTTACGGGCTGCTCTCAAAGCACAGCATGTTTGCAAAGTGATAGATCTCGCCACTGGTAGCAATGGGACTGGCTCCAAGCAGGATAATCCTAAACAAGGGCACAGTAAAGAGTGATGTCTCCACACATGGCTGTCACCAGCGTTCTTGAAGCAGTAATCAAAGACAGACAAAAGGGCATACTCTGCCTAAAAACTTCATCACCTTCAAAAACCCGACAGAAACTGCTGTCCCACCTTTAACCTCTACCATCTACCAAATGGTAGTAATCACAAACAACTAATGAGGTGCCCTTTGCTAAAGTGATCTTCATTGAATTGTAACCAACCAGCCCTCCCCACCTCCCCCTCCTCTTCGGTACCTCAGTCTCCACCCTCAGGCTACAGGCATGCAGGCAATACACCTCCATTGTCTGGTAGAAGCTGGCTTCTTTCTCCATTTTGCTACATTCTAAAACCAGGGGCGATTGGACCACGCTTACTTTGGCTTCTGCAACACGCAGAATCCTATTACCACACGTGCTACATACTCACTGCACATACACGCATTCGACATGAACACAGGATGTTAATGCAAGGTTCAGGTTTCACAACACGGTAGAACTTTTCCCGAGAGGAGTCAAAAAACTTGCTTCTCCTTAACACAGAGAAAAAGGTCTGGTCAGACAATGTATTCAAAGAACACAGTATGCTGCCACCACTGCTTCATGTCATCTATGCATTTATACTAAAGGCAATTGTCACTGAGGAAGTTATATTGTTTTTAAAAGTTTTTGTAAAGAAGGAAGTCCGCTGTCAATTAATATTGATTGGTGTACAATTCACAACTAGTAATATACATGAATTTTTGCAATACAGTGTCATTATTCACAAATGTATGCCTTTTAATCCCCTACTAAATTTTGGTTGATAGAAAGGATTACTAGACTTATTGTTGAGGTCATTCAAATGGATGTTGCAAGAGAAATGTCTGCTGTGGTATTTTTGCAAGAAAAAAAATGTGGGGTCATCATGGGATACCTCATTCTCTGGCTAGAATTTCTAGTTTTTATTACTGAGAAATTGTATGCCATAGACAGAGTTACGTCCATGTTGGCTGCCCCTTGCAAATCATCTTCAATGTACTTCTAAAATATTTCATGCTACGAAGAAGAATATATTGGACAAACAAAAAAAATGTAAATACGACATGAGCTGAAAAATTCTGCCAAAGAAATTAAAGCAGTGAACGGGGGGGGGGGGGTTATTAAGTTCAAACAAACCAGACATTCGCAAGATAATTTATGTATGCTGTCAAATTTAGTTATGGTAAATGGTGGAATATTAAGAGAGTGATCAACGTATACAGAAACTGGGGATCCAAGAGGTGCCATCTGCGGTACAAGAAGTAGGGATTTGAGAGTGGCAACAGAATACGGGAGATAAAAATCCCATTTCTTCCTATATCGAACATGATATGAGAAACGAAGTTGCTGTTGACAGGAATGACTTTACTTTGTCCAGTAAAACAAGATTCTGCGCTTCTGCCTTGCGGTGTGCTTTAAACCATGCATGCCCAAAATCTTCAAAGCGGTTTCGTGATTAATGCTTTTATTGCAAGATTGTTTTACTGCAGATTTATTGCGAGGGGAGAGTGGGTAGTAATCCATATATTTTTATTACAAGATTGCTGTGCTGTCATTTCATGGGGGCAATGTGTATTAATCAATATGTTTTTATTCTGTTTATTCCCTTCCCAGAGATTGCGTCCTCTTATGTCACGGGTCCGGTTTGTTTATTTTCTTCCTTCTCCATTTCCTCATGTGGTATTGTGTCTCGAGTTCATCTTACCGTGTGGGATCCCGTGCTGTTTTCCACTTTCCATACTTGCCTTGTGCTGTGATTCTTTTAGACTGTTGAGCAGTCCAGTTTTGTCAGATGGTTGTGAACAGCCCTAGCTTAAGGCCATGTGTCAGGTGCTTTGTGTTAATAAAATTACTTTCAAGTTTCTGTGCCTGCTCTCTTCACTAGAGCTAACATTAATACAACTCCTAAGCCCTGAACTCTATCAGCTTAACAGAAGTCCCTTTTGTGTGTTCTACGTTTTCTGCCAAATTGCATTATTTGCATCTCTATTTAATTCTATTTTCCACTAAATGTACTTCTTCCCATCCTCATCTATCGCCAGTGTACCCAACAAACTCTCAGAATTGCATGCCACACTTGTGAAGTCTCGCCAAATAATAAAATGGCCTTGAAACATTCAAACTATTCAAAATCCTCAGTTCAACTTCCTTTCTATTGCTTTAAACCATAAGTGATCATAAGTTATCATGAACGCTAAACACGTCCTGTTGAGATTGCTAAAAATCTGTCCAGTCACTGTCTCCATTAACAGATTCTTTGTCAAAAAGAATCGTGCCAAAATCATTGGAACATGCAGACCATCACTCCCTCTTACAAAATGCTAAAATCTCCCCTGCAAGATCCTTCCAAAACATTTCCAAACTTGCTTTCCTCGCCAGAATGATGAAAGAAGATGCTGCGAATCAACTATCGCATCTGAGATTCCCCTAACCCCCAGGACTCCAATCAACCCAGTTCCATCCAGGCTGTCAGGCAGATGCAGCGGTTCTCCTACTGAACATCTCAATTGCTTACTATACTACTTTATGTTGAACCAAACATCCATTTGATCTCCATGCAAAATTCCTCTTAGTAGATTATGGGATAATCAATAAAGGGACAGTAACCAAGGTGATAAATACCTCTAAGTCAAACTGAGCTCTGGCCTCAAACGCAGTGTCTTCTGCTCTTTTCAAGAAGAATACTGAACATGCTAATTTCTTTTTTTAACTATTGTATTTAGTTGACATTATCTTCATGTACATCTCAACACCATCAGACAGAGGAAATTATGTTGTGACTTCATCAATACAGCTTGTGGCCACTGAACCAGTTTGACACACTTTTAGATTAAAACCGTAAAATAAGATCACTAGATGTCCATGTAGAATTCTCAAAAACGTTTTTCTTTTTGTAAATCATTCAAAAAAATTAAATTACACAACACCCAGCGTCTTCTATCAGCCAATCACAGTACTCCATGAAAAACAATCAAACAATAATGTCCCCACAAATTTGAAACTTCCTTTGCACTTTTTTGACGCATTTTTAAAAAAATTACCCAAGAGCAAACACTGACAAGTTTAGTCCACAACTGAATTCATAACATGCTTCAATCCTTTAGACTTCTTTTCAGCAATTAGGAACTAAGCCAGTTCTCGAAACACACCCACATAACAAAGTAAGAGGAGAAAAACGTTTGGTTGAATGTGGACTATTACGATATGTCCATACTTTCCTCCTAACAAATTTCTCAACATCATCTCCACACAGGACTGCTGTCTTTATTCTTTCTTTCAAAAGTTTAAATATTCCCTTTCTCCACAGCACCATTACCTTGAGGACTATTAATAGGCAACCTAATATGACTAATACACCAACTCTTAACCCCTTCGACGCTCATGACGAGCTGGGCTCGTCATGAGGTAGCCTCCTCGCACGCTCATGACGAGCCCAGCTCGTCATGTAAAGTGCGAATCCCTAAAACCCAGCGTACGGGCGGAAATCCTACCGCACGCATGCGGTTAAGGAAAGTTTCCATTTAACCAGATAGCAATTGAACTCCGTTATTTGTTCTTATCTCTTTAGGAACACCTTCTAAATCAAATATTTTCCCAAAAATGCAAGATCAACTTCTGTATTGAACGACTACACAAAAGAATAATACATCAATTACAAAACAATATTCAACCAAAACTGAATATCCTAAAGCAAAGCACACAATGAACCTGCAATATCTAAAGCTACTTTATCCCAGGCGTACTCTATAAATGTAATAGAAAATAGAGGAGAATCAATCATCTTCCAATATTAATTGAATTACAAACTCTTCCCTACAAACTTATTCACCATCACCACAACTTGCCTGTCCACTAGATGCACCAAAACGACTCAATTAACCGTTTTTCTTTTTTTTAAGCAATGCAACCCATGATTCCTGTGTGTGCAAAATCAATTAACCTAATGCATAACCCTTCAGGTGGAACAAACTTGCTACATCTCAGTAAACTCCACGATTCAATACTTAAACCTGAAGCATCGTGGCCAAATCTGTGCAGTTGCCCCTGTAAGTGATGTACATTGTGCCAACCATCGACTACATATTCAACAACTTTCTTAAGTGTCATGACACAATCACAAAAGTTTTTCCACTCAACTCCACCGACTATTTCCTGACAAGTAACAATGTCTACCAAAGCCACCAGATATTCTTCGCATCTTTCATCCAATCCTTGATCAGCACACTATACAGGGAAACATGACGTTCAATATGAACTTTTGTGCCACCTGATGTAAGCTGCACTTGAAAACTATATTCATGCAACCCAGAAATACTTATGATAAGCCTAGAGGAGGCATTTTCAGTACCCTTTTACCCCAACAAATACACTAGAGATTTTGTGGTCAGTGCGAAAAGTGAAATGCGTACCCTACACATAGGTTTTAAACTTTTGAATTGCCTATGCACTTAACATACCATCACCAGAACATAACAGATTCACGCTCAATAATACTGCATTTATGTTCAGTGTCTGTGAGTGTGAGAGAAGCAAAAGCAGTTGTGCTCACAATATTTTGAACACTGACATAGGGCTACACCAAGGCCAACTGAACATGCATCAACAGAAATGATGCATTCCTACCGAGACAATGAATGCAACATTAGACAATAATCCTTTGATTTAATCAAAAATAAAAAGTAGTGTGTTGTTATGGGGCGTGGCGTCCACCAGGATCTCCCTTGCAAAGTGCGGACACCCTGTGTTGAGGGTAGGAAAGCTACCCCCGATATGCTCCCATACTACAGAGCAGTGGATCTCCTGGTCTTAAACAATTGGTAGCTTGAAGACCCGGCTTATGTGACAGAGGAATGGGGCATAGGCCGCAGTAGTCTTCCGCATTTGCCTCTGTAGGGGCAACGTGTTGGCTCCTCTGCCTGCCACCACGAAAGTTGTGCTGTCGGTGTGGTCAGACATGCTGAAATCTACAGGTTGAGAGGGTAAGCTTACATTGAAGATGCCACTGTGGAGGGGGAACCGACTCCGACAGGTTATGGCTCTCCATGAATCTTCTGTGTGGGATACTATATTAGTATCCCACACAGAAGATTCATTGCTGGGAGCCATGCTTAGAATTGGGTTACTGAAGTTGTTCCAAGACCTGCAGAAGGAATGCTATCAGTACCTCCAGTTCAAAAATATACTCACCAGTGCTTAATTTGTAAAATAAAACGAAGTGCCA
This sequence comes from Lissotriton helveticus, assembly GCF_964261635.1. Taxonomy (NCBI): domain Eukaryota; kingdom Metazoa; phylum Chordata; class Amphibia; order Caudata; family Salamandridae; genus Lissotriton; species Lissotriton helveticus. Next base: position 826,237,926 of record NC_136067.1, on the reverse strand, counting down.
GGGCTCTAGTCAGGAGGCTGCTGCAGCTGGCAACACATATTGTCCCTGCTATGCTATACTAAAATACTTTAACTGAAATTTAGCTACAAGAAGAGGAGATTCTCTTACCGCCTTGACAAGATTGTTCTGTATAATGCCTTCAACAGTTATTCTGTGACCAGGACATTCCACTGAATATAAAACAAAATTACATTTGTCATAACGGACAGTCAAGCTACGCTCCTTTAGAATGAACACAACTTTATCCAAAATCAAATTATGTTCTTGTACATCTTTTGCATTGATCACAATGTCATCCTCAAAGGCCTGTACCCCTTATATGTCTTCTTCGAGCTTCAACAGTCATTTATACCTCTGTGGTAGATTGTCTGCATGAATAAAAATCAATCTTTCCACAAAAATGTTTGGCCCATCAGGAAAGTGTTTTGAAAGTCTACAAATGACCTCTGTATATTCATTCCAATGTCCAAAACCTTGTCTGGTAGGTTCTTCTAGGTGTAAAGGATAAAAAATATTTAGGGCCTGAAAGTCGAGACAATTAAATAGAGGAGCCAAATTCCTTGTTGGTGAACAAACAATAGCTTCTATGGCTACTAAGTAATTTCCAAACACACATAAATAGTGTTGGCACTCTTGATTGGGCATCCCAGAATCTTGCAAAACAATTAAGGAGGTTGCCGTGTGAGTAGATGCCTCTTTTGACATGGTTAGCCCCCACTTTGTGCCTGGTTAATGATGTGGTTTCAATTGTAGTGCACATGGTCCCTGCCTACTAGGTTCCCTGTGCCTAGTAAATGGTGCCCATGGTACCTAGAGCATGGGAACTGAAGAGAGTTCCCTAGGGACCCTTCACCAAGGTCATGTTACTGCAGCTTGCATGCCTTGGTGCGGCGAAAATGACAAAGTGGAGATGGCACACTGCCTGTGTGCCATGCCAACCAGCACAGTCTAAGGTATAGGTAAGTCTCCCCTCCAGCAGGCTTTACAAGCCCTAAGGCAGGGTGCACTATATCTCAGGTGTGGGGAAATCTGCATGAGCAGATATGCCCCTGCAATATTTAAGTCTATTCTTTATTATAGTAAGTGCCAGGGAAACCATAGAGAGTACAGGAGATGGAAACTCGACAACTCAAGATCCCCAGCACCATGATAGCTTCACTGAACCCCGGAGTGTTTGGTACTAAACAACTCCTCTTAATAAACATTAAAACATGTACTCAGAGGGCACCTCAGAGGTGCCCCCTGAAAACGTACCAACCGAGGCGTGGCCTCTGACTGGTTGATAGCAGCCTGGCACAACCAGACATGTTTCTGGACTCCTGGGTCTTGAGCCTCTGCTCTCTGTGGCCAGAAACAAAGCACATCCTGGGCGGAGGTGTCATACCTTCTCCCCCGGATGGGCACAGTGCTTGAAAGGGAAGCTTCAAAGGTCTGCCACCTTTGTAACACAACCCCAGCCTCTGCTGCTAGAAGCAGGTGGCAGCCCCTGGTACAAACCCCCACTTTTGGCTGGAGAACTGGTGGGAAAACGTAGGAAGCAGAAGAGGTGTGCCCCTCTTCGTCAACTCCACCCCGTCAGGTGCTGGAGGTGCACACTATCTTGAAGATGGTGGGACTTATCCAATCCGGGGTAAGGTTATGGCCCCCTCCCACAGGAGAGTGGCATAATAGTGGATGTAGACACCCCAATTAAGGAACACATTGGTCCCTACCTGTCACTACCCTATAAAGCTCCATTAACTAGCATTTAGGTGGCTCACCCAGACGCTGATATCTGATCTATGATGACCTAAGAATTCCGGACACCGAAAAGCCGCACCAGCACAAGAGAAGAAGGACCAGTGATTGACTCTGCATCAGACCTGCTGGCCTGTCTGCTGCCTTTCGCCTCTGCTCCAAAATGACAACTCGTCCTGCAGGCCTGCAACCTCCAAGGCCCTGGGAGGACTGCCTTCCTTTAATAAACACTCCAAATCTCCAGTGGACAGTGGACCTGCCCAGAAGCAACCAGCTACAAAGAAAAGAACTCTGCCCTGAGGAACCATGAACTCATCTAAGGATCAAACTCTGTACCCGACACCGACAGCCCGAGTCCAAGTGGCCCACCGGTCCTGTGAAGGTTCCCCAGCACTTCTAAGCATGAGTCCACTGTGTGCTGACCCCTGCTGGACTCAACTTCCATGCCTGCAGCTTCAACGTGAAGACTCCCCCTCACCGCAACCTGCCCGGTGAGCTGTTTTCTGATGCCTAAGGACACCCCTGCAACCAAAGCCCCTGGGTCTTTGGGATCCTGACTGATGGTGTCTCTACATCTCCTAGCATCTCTACTTACCCGGGCGGCTGTGGGTTTTCTCCGTCCAACCTCCTGGCCTGAGCCTGCGGTCTTTCTTCAAACTCGATCTCCCCCATTGAATTGCACTGGGTGCTTGATGTTGTATTGGCACTCAGCACCAGCACCCAGCTGCCTCTGGGCTCCTGAGGGTGTAAGTTTGGTGCTGCCTTGTGCCCCCACCCGCCTTGTACTTAACTCCAGGAGATCAACCAGACATGCTTCACTCACCTGTGAGCAGTGCATCTTCGAGAACCCCCAGTCTCCATTGGTTAACATTGTGCACCGACCCCGAATCGGACCCCTGCACCCGGCCACCTATGTTGCTGGTGGTGCAGTTTTTGGGTCAATCAGAACCTTGCCTGGTGTTAACCTGAAATCCTGAGGACTGGAACTGCAAGTTGCGTACTTACCTGTAAAACCGCCTTCTTGCTTTCCTCCATGGATTAACATTGCAAAGCTTTAAAATTGCACTGTCCACTTTCGAAAGTATTAAGTATTTTTCCTGAAAATGTTACTTTCCTTTTTGAGAACATCTTGGTCTTTAAATAAACCCTGAAAGCAGCTTCTTTTTCTAAAATTGGTGGGGGATCTCCTTTTTGAGTTGTGTGTTATTTATTAGTCACAGTGTGCAGGACAAATGTCTTACACTCTAACATTTTTGCCAGATAACTGATGCAATTTGACTGAGTGTGCCCTGGGTCCCTGCCAATCGAGTTCCCAGGGCCTGTGTTCTTTCCCTAAACCGAACCATTGTCTCCACAACCCTGGCACACCTATAAGTCCTGTGTAAGAGGTACCTGGTACCAAGGGCATGGTAGTCGGGGAAAGACCTCGGATGGCTGCAGCATGTATTGTGCCACCTTCAAGGCCTCTCACCACAAACATGCACCACTGCCATTGCCATTGCAGCCTACGTGCTTTGGTGCAGCTAAAAGGGAAGAGTCGACATGGCACACATCCCTGTGTGCCATGCCTGCCTAGCAATGCAGGAGGCCTAGGTAAGACACCTTAAGGCGGGGTGCACTATCCCTCTTGTGAGGACTTATCTGCATGGCCAGACAGGCCCCCATAACATCTAAGGCCATTCTTAGATATTTAGAAGTGCTCAGTAAAGCCATCCAGAGTATATGGTGTGCCCACCTCTGTTAACCCCACTCCTCAGGTGGGGGAGGCAAGGTGAAGCCCCCTCTTTAGTGCCCGCCATCTTGCAGATGGCAGGCACTCTCCAATCAGGAATAGGGATGGTGCCCACCCCCCCACGTGGGGTGAGCACCCCAAGGGTGTAATTACCCTAAGGTCAGTAGCCCATTGGCTACTACCTCGAGATCCCTAAAATGTCCCCGAAATACAGTGTTTAGGGGGCAGTACTGAACCGAGAATTCAGATTTGAAGTGCCAAGAAGAAGGACCGAAGAGCCGTGCTGCAGAAGAGGAGGATGACGGCAACTGCTTTGCATGCACTGGATATCCCTCTCGAGAATTAGCCTCCTAACAACCTCAATGGTTGACTCAGTATTCACATTCCTCGCAAATGCCACTTCAAATCAGTGTGAAAAGACATCCACTGCAAACCACTCATGCTCATCTTAGTAATCCATTGGTCTCATGGCACAAGCTACAGCTCTCCGCCCAGTCTTTCACATCTTCATCGAATCCTGGACACCAACTATTTCCTCCAAGTGCCTCTTTGTTAGCATCTGCCCAAAATGTCTTTCATAGGCCAACATTATTGATTTTCTCCTAACACCCTTTTGGAAACAAACCTTTTCACCCTCTTTGTCAACTCTCCTGTCATGTACATGCTCAACTTTCTCAAACTGCTCAAACTAGAAACCAGGTCAACCTCCCCTTTCCACAGAGCCTCTATACACATCACCTCCTCTGGCAACCTCTCCCCATCCTCGTGAACAGCTTTCTACCACTCTTCATGCATTACAACCGCTCTTTCTGCTTTCAATGCATCCTCAACACTTGCTACTATGCCTTTCGTTAAATCACCTTTCATTGAATTCATATCCACTTCTCGCCTCCTCAAGGTCATTCTTGAGAATCATCCTGCATTTTTTTCATTCTATGTAATCTATAATGTATGTGAATTGTTGAAAGCTGGGAGTACAACTTGTGTCCCTGTGTTGCAATGTCAACCATAATATGTCTCAAAACTTTTTTTTAACTTTATTATATACATTCACAGTCGCCACATTGTTGGGACCCACTGCTATTGGAAAGAATTCAAATACATGCTGAGACATGGGGCGTGAACAGCCTAAGATGGCAGATGCATAAATGAAGAGCTCCAAGGCCAAACCACTTAATCCTGACTTATCCTCGAGTACTGGCTGACATCTGCCACTACATAAATGTGCCAGACCCATTACCTGTCTCTGGGAGTGTCGGGCTGGGATTTCAGGTGAGCAGGCTGGAGGGCAGACCTGAGACTGCATGCCCCGACGACCTATGTGGGCGCGGTATGGGCCCTTTGGAACGGTTGCGCTGTGAAAGACGCATTTGCTCCGGAAGTAAGCGGTGCCAGACAGATCTACACATGCTGCTGCAGTGATAAACCTGCTCCTACACTTACTGTCCCAATCGGAGGTGCTGTGCAGAAGACCGGTTGGAGGAGACATTAAAGGAGGGGCTGGCCTGCAACTGGGCCTTCTCTCGGCGCTGCCCAGACCTGTGGCTGCTGGAGGCGACTGGCATCCCCAGAGGTTGAGGCCGCGCGGTAGGGCTCGCTCCAATTTTTAATTTTTTTTTAATTTTATTTTTGTGTTTTGATGCGCTGCTGGGAAGGTCTCTGGGACCAGAGCTACAACTGCCTAGTCCTGAGGGCAGCTGGGCCTGGAGCAGGTGTGGATTGCAGCGTCCCTGGCCCTGTTGAAATGGTGGGTGTTCCTCAGCTAAATGCTGGTGCATTGGCTGAACTGCTTGGTTCAGCGTGGAACAGCCCTGTTCCACGCGGGATTACTAGAAGCGGGCCCCTGCAACCGGATGCTACAGATGCAAATCCTTCCTACTCCTCTGAGCAAAGACTGCCCCTCGCTGCCCTAAAACAACAGAAAAACGGTGGGTGAGGGGGATCCATGTGGAGGGTCTCCTCCTCCTGACCACACCAGCGTATTCATATTAGGAGGCCTGAGGTGACGACACATTACGCCACGGAGCCTCCTCATGCTCATGGTGACTGGCACCACACTGGCTACTTGTGCAGTACATGTGCCCTCCCCTCGCTCTTGACTACCAGTCTGCATGCCCTATTCTTGGGGCTCAACCCCAGGACAACATTGCTACTCTCAGAACATGAGTTCATGAAAAAAGAGATGCGCACCTTGTCATCCATAATTAATCAATATTCTTTGGCCGTAGTGATTTATCGGCGTGCAAAAACCAGCGTCACGCTTCGTCTCAGTGCGCTTTGACGTTAACAATTTTACCACAAGAAACCCCTTTTCTGATTCCACCAGGCTGCACTGCCACACTTATGGTTTGAGTCCATTGTATCAATTTCTTGAAATTTACTCTTAATGTAATCCTTGTTTCATCATGCTTTACATTGGACTCAAACCATGAGTGTGGCAGTGCAGCTTGGTGGAATCAGAAAAGGGGTTCCTTGTAGTAAAATACTCTGAGAACTATACCATTACAGGTAAAGACAAAATTACAATGCGACGGAAAATAGCTACAGCACTGTGATCACCTGTTCCTCCTCCCTGTGACCTGAATTGGGATGCTCAAGGGGACAGACTATCCCAGAGTACCCACGATTGTGCGAGTCCCAGTAACTGATCGGGATTCCCCCCTGGGGATGTGATGAGACACCATGGGCCGCACGAGGGGGAAGGCAATGGACCCAATAGAACACGGTCACCTGCAGACTGAGGAGGCTGACGGCTCCTCCACTGAACACACAGAAGAGTGCATGCCCTCCACAGCTAGGGTGACCAGGCATCCCGGATTTTCCAGGACGGTCCCCGGTTTTCACCAGCTGTCCGGGAAGATTTTGAGAAATTTAGCTTATGTCCCGGTTTTTGGAGAGGGTCGACTAAAAACGGGGGGAGGTGTTTTTTATGTTTTACAAAGCGGGGATAGTTAGCAGTTGTTCCAAGAAAGCAATTTAATTCACATGCAAGGTAGTGGGTTTGAAAATAGCATCTTATATATATGGAAGAGGTGTGCCACTGCGGCCAGGGCGACTGACACCAGACGCTGGGGCTCACGGTTCGATCCCCAGCACCGACGGCAGTACAGCCCAGCACCATGTGACTCTGGGCAATAGCTCGCTTAATCTTCCCGACGGCCCCCAGAGCCGGGATGCTTCCGGGTAGCTGTGCGCTTTACAAATACTGGATTTACATTTGTACATATATATGTTCTTACTGCCTGTTTTGTAATTCTGTGCTGAGGAGCGCTGTCATTCTGTGCGCTCGCTTGACGTAAAATTATAGTCCTTCTTCTATTTTTGTGAAATGTCCCGTTTATTTGCTTTAAAATTCTGGTCACCCTATTCACAGCATTAAATCCACCAGTTGACAAACTAAATGTCATTTTGAAGGAGATCTGAGACTCCAGAATGGCAACTGCACAGCACCTGGGTACGCCGAGTACAGATTTTGGCCTTTTCAAAGCAGATCACAATAAACTTGCAGATACTGTAAAAAATCAAGACAACAGCGATGGCTACGGTGGTCCCACAACAGAAAGAACATGCTAGCAAATCCGCACAACTCCAACGGCAGGTGGCCACACAACAGGGTCATGTGGAGGATGCTGAAGGGCACGCATGTCGCAACAATGTGCAAATTATTGCTCTACCGGAAAATTGTGGGCCCACACCACTCTCTTTATAGGAAAATGATTGTGGGACCGGGCAGCTCCGGGGGGGTTCACAGAGAAATTTTGTGTGGAGAGGGCGCACAGAGTCCCCTCGAGGACGCCGATCCTGTGGGCACCAACTTGCCCCATAGTGGCTCGCGTTCTCCATTACAAAGACCGAGACACTGTCCTCAGATGTGCATGAGAGAAAGCACCCCTACTCTATGATAATGCACGCATCTCTCTGTTCCTGGACTATAAATTGTTGGTTCAACGTCAAGAACTGAAAATGCATCTTGGAACTCTAAACTTCAAGTACGCTTTGCTATACCCGGCCAAGCTGAAGATTCATTATGGTCAGCGGAGTCAATTCTTTGAAACCCCCCAGAGGCTGCCTGGGCATGGATTGAGGATACATTACCGGGACAGACCCCCAATAGGACGCAGGGCAGCTCCTCCTCCCAATCCCAGCAGCCGACTGGGAAGAAAAGACGATTAAAGACACCTCATAAGAAACCAGAAAAGACCCCGTCCCAAGAACAAGTGCTGGAGGGAAGATGGATAGCGATACAGACACTGCGCTTCGAGAAGCTGGGCTGGCGTCTGCTGAGGAGTCACTGGTAGACACCACAGTGTATTCAAACTCTGAGAACCGTCTAATGCTTTTCCCTATTAGAACTCCAGAGATGTTGAATAATCTACTGGGCTGCTGAATTATTTACTGGATTTTATGAGGTGTATGCGGGACGGTAAGATCTACTTTGATTACATGGCCTGTACTTTTATCAATCACACACATGGAACGCAAGTAAGCTAATGAATGTGACTGGACAGGTGATGTCTTGTGCACGGACACTTCCTTCTTTCATTACGACACTGTCGCTGACCACTAAGACTACACTCCTTTAATCATGGCTAATCCCTAGGTTCCAGAAGCTGCTCCGTGGCAGCTACAAGCTCATATAACATAATGACATGGAATATCCGGGGTATGGGCTCTATACATAAGCATCACAGGCTCTATATAAAACTATGCAGACATAACGCACATATAGTATTCCTGCAGGAGACACATATTACTGACTCAGAAGCATCCAAACTTTAAATAAGTGAAGAGGACAGATATTTAACACGGTTGTATGACAATACAACGTGGTGTTTACACCGCACTACCATTACAACGATGGTTTTACAACGCAAGTCGTTACCACGACTTGCGCTATAGGGTGCTGGACTTAGGAATAGTAAGATTTACTATTCCAACACCAGCATACGTACAGTAGGGAAGGTGTTGGAATAGTAAATCTACTATTCCTTAGCCTAGAGCGCCGTCCAGCGCAAGTCCTGGTAACGACTTGCGTTGTAAAACCATCGTTGTAATGGTAGTGCTGTGTAAACACCGCGTCGTAATGGATGTTCCCCATTTAACACATATTACTCGGTGTTTGTGAGGGAGGGGCGGTTTGGATCCAGACAGGGGTACTGTTTGAAGCTCTTGAAGAGCGCATAGAGGATAATGGCCGAACGCTCTTCTTCAGGGTGGACTAAACGGTAGGCCAGTCGTACTGGGCAGCATATATGCCCCAAACACGGAGCAGGAGAAGTTTCATGCATAACACTCGCGGACTGGACCATGTACCCGTGGATACTGGGGGGGGGGGGACTTCAATGCTGTGCTGGATATAGATTTAGACTGCTCACACCCTCTTTTACAGGGCACAGTTTCAATTTCACAGGCAAAGGCACTTCGCATATGGGTCCAAGGGTGGGCTATTGCAGATGCCTGGCGTAGTAAAAATTTTGGCATGCGTGAATTCGCCTTTTACTACCCACCACCCAGACTACATACACGACTAGATCGCATCTTCTGTACCACCACCCTATTATACCAAATAATACACACCCCATATCTTGTGAAAATTATATCAGACCACAACCCCCGGGCCTAGAACATACTTTGTCCTGGAGTCGAATTCCTACACCGGTCCCCACATGGAGGCTCAGCCCCCACTTGTTGGATGATGGGGTGTTCTGTGACACATTATCCACCACTATCAACAGTTTTCTTAGTGAAAACACCAACACAACCTCGTCTCAGTTAACTAAATGGGAAGCATTAAAGGTTGTCGCCAGGGGCAATTCGATAAGTGCAGAGGTGGGGGCACGTCAACCAGTCCATAATGAACTGAAGTCAGTGGAGGCGACATTGGGATAACTGGAATGAGCAGCGGTGCTAGATGCACAAAATGCTGGAAGGCTCCAAGCTGAAAGCATCAACTATGCAGAGCTCTTGGAACGTCTGCGCGTTGTCGATCACCAAGTATACATACAAAAAATACACACAGAGGTTGATAAATCGGGCACATTACTCGCCCAGATGCTTAAGTCCACCTCGCCATCGACCCCATACTAGAAATCAATACTCCAGCAAAGGCCTACGTTACTACGCAGTTAGAGATCAACACTGCATTTCGTGACTATTATGAGTCACTATATGGGGCCCCATCTGCTAAAATACCTCAAGAAATTGATGATTTCCTAGACAGCTCAGTTACTACTAGAGAGATAAAGGAAGCCATCAGAGAACTTCCACGCAATAAAACCAAGGGTCTGGATGGCTTATCAGTAGAGTTTTATGCTACATTCTCTACCCCATTCGTCCCCCAATTAGAATGGCCGTACTAGGCAGTGCTACATAAAGGTGCCTTGCCCCCCTACAATGCAAACCCTGGTGCCCTCACTGCTGAAACCTGGCAAGGAATACACAAACATTACAGCCTATCTGCCCTTATCCATACTAACCACAGAGTATAAAATATTGAGCCAGGTGCTGGCCTGCAGACTTCTTCCACTACTGCCACGAGTTATCCATACGGACCAGTGCGGAGACTTTACCACTTAATGGATGCCACCCCCGATGAGCTCCATGTGGCGGGATGTATTTCACTTGATCTACGCAAGGTGTTTGACTCCTTAAACTGGGAATATATATTGGCTGCCCTGCATAAACACAACATCCCTCCAGCTTTTCTCCACTGGATTACATTGTTATATGCATCTTCAATTGCTCATGCACGTATGGGTACCCATATATCTACTGCTTATTGAAAACACAGGAGCATGAAACAGGAGTGCCCGATAGCCCCCATGTTGTTTGCTCTGGCGTTAAAGCCTCTTTTGCAGCATCTACGCCAGGAGGCCCCCAGTTGGGGTATCCCAATAAGTCCTCTATACACAGTGTCAGCATACGCTGACGGCATAATATTGTATGTCAGAAACCTCACTGTTAACATCCACGCAGTGTCTAATTCCTTTTCCTTCTGCCTTTTCCTCTGGAGTGGCAGTAAATGTGAACAAATCGCACACCTTTTACTAGACCCTTGGAACCCAATCGAATCATTCGGAGAGCGAACACTTATCGTTGTATCTAACACTTTCAAATATCTAGGTATATAAATATACAGGATGGCCCATGACCTTTTAGAGGGGATCCTGCAGATAGCGATCACCTCAATGCGCTCACAGGTGTCCTTCTATACAACCCTCCCCCTCTCAATTGCAGGGCGCCTCGCAATCTTGAAAATGGTCATGCTCCTGTGTGTGTTGTCCTACTTTGCCAACCTACCTACGGTGGTCCCAACGCATTTCTTCACAGTGCTATACACATTATTGATCGAACTCGTCTGGGGAGCTGGTAGGAGGCAGGTGGGACTACCTAAAATGCAGCTAAAACTGGGGAGGGCGGTATGGGAGCGCCGGATTTTAAATCATATTGCATGGCTGCCCAGTTGCAATAATTTGCGTATTGGTTAGCAGGCCATAACCTGCATGAAATTGCTTTTACACCCCAAATGCTAGCTCAGGGTGCCCTACATAAGATGCGGTGCACCAAGGTTCGGGCCCCCACTATGGCACCCCTACTGTTGAAAATTGCCATAGAACACTGGAAACCAGCTCTGAAATATACTGTTCCTTATGCTCTTAACATACCCACTACTGGGACTCCCTGCTCCAACAGGCACGCTGACAGAGCAGACTATGTACTTGGGAACAGGCAGGAGTAAGAACAGTCGGACCGCTGTTTTGGTATGGTATGCTGTTGAATCATGCCGACTTTTTACATGAACAGGACATGCCAGACTCACTGTTTCTTACCCATGCAAATATTATACGTTACTTTAAGTCACACTGGGCCCCGGACGGCACTGAATACACCTCGCACAAATTTGTCCACTCAGTATATTTAATGGGCTATGGAGGGCCCCTCATTAGACGGCTATGCCGCGGCCTATGCACACACTTGAAGGTACCACTGGCACAACTGCAGGAGAGGTGGGGAAGCGATATGGGGAACAGCCTACAGGACAAGGAGTGGCAGGCCATACCTAAATTTCCAAAGTAGGTCTCCCGTAACTCCAGGTTCAAATTCATACAGATTATGCTACTGCACAGGGCCTACCTAGCACTGCATCGATTGCATGCCTTGTTCCGACTGTGCCTGCAACATGTCTCAGAAGCACGAAGCGGACCTCTTACACAGGTTATGTCCTAGCCCCACACTCACTTTTTATTGGTCTCAATGAGGCTCAGCGCTGCATGAAACAGATGGGAGGAGCAGCTGGAGACTGGTAGAAGGATGTCTGTTAGGACTGCACCCCCGACTCAAAAAAGACAGGGCACAGGCGAAATTCGCTGATTTAGCACTTCTCCTAGTGACGCGCCTAATAACTAACACTGGAAATCTGCAACCACCCCGAACAAAACAGCATGGAGGGAGGACGTAATGCAGTGGGGTAGGGCGGAGGGAGGCACACTTCACAAAGATGAATATAGGGGCTTAAGGATAATACCGATTGCAATGGAGTGGGTCACCCTCCTAGAGACCTTTAGAAAACTGGACACCCCAGACACGTCTACACCAATTGCATAAAACCTTGCTTGAGTAAGTCTCGTGGGCTCGAGAGAGCGATTGCTGCTAACTCACTACCGTCCGCATAGGGTGGGCCTAACACTCTTGCATACTCAATTACACCCTGGACATTCCATCATAAAATGATGTATTGTACTTACAATGCGCACAGGCACTTGTAGCATGAGAGTTACCCATGTAATGGTTGTCCTCAAGATTTCAGCACTGTATGTTAATACCTGCCAGAAAGGGGGAGAGGGGAGAAGAACGTTTAGGGGATTGTCCTATGAGACCCCGGATATCACCATGGCACAATCTACTTTGCCATGAATACATAATTGTGTAATGCTTAAATGCCTGGATATTATCGGCCTATATACCCATCATAAGTGTGAGACTTTTATACATACACCTTTCGAAAACCCAATAAAGTTTGTGGAGAAAAAAAAATACATGTTGAGACCTTTTTAGGTTGCCGCCTACCAGACAGTGCAATTGTGTGGTATACAAAAGACATCTTGGGGACTTTCAGAAAGTTGATCTGGGAATGATTTCTACCCGAGGTTTGCGACTGGCTTTGTGGTTTGTAACTCAAACCACAAAGCCAATGCTTGTTCTTGGAGCATTTACCAATAATGCTGTTTTTCTCTTAGACATTAAACCCAACCCATCTAATGCCTCCATATGATTTAAAAAATATATAAATCCATTCTTCCCACTTTTGAGGTGGCAGTCCAAACTGTCCTAGGAAGTACGGTGGAGCTTGACAGATGCATTACCGGAGCTTCCATAGTTTTGGATGCTTGGTTGAGCGATGTAGTAGAGTTCTCTTTAACAGACAAAGGACTGCTGAGGAAATGTCAGTGCACATACACTGTAACATGAGTAGTTCAATCTCTCCTTTTACCTTCTAAGGCTTCCTGAATAAATAAGGGTCATTGAATAGGCAATAGCAGAGTATGAGAGCAGTATTTACAGTTTTTCATTTGCTCATAGTCTCGCTAAGGCAAAGGCTGTTGACTGTCGAATGTGAAACTTTATAACAGACAGTACCTGAAGTTGAGCTTTCATGCTAAAAAGTGTCCTAATAATGTGGTATATAAAGTCTCCTAATAATGTGGTATATAAATAAAGTGTTGGCTAGTTAAAAAAAAAACAGGTTAACTTCCTCTCTGCGGGTACCTCTCCACAAGAAATGCCAGATGCAAGATGTTGACAAACGCACTCGGGTCAAGTAGGAAAAACGCAGTCCTACACAGATGTATTTTTAAAATTATTTTTATTGACGATCCAGCAGTGCTATGGATACCCCAAGATCAATAGATTTAGCACTCCTGGAAGACAATAAGCTCCCACTGCACGTTCTGACATATAACTATGCAATAACTTCGAGGATCCATTCTGGAGGAATGCTCTTTGTCAAAGGAGGCTGTTAATTAGGTGACTGCAGACATGCGATTTTCAAACGCATTTGCTATATTCCTTGGTGGCACATGCACCTTTAAAAACCCAAGTCTTGTATCTGATGGGCTCACATGAAAGATTCAAGATACTTTGAGGATTAGTACCCCCTTGACTGTGGGACCAGTTGCCCATATCAATTGGTGTCTCCTATATATTTGTTGTCCTGATGATGACCCCATTTTGGGCAGACTCAGAAGTGAGAAGCTGTGCAGACACCATTCAGGACTACAACTTGTTGGACCTCACCATCACTGCCCTGCCCCGTAGTCCTACAGAGCATATATTTGCTCACATCCGGCAATAGTGGGAAACAGCGGTCTTTCTGCTTCAGCTCAAGTCTTGGAGCTGTACCCTGTTGGCTTGGCTTGGCTCTTCATGGTTGACACGATTCAGGAACTGTTTCAACCATCTATACAGATTCCTATTCAAGAGCTACAAGACTCTGAATTTGTGACTGGGCTGTAGACCCAGTTCACAGTTCGAATTGGTGAAGCCAGTTGGCCCTAGGTGTTTCTGCCAACTAATATTCTTTAGGATGACTGATCTATTTTCAAGATGTGTGCCACAGAAGTTTGGAACTCTCAGGAGGCTACCGTTGCAGGTGTTAGCACCATACTGCACTTCTTCCCCTCCTTCAACTGTGAGCAGATCAGTTGGGTCCTTAAGTATCCCACCCTTGTATTGTATCCTTCTGGATGGAAACTATAAACCCCGCAGCATGCTTTCTGAATAAAGTCCTTTGTTCATTCCAATTTTGGTGTAAATCAGTTCATCAGTTTTTATTGTAACAGAGCAAACTTTCCAATGAGAACTTGAATGAAATACTGTTCTGTAATTATTTATTCCCATGCATAGACCGGCGTTGAAACCTAGCATGCAGAACATAAGCCAGTGGGGATAGGGATTTTCAAAATGTACGGTAGGTTAGGCAAAGGGTGCTACTGCAAAACTTTCCAATAAAAGCAAATCTCATTTAAGTTCAGAATTCTAAGTTTCATAAAGATCCATCACAGGGTGGAAATATAGGTGAGGGGCGAGGGAGGGCAAAGACTGTGCTTCTTATTTTAACTACCGAAGGAAACTTTGCTCTCTACTATAAAGAAAAAAGGCTCATTAGTTTAATGTAAACATGTTATATGTTTTTTAGAAATTTGTCTTACAAACGTGTCCAGTGGTTCGAAGGGTTAAATCATAAAGGTATATATGTTCCTAGTAGTCTCACTGCCAGTGTTAAGGTAATGTGACATGCATTCTGACCTGTGAGATCGTTTATGACATTTGTAATTGCAACTGTTACATCAAGGGTGAGCACTGCACTTGGTGTGCGAGTCATGGTTCGCATGGCTGTTGTGTGATTTATGGATTGTACAACGAACCGTATCTGGTGCCTTTCATAGTTTTTATTCGTAACTAATAATTGTACTCTAATTGTACTTTTAAGTGAATATGTATTTATTCCATAGCAGTGAAATAAAATGTAGTCCAATGAAGCAATTTATTTTGAGCAACTATAATAAACTCACATTCACATATGTATTACTAGAGTGTTTCTGCCAAATTCTATGTTATTTCCACAGTAGTGCAAAATTGACAAAGTGTTGAGTGCTTCAAAGACTGCATGTTAGGAGGGTTCTAGACAGGGAAAGAACTCCCCTGAGAATCACGACCTTATCGTACAAATTTAACAATATGCTTCCTGGTTTCGTTTAAATGCATTTCTAAAAATAAATAAATGTGAATACCCGTAAAAAATACCATGGCAAAAATCATAACTGCAGATAGAAAGAGTGCAATTTGCAATTTTTAGGTCTCGCCTACACAGCGTGCATGGCTGCATAGGAGGGCCTTTAGCCGTCGCTCTGGTCATTTTCAAGCACACACTCGTGCATGTGGCGGCATCCACCTTGCGGGAGCGAGCAGGGGCGTGCCACGAGTGCAGTGCTTGAAAATGAGCAGACCGCGCACGCACCACTCCCGGGCTTGTTCCTTCCATGCAGTTACTAGTAACACGAGCGCGCGCGCACCACTCCCTGCGGGCTTGTTTCTTTTGACTTGGCTCATGGTGCTGTCTCCATTCACCTCCTGCCCGTCACTGCATTTCCTGTTCATGTCGGCGCCTGTCGCAATTCAGTTAATCTCCCTATCGGCGCTGTGCCCCACCACCTCCTGCCCGTCATACCATTTGGTATTTATATTGTGGCACTGTGATTTACGATTTTGTTTTATTTACTTTAAATGCTTTATATGCTTCTCTCACCTGGACGGGGTTAGCTACACAGATAGAGACCTAGAAAACATGAGAGTGCAGTAATCTGGAGCTTTGCTGTACCCTCCGACACTACATTTTTCTTCATCTGCATTATCCCTTTTCTTTCTCCCCTGTAGTACTTAATTCCTGTGTTTTTTTCTGTAGTTACTTGACAACGCTGATGCACCATCCACTACCATCATTTTTTTTGCCAGCATGGTAGTACTCCCCTCGGGTACTTTCTGCAGGGATATCCCAAACACCCACTTTTCCCTGCAGTAAAAAAAAAACACAGAGAGTCTTCTGTACTACTCGCTGACATTGTAAAGTATTCCGCCAGCAGTACTCACCAACCTGGTAGTATTCTCCTCAGGTACTCAGTGGTACTTTTCATTGAAGTATCCATCACCCCATCAGCATCCACAAACCCTCCAATATTCCCACCCCTTAATGCTCACCTTGCAGTAACAGCCGCACATCCCCCATTGTAGTAGTCTGCCGTCTTAATATAGCCCCCTCATGTGCCCTCACTAGCACCTTCCAGCAGCGCCTAACTCCACACGACATCCTCCTCCATAGTATACCCCAATGTGCCACTCTTCTCTAATAATGCATGCCCAGTAGTAAGCAGCCCATGGAGTGAGTACACCCCCTTCTGTACTCAAACCACTGAAATGAATTCTCTCTGTGGGTTTCTACTTTGCTCCATACAGGAGGAGGCATTATGCAGGCATAACTAGTATACCTTTTGGTGATCTCAGATGACATTTTAATCACTTGTCTAGCATGAAGGTGATTTCCAGAGACCCAGATTCCAGCTGCAATGCATATAAAGACAAAATATTGGATAAATATGCAAAACAACAAAAATTCTCCTATAACATGGTGCTTCATTAGCGGTCTGTTGCCTTTGACACAAGCGAGCTCTCCTCACACCCTGCACACTCGTCGACACTAACAACTTGCAGCTATCTATGCATGTGAATATTGCAACCACTTCACCATTACAATATTTCTGATTTCAGCACAATAAATCAGTAAGTTAGTATATGTGCAAATTAGTTTCACGTTCTAATATGTTGCATGAATTTTGTTTTCATTAATTTCGGTTTACAGTCATTTGCTTACTTTCTTCATTTTTTTTTACAAGACAAGATTCTACAAAGACTAATTTTATCTTCAGAAGTTGCAAGAAAAGGACTCAACACCCTTACTACCTTATTCCATACAAATACACTGTCATGAACGTCTGCGGCAACCAAGTGCGCAATACTCTCCTAAAGCACCAACCAACCTGCACTCCTTAAGGTCTCATGCTCTGCACAGCCCACATATCATATCAGTCTCGCCTTTGAGACCTTATAAGTATTTAGTTATACAGCACAATATCCTTACTGCAACAACATTAACTGTTGCATGGCTAAACACTTATAAGGTCCCAAAGGCGAGACCTATTGGCTATGCCAATGCTTGTTATCATTGCTTAGGGAGGAGAGAGGCCATGACTCCCAAGGCTCCTCTTCGTCACACTGAATAGGAGTGGCAAACACAGTGCTGGTCCCTGTGTGGTTCTGATGAAGAGCTAGGGGTAGGCTTGAAACATGTTGATCTTACACTTAACTCCTACACATTACAGTTAGGTTTTTTCCGTGCAACACCCCCTTTTAGATATACCAACCTATGAGCGATAATAAAGTATTTAAGCCCACTAGCAAGGTATTTTTAATCACTTCCACCCACTCCACTACACTCTGCACTACACAGTCTTCCACTTCAAGTGCTCCTACGTATTTCCGCAAGTCGCAGCACGCCCCAGTTCGTAGAGAACTGGGATGACCCCAATGATGAAGCATGTCACCGTGGGGAAACCCCGGTGAGTGAGGGGACTGCAAAAAGAAATGTTTCTTTCCTGAAGGCTATCCCTGATCATACCGATTAGGAGCCTATTCCTTTGACTAGGTCCCTAAACCAGTGACCTCAAGTTTTCTTGGTCAGTAAATGTATTGACCATAACAGCTTAGTGTAAACAAAGTCATACTTTTCTTAAAAGAAAAGAATTCCTGGACACTACATGTATTGTGAGTGGTCGGTGTGCTATCTGGACTAGACAATGTTACCTGTGGGGGGGTTGATATCACCCAGTGCTGCGACCTCTAGTTTTCCAAAAAGGACAATAAGTCTTACTGTCTAATTTGTTCAGATCCGGTCAGTGTGACAGAATAATTTCCCATGGATGTGGGAAACGAGAGGGCCTTTGACTGGCCAGAAGCGGATTACTATAATCTAGTCTGGGAATGAAGCCATTGCTAGGTACACATTTTCTTCTTGTTGATGAGCACAGCTAGGGAGAGGGGTCGGGGACAGTCACTGTTAAAAGTTACGCAGCCTTGTTTGAATAATTTACTGAATTGGGCAATCAAGGGCATGCTGCACCGGTCTGAATAATATTGTTGTAATTTAATGGATCTATAATGATTTGGCACAAGACAGTATCTAGGCTGTATTAGTGCCTTGATTCAATGAGGCTCTGACGGTGTGCTCCAAGGTTAGTAAATTTCAACCTCTGAGGGTCTCTGCTACAGTTCCAGTGCCATAAACAATCAATTCTCCTATGGCCAAAACTGATTATTGCTAACTGCCAGCATGGTGCACCTTCACGTCCCAACTCAGCCCCTTAGAGTAATCAATGTGTCATGCATACATACCAACATTTCAACACTGGAAAGTGGGAGCTTTAGAAGAAAGAAATAGGGGGAATACATTTTCTCCATTCACTTATACTGAAGCAAAACTAATTTTGGGCCAAAGACAGCTGAAATAAAGCCAATTGTGGATTTTAAAATTGAGTCTCCCATCTGAATCGGGTCTGTTGGAATGCAACGCGGAAGTACCTCTAATAGTTACTAGATGTCCCTCTCGAGTAAGAAGCTCCAAGTAAGTAAGAGCTTCAAATGACATTCTAAAAGCTGAGTGAGTGTTGTTTCAACATACAATTTTGCATGTACACTTTTGCTATTTTACAGATTTGTGCTTATTTTTCATAGGAGAAATAAATATGCCAAAGTAGTTTATGATAATGAGCTAATATTACAGATCGCAAAACACGTCTTTGTTTTTATTTAAATAAGTGAGGAAACCCTACTAAACATAGGTACTAGCAGTCACTGACAGATACAAGTTCCTTCAAGTGTCCAAGATTGGGGAAGTAATTTTAGGTGGCTGTATACATGTGCACACGCACAAAGCAGTGACTCAAAGTGAAGTTAGCCGATGGTGAAGTGGGCTGACTCGGTGCCCTATACTATGTGCTGTGGGGGGGAGGGAGCATATTTTGATAGACATTTGAGCCGAGCATTGGATAAAGAGAGTTGTGTAAAAGCCCCTAAATGCATGTATTTTTATTATGAACTTTGTATAAAACATAAGGCTGGCAAGACAGCTAAATCTCTTTAGACCGGACCTAAAAATAATAATATTAATGATTTCCCTCTAGCCAGCAGTGGAGGCAAAAATGCTGCTAGGTGGAACAAAAACAAGAGTCGGGAGGAAAGACATTGAATTGCAGGGAGCATAGCTTATGAAGGAGAGGGAAGGAAAGGCACAGAGAGTGGTATGAGGACAGGAGTTCATGTTTATTTTATTATTAAATTTGGGATAGGGAGGGGATGCCATGTAAAGTTTGGCTCCCACATTAATCCTCTGTGTAGCAGTTGAAAGGAGGGGCAGATGATTTTGTGGGGGACGGGCTATACATAACAAACATATAGATGGGTAAAAAGCTAATTAGGGGTATGTTTTTCACCTCAGGGTTCTGAGTGACATCATACACATGCACGCTTTACTCTTGATTCACATCACTCAGAACCCCTCGATGAAAAACATCTTGTGTTATTCATGATTACCCATTTATAATTCTATATGCCATGCATGGCTTCGATAGGAAACCTCCATCTTTACACCAGATTCTGAAAATATAGTAACTCACTCATGGCATAACAACAGTTGATAACAAAACGTGTTACCCACTGTTGCTATGTCATAGGATCCTTCTAGGTAAAACTGATAAGAGTTCCCTCAGAGCTGGTCAGTAGTGCTCTGCATATCTGCTTTGAATATAAGCGCACAGTTGCATAAGTGGGAAGAAATGCAGGGAAGGTGTTGGAGTTTGGATGAGAATAGCAGGTACAGTATTTTTTTCACGTTTGGGTCAGACAGGAGAGGCCATGTTATGTATGGCTCTCCAAATTACCAATTACCCATCTTTAATTCTATGTATTATCAAGAACAAAGTTACTCTAGTTGAATAAACAAGGACAATGCTGTTGGCTGGACACACATTTAAAAGGCGGTAAATCATCATAACAAGACGTCAAAGAACTATTCCTCACAGGGTGCAAATTCCACAGCGTCGTTTTGTTTTTTTAAAGTATGGATTACGCAGACAAGATCGGTGGCAGCAAGTGAGGTATCAGAAAATACATTTTGTGATTTCACACATTACTATGTCCATTTAGCGCTATCAGAATAACATCAGGGTCATCTTTGTTAGTCTCGAGGACAAAACCGTTTTTACATCCGTCTGTTGTATTGCTGCAAGACCACCTTGTCAGGCTGGGTTGTATCCTGCACAATCTGTTAAAATTTGTTTACAGCTTTCCTTTTAGGCTGTACATCCATAGCACTCTGTGGCCTGCACAGACTCTTCTGCTTTGCAGTCAGGTAATAGTAGGCACTGGTGTTTTGTTTTGATTCGTGTTCCCTGTTAGATTTTAGTATTCAGGGTTAGCTCTGAAGAGTGTTAACCAATGTTTCATGTCCACGTAAATAGCAATTCCAGTCTTGGATTTATGTTGAATAACCTCCTAATTAACAAACGGGCACGGCTGGATTAAGTATTAGAAGATTATGTACGATGGGTATGTCGATGGACTCTGTCATCATGTGGAAGTTATTGGTGAGATGCATATCTATGTTATGTGCAACAGCTCAGTTACTGCTGTTCAAAAACTGAATAAACAAGCATTTACAATGCAATAGGTTTCTCAGCATTAAAGTTTGAGTTATTGGCATTGTGTATGACAATGCGTTGCATAACATTTTTAGCCAACTTTGAATTGGTGAGCAGTGACAGTGTGTACAAGAGTATGCTGTTCTTGAAAGCAGTGTGGTAGAGAGTGCAGGAATTTGGGTGACATGAGCAATGTGGATGATGCACCTCAAGCACGGGGCTGACGCAGTTATTATTCACACAGCTCTGATGATGCACCTCACGCACGGGCTCACAGTTGTTATTCACACATGTCTGATGATGTACTTCACGCACGGGGCTGACGCAGTTATTATTTACACAGCTCTGATGATGCACCTCAGGCACGGGCTCACAGCTGTTATTCACACAGCTCTGGTGATGCCCCTCGGGCACGGGGCTGACGCAGTTATTATTCAAACAGCTCTGATGATGCACCTCAGGCACGGGCTGAAGCAGTTATTATTCACACAGCTCTGATGATGCACTTCAGGCACGGGCTCACAGCTGTTATTATTCACACAGCTCTGATGATGCACCTAAGGCACGGGCTGACGCAGTTATTCACACAACTCTGATAATGCACCTCACGCACGGCATGGAGCTACACACCTTCCTAGCAAATCCCATCACACACTCTTGATCAAGAACCCTATACTCAATACGTCAAAACATAAATATGGGCAGATGCTAGAGTACAGGACTATATAGATCATATCAAAAGCAAGTTGTTTCTAGGTGTCAATGCCGTGCCGGGAGATCCCCGCCGCTCGACATGCGTGGCCGAGAACACCAGCCAGATGCCAACCCACAGGCACCCCAAGGCTCGGACCTTAAGCCGTCTGGTATGCTCTCCTGCACCTCCACTGGATGTCCCTAGGTGCCGTCTCTATGCCAGTAGAAGTAGAGCCAAACCAGGATGCAGGGTAGTCAACTTGAATACATTTTCTATATTTTGGTGGGCATTAGTGCGTGTAACTTTTATTTCATGCCTTTTCCTGAATTTGAATCATGCTTCCAGGTTAAATTCTTTCAAATCTTTGTGTGCAGGGACAATGAAGTTGTTAACTAAACCCGTACAAAGAAGTTGTAAACTAAACTCGTACACAATACTAATTCATCTACTCACAAATGGTTTATATCTGATTGTTCTCAAGCTAATCGAAGACTTTGCCTTATCCTAGATAAACAACCAAGATGCAAAGCAGAGATCGCTATTGCAGAGTTGCTTATAAACACACTCTTAAGAATAGGAACCACAGGGTCACGTGGGGAACATGGCGGCCAGCTAGGTGCCGGCCGCGAGTCTTGAACTGCATCGCCTTTGCCTTCTGAGATGCCATCCTACCCTCCGCTCACCGTTGCGACCTGTTGAGACCTGTGCTGCCCTGAGTCTGCAGACCGAGGCGCAGATCCTCCTCTTTCCCGGGACCGGGACCGCAGCGGCCGCGAGCTCACGCACGCCGCAACTTGCCGCAGCCTTGGGGGTTTGTCCAGAGCCGCACGGGGGGGGGGGGTGTCCCAGCGGCAGTATTGTTTAGTTTTGCTGTCTGTTTGCCTGCGGGGAAAACCCTCGGAGGGTGTCGAAAGCCGCCCCTGAAGACCGTGAGGTTGGTGGAGGGAACGATGAAAAGGGCTGGACTGACTCTCTGGAAAAAAAAAAGTGAACACTCTGGAAAAAACAAGTACTAATAACAAGCACGGAATCGAAACCTGTGGTGTGCGCGCACCACAGAGGAGTCGACGCGGGAATCGAAACCAGTGGTGCGCGCGCACCAGAGGAGCGGGGGCAAGGGAGCGCGAAGACACGCCGAGACGAGGTAGGGGATGTGTGTGTGTAAGCGCCGGGGGGGGTTCTGTGTGTGTGTGTGTGTGTGTGTGTGTGTGTGTGTGTGCACGGCGGGGGCGGGGGGGAGGTTCTCTGTGTATGTGTGTGTGCATGCGTGTATGCGCGGCGGCAGGGGGGGGCTCTGTATGTATGTGTGTGTGGGTATGCGCCACGGGGGGGGGTTGTATGTGTGTGTGTGCATGCGTGTGTGTCTGCTTCCAAGGAGCCATGGGAGACAGGAAGAGCGCGTGACCTGATCCGTTTACGGCACGCGTGCACATCACTTGTCGCCTGTCTCCCTTGACTCCTTGAAAGCAGAAACGATCACAATAGAGTTTCGCAGCGACTATCGCTTCGCGATCGGTTCGCAGTGCGAAACCTAATAAAGTAATTGTGAAAAAAGTATCAGAATATTAATTTGTTGCTCAGCTACTCAGACTGCTCTCAGCTCCTTATCTTTCTGTGTCGATACTAACTACTGTTTCTCTTCTAAATCATAACCTTTTAAGCCTACATTCCACAAACACTTCATCCTAACTCTTGCCTGACATTACATCAATACATTTCCCCCCTCCTTTTTTTACAGAAAGAAGAAAGATAAAACGAAGAAAAATGAGAGGATAAGTAGAGACTGAAAATAAAAATATAGAGTCTTAAATAATGCTAACAATGTTCAACTGATCATTGTGGTTTATATAAAGCTCTTGCAGATCTTCTGATCAGAATATTACATTCCAATTGGTCATCACTTTTCATGTTTTTCTATTCATTGTCTCCCAATTGATATCTCTTGAAAAATGTTGTATTCCTTATTCTGCTATCATCTTGTACTGTAACTGCTGATCCATGTATTTTCATCACCTTTAATGGAGATGAGTGAAACCTACTTTGAGATTTTCTTGTCTGTCGCTGTTTTACCAACACTAGATCTCTCACTTGAAACCCTTGCTCCTGAATGTTCTTTTTTTCTGATCTGCATAATACTTCATCTTTTCTTTAACGTCTTTAACTCTCTTCACAATTTCATCATGGTTCTTTGGCAGACTTGTCAGGAGGTGTGGTAGACGGATTTGTAGTGACTGCCCAAACATTAATTCAGAAGGACATTTTCCCTGTAGATCCATGAGGTGTTTTTCTACAAACACGACTTAACACAAAGCCTGGTTTATAGAAATTTGAGACAGTTGTGCTCCTTTGATAGCTTTTTAGGGCTCGCGCCTTGCGTTGCACTAGTAGGTGAAAAAACGGGGTTTGTAAGCTGCCCTAGGAATCGCACACGCTGTGGGCAGGTATTGGCCTTTGCGTGCGTCTTTTAATGAAAGACTGCACGCAATAGGCCACAGGGGGGCGCATTGCTCCACCCATGGCCTATTGGGGTCTAGTACGTGCTTGGTGCGTGTAATAGACATCAATAGGCCATGTGGTCATGTGTGTCGCTGTGGCGCGTGCACCACTCGCACTGCTCGCGGGCGTGTTAGCAGCCGAGGCGCTGCAACAGCCACTGGCTGACACAGTCACGCTCGCTCTTTAACCTGTGAGCTTGTTCTTTTGAACACGCTCGTTTTTGGTTTTTTTTTGCCTCCTTGATATCCCTTCTTCAGCTCAAGGATAATGATTTGGAATATGTGACTAAAAAAAAAAAAAAACAGCTTTAAGTTTAAAGGTGTGTTTTCTTTCTGCCTGACATTCTGTCAAGCGACAACCCCTTCCTCCCCCCTCACCCCCCTTCTACCAAGCCTGGCTATGCTCAGCTATTAAATGAAGGGTGCCCAGGTTGTCTGTGGGCCTCCTCCACGTATTATAGGCAAACACCTCTCATTTTCGCTGGCATGACTGTACAGGTCCCTCTTCAATGTGGCGAGCAGCTAATCCTGGCTGATGTAACTGCTTATCAAAGAGGGAGGGGTCTGTTCACCCAGCACAGCAGCCCCAGCGCATATTTTGAATGCCTCTCACAGTTATGATATTTCATATTTTTCCCTTAATCCTTGCAGAGCAAAATCTTCTCTTCCCTTTCCAGACTTGTACAATGTGCCTATTTTAAACACATTACCTTTGAAGCAATATATTAACAAGCATTTGCAATGCAATAGGTCTCGCACTATTAAAGTTTGAGCTATTGGTGTTGCATTCTTTAGCAATGCCAATACCTCTAACTTTAATAATGCGAGACCTATTGCATTGAAAATGCTTGTTTAATAGTGGGCATTGACCTTCCCACCGTTGTATCTGCTTTAGGCCACATTGGAGTTATTTTGGGGTGTGTTTTGCCACATAATTCATGAACTTTTTTAACTCATTACCACTAAAAGGTGGTCTATGATCGTTTTTTTTATTTCAACATCTTTTTATTAAGTCTCAGATTGAGACACACATAAGAAAAGGGTCACATTGACACAGCGATAAGCCTACAACCCTCATGGGGCCGGCCGCGTGAAAGAACTCATGGTGCGAACTCTGCGTGGGCCGGTATCTCCAATCACACCCGTCGATCTGCACATCAAGATCAGTCCAGATCCCATTGAGTCGCTCAAGAAGGGGGTCCAATAGCGCAGTCCAGCACACCCCAGTGATACCCCGCTTTACATAGCGTCCCGCGAGGCGGGCAGGTACAAACAGAACAAACAGAAACAAACAATCGGC
Organism: Lissotriton helveticus; assembly: GCF_964261635.1. Lineage (NCBI taxonomy): Eukaryota > Metazoa > Chordata > Amphibia > Caudata > Salamandridae > Lissotriton > Lissotriton helveticus. Next base: position 826,212,665 of record NC_136067.1, on the reverse strand, counting down.
CCTAGGGGCCCAACACTCAACCAGAGGCCTAGTAGAAGGCAGCCAAAAGAGTAAAGCAGAGGTTAGAGGGAGCAGAGAGGAAGAGTAGAGGGAGCTAGGGGGGACAGTCACAGCGGCGAGGGCGTCACAGGGCGCGAGGGGTAAAGGGGAGCACCGCATCTTCCACCAATTGCAATGCTCGCAGCGCTGGTGGCATATTCCTAGCATATTCGCTCCTGCGAAGATAAGCCACTAGTGGTCGCCAAACCTTTTCAAAGTGGGTCGTGCGAGACTGCAGCCTAGCCGAGAGCAATTCCATAGTGATGACCTGCCACAATCTGCCGAACCATATAGCTAGAGGGGGGGCCTCCACCTTCTTCCAATACAGAGCGATAAGTTGTCTGGCGGCACCCAACATTTGCATCGCTAAGGTCCAGTCACTGCGGGTCAGGGCCAGCAAGTCAACAGGTTTGAGTCCCAGCAGTATCGTGCTAGCGGCATCAGGCAGAGGAAATCCCAGCACCCCCCGAATGTGGCTCAACACCTCTTTCCAAAAGATAGCGATCACAGGGCAGGTCCACCAGATGTGCATGAAGTCACCAGGCACATGATGGCATCTCCAGCAACCGGGCGGTACAGAGGGGAACATCCTGTGCAGGCGTTGGGGCGTATAGTACCACTGCGTCATTACTTTATACGCGTTTTCTTGTTGCGGCACGCTGCGATACACCCTAGGAACATCCCTCCAGAGGCGGGTCCACTGCGCTTGATCAATATCAGCGCCCAGAGTCTCCTGCCAATGTCGCTGGTACGGGTGAGCAGGGGGAGTAAGAGGATGCTGTAGAATCTGATAAATTTTCGATATAAGGCCCTTCGTGCCCGCACCAGAGCGGGCCAGCCTCTCGAACGGGGTGAAGGCCCGAGTGGCCCCCGGGTACATCGCATCCGATAGGGCCCAGTGACGCAACTGCAGAAACTGCAATTCGGCCTCTGGGGGAAGATGGAACTCCTCCCGACAGTGGGCAAAGGACTTAATGGAGCTTCCGTCAAAGAGATCCGTAAGGACTTTGCAGTCTTCTCGTGTCCACCTGCGAAAGGCGGGAGTGTGGTTAGCCGGTGGGAACCATGGATTATCCTCTATGGGGGTGTGCGGTGAGGGGAAAGTCGTCAAGCCTTTCCGCACCGCCACCTTGTCCCACACGTCCAGGACCGTTCTTGTGGGAACCGCCAAATAGGCACTAGGGGATCGTCCCGCCCTATGGGTCCAAGCGAGGTTCCAGATTGTGCGACCCGTGACCGCCCGATCCAGATGTAGCCACCCCTTCTCACTCCGCCTAATACCCCACTCTATTACAAACCGCAAGTGAGCGGCCCAATAATAGTCCACCAGATTCGGGCACCCTAGTCCTCCACGATCCCGCGGGGCCATAAGGAGTGACTGAGAGAATCGGGGTCTCTTGCCCCCCCCAAATGAATTTAGTACAGTCCCTTTGCAAGGCTCTAATCTTCGGCAGAGGGATAGGTGTAGGAAGGCATTGAAACAGGTAGAGTAGTTTGGGTAGTATAGACATTTTGATCGCGTTCAGTCTACCCAGCCAAGAGGGGATAAGAGGCTTCCACCGTTGTAGATCAGTGAGGACGGATTTGCGACATTCCGCCCAATTGAGCGCCGACCAGTCTCCCAAAGAGGGAGTCAAGGAGAGGCCGAGGTATCGGATATGTTGGTCTGTCCACCGGTAGGGGCACAGCATTTCCAGGGGAGGAACATCGGCCTGAGGGATCGTGAGGTTAAGCACCCACGACTTATCGTGATTAATTTTCAAGCCAGAGGCGCTTTTCGAAGGAGCAGAGCACCTCATGAAGCGCCGGCAAGGACTGTCGCGGTTCCGTCAGAGTGAGAATGAGGTCGTCTGCGTATAACGCCACCTTATGAGTTTGCCCCCCCATCTGAACGCCGCAAATGTCCGGGTTTCGCCTGATCAGGTCCGCCAGTGGTTCAATCGCCAGGGCGAACAGCAATGGCGAAAGAGGGCAGCCCTGCCTTGTCCCTCTGCCAATGGCGAACGGGTCTGTCAACCTCCCATTCACCCTGACCCTCGCTCGAGGCGCCATGTAAGGTGCCATGATCCTGGCAATCATCCTCGGGCCGAGCCCCATCCTACAGAGGCCCGCTCGGAGAAACCCCCAGTCCACGCGATCAAACGCTTTCTCAGCGTCTAACGACAGGAGGCACGCCGGAATGTGCCAGTGGTGTACCTTCCCTACCAAATGTGCCAGTCTCCGCACATTATCTGCCCCTTGACGGCCCCGGATGAAGCCCACCTGGTCAGGGTCAATGAGGTCCGGCATGTGGGGGTCAAGTCTCTTAGCCAGCACCTTCGTGTAAATTTTAAAATCAGTATTAAGCAACGCAATCGGGCGATATGACGAGCAAAGCGCCGGATCTTTCCCAGGCTTAGGGACTAGAGCTATTTCCGCCATTCCCATGTCCGGAGAGGGACCCTGGCCACCGTCGAAGGAGGCAAAGAGTCTAAGAAGATAAGGACCTAGCTGTTCCTGAAATAGGCGGTAAAAGGAAAGCGGTAAGCCGTCAGGGCCCGGCGTCTTCCCCAAGTTCAGATCCTTGATGGCCTCAGTCACCTCGGCAAGCGAGAGTGGCTCTTCTAACCTTTCCGCCACTTCGGAATGCAAGCGCATCCCGCCATAGTGCTCCAGAACCTCCTCCGGCGGGGTAGCGCCCGGCGGAGCCGCCGTATATAAGGAGGCGTAATAGTCTCGGAACGCCTTCATTTTAGCCTCCATTGTCGTTGCTCGAGACCCGTCCGGGAGCGTCACATTCGCTATGTGAGACCTGGCCGCCTTGACCCTCAGTCGTCTCGCCAAAAGCTTCCCCACTTTGTCCCCACCGTCAAAATGCATGCGCTTTAGCGCCAAGAGGGATTTCTCCGCACGATTCGCCCGCAGCATGCGCAATTGCCCCCGCAGATTCGCTAGGTGCCTCCGCGTCTTCAGAGTGGATTCTTCTTGATTCTGCGCCTCTGCCCCCCGCAAATCCGCCACCAGGCCCTCCTCCACTGCCCTCCGTTCACGCGCTCTCGCAATCTCGAGGGAGGTGATGTGACCCCGAATTGTAGCCTTGAAGGCGTCCCATACCACCGGGAACGGCGTTTCCGGCAGATCGTTGAACTCAAAGTATGAGGTAATGGCCGTGCGGATGTCGTCAACCGACGCCGTATCCCTGAGGAGGTGTGGAGGCAGATGCCACTTCCGTTCCCTAGGAGGTCCACTCCGCAGATCTCTAAGGAGCAACTCCACATGCGCATGGTCCGAGATGGATATGTCTGACATCTCCACATCTACCAAATCACCAAGCAGGTCGTGCGATACGAACAGATGATCGATGCGGGAATAAGAGCGGTGAGCACTAGAATAAAAAGAATATTCCCTTTTGTCTGGGGAAAAGTAGCGCCACGCGTCGAAGAGACCCAAATCGCCTATCTGTTTGCGGAGCGCCGAGGACATCGCCCCTGCCCCATGAAAGGAGCCCGCACTCCGGTCCATCGTAGGGCACCATACCAGGTTAAGGTCGCCCCCCAGAACAATCGAGGGCCCACCCCTGAGGACATGAGCACGCAAAAGATCCCGAAGGAAGCGATCTTGCGCCAGGTTGGGCGCATATACATTGCACAACATAAGACGGCGGGAACCCACCTCGACCGATATCTTGAGGAAGCGACCGTCACCAACCCGGAAGAGCTTGTCAGAACCCCGCCTGATGCCAGCTTTGCACAGAACTGCCACCCCTGCCGTTTTCGTATCTGCTGAAGCCCAGAATTGGAGGGGGTATCTAGGGTGCGCCATGCGCTTTGTATCTGCTTGGAGAAGGTGGGTCTCTTGTATGAAAATGATGTCCGGGTCCTGTTGCAAGAAGTAATGCCAGAGCTGTTGGCGCTTATTAGGTGAGTTAAGACCTTTAACATTGAGTGATAAAATCTTAAGGGGTCTGGCTATATCACTCGCCATCTTGGGGGTCCCTAAGGTTAGTACGCAAAGCTACGCGCAGCAGAGCACCCACCAGCTCAGAGCCCCACCCAGAGGGCCCACCCCCGCTCCCCGCACCATCCCCCACCCCCAGCCCCCCATAGCGGACAGAGAAAGGAAGGAAAGACAGAAAAAAGAGAAAAAAGAAAGTCAAATGAGAAAGCCAAACTTTCAGCAGCCTGAAGGGCTGACGGCCTAGGCCGTAAAGACGTGGCCAACTGGGCCAAAGTACACTGTCTCCAGAGTAGGGCATCCTACACCCACGGGTTTGAATGTCCATCGGGATGTCACTCCCCAGGAGACAGTCTCGGTGGGACATGACTGGCCGGGAACACTAGAAGGTCTGGAGCCCCCACCTTCCTAAGCCCAGCACAAGGAGATCAGGAGTCCAAGCAACTTCCCTCCCGCCCCACAACCATCCCCGCCCTCCGGAGGGGTATAAGAGAACAGTACCTCAAGTAGAGTGACATATGTGCGCTGGCCATCTCACGGTGCGGAGGACCGTCCCGCAGGGGAGCGGTTTGCACGGTCGATCTCTGCCTCCTCCAGCGCTCTAATGTGGGCGATGACTTCCTGCTTGGCTTGGCTAGTCGTCGGCGCGTCAACAGGCGTCGCACGCTGTCTCCTCGGCACTGTGGTCCAGTCCGGGGTAAGCGGCGTCCTCTTGCTTGGAGGGTGTCTGGAGGGGCTCCCCGGGGGAGAGCCTGCAATGTTGAGGAGTCGCGCCGCCTCATCGTAGGATCGCAAGGATTTACGCTTACCCTCCCACTGAAAGATAAGTGCAAAGGGATGGCCCCATTGGTATGAGATGTTCAGGGACCGCAGTTTCTCCGTCACTGGGCGGAAAGCGCGTCGCCGCTTCAGGGTGTTGGGCGCCAAATCCTGGAAGAGCTGGATCTTGTGGCCCTTGTACTGCAGGTCCGGCTTGTCCCGAGCACGTTTCCAAATCTCCTCCTTTTCCACAAAAAAGTGCACCCGTGTGATGATGTCCGGGAGAAGCCCCGACCTCCCCGCAGGTGCCGCTACCCGATGAGCCCGGTCCAGCGTGGGAGGCGATACATCCTCGTCGCCCCGCACCTCGTGGAGGAGTTGCGCCACAAAGTCCATTACGTCCTCCCCTTCTTCTCCGAGCGGCACGCCGCGGATGCGGAGGTTGTTCCGCCTTCCCCGATTCTCCAAGTCTTCCTGCTTGATTTGGAGTTCAATGTTCTGTTGTTCCAGGGCCGCTAAGCGCTGCCATAGATGTTCCTGGTCCTCGGTGCGCGTGTCCGCCGTTCTCTCCAGGCTGTCCACACGGTCCCCCAGGTCCGTGACTTCCTTCCGAAGCTCCGTGACACACGAGTGGACCTCCGACCTCAGGGATCCGATCTCAGTCTTAAGGTCGGTCATGAAGGCGGCCATAGACGCTTGTGTGACCGGGGGGGAATCCGCCATCTCCGCAGGTGGGCCACCACTGGCCGCCGGCGCTCCCACTTTGCCCCACATGGCCGTCACCGGGTTCCCCTTGGGGGTCGGTGCTGGTTCCGCCTTACTGTTCCTGTTCGTGCGCGTCATCCTCCGCGCGGCCCACAGGGTGTCGGCTAGGCTGCGTCAGGGTCCTCGCCCGATGTAGGCCGCCTGAGCGATAGCACAAAAAGGGGGGGTGGTGGGGGGCACCGGCGCAAAGTCACAGCGCACTTAGGGGGTCCGGGCCCCGGAACGGCACTCCCCGCAGCAACGAGCTCCCAGCTCACACCCCACGTAGCAGAGCAGGCAGTCCAGGGGTCTCTAGGCCACGGCGCCTCCGTTCTCAATGCACGGCCAGCCAGGCCAATGAGCAGATCCGCTCCAGCGGGGGTCACTAGTCCCCTAGAAGGGGGGTTAGCACCAGAGTGACACACACTATAGTCCCAGGCCTGCACTCACCCCCAGGGAGGAGCCGCTGCGAAGTCGCGCTGTCCCGGCGTGTCCCCGCAGGCTGTAGCGCGGCCGGCGCCGTCTGCTCTCCAAAGTGCCCCAGGGGCACCGTCCGCCCCAGTTCTCCGCTCCGGTCGTCCCCGCTGCTTTCTACCGCGGCTCCGCAGGGCCGCTCTCTCTCAGCAGCCCGCTGGGGAGGTGAGGCTAGCAGTGCTTCCGCCCCTCGTTGGGACCAGATACCGGGTCCTGCCGCCTCCCAGCTTCACCTCACCTCGAAACGCGGGAAACGGAGCGCTCCGGACCCAGAAGCCGCTCAGGGGCCCCCGTCCAGTCACCGCTGCAGCCACAGGTAAGGGCGTCGCAAGTCTTCTGCGTGGGAAGGGCGGGGGTCGCTCTAGCCGATGGTCGCCGACGGCCCCAGGGTCTGCTAGGTCCCGCCGCAGACCGCCTCCTCCGAGGTCTCAAGATGGCGGACGGACCGGGCGGACCCTCTCGTAGCAAGCCGGCCGCTCGTCCCTGCCGTGTATCAGGCAGAGCACGGAGGTTTCGTGTCCAGACACGCTGCCCAGTTGGTATGGGGTATTAGGGAGGTGTGTGGCGGGTCTGGACTCCTGAACCCCGCAGTAATAGCCAATGATGGGCCCAACGGCGGTGGGAGCTCCGCAATCACGCGTCTGCTCACATCGCCGGTCAAGCCACGCCCCCTATGATCGTTTTTTAATACATCTAGTATTCCCCATGTAGAGAAAATGTCATTCAAAACAGGAAGCATTGCCAAAGCTGAAGTTAACACTATCAATTTTACAACTGGAAAGAAAGAATATTTATCAATTATCGCAAAATAAATAATCTCCCAAAAAAAGCTCTATAGAAATCTGCTGCCAAATTAGTCCAAACCACGTCTAGTAATCTGGACATGTGTAACTCTTCCATGTTCCTTTCTTTAGTAGTACAAGGACATAGATTACATGTTTGTACAGACTATTCTACTTGACAATGTAGTCCTAGAAACCACATTTTTTTCTCATAAAAAATTATATATGTCGCTGATACTCCTCTGCGATTTTCATGTGGTAAATCAATTACATGTTTCTGCCAACTAAGAGGAATAAACAATTGGAGCAAAATTGCACAAAGTCCAACAGAACTAGAATCCGCACTCAGTTCGGGGCAAAGTTCTAAACACAATATTTTACGGTTGCTGGGTTCAAGGAGATCACATTATTTTAAGTTTGCTGGGTTCAAGCAAATCACGATATTTTACGTTTGCTGGGTTCAAGCAGATCACAATATTATAAGTTTGCTGGGTTAAAGCAGATTTATTTGCTGCTAGTTGCTCAGCAGCTCACACTGCTCTTCCTCCTTAGCTCTCCATGTTAACACTGACAACTATCTCTCTTCTAAAACATAACATTCTAAGTTTACATTCCACGCACACATCATTTTAATTCTAGCCTGACATTACATCATTACATGTGGTATAACCAGTGAAATTAAACATGTGTTAACCCTATTTCTGTACATATCCCATTTACGCTTGGAATGGCAGAAACCGGTCCCCGGAAGCTTGTCTCCTTTCTGGTGAAGAATTGGCTTGGTAGTTTGGTCTGCCCTGTTCCTATGATGCACTGGGCCAGGGACAGACTAATTTGCATATAGCCAGGTTCTGAGCTGGGATGGGGCAGTGAGCTAAATAACGGTGATGGATCAAGCCCTGATCTTTGGACTGGGTAAGAGTGGTCTGCTTAATTCAGACACTCTGTTCATCACCACCCCCTTTTCTGGCTAATTTAAGTAACATTAATTTCACTTAACAGAGTTCATATAGCATGCACAGCTTGTACTGTGAATATTGTGGTGTACGCCGACAACATCACTGGGAAATTCTCCCTAAGCCACAACGCTAAGAATGAAATGTGGGCGGCCCTTGATGCGCACCTGGAGTCACACAAACCCCCGTAAACCCGTACACACCACCAGCATGCAGCCAGGCGAAGAGCTAAGAGGGCGACGCCCCCCCTTTTTTCTCTTCTTTTCTCTTTTTCTTTCACCTCCTCCGGGGGGCTTACAGACCCCACAACCAAACCAGCCTATACTATGTATGCTCGATGTAACCATGTAACTGTAAAATGCTAAGAACATCCCAGCTGTAACCCCCCCCCCCTGCATTTCTACTGTAGTGGAAAATCTTCTAAATAATTTTTTGGGGGGGGGATAAAAAAAAAAAAAAGCACCCTGTTTGTAATTATAGCTGACATTTTGTAATTCGAACACTTCATTCAGGTCTTCACTTAATCGCTTTCTTTGATAACTTTTATTTCGGTCAAACGACCATAAAAAGTACATATAAAATACATCCGTACAGACAATGCAATAAAACAATAAATAATCATAAAATGTTTAAGAAAGAATTAAACTAGAAGTTATCACAATGCAAGACATTAAAAAACAGTGCATACAGAATCAAGTTAAAAAGGTATATCTCCTACGCCACATATTAAATAAGTAACGACAGACCGCAAATACAATGGGAGGATGGGTATCATGGGTCAATATCCTACAGGCCTGTGTAAAATGCAAAAGTCCCAAGTTTTTGCAGATGGGTATCAACCAGCGTTTTCTAATTGCAGAATAGGCAGGGCAGAAAAACAATACGTGGGTTACATTCTCGGTTTTGTAGCTACATGCTGGGCAAACTTCGTTGTTAGGGTTTGACCATTTAGATGTAAAGGACCTAACAGGAAGAGTGCCATGCCTTAACTGTAGATATAGCTTCCGAGCAACTGGGGGCTCAATTAGGTCCATAAATTCCTCCATTTTGGGTTCTGATTTAACTAAGAGGAACTCGGATGTCAGCCTACCCAGTGATGCAGAGCTCATTAATGTTTGGTAGTTTACCATACGTATCTGAGAAAGGAGTTAATTCTTAGATATCCAGAGGCAGAAAATCTCTGGGGTTTTCCACAGTTCAGGAAAACCTAAACGGGTACTAACGGCACTAATGAGCTGAAGCCAAGGGATCTTTTTGGTTTTAAGAAGAGACCAAATCTCAGAAAATTCTGCTCTATACGCAACCAATTCAGGGACTGACCACAACCTCTTCCAGTACATAATTGGTCTAGCACTAATGATCTCCTCAATTGGCAGCATGCCAAGATCAAACCTGAGAGGGATCAAAGGCGTGCTGGATGGCAACCCAACTACATTTCTAACAAAAGACTGCTCCACCTTTTTAAGATTCGTTGTCTGCTTGTGCCCCCAGAGTTCATCCCCATAGGTTGCTGCCAACCTAGCCTGGTGGCAGTATATCTCTAGGGCTGGGGACACAGGCCTAAAGGTAGACGCCCTAAAGACTTTGCTTATTCCCCCCGCTAGCTGGGATAACTTAAGTGTAGATTTAGCGATCTGCATATTCCAACAAAAATTCTCTGTTAGGGTGATACCCAAATAAACAAATGTTTTAACCCTTTCAAGGGGAAAACCATTTAAAACAGGGTTTGGGCGTACACGCTTTGGGGGGTTGAAAATCATAAACTTTGTTTTTCCTAAATTGATTTCCAACCCCCGAAGATCGCAGAACTCCACAAAACCGTCAAGTATTCTCTGAATGCCCGATGATGTTCTAGACAACAACAAGGTGTCGTCTGCGAACATCAGAGCGGGCACTCTACCTGTAACCAATTTAGGGGCATCACTATTTTCCACACCATTCAAATGTTCCACAAGGCCATTTATATAGAGGCTGAATAGCGTTGGCGCCAGTACGCACCCTTGGCGAACTCCTTTTTGGACAGGAAATTGATCTGTGAGTTCGCCATGCCTACCACACCTCACCTGGGCAAAGTTATTTGTATGGAGCCTAGAAAGAATGGCTAGCAAATAGGGCGGGAGCCCCAGGTCTGCTAGTACTCTCCACAGTTTTTCACGTGGAACTAGATCAAATGCCGCCCGCAGGTCCATGAACACGAGGTAGAGGCTGCCACCCTCCACCATAGCTGTCTTCCAGTACAAGACCTGCAGGCGAAATATTTGATCTAGAGTGGAGGTACGGGACCTAAAGCCTGCCTGGAGTATAGACAGTATCATATTATCCTCAATCCACCCTAAAATCCTATCAAGGATGACCCTCCCCATCAGCTTTTGGGATGTATCAATTAAGCTGATCTGTCTATAGTTAGAAGGTGTTAATGGGCAACACTTTTTTAGAATAGGCACAATTTCAGCTCCTAACCAGGTAGGTGGCAGGTCATCTCCCTGTAGAATGCCGTTAAATAAAGCAGCCAAGTAGGGGGCCCAGATTTTCGGTTGCATCCTAAACAAATCCCCTGGCAATTTATCCAAACCTGGAGCCTTATTAGGAATCAATTTACCTATAGCTGTCTCTACCTCAGCCAAGGTAAAGAGTTCAGCTGGAGCGGGACATATGAGAGCTGTAGTTAACTGTCCCCGCTCTTCAGCCCCGATGGTACTTTGGGACTGCTGAAATTCAAGATTACTAACAGGCTTTTCATCAGGCTCAGATATGCCATAGAGAGCACAAACGTGGCATTCCCAAATTGAAGAGGCAATATTGGGTGCAGGTGTGGGAGTGTGCCCACTTAGTCCAGTTGCAACAATAGACCAAAATGATTTAAAGTCATTGGTACTAAGCGCAAATCCCAATTCCTCCCACATAGAGGCTTCCCATTCCTTCTTGGCATTGCTAATTGCCGTTTTATACATGACGCGATGAGCCCTAATTTCCTGCCTGTTATTTTTTATAGCTGTAAGAAGAGCCTTTTTGGCCTTCCGACAGGAAACGTTAAACCATCTAAATGTTGCAATTCGAGGCTGGTTTAACTTTTTCACAGGATAAAAAAAATCTTTGAGTGCGGCGACCAATTGGATATGTATTTCGGATGCCCTACCTAGGTAGCCAGATTTCCCCATATCCTCAATGAATGGAATGACAGACTCATATAAATCGGCAAGTTTACTAATGGACATCTGGAGGTCTGGCCATTTAACCCTACGCCTACAGTTTGTTATTATTAAAGGCACAATGGCGGAATGTTCAGCCAGGGTTTGGCTTTTCAACCCAAAACTCCCCGGTTTAAGTGACAGGACCAAAGCGTTATGGTCACTGTCAGATCTTTCAATGACCCTGAACTCATGCAACCTGTCCCAATGCCTGGCCTCAATGAAAATATAATCGATTACTGAGGTACTTATTTTTAATCGATTAAACGTGTCTTTCCCTGGTCTATCAGGCTCCACCCTCCCATTACAAGCTTGTAATGATGTTGCTAGAGTAAATGACTGCAATTGCAGAACTAAAGGGGTCCATGCCTTGACCCGTTCAGTCAATGGCTCAGGAATAGCCCACAGCAAATCAACCTCATCTGGATTACTCAAATTCGGGTCCATAAGTGGCTCGAAGTGACAATTAAAATCTCCACCCAGGATTAACACGGTGGAGGAATCAATCGATTGGATAAAGGTTAGCAAGGTCTCGATAGCCTCTGACTCAAGGCCCCGCCTAACTGGCCTTGAGTATACATCGATCAAGGCAATGTCCGGCCCATTTAACGTACTCAACAACACACACTGGACATCCATTGAGTTAGTTGGAATTTGAGATGCCTTAACTCCTAGGTGCGTACTGACCCATATAGACAGGCCACCCGAGGGCCTACTCCTCTCGCCCATACTTGCCAAGACATCGTTGTAGGAGAGTGGGGTCTGCAATCCCATGGCCACCCCAGATTTTTGCTTTTTGCTTCACTGATTTACGACTTTCCCTGGCTGTGGGCCTGCTAATCAGACCCACAGCCTAGCTGTTCTCTCTCTAAATTACAACCATGTACCTTAGGTGCATTTTACCAATTGGTACTGGGCCACCTTATCAGTCCCTGTACAGCATACCTTAGGTATCCAGGGCATAGGTGTACCCAGGGCCTACCAGGGGCTGAAGCATGTATTATGCCACCCCTGGCTGGCCACCCAAACAGACACAACTGGCTGCACGACAGCTGGGGCAAGGTGGTGTAAACACCCTTTGCTTTAGATATAGTATTCCTATATCTAACCCTATAATGGACACATATATTCCTATCAGTCACTCCTATGGCAGGCCTTATCAATCCTGAAGGCAGAGTGCTTGGAATTATGTGAGATGGTGCTCTGGCATGAGCTGAGCCCGTTTGCAGCTTGCGGAACCAAGTCCAAATAGCTGTTCCATGATAACGCTATACCATATACTCTTAAGTGCATTATAATCCTCGCGGTTAAATGCTAACTTTGGTATAGCTTTATCAAAACATGTCGAGTAAGGTGTCATACGAATTGGAATACTAACCCCTCGCCAATTCTGGCGACGGGGTTAGCATTCCACCCTTCTAGAGGGACACGACATGTATGTAACTGTGAACCCCGGTTAAAGTCAGACATAGCCTCAGCTCCACAAAATGGATGCTGCCACCGAGACACAAGTCTGCCCTCCTGCTGCTGTGAGTCCTTCCAGCAACGGAGGCATGGACAAAGGGTTCCTGTCAGGGGCGGTGCCAGCACCATCCCAGACAGGATTTTGTGTATTCCAGGTAGGCAGGGCTGAAAGGAAGGTGACTGCAAGTGGCACCCCGGTGCTCACTGTGCATATGCCGGCTCAAACCAGTTCCTGGGGCACACCAGCCCCTGAGCTGGGGAGAGACCGGACAAAGGAGAGGGGTGTAACCACCCCCCTCCTAGTCCCACCCATAGGGCAGGACTTAGTCGCGTGTCAGCCCCTTTTCTTAGTATAAAGATAGGAGCAGGCCCCCTTCCCAAATTAGATAATTCTGAATCTTGAAACTACTTTCCACGAAAGGAACTCTTGACTCTTCTGAAGACTCTCCCTTGTGGCTAAGGAGTAGCCACCCTGCACCAGCAGGCACCATCGAAGCTCTTGCGGTTTGCTGAAGTCCATCCTCCGGATCAAGACTGCCCAGCTCGACGAGACCCGAATTCCCTGCCATCTCTGACCTCTACCTACATCATCCAGCACAGCTGAGATTCGTGGGTGCGACGAGACCCGTGGGACCGGCCATCTTCAAGACCTGCACGACGCTTCTCCAGCACGGCCCCCGATAGACCCTCGAGTAAGTGCATTGGGGTTTGAGAAGCCCTAACCCTAAGCAGCTCCAGCTCCGAAGTCCAGCCTCCCAGCATCCACGAGATCTGCGTGGGGCCCTTCTGCTTCCTTGCTGCTTGCCACGTTGTCCGGTCACTTGCCCGTTGGCTAGTGACCCTCTTGACGACGTACCACGACGATTTCACCGCTGGTCTGGTTGCTCCAGACTGGCCCTTGCTCCCCTCCAACAGAGGAGCACCCTGGACCCTCCTGGTCCACTCCAGACGCCATCTTGAGTCCACCGCGTGGGCTTGCCTTTGCCAAGGCTTGTTGCTCCAATCCTGGTTTCAGCAGCGCCGACAGCAGACACCCTCGTGGGACAGCTCGCCCCTCCATCCTGGTCGCCGACAACGCCTCCTGGTCCGAGAGACTGCAGAGCCAAGCGTCGCCCACTCACCTGGTCGAGGTGCCCTCATCCGGTGCCATCCTGGTGCCCATCTGATCACTGGCTAGTGATCAAGAACTGAGTCCCCTCTGCTTTCAGGTCATCTTCGACTCCGATCCAGGCTTGGGTCCCATCGAACTTCATCACTGGTCGCCTGCCAGCAACTTCTTCTTTCAGGCTCCATAGACTGTAACGAGGATTCCCGACGTCTTTCGAACCCTATGCATCCGCAGCCCCTGGGCTAGGTAACTCGAGCATTTCGGTGCTCCCACGTAGGTTCACTATCTAAGTGTCCAGATCCTTTTTCGTTTTCAGCCTAACTGCTCGGATTCGTCCGATAACACTAACTTTACGAAATCTAGCATCCATAGACTTCTTCCCGCATCCCGCGTGAGAGTGCACACTCTGCACCCGATCTCCCTAGACCTCCTGCTCGTAATCTTAAGGTTCAGTAGAGTAATGCTAGCGATACTGAAGCCTCTGGATCTTGTTACTTACCTGCTAGTATTTCGCATCCCACTTTTGTAGTATATGGTTTTTCGTGCCCCTCGGGCATTTGTGTAAATTGTGCAACAAAGTATTTTCATAAGAGTTTTGTATTGTGCTTAGCTCCCTGACTCAAAGAGTTCAGGGTAGAACTGTTATTAATAAATATCCTATATTTTTATAACAACTTGTGTGGTGTCCTTTCACTTGGTGTTCAAGGGGTATATGTGATGGTAAAACAGCTGGCTTAACACGCCCTCTAGAGACTAGCCTGAAGACTGCTCGTGTCCATGCTACTAGGATAGCTGGTCTGAAAGGTTGACTTACAACCAATCATCAATAAGGGTTGTTTGGTATGATACAAAGTGATCACTAGAATAGTGAGCACTATATATCAGGTCAACTTCTCACATTGGTGTGCAGCGGGTGGGATTTGAGCTTGCTGTTGTTTTACCTCGCACGTATCCTAAGAATATCGATTGAAAGATCACATAAGTACCCAGGTACATATAACTTAACTTAGAATACTCTGAGTTCTACTGAACCAGCTGTTGTAGTGTAACAAGGCTTAGCACACCTTGACTACAACTCTTAGCAAGGGATCAGTAGGTAAACCCATAGTGTAGGTAGGTGCATCACTTACACCACATTAGAAGCATGTCTACCCATGGAGAGTCTTCAGAGACTCCCCTTGTGGCTGTTGACCCTCCACAGGTCACTTCCAGATATGCAGGCCTTAGCTTCCAGGAGATGAGACAACTGTGTACCTCCAGGAAACTAAAACAGGGTTCTAACCCTACCACTCCTTTTCTGTTAGGTCTCTTAGAGACTTTTGATGCTAGGAAAGCTTCTCAGACAAATGGGAGCATGCCCCCCTTAGAAGGTACCCTTGGTGATCCTGACCTCCCTGAAACAGGAAGTAGAAGAGGAGGTGGAAGAAGAGGAAATCTCTGGGGATGAGGCAGACAATGGTCCTGAGCTAGTCAGACTTACTAGGGCCAACTTAGACCTACATAGGGAAGGATCTGGGGGACCCCCAGTACTGACCCTAAGCAGGCCTAACCTTGGAGTTAGAATAGATAGATCTCATTCTAGGGACTCCAACATCTCTGTGCACTCTCATGCCTCTGCTCAGAGGAGAATGATCTCTCCCCAGAGGAGACGGACTTCCCCTCAGAGAAGAGAACATGAAGCAAGGATGAAGCAGGCTAATCTGAGGATTCAGAGGGAAGAACTTGCCCTTGCCAAGGAGAAGCTTGCCTTTGCTAGAGAGCAACAGTTGAGTGGGGTAGTCCCCACTGGTGGCAGCAATATCCCTAAGGATAAAGACAGGAGTTTTGACACTAGACACCTGAGTAAAATAGTGCCCCCCTTTAAACAAGGGGATGACATCCACAAGTGGATGACTGCTTTGGAGAGGGCCTGCACTGTCCAGTGCATCCCCCAGAGTCAGTGGGCAGCTATTTTGTGGCTCTCCTTTGAAGGCAAAGGTAGAGATAAGCTCCTCACTACTAGAGCTGAGGATGCTAACAATTACCAAGTCTTGAAAAATACACTGATTGATGGGTTTGGCTTAACCACTGAACAGTACAGGTTGCTGTTCAGAGACACCCAGAAAATTCAGTCTCAAGATTGGGCTGACTTTGTAGATTGTGCCACTAAGGCTTTTGAAGGCTGGTTACTGGGAAGTAAAGTTACTGATTACACAGGATTGTATAATCTAATTATGAGAGAGCAAATCTTAAGTAATTGTCAGAATCAGTTGTTGCATCAGCACCTTATTGACTCAGATCTGACCTCTCCCCAAGAATTGGGAAAGAAGGCAGACAGATGGGTCAGGACAAGGGTCAAGCAGCAGAACCAGAACCAGGGTGGTGGCCAGAAGAAAGCAGATCCCAAGGGTAATGAGAACAAGCAAAATGACCAGAAGTCTTCAACAGGGCCCCAACAATCTAAGGAGGGTGGGTCCCAGAATTCCCAGAATTACCAAAAGAAGAAGAATGGTCAGAAGAAACCATGGTGCCAGTACTGCAAAAGTAATACTCACTGGTTTAGTGAGTGCACCAAGAAAGGCCCAACTCCTACCACTACTGCCCCTAAGGCACCTGCACCCCCTAGTACAGTTAGAAGTGGTAGTAATCCTCCCAAGGCTATAGTGGGGTTAACCCTGGGAACTGAGGCGGGCTCTGACTTAGTCAGAACACCTACTCAGGCTGTTATTGTTTGTACTGGGGACATGAATATGACCCCTACAATAAGTCCCAGTACTCTGGGCAAGTACAGGCAGACGCCTTTGATTAATGGAAAAATGGCTCAGGCCTACAGGGACACGAGTGCCAGTGTCACCATGGTGACACTTAACTTTGTGGACCCTGACCAGGTAATACTGGGAGCAGACTACCTGGTGACCAATGCTAGCAATGCCACTACCTCCCATAGTATGGCACTTGTTAACTTCTCCTGGGGAGGGGTAAATGGCCTCAAAAGGGTTGTTGTTAGTTCAGACCTCCCTGTGGACTGTCTTTTGGGCAATGATTTGGAATCCTCCTTATGGTCAGATGTGGAGTATAGGACTCATGTGGAAATGTTAGGTTTGTCAGCACATGTCCTTGCTGTGACTAGGTCACAGGCCAAGAAATGCCCAGCTGAACTAGTGCTGGATCCTGGAACAATGGACCAGACACTAACCAAGAGAAAGAGCAGTAGGGGTAAAGTTGACCCTTCCCCCCTGCCTCAGGAACAGGATCAGCTCTCTCAGGAGACTGACCCCTAGACCCCAGAAGGAACTGTCCTAGAAGAGCTTGAGCCTGAACAGGTTGAGTTTCTAGGGGCAGGGGGCCCTTCCAGGGCAGACTTGAGGCAGGCACAGTTAGACTGTTCCTCTCTTGAACCCCTCAGACAGCAGGCTGCTGCTGAGGCTGCAGGGAATGCCACAGGTGCCCATAAAGTGTACTGGGACGATGGACTCCTTTACTCTGAGGCAAGAGACCCCAAGCCTGGTGCTACCAGGAGGCTGGTCATCCCCTTGACTCTGAGAGGTTTCCTTCTCACCTTGGCACATGAAATTCCCCTTGCAGGTCACTTAGGCCAGAATGAGACTTGGGACAGGCTTGCCCCCACACTTTCACTGGTCCCCTATGTCTGAGGACACTAAGAACTTTTGTCGTTCATGTATCACCTGCCAAGCCAGTGGCAAATCAGGTGGCACAACAAAGGCCCCCCCCCCTTATACCACTACCTGTGGTGGGGGTTCCCTTTGAAAGAGTGGGGATTGACATTGTTGGACCAATGGACCCCCCAACAGCATCTGGGCACAGATTTATACTGGTGGTAGTGGATCATGCCACCAGGTATCCAGAAGCTATTCCCCTTAGAACCACTACAGCTCCTGTTGTGGCAAGGGCCCTGGTTGGAGTTTTCTCCAGAGTGGGGTTCCCTAAGGAGGTGATCTCTGACAGAGGTGCAAACTTTATGTCAGGATACTTGACTGCTATGTGGAAGGAATGTGGTGTCAATTACAAATTCACCACACCCTATCACCCACAATGCAATGGGCTTGTTGAGAGATTCAACAAGACCCTCAAAGGGATGATAAAAGGGTTACCAGAAAAGCTTAGGCGAAGATAGGACATCCTTTTACCCTGCCTTCTGTTTGCTTACAGAGAGGTCCCACAGAAGGGGGTTGGTTACAGCCCTTTTGAGCTTTTGTTTGGACATCCTGTAAGAGGACCCCTATGTCTTGTGAAGGAAGGATGGGAGTTACCTCTCAAAAAGCCTAAGCTTGACATAGTGGACTATGTACTTGGTCTCCGCTCCAGGATGGCAGAGTACACGGAGAAGGCATATAAAAACCTTGAGGCCAGCCAGGAACTTCAAAAAGCTTGGCATGACCAAAAGGCTGTCCTAACTGTATACCATGCAGGACAGAAGGTGTGGGTGTTGGACCCAGTGGCCCCAGCAGCTCTCCAAGACAAATGGTCTGGACCCCACATCATCATTGAACAGAAGGGAGAAGTCACCTACTTGGTTGACATGGGAACTCCCAGGAGCCCTCACAGAGTACTTCATGTGAATAGGCTCAAAGCATTTGTTGACAGGGAGGACATGGGCTTGCTCATGGCCACAGATGAGGGACAGGAGGAAGAGAGTGACCCTCTCCCAGACCTGCTCACTCAGAACCCTGATGATGGGTCAGTAGATGGTGTAGTCTTTTCTGACAGCCTCTCTGAGCCTCAGCAACAGGATTGTAGGCAGGTCCTGCAATCCTTCAGACAAATGTTTTCTCTGACCCCCAGTCAGACAAACTGGTGCACACATGAGGTGGACACTGGAGACAGTCTGCCTATAAATAGTAAAATCTACAGGCAACCTGACCACGTCAGGGACTGCATAAAAACTGAAGTACAAAAGATGTTGGAATTGGGAGTCATTGAACCCTCAGAGAGCCCTTGGGCTAGTCCTGTAGTTCTAGTGCCTAAACCTCACACCCAGGATGGTAAGAGAGAGATGAGGTTTTGTGTAGACTACAGGGGTCTCAATGCTGTCACTAAGACAGATGCCCATCCAATACCCAGGGCAGATGAACTGATAGATAAGTTGGCTTCTGCAACTTTCTTAAGTACATTTGACCTAACAGCTGGTTATTGGCAAATCAGGTTAGCTGAGGATGCCAAGGCCAAGACAGCATTTTCTACCCCAGGAGGTCATTACCAATTTGTGGTGATGCCCTTTGGTTTGAAAAATGCCCCTGCCACTTTTCAAAGGTTGGTGAACCAAGTTCTCACTGGGTTGGATGACTTTTGTGCAGCATATCTAGATGATATTGCTGTCTTTAGCTCCACCTGGGAGGATCACCTGATCCACCTGAGGAAAGTTTTAGAGGCCCTGCAAAAGGCAGGCCTCACTATCAAGGCTACTAAGTGCCAGATAGGGCAGAGTCAAGTTGTATACTTGGGCCACCTTGTAGGTGGAGGCCAAGTTCAACCTATGGAGAGCAAGATACAGGCCATAAAGGACTGGGCTCCTCCAACCACCCAGACACAGGTCAGAGCTTTCTTGGGCCTCTCTGGTTATTACAGGAAATTTGTCAGAAATTATGGGACCATTGTGACCCCACTTAATGACCTGACAAGTAAGAAAATGCCAAAGAAAGTTCAGTGGACAGTTAGCTGTCAGAAGGCATTCGATGACCTAAAGCAGGCCATGTGCACTGCACCTATTCTCAAGAGTCCAGACTACTCCAAGCCATTCATTGTCCAAACAGATGCTTCTGAGTTGGGTGTGGGAGCTGTTCTATCTCAGCTGAATATTGATGGTCATGACCAGCCCATTGCTTTTATAAGCAGAAGGCTGACCCCTAGAGAGAAACGTTGGTCAGCTATTGAGAGGGAGGCCTTTGCTGTGGTTTGGGCCCTGAAGAAGTTGAGGCCATACTTGTTTGGTACTCACTTCAAAGTTCAGACCGACCATAAGCCCCTCTTATGGCTAAATCAAATGAAGGGTGAAAAACCCCAAACTTCTTAGGTGGTCCATTTCCCTACAGGGGATGGACTTTACAGTGGAGCACCGCCCAGGAACTGACCATGGTAATGCAGATGGTCTCTCCAGGTACTTCCACTTAGAGCAAGAAGACTCACCTGGTCAAGGTTAGTTTAATGTCCCTAAGTTGGGGGGGGGGGGGGTTATGTAGGAGAGTGGGGTCTGCAATCCCATGGCCACCCCAGATTTTTGCTTTTTGCTTCACTGATTTACGACTTTCCCTGGCTGTGGGCCTGCTAATCAGACCCACAGCCTAGCTGTTCTCTCTCTAAATTACAACCATGTACCTTAGGTGCATTTTACCAATTGGTACTGGGCCACATTATCAGTCCCTGTACAGCATACCTTAGGTTTCCAGGGCATAGGTGTACCCAGGGCCTACGAGGGGCTGAAGCATGTATTATGCCACCCCTGGCTGGCCACCCAAACAGACACAACTGGCTGCACGACAGCTGGGGCAAGGTGGTGTAAACACCCTTTGCTTTAGATATTGTATTCCTATATCTAACCCTAAAATGGACACATATATTCCTATCAGTCACTCCTATGGCAGGCCTTATCAATCCTGAAGGCAGAGTGCTTGGAATTATGTGAGATGGTGCTCTGGCATGAGCTGAGCCCGTTTGCAGCTTGCGGAACCAAGTCCAAATAGCTGTTCCATGATAACGCTATACCATATACTCTTAAGTGCATTATAATCCTCGCGGTTAAATGCTAACTTTGGTATAGCTTTATCAAAACATGTCGAGTAAGGTGTCATACGAATTGGAATACTAACCCCTCGCCAATTCTGGCGACGGGGTTAGCATTCCACCCTTCTAGAGGGACACGACATGTATGTAACTGTGAACCCCGGTTAAAGTCAGACATAGCCTCAGCTCCACAAAATGGATGCTGCCACCGAGACACAAGTCTGCCTTCCTGCTGCTGGGAGTCCTTCCAGCAACGGAGGCATGGACAAAGGGTTCCTGTCAGGGGCGGTGCCAGCACCATCCCAGACAGGATTTTGTGTATTCCAGGTAGGCAGGGCTGAAAGGAAGGGGACTGCAAGTGGCACCCCGGTGCTCACTGTGCATATGCTGGCTCAAACCAGTTCCTGGGGCACACCAGCCCCTGAGCTGGGGAGAGACCGGACAAAGGAGAGGGGTGTAACCACCCCCCTCCTAGTCCCACCCATAGGGCAGGACTTAGTCGCGTGCCAGCCCCTTTTCTTAGTATAAAGATAGGAGCAGGCCCCCTTCCCAAATTAGATAATTCTGAATCTTGAAACTACTTTCCACGAAAGGAACTCTTGACTCTTCTGAAGACTCTCCCTTGTGGCTAAGGAGTAGCCACCCTGCACCAGCAGGCACCATCGAAGCTCTTGCGGTTTGCTCAAGTCCATCCTCCGGATCAAGACTGCCCAGCTCGACGAGACCCGGATTCCCTGCCATCTCTGACCTCTACCTACATCATCCAGCACAGCTGAGATTCGTGGGTGCGACGAGACCCGTGGGACCGGCCATCTTCAAGACCTGCACGACGCTTCTCCAGCACGACCCCCGAGAGACCCTCGAGTAAGTGCATTGGGGTTTGAGAAGCCCTAACCCTAAGCAGCTCCAGCTCCGAAGTCCAGCCTCCCAGCATCCACGAGATCTGCGTGGGGCCCTTCTGCTTCCTTGCTGCTTGCCACGTTGTCCGGTCACTTGCCCGTTGGCTAGTGACCCTCTTGACGACGTACCACGACGATTTCACCGCTAGTCTGGTTGCTCCAGACTGGCCCTTGCTCCCCTCCAACAGAGGAGCACCCTGGACCCTCCTGGTCCACTCCAGACGCCATCTTGAGTCCACCGCGTGGGCTTGCCTTTGCCAAGGCTTGTTGCTCCAATCCTGGTTTCAGCAGCGCCGACAGCAGACACCCTCGTGGGAGAGCTCGCCCCTCCATCCTGGTCGCCGACAACGCCTCCTGGTCCGAGAGACTGCAGAGCCAAGCGTCGCCCACTCACCTGGTCGAGGTGCCCTCATCCGGTGCCATCCTGGTGCCCATCTGATCACTGGCTAGTGATCAAGAACTGAGTCCCCTCTGCTTTCAGGTCATCTTCGACTCCGATCCAGGCTTGGGTCCCATCGAACTTCATCACTGGTCGCCTGCCAGCAACTTCTTCTTTCAGGCTCCATAGACTGTAACGAGGATTCCCGACGTCTTTCGAACCCTATGCATCTGCAGCCCCTGGGCTAGGTAACTCGAGCATTTCGGTGCTCCCACGTAGGTTCACTATCTAAGTGTCCAGATCCTTTTTCGTTTTCAGCCTAACTGCTCGGATTCGTCCGATAACACTAACTTTACGAAATCTAGCATCCATAGACTTCTTCCCGCATCCCGCGTGAGAGTGCACACTCTGCACCCGATCTCCCTAGACCTCCTGCTCGTAATCTTTTTCAGTAGAGTAATTCTAGCGATCCTGAAGCCTCTGGATCTTGTTACTTACCTGCTAGTATTTCGCATCCCACTTTTGTAGTATATGGTTTTTCGTGCCCCTCGGGCATTTGTGTAAATTGTGCAACTTAAAGTATGTTCATAAGAGTTTTGTATTGTGCTTAGCTCCCTGACTCAAAGAGTTCAGGGTAGAACTGTTATTAATAAATATCCTATATTTTTATAACAACTTGTGTGGTGTCCTTTCACTTGGTGTTCAAGGGGTATATGTGATGGTAAAACAGCTGGCTTAACACGCCCTCTAGAGATTAGCCTGAAGCCTGCTCGTGTCCATGCTACTAGGATAGCTGGTCTGAAAGGTTGACTTACAACCAATCATCAATAAGGGTTGTTTGGTATGATACAAAGTGATAACTAGAATAGTGAGCACTATATATCAGGCCAACTTCTCACAATCGTATGTTGCAAAACCCTGGACCCCACTTCCTTTTAGCGCCCAGGTTTCCTGCAACATACAGATATCATGTGAAGCCATAAAAGAGCCCCACTCTGGGATGGGCAATTTATTCTTAAGACCCGCCACATTCCAAGAGAGGATTTTAACCTGGGCAACCGACGGGTCTTGTTTGGTTGGTTCACAATCCAAGGCACCAGAAGGGTCATTAATAGTAAAAGTGCTAGGAGCTGTGCCCAACTCAGACTCACAATTCAGTAGGGGTTGGTCATCAGGGGAAATGATAATTGCCGGTTGAATAGATTGTTCTGGTATCAGGACTTGCGCTAGGGGGCTAGGCTTAGTATTTGCATCTTGATTCTCATTGGCAAAGCGCATGTTAATAGGGAGTCCCGTTTGTCAATCGCAATCGTCGAAGCCTGAAAGGGCATCGAACCTATTTGCGACTTCCAGCGGGGTAAATGATAACAGGTGGTCCATCCTCCTATTTCCTAGCAAATGGTCCATCCTCCTAGCTCCATTTCTATGGCTCCTGGGTGGTACAGTTTCCCACCCGAATAAATTTTCAGCAGTCATAGAATTTGGTGCCTGCATCATGTACCGGTTATTAAATGGTATAGATGATTGAGTCTGAGGGAATACCATAGCCCCGGGATAGGGTATAGGGTTCACTAGAGATCTTGGATAAAAATAGGTCAGGTCACAAGGAACAATAGAATTACCTATGTTCCCAGGAATCCAATTTAGAATGTATCTAACAGCTCCAGGATCTCTGAAATTGATAACAATTAGATCCCCCTTTATGTTTTTCACTCTGCTTCTCAACCAGGGAAGTCGCCGAACATGCAAAATGTCTCCATTAATGTTAAAAG
This sequence comes from Lissotriton helveticus, assembly GCF_964261635.1. Lineage (NCBI taxonomy): Eukaryota > Metazoa > Chordata > Amphibia > Caudata > Salamandridae > Lissotriton > Lissotriton helveticus. The sequence continues at coordinate 826,189,451 of NC_136067.1, read as the reverse complement.
GAAGTGGTCGATTTTGCCTAAGCCAATGCATGGTTTTGTTTTTTAGCTGAAAAAACCCTTCCCTCCTGCCTTCCTCTAGTTTTGGGACTCCCTTAAGGACAACCACAAAAGGAACCGCTCCAGGGGGTAGTTCAACTTGACGCCCCCTGTATTTCTCTGCCCTAGATGGACTAATAGTTCCCCTCTCCCCTCACATTTTTCCTGTGGAAGATTTATTCCCTGCCTTGGAGACTTCACTAACATCATGTGGTAATGTATGTTGAACCGTTTTAGGGGGTATTGCCTTCTGTTTATTAGAATTCGAAGGCTTACTAGTTTTATTTGTACCCGTCTCAACAACAGCGGTAGGGGATAACAATATAGCTGCGGGGGGTGGGACTGGCTTCGAAGCGCCCTTAAATAATCCAGCATTATTACTGATAACCAGCTCTATGTCCCCCAGCCGTTGTTCCACTCTCTTTAGCCTCTCTATTATGGGTAGGATAAATGACCTAATTAGATGTTCAAAACTTTCAAGGGAGACAGGGCTTCCTTAGGCGGGCAACATAGAGGAGTAACTGAACCTGGTGGAGTCGGTACAGTCATTATTGGGGCATTAGAAATTAGTGCTGTGTCCGTGGGAGCCATTGGTGTTGGAACAGTTGGTACAATGGCCTTTAAGGTAGATGCAGTTATTACATTCGCCTTAATGGTCTTGCCATAGTCAGAGTGGCTAATCTTACTTCTTTGCGGATCACCACCCTTCTTCCTTCTTTTGTTTGGTGGCGGACCATAGGCTTTAGGCGTGACTGATTTCCTAACCTTTTTTTTTCCTTACGATCTCAGCTATAGGTACAGATGGCTCAACTATCACATCTGTTCCTGCAATAGAATCATAACTGCGCAAGGCCTACTGTGTGCATTTATTTTTATTTTTTAATGCTTTCCCCCTAGTAACCACTGCTGGACGTCAACGTAGAAAAAAGGCCACTATAAGCATGTGCGATTATCTGAGACTGAAGAGGTCTGGTATAAACTCAGCACAACTACAAAGTAAATCAATAAACAAAGTATTTAAGAATAAAATATGCACACAAATTCATGTCTTTTCATCTGCTGCATGCATGCATGGCCATCGTTCATTCCCGAATTTATACAATTATTAAACGTGGTTTAAAGAGAAGGAAGGGGTTTCATTTAAAAAGGGGTGGGCTGAGTTTCAGTTTAGGCTCTAAAATTGATACAACAGGCTCTCCATCTGAGATGTTGCCAAGTTTTCTAATAATTGAATGTATTGGTCAGCACCTCAATTATTATTCAAGTAATGAAAGCGATCAAATGATCTTGCAAATCAAATGCTGACAATGCTTTTGCACTGTACACAGTACTTTGTAAATCTCTTTTATTAATGCCTTAACAGCTAATAGATCAATGATAATAATGGTTGTGGATTGATAAAGCTCCAAAAGCTATGTATCAATTCTTAGACCGACACAGACGTAAATAAATATCTGACCGATATGTTAATTAAGCCAATTAAGCAGCTGGATATTAGCCTTTTTAAGTGCAGCACTATGAAAGGATAAACAATACGTCATTAAACTTTCCCTAAATACACAAATTGTTATTTGTGAAAAATAAGCTATCCAGTATTTTGGAGAAAAAAAGTATTCTGTCTCTGAAAAAAAACAGTGGCAAATATAGATCGTAGATGGCCTGACGCATTCTTCCCACACACATGCACCATGTAACCAATTTGTTGCATTTCTGTATCACATCTGTTGGTCACATACACTAGGCTACAACTATAAGGAAGAACAAGATCATCTCTACAAAAGAGTCTTGCTTGAACATCCGGTTCCAGAGGAGGTAATGGCAGATGTCAATAGCCATGCATTGGATGAAAAACAGGGGTAATTATCAATTGATCGAAGGAGTCAATATGGGTATGAAACAGATCCTCCAACTACAGGGATTGGGAAGATGTTCATAGAATACTGAAGAATTTCGCACCTCTGGCTGTGGTGGGGTGAGAGGACACATTTTTAAAGCCTGGCCACACTAGAAAAGCAGACTGCAGAACAAGCAAAGAGCAACCTAGTCTCTTAGAAATCAGACGACATCAGAGCAGCGCATACCACAGCAGCCAAAAATGCAGCGGGATCTTACCAACATCTTAAAATTACTGGCTGTCCAGGGAAGTGATTGAGAAATTTTCAGGAGATTCTGATTCCTAGGTTGGATCTATATGCATTGAAACTGCAAGCTGGAGTTCAACATTTGTCATGGTCCCTGAATCCCAAAGTGTTTATACTGGCTACCCTCTCATGTACCTGGAAGAATGGGCACCTAAATGCATTGATCTGGTACTCCCATTTCGGACCAGATTGTCTTGGTTTCACCTCCTACACTCTTTCAGCTTCCCCCTGCCACTCATGTTGACTTGATTCCAACTTCAGATTATACTGAGGCTTTACCTTTAGTCTGCTGTTTGAGAGGCAGTAAAGAGTAGGGTTCTTGCTGTAAAATAAACCAGATATCCCTCTACGCTTAGCCTGTGTTGATTAACAAGTCCTCTCTCAAGCTCAGTGTTTAAAATAGAGGCTTACATTTAGCCTCCCCTGATCCTTTAATCTCTGTTGGATGAGTACAGAAAAGGTTATGTGATGCTAACTGTAAGGAAAAACAAGCAGTGATTGACACATTCCGATATACCTAGAGCTCCTTGGACGATATTAAGCATTACTGCGTCCTCTTGTATTTCCTTGTCTACCTAATTTCAATGAGATTTTGCTCTCTGGAAACCACCTCGGATGTCGCAGTTACTGTAACAAGCATCATCCTTTTAAAATTTTGAAGAAGTTCCCAGAGATGCTTTCAGTCAGAACGGTCTTTTTAGTGGCAATAACATTGGTCAGATACCTAGGGCAAATAAGAGCCATGTGAAGTAGAGAACCCAACTGAGCTGTTTCCTGAAGCTCTAGCTTTTTGGATTGGTCTCTCTTGTCTGCAAAATGTTTATTTTAGCTTGCACTTAAGTTGGGACTCACCTTTGATTTCCTAACCCTTTGATTTTAAGAGGAGAATCTCCACTGGTAAGAAATCCACAAGGCCGCCTGTTAAAAAAAAAAGTCTGAGTTTGTAAAGAATGGAGCCCTACTAAAAATAGTATCACCTGAATCGATTCTTAGCTGGAGGATAAGTTTGGCGAATTCTATAGCTTGCAAGTTAGCTACAGTTCCATTTCCTCCCCAGCTGCATGGTTGTCCTGTTAGAGTAAAGTAGTTTCTCCATTTACAGTTTTATGACTAATTACTGATTGTAAATTAGCAATTCTCAGGTGTATACATGCCAGTTGTTCAACACCAACTACTTTATCACACTTACTTTGACCTGATGTTACTTCCCACCACTGTTACTTTGACTTGACCTTTACTGTCTAACTATTCCAACTGCAGGCCTAGTTGATGTAAGGGCCTTGTTTATTTAAGGATGTCTGAAAGTAACGGTATGGTGCAGTAATGATAAGGGGATGTAAAGGAGGTGGAATATTTCTTGAGGCCTCTACAGAAGGTTTTTGGGTACTATCCTCGGTTTCATGCTGAGGGTTGGTTAAAATATGGATGTGTACCGAAGGAAGTTACAGTTCTTTATTGGCGTTACATGTCACAACATATTACAGAAGCTCTTATACTTCCTAATTTTCCTAAGAAACGTAAGCCAGGTCCTCCTCAAGTGTTGCAGTAAAAAATGTTATTGTTGAAATTAATTAAATTAGAGGACTTACTGTCGCTGTTTTACCCCTTTGTGGACCGAGTGCTTGACGGGTTTGATTTTTTGTATTCAACACCAGTATCATACTAATCACGGATGTGGGACGTTTATGACTTTCTAAACTTACTGGTTAAGTGGTTAGTGAAGTTAGTAAATAACTTTCACATTTGTTTTGTTTGTAAAACGCACTTTTTGCAAAGTTAAGCACTTCACTGACATCAACTACTAACATCATTTACACGTTAGGTCTATTTTGGCTTCAGTCCATTTTGAAGTTGCTACGTTATGGCTTCAGTCCATTTTGAAGTTGCTACGTTAAGGTGACTAACTTGTGACACATACGCGCACAAGACGGTAATGGATGTTGTAAAACTATTGAAACCCATAAAAACAGGAACTATGCCGTTCAGTGAGACGCGTCTTCCTCTTTCAGTTGGTCACAACCAGTAATCCAATGATGTGACTGCGCAATACAATCATTTACAGAAAGAACATATGCATTAACAAGAAGAAACAAGCATTTACACTGCAATAGGTCTCACAGAAAAAGCGCTTCGACGCCTCGTCAGGTGTAGTAAGCACTATATAAATGCAATTACAATACAATACAATACATTCGCGAGAGTTTAAGCTATTTGCATTGTAAATGACAATGCCTTTCATTTATCCGTTTTGGTAATTAACACATACATAAAAGGCAATGTCATTTACAATGCCCGTAGCTCAAACTCTTGTAAACGTGAGACCTTTTTCATTTAAAAGAAGCAGTCGCTATTGTCCCGGCCTGCTTGGAAAGTGAAAGTGCGCATGGCGCGCTGAATGTTGCAGGAACGCATGTCATGCCTGCAGTAGGAGAAACTCATTAAAGAAAATAGTGCTTACAGACTAAATAAGATCGACTGTGTAATAACCTAAGTGGAGTGGTGTGACTCACTGGTTAAAGGCGGCAGACCCGGAAGCAGAGAACGGCCCGGGACCAGGGTTCAATTCCCGACACGGCAGGGTCGTGGACCAGGGTCAGCGGACTCGACAACTCTCGCCTCGGTGCCTACTCTAACGAGGGATCACACTCGGCAACTCTGGGCATTAAGCTTGCCTCATCTCTACAACGGCCCCCCACAGACGCCGGGGATGCCTGGTTTCACCTTGGAGATACCCAGAAGGGACCATCTCACAGGGAAAGCCAGGACGGGTTCCCCAGCGGTCTCCAGCGCCGGGACGCTTACGGGCAGCTGTGCGCTTTACAAGTCCAACACATTTACATTTACATAACAGAAGTAAAAGGGCCAGTCCTCATGGGAGGTTACAAATTAAGACAAGGGGGTACTAAGGATGGACTGACAAGCCCATTAAAGAATCAGAAGCCAGCATAGACAAAGGACAATGGCACAAGCCAAAGAAAAATATGGGGAGAGTTTCAAGGCCATACTGCAATACAGCATGCCTCGCTGAGCAGCGCATGCGCTACCCAGGCTCAAACAAAAAACTAACAATTTCTGGTCAGCTTAACTCTCCAACCTGTCCATAACCTCCTTAACCCCCCTCATCTACAGTGGTGTAGCGAAGGCTCCTTGATTTAACCGTGAAATAGTCCACCTGTCACTAGTTTAGTGGAAAAATACAGCCTTATTTGAGGTACGGGGGACCCCTCTCAAACCTGGGCCCCGGTGCACTGCACCTGCTGCACTAATGATGGATACGCCTCTGCTCATCCAACGAGCCATGTCCCACCACTTCAAATCTACCATCTGCCTCCTTCAATAGCAATCCTCTAAACTCCCACCAATTACTCATACATTTTAAAGCCAATCTTCAGGTCTACTCTCCTATTCTCATGCAAGCCGTTGAAAGCCATCTCCTGACTTACCTCAAATTAATCCTTCTGACTGTACTAAACTACACCTGCTTGACTTCACCACCCCTAACCAGGCGCGGTGCGTCCATTGGGGCGTAGGGGCGAAGCCCCACTAAGCCCCATGGACCCACCACGTCGTCACTAGAAGCCAAACACAATTATTTTAAAAAATCGCGCTATCTGCCGGCCGGGAAACCGGGAGACACCCGACCTTCCCGGAGTGCGCAAGGGGGGGGGGGGTGGGGGGGGGGGAGGGAGGATCGGGCTGCTGCAGCTGCGCAAGTGTATTTTTGGGCACAATCATGCCCGCGCATGCGCAGATCGTTTTCTTGTGAATTCCCCCTTAGAGAGAGGACCAGGGGGCGGGCCGCAGCCCCCGGGGTTACACAGGGCGATTGGGCGAGGAGTCATGGTGCCCCCCCAGCCAATCCTGGCGCAGGATTGGCTGGTCACTACATAGCCCGGTTACATAACCCCTGACGGATAGCACGGCCGACTTTGGTGCTGGGAAACCAGGTTCGAGCCTCTTATCGAACCATAAAAATGTATACATGACTTACTTTGGTGTTAAATAAATAGATATTATAAAAAACAAATAAAAATGATGTTCCGACTAAGGTGTGAAATTGGTGTTGAATAAATACATGTTTTTAAAAACAATTAATATTAATCATGTATCATTGGTGCTGGAGTACAAGGTTCGAGACTGGTATTAAACACTGACAAGCTGTGTGCTAAGTTATATGGTCATAAAATACATGAATGATGGATGCAGGATGGGTGGATGCATGAATGGATGCAGGATGAATGATGGGTGAATGGATGGGTGGATGCATGAATGAATGATGGATGCAGGATGGATGCAGGATAGGTAGATGAATGAATGATGGATGCAGGGTGGATGGATGGGTGCATGAATGAATGATGGATGCAGGATGGATGGATGATGGATGCAGGATGGATGCAGGGTGGATGGATGGGTGCATGAATGAATGATGGATGGATGGGTGGATGCAGGAATGGATGCAGGGTGGATGGATGCATGAATGAATGAATGATGGATGTTGGATGGGTGGATGGATGGGTGGATGAATGAATGATGGATGCAGGATGGGTGGATGGATGGGTGCATGAATGAATGATGGATGCAGGATGGATGGGTGGATGGATGGGTGCATGAATGAATGATGGATGCAGGATGGGTGGATGGGTGGACACATGAATGGATGTAGGATGAATGATGGGTGGATGAATGGATGGGTGGATGCATGAATGAATGATGGATGGATGCAGGATGGATGGGTGGATAGATGGGTGCATGAATGAATGATGGAGGCAGGATGGGTGGATGGATGGGTGGACACATGAATGGATGCAGGATGAATGATGGGTGGATGGATGGGTGGATGCATGAATGAATGATGGATGCAGGATGGGTGGCTGAATGAATGATGGATGCAGGATGGATGCAGGGTGGATGGATGGGTGCATGAATGAATGATGGATGCAGGATGGATGGATGGGTGGATGCATGAATGGATGCAGGAATGGATGATGGATGGGTGGGTGGATGGATGGGTGGGTGGATGGGTGGATGCATGAATGAATGATGGACGGATGGGTGGATGGATGGGTGGATGAATGAATGATGGATGATGGATGGGTGCATGAATGAATGATTGATGCAGGATGGGTGGACACGAATGGATGCAGGAATGGATGCAGGATGGATGATGGATGGGTGGATGGATGGGTGGATGGATGGGTGGGTGGATGGATGGGTGGGTGGATGGGTGGATGGGTGGGTGGGTGGATGGATGGATGGATGGGTGGGTGGATGGATGGATGGATGGGTGGGTGGGTGGATGGATGGATGGATGGGTGGGTGGATGGATGCATGAATGAATGATGGATGGATGGATGCAGGATGGATGGGTGGATGGATGGATGGGTGGATGGATGGATGGATGGGTGGATGCATGAATGAAAGATGGATGCAGGATGGATGGGTGGATGGATGGATGGATGGATGGGTGGATGCATGAATGAATGATGGATGCAGGATGGATGGATGGGTGAATGCATGAATGAATGATGGATGCTGGATGGATGGGTGGATGCATGAATGAATGATGGATGCAGGATGAATGCAGAATTGGTGGATGGATGGGTGGGTGGGTGGGTGGGTGGATGGGTGGATGCATGAATGATGTATGGATGGATGCAAGGTGGTTCGGGCTCGCTCGCTGCGCTCGCTCGCTGCAATATGCAAATTAGTTTACGGCCCACCACTTTCAAATGTCACCAAACGCCCCTGCCCCTAACCATCTACCGTTCTCACCACCCCTCTCCTGCTTGCCCTGGCCCCACAGCATTATGCTTCCTGCCTTCAGCCGTCCCTGCCTTTGGCCTACTCTAACCACAGCCTTCATCTTTATCTTGCCCACCATCCCTTAGCACTCACTGAATCCCTTAGCGTCCTCCTCCTGCCTGTTCTCTTCTCTCCCTCTACTTGCCCATACTCTCCATGCCTCTCCACCGCACTTACCTCCTGCTCAAGTGCCAAGGAGAGGTTGTTCATCTGCTCCTGCAGCAGGCTGTACTCGGGCTGACAACTTTGGCAGGGGCGCGGGGGCCGGGCGCTGAGCATCAGGCAGGCGGTGAGGGCGGCGCTGCTGTTGGCCAGGGAGCGTAGGAGGTCGCAGCAGGGCTCGGGCTGCAGCATGAACGGACTAGAAGAACTGCACTGCACAAGTGGGCCGTCCCCGGGACCAAGACAGAAAGCGGCGGCGTCAGAGGCGCTCAGCAGGGACAGCGACAACTCCTCTGTTTGAGTCAGCGAGGAGACATACTGGTTCCAGCCAGACGCGGAGCCCAGGAGCGCCTCTACCAGCAGGAGAAGCAGCGGCACCATCCTCGCAGCCCTGGGAATAACTCTTCCGCCCGAGACCCACAGAATACAGCCCGGGACACTCACTTCCCAATCATCTCGTGCTGCTGCTGCTGTCAATACGAGCACGTGACCGCTCAGCTGGCATCGTTACTCACACCATCGACACAAACGAAGGACTAGGAACACTTAAACATGAAGCGGCCATGTCGGAGTGGTGTTACTCTTCCAATTTATTTAGTGCATTTTTATATCGCGCGGACATTACCCGAAGGTGTCAGAGCGCTGTACAATAGGACCAGTTACATTACATGAGAAAAGTGTTACATGTTGTAAATACCTTTTAGATTAACAGGGCATCCTGTGTAGCCCTTCCTTTGTGTTGTATAACTTCCCCCTTCTAGAATGTATGCCTGATTCCAATGTCTGAGCTCAATCTGTTATATTCCAGACTTTACAGTTGAAGTCCGGTCAGCAGGCGAGGTGGACGTGCAGTCTTTGTTGTGAAATGAAATTGAAGAAATTCCAGAAGAAAAAGATTGAATTATAAGGAACTTTATTCTTGAAGTGAAAGAGCTTGTGCGATGAGCGGTGACTGCTCAGAGTCACGGTGAATTCTATGGCAGGACGGAGGCTTCGATTATGCTTTCTCTAATTCCTTTACTGACAGAAACAGCAGCCAATCAGTAAACAGTAAAGAAAAGAACTACAATACCCATGAGTACTCTGGAAGTATATATAGGGTTACAGAGGTCATAACTTTCTCTTTCTTTGCTGCTGCGCAGCCAGTTAAGTACATTTGATATTCTTACATTGTTATTCTTACTCACTGTTTGCTTTGCTTGCATGGTGTGTTTGCCAGCGCTTTCGCGCATACTTGGTTAATTGACAGCTTTGTGCGCTTCTTTGTTTTCTTTGCGCATGCTTGCTTAATTGGTGGCGCGTTCGGCGCTTTGTTCTCCGCGGTCTTCCGCGGCTTGTGTTTTCGGCTTCGGTCGTGGTTTGAGAGCGCGTGTGTTCGCCTCTCTTCTGGACGCGCTGTGTCGCGTCCTTGTTTACAGTGGAGCTGGAGTTGACAGGGGCTGGAGAGACGCGCGTGTGTCGCGCGTCCCTCCTATCGGCTGGCTGCTGTCACGCATGCGCGTCAGCGTCCAAAATAAACGCATTCCTGTGGCGTTTTGCGTCTCCTCAGGCATTCAAGGAATTTGGAGACTCTGGTTTGCCGTGCCCACATTTTTGCCTGCCGCTTGAGCCCTGTGACGCTCCTGTTATTTTCTAAATTGCAGGGGTTGTAAACTACACGCATAGGCTCTGCCTAGAGTGGTTCCATTGCATTTTGGTGCAAGCCCTCCCTCCACTTCGATTTATCCTGCGTGTCAGGTCTGTTGTCTGGCTTGCACTAGGGGTTCCACTCCCCCAAATTTGGCTTTGGCCTCTAAATATTTGGACTTTGTTCATATTTTATTCCAATTGGGCACTACTGTTCCACATTAGGAAATGGCTGGCTATTATCATGAGGAGGAGTACGACTACTTTGATGAAGGGGAACCCTCTGCGTCCATGGATGACTTCATGGGTCAAGCTTTGTTTCAGGCGATTGCGCCTTTGAAGAAACACTTGTCTGACTATGCTGCCCAGCAGGGATGGCTTCCTCCTTCCACTGGTCGCAGTGGGAAGTCGCCCAAAAATCCACATCGCTCAGCCTTTGTTAAGTTGGCGAAGTCTATGTCCTCAGTGTCAGCCGTAGTCTTCCTCGGGATCTGATGTGAAGATATAAGGGCCAACCTCTCGATACCTCCAATTCTGATTGTAATAATTACACAGAATATTGAAGTGATCAAGCGGGGGGAATTAGGGAATTAGGAAAGGAACTGCGGGGAGGAAGATCTGAAAAGGAAAAGTTATCGTTGCGAGTTTTCTTAATGCTTCACTCGACCCTTAGACAATTGTAATAACAAAATAATTTCTGTTGTCTATAAAAAGTTTGTTATCAGCTTTGCACTTTAACTAACAACGTGCTCCCAAAAGGAAATAACACCAAAGAAGCTTGCGACTTATTAATCTTGTAAATAGGCTCTTTACAATCTGTGCAACTTCTTTTGTTGTATTTTAAGCACATCAGCAAATTATCACTTTCAATAAAATCTCAACATAAGCATAAATGGCGAATAACTGTTCAAAATTTGCGACCATACAATTGAGAATTGCGACCAGGCAAATTAACAAGCTTCTCGATTTATCCAAAGAACCATGAACATCTCTTAAACTTTAATCAAGACAAATATTTGCTCTCTTATATTTTTCCATAAAATATCTCAAAGGAACTTTGCGCTAATGTTTTCCAAAATCAGAATAAATATGCTTTTTTTACACTTTTGATGTTTAAATTAACCTTAAATTGAAAGTTTTCACTTTCTCCTACCTGTAGAGTACGACCTACTCTACTTAACTGAAGGGTGTGGCAGCCTCTCTGGATACCCGGAATCAGTCTTCCTCTCACTGCAGCTCTTGTTCGGAAAAAGACTCTCCAAACTGGTTACCTGCTGTCAAAGACACAAACGATCTGCAAAAGACTGCTAACAAACTCCTTCCAGAAGATTCCCCAAGTTGGAGCACCTGGAAACAGCTGCTACACCACCAAAATCCTCAGAATAGTGAGCAAAGGGGATTGGGTGTGGTCGCGTACATCAACGTGACCACGTTCCGTGTTTTCCCGTAAGAAATGCGACGTCTTGCCAAATCTCACGCATCTCGCGGACGCGTTCAGGTTGCCAAACCTCACGCATCTCGCGGACGCGTTCAGGTTGCCGAATCTCACGCATTAGGCGGACAGAGGTACATTAAACTATTGTTCTAGCTACACTTGTGCCACCAACGACCCCCCAAAGGAAAATAGTGCATTTTGCCACACAGGAAGTGCTTGGGACACCTGAGGGCGGGCCCTAGACCGCAAGCCGCCCTAGTAGTCCTGACAGTATTCCCCCCTCCCAAGAGCGGTCTAGGGCCCGGCTTCGAAGGATGAAGGAGATGGAATCGCCGCACAATGCGAGGAGCATGAATGTTCTCAGCTGGTTCCCAAGAGTCATTATCGGATCCATACCCTTTCCAGGACACAAGATACCATAGCTTGGCACCTCTGCGCTTAGAGTCCAGTATAGACTGCACTTCATACTCCCAATTGCCATGAACCAAAATTGGAGCTGGTCTGAGTTTTATATCCTGTCTAGCTGGCTTTAACAAGGACGTGTGAAACACAGGATGAATTCGCAAGGTTTTGGGAAGTTTTAGTTTATATGTTACTGGATTAACTTGACGAAGTACTGGATATGGGCCGATAAATTTGGGATGAAACATGTTTTTGTGTTTAAAATGCAAATTCTTGGTAGACAGCCATACTTTATCTCCAGAAGTATACTCTGGTCCTGAACGATGATGTTTATCATATTGTGCTTTGTATTTATCTTTACTGTGTAATAATCGTTCGTGAATCTTTTGGTGAACCGTCTGCATGAGTTGTACAGTATCTTGTACCGCAGGTGCACTGGTCTCATCTTTGGGCAGGGTCAAAGGAATAGTCTTTGGTAGGTATCCATAAAGAGCTTCAAAAGGAGAAGATCCAGTACAAGAATGAGGTGAAGAATTATAAGCTATCTCAGCAATCCACAGCAAATCCAACCAGGACCGTTTGGAATCTTCAACATAACACCTTAAGTATTGTTTTAGTGTTTGATTTAATCGTTCTGTTTGGCCGTCAGTTTGCGGATGGTAACTGGTGGACATGTTTGATGTGATTTGTAAACTATGACACCATTGCTGCCAAAACTTAGATGAAAACTGAGATCCTCGGTCAGATAATAACACTGAAGGCAAACCATGTAAACGCACTACTTCTTTAAGGAAAATATGTGCTAATTGTCCTGCTGTGGGCAATTTTTTACAAGCTATAAAGTGTGCGTACTTAGTTAGACTATCCACTACTACCAGAATGACTGAATGTTGATTGATCTGTGGAAGATTTGTAATAAAGTCTAACGAAATATAGTCCCATGGTTTGGTTGGTGTTGGTAAAATCTGTAATAAACCCTTTGGTTTACTATGATCTGTCTTAAATCTTGCACAAGTTTCACAATTTTGAGTTCTCTTTGTAACATCTTTCTGTAAATTTGGCCACCAGAACAACTTTTGTATTTTTTCCACAGTCTTTTTGGGACCAGGATGTCCAGCCATAGGATGAGAGTGCAACCAATTGAACACTGTTTCTTGTAATTCTTTGGTTGGAAGATAAACTTGCTTTCCATGGAAAGGTATGCCTTCTTTGATTGTCTGATTTTCTTTTTTATTCTCCCATTTTTCCCATTGCGAGGGAGGAAAATTCTCATGAATATTTTCTAGAAATTGATCTGCAGACAATATACAGATTACTTTGTCGGGATCTATTATAGCTTGTGGTGCACTTTCAATTCTGTGTAAAGAAGAATCCTTTCTGGAAAGAGCATCAGCTTTTTTATTGTCTTGTCCTGGACGATAAGTTACTATGAAATCATACTCTGCAAAGAACATCATCCATCTTAACTGACGAGGTGTCAACATTCTAGCAGAACTCATAAATTGTAAATTTCGATGGTCCGTATAAACTGTTACTGTGAACTTTGCTCTCATAATATAATGTCTCCACTCTTTGAACGCCTCTAATATGGCAAGCAATTCTTTCTCTGCAATAATGTAGGTTTGTTCTGCTGAGTTCAGTTTTCGAGACATATATGCAACTGGATGCATCTGACCAGTTTTGTGATGCCTCTGAGACAAAAGGGCTGCTATTGCTACGTCTGAAGCATCTGCCTCAATTATGAAAGGTTCATCTACATCAGGATGCTGTAGGATTGGTGCAGCTGTGAAAGCCTTTTTCAATTTCTGAAATGCATCGTTGGCTTCAGAAGTCCATTCAAATTTCACCTTTTTCCTTAGTAATCGAGTGATGGGAGCGACCACTGCAGAGAAATGATCAATGAAACGGCGATAAAAATTTGCAAAGCCTAAAAAACATTGTACATCCCGAACTGAAGTTGGAATGGGCCACTCTGCAACTGCCTGGATTTTTCTATCTGTCATTTTCATACCCGTTGGTGTGAGTAACACTCCCAAGAATTCCACTTCAAAAACATGAAACTCGCATTTAGATAATTTGCAATATAGATTGTGTGATTGCAATGTGCTCAAAACCTTTTTGACATGACCTTCATGTTTTTCCACTGAATCTGAATAGATTAAGATATCATCTATGTAGACGATAACGAACAAATCCAAAAATTCTCTCAAGACATCATTTAAGAAAAATTGAAAGGCCGCTGGTGCGTTACATAGGCCAAACGGCATTACCAAATATTCAAACAAGCCATAACGAGTTTTAAATGCAGTTTTCCACTCGTCGCCTTGTCTGATTCGCACTAAATGGTAAGCTCCTCTCAGATCTAGCTTTGTATAGATTACTGCGGTCTTAACTTGATCCAAGAGGACGGGAATGAGTGGCAAAGGATATTTATTTTTGATCGTAATTTTATTCAACGCCCTATAATCGATGCAAGTTCTCAATTCCCCATTTGCTTTCGGGATGAAAAACAAAGGGGAGGCTGCTGGTGACTTAGAAGGGCGGATAAAACCATTCTCCAAGTATTGATCCAGATATTGTCATAATTGCTGATTTTCATTTTCAGACAGAGCATATATTCTACAATTTGGTACACAAGACCCTGGTATAAGATCAATCTGACAATCGTAACTGCGATGAGAAGGAAGAATTGCTGCCTTTTCTTCACTGAAGACTTCTTGATATTTTTTATATACTGTGGGTAGAATTGTTTCTTTTTCTTCTGCCGTTGCGATTTGACTAACAATTGTTTTGAAAGAATTTAAACAGGTAGAATGACAAAATTCGGAATGAAATACAAGTTCTCTTTTTTGCCAATCGATCAAAGGATTATGTAGACATAGCCAAGGCATTCCTAGAATGAACCCATACTGGGGAGCTTGGATGACGTCAAACTGAACCTCCTCCAAATGTCTTTGTCTCTTTGAATCTTCACAAATCATAGTCACTTTTGACGTCTGCATAGTTATTGGCCCTCTGGACAAGATTTTCCCATCTACTGCCTGTACGATTTCAGGTGTTTCTTTTTCTTCACAGATTATGCTTAATCGTAGTGCAGTTTCCAAATATACAAAGTTTCCAGTGGCTCCTGAATCTATTAATACTTCCATTTGCCAGATCTTTTTAGTTACCTGTATTTGGACCGCTAAGCGAAAGTGAGATTTATAATTGGTCACACAAGAGTTTATAGAAGGGTAAGCAATGGTTCCCAAGAGATCCCCCTCTAAACATCTTGGGCATGCTAGTTTTCCGACTGTTGATTTGTTTTTTCAATAGCTGCCACTTTGTTAACATTTGAAAACTTGTTCTTAGGCTTCACCATACAGTCTTTCACAAAATGTCCTTTTCTACCACAGTAGAGACATTGACCATTTTTACGTCTGCTGTCCTTTTCCTCTTTTGACAGTGGTTGTCGAAGGGTTCCTATCTCCATAGGCTCAGGACTTGATTCGGACTGTGCAAACTGTGTTCTTGATCTACTATCAGCTTTCCCAATAGGTTTGTCACCTTTTTTCTTATCAGTTCTTCTTTCTGAAAGTCGGTGATCTAAACGTAAAGTTAAATTTATCAAATCTGAACAAGCTGTAGGTTGCGGGTCAATTTGGGCTAGAACATCCTTTAAATCGTCTTTCAATCCCTGATAGAAAAGAGCGGCTCTCTTTTCCTCCGGCCAAGAAGTTTCTGCTACAAGTCTATTAAAATGTGATAAATAAGTGATGAGGTCTCTGTTTCCTTGTTTTAACTGAAGTAGTTCTCGATCTGCAGATAATGTTACTGTTCGTCTATCAAACACCTTCTCGAATTCTTCTATAAAGCGTTTCCAATTATACAACAATGTGCTGTCTTGTCTAACAAATGGAACAACCCAAATAGCTGCGTCTCCAGACAAGTAAGAGATTAGAAACGCAATTCTAGATTGTGGGGTTGGAAATGCAGTAGGCCTACAAGAAATGTGTAATTCAATTTGTGTTAGAAAGGTTTGTACCTTAGAAGGGTCCCCAGAGAAGCGTTCCGGATTAGCCAAGGGAATCTGAGGTGGAACAGTTACTGATATATTTGTGGAAGCCCTTGCTCCTAAGTCTTGAACATCCTCTGGAAGGGGAGTGTTCTGTAGTTGTATATTATCTACCTTGTTTGCTAATAACGCGGTTGCTTTCATAGTATTTTTTAAATCAGCCTGCATTTTAATAATTACAGCCGTTAAGTCATCGATGGTGGCCATTATGACAACACAATCAGATCAGGAGGAAAATGGTTCGTGGGCTCACTATTCTGTCAGCCGTAGTCTTCCTCGGGATCTGATGTGAAGATATAAGGGCCCACCTCTCGATACCTCCAATTCTGATTGTAATAATTACACAGAATATTGAAGTGATCAAGTGGGGGGAATTAGGGAATTAGGAAAGGAACTGCGGGGAGGGAGATCTGAAAAGGAAAAGTTATTGTTGCGAGTTTTCTTAATGCTTCACTCGACCCTTAGACAATTGTAATAACAAAATAATTTCTGTTGTCTATAAAAAGTTTGTTATCAGCTTTGCACTTTAACTAACAACGTGCTCCCAAAAGGAAATAACACCAAAGAAGCTTGCGACTTATTAATCTTGTAAATAGTCTCTTTACAATCTGTGCAACTTCTTTTGTTGTATTTTAAGCACATCAGCAAATTATCACTTTCAATAAAATCTCAACATAAGCATAAATGGCGAATAACTGTTCAAAATTTGCGACCATACAATTGAGAAATGCGACCAGGCAAATTAACAAGCTTCTCGATTTATCCAAAGAACCATGAACATCTCTTAAACTTTAATCAAGACAAATATTTGCTCTCTTATATTTTTCCATAAAATATCTCAAAGGAACTTTGCGCTAATGTTTTCCAAAATCAGAATAAATATGCTTTTTTTACACTTTTGATGTTTAAATTAACCTTAAATTGAAAGTTTTCACTTTCTCCTACCTGTAGAGTACGACCTACTCTACTTAACTGAAGGGTGTGGCAGCCTCTCTGGATACCCGGAATCAGTCTTCCTCTCACTGCAGCTCTTGTTCGGAAAAAGACTCTCCAAACTGGTTACCTGTTGCCAAAGACACAAACGATCTGCAAAAGACTGCTAACAAACTCCTTCCAGAAGATTCCCCAAGTTGGAGCACCTGGAAACAGCTGCTACACCACCAAAATCCTCAGAATAGTGAGCAAAGGGGATTGGGTGTGGTCGCGTACATCAACGTGACCACGTTCCGTGTTTTCCCATAAGAAATGCGACGTCTTGCCAAATCTCACGCATCTCATGGACGCGTTCAGGTTGCCAAACCTCACGCATCTCGCGGACGCGTTCAGGTTGCCGAATCTCACGCATTAGGCGGACAGAGGTACATTAAACTATTGTTCTAGCTACACTTGTGCCACCAACGACCCCCCAAAGGAAAATAGTGCATTTTGCCACACAGGAAGTGCTTGGGACACCTGAGGGCGGGCCCTAGACCGCAAGCCGCCCTAGTAGTCCTGACACTCAGCGCCGAGAGCTAAGAAGCGCTCTGCTCCTCCTCGTGGCTCTCCATCTTCGACTTCGGATGATGGTTCATCTTCCTCATCCTCTTCTGAACCGGCGAAGCCTCCTCCTTCCAAAAAATCTAGAAAGGAGCATTTCGTGGATGCCCCTGCTGTTCCACAAGTATTGACTTTTGTTCCCACGGATATTGTGCATCCGAATTCTTCATCTTGGTTGCCCTCTCCGGAGGTTGCCAATTATGTTCAGGAACATATCCGCACACCTTTTGAGAAGGAGGTGCGTGCACGTTTACGATCTGAGTGCCCTCGTCCTTATCTATCTAACAAGTTGCCCCTCACTCCTGAGGTGGATCCAACTATGATTACGTACATGAAGAAATATGCCAAGGACCCTACTAAGGGTTTGGATCGTTCTTGGCGCTCGTGCCAGGACAAGCTTTTGGATCTTTTGGGGCCACTCACTAAAATCCTGGATCTTGCCTATCGAGCCAAGGACTCCGGTGCTTTGGTTGACCCGGACGAGTTGGTTGGGTGGTCCCAACGCGCCGTTTGCATGCTTGGCAATGCAAATTGCGCTCTTTCCTCGGAACGACGCCGTTCTATACTCATGAAACTGGACCCCAGGTTGACCGATCTGGCTTCCTCTGAATCAGGCCCACAGGCTCAAGGCTTATTTTTCGGGGCTCCCTTCCTCAAGGAATTGACAAAGTTCGTTTCCACCTTCAGTGGGCTGGACAAGGCCCAAGCCAATCTCCGACGAGCTTTTCGTCCACTTTTTGGAAGGGCCGGACGAAGGGGGCGTTCGTCCGGCCGTGGTGCGGAGCAGGCCTCGCAGCGAGGCAATAAGTCCCAGCATGGAAACCAGACCTATTCCAGCACCAAATCTTCTTTCTATCCTTCCAAAAAGGGTAGAGGCAATTTCGGAAGAGGTGGTTACACCGGTAACCAAGGAGGTCGTCCAGATTCCGCCTCAGGTGAGCTTGATTCTCGCTTCAGATGTGGTTTTGGGGGGCAGACTGCAATTTTTCCTCCACAATTGGCAATTGATCTCCAAAGATGCCTGGGTGCTGGAAACGGTGCAGGGATTCAAGATCGAGTTTTACTCTCGCCCTCTCCAGCATCTTCGTCCACGCCCTCTTGTTTTTTCCCTACAAGATCAGGGGGTTATCTCCGCAGAGATCGCCTCTCTTCTGTCAAAAGGAGCCATTGCGCCCACGACTCCTCATCCCAGGGGTTTCGTCAGCAATGTTTTTCTGGTTCAGAAAAAAGGGGGGGGGGTCTCGTTTGGTCCTCAATTTAAAGGATTTCAACGGCGGGGTAGTCTACCGCCATTTCAAAATGGAGGGCATTCAACTTTTGCCAGACTTGCTGCAAGAAGGCGACTGGATGGTGCGGCTCGATCTCAAAGACGCTTATCTCTCGGTGCCAATCTTTGCCCCTCATCGTCGCTATCTTCGATTTCAATGGCTGGGAACCTGGTACGAGTACAAGGTTCTTCCGTTCGGTCTGTCTTCGGCTCCGTGGTGCTTCACGAAGCTTCTCCGTCCTGTGATGGAGTCTCTGAGGTCTCGCGGGGTTCGTCTGATTGTTCATTTGGACGATGTCCTTCTTTTGGCGCAGTGTCCCATCCTTCTTCGTTCTCACTTGCAATGGTCCGTCGATCTGTTACAATCTTTGGGTTTCCTGGTGAATCCTCAAAAATCCGACTTTATTCCATCTCAATCGATGGATTTCCTGGGCTTTCGGATAGACTCTGTCTCTTGCCAACTCCTTCTTCCCGGGCAGAAAATCAGGGCTATCAAGAGGGATTTGCGTCTCCTTCTTGCCCAACAGACTGTTTCCTTGCGATCGGTGGCCCGCGTTGTGGGTCTCCTATCCTCCTCCATTCAGGCGATCTTTCCGGGTCCTTTGCATTATCGGGCGCTTCAGCGCCTCAAGATCCGGCATCTGCAGAAGGGTCTGCGATATTCAGATCTTGTTACCCTGTCGGAGGAGGCTCGCTCGGAGATGTTGTGGTGGCTGGACCACATGGAATCCTGGAACGGCCGGGCGCTGTTCGGGAGGACTCCCGATGTGGTGATCGAGTCCGATGCCAGCCTTTGGGGTTGGGGAGCCCGTTGCGGTTCCGTGTCGACGGGGGGTCGTTGGTCGCAGGAGGAACTGTCCTTACATATCAATTGTCTGGAACTTCTAGCGGGTTCCTTTGCCATTCGGTGCCTTTCCCCTCAACAGACAAATTGCTGCATTCTTCTCAGGATGGACAACATTTCGGCAGTTCGTTATGTGAACAAACTGGGGGGGACCAAGTCCAAGATTCTTTCGGAGATTGCGAAGGATTTTTGGCATCTGTGTCTGCAACGCAGGATCACAGTTATTGCAGAATACCTGCCGGGTTCTTGCAATCTGATTGCGGACTGGAATTCTCGTCACCTTCGCGACTTCAGCGATTGGAGGCTTCATCCTCGGGTCTTTCGGCACTTGATTCGCATCTGGGGGTCTTGTCAGTTGGACCTGTTTGCGTCGCGTCTGAACGCCCAACTTCCCCACTTCTTCAGTTGGCGCCCGGATCCGGAAGCCCTGGCTACGGATGCTTTTCTCCAGCCTTGGCCTCCGTCTCTGTGCTATGCATTTCCCCCTTTCATGATGATTCCCCGGGTCCTGGCCCGGGTACGTCAATTCTCATCGGAACTCATTCTGATCACCCCTCTTTGGAGGGCCCAAGCGTGGTTTCCAGTTCTTCTGGAGATGAGCTGCTCGACTCTGTTCCTCCTTCCGCACCTGTGGAACCTTTTGTTGGATCCTCTGCTCAATCCTCATCCTCTGGTCTTGTCAGATCACTTGCGGTTGGTAGCTTGGAGGATTTCGGGGGACGCTGGCAAGTCCCAGGGCTATCGGGAGAATCTTCCCGATTTATCAATGAAGCTTGGGCTCCCAACACCCGCAAGCGTTATGCGTCCAGTTGGAAACGCTGGTGTGATTGGTGCGCACAACGGTCGGTGGATCCCGTTTCTGTGGATCTCACTATGATCAGTAATTTTCTGGCTTCTTTAGTCTCTTCGGGGCTGGCTTATAGAACTGTGAACAATTTTCGTTCTGCCATTTCGGCAGGTTATATTCCAATTGATGGCAAACCTGCGGGAGAACATCCCTTGATTTCTAAATTACTTAAAGGCATTAGGATGGTAAAACCTCCTTGTCCTAAGTACGTTGCCTTATGGGATGTGTCTGTGGTTTTGCGGTTTCTGTCGTCTTAGCCTTCCAATTCGCTCTTGTCCCGTAAGCAGCTCTCTGCAAAACTGACTATGCTTTTATGTTTGCTATCTTGCAAATGAGTTTCTGATGTGCGAGCTTTGGATCTTGCCGGTCGCACTTTTTCACCAGAGGGTGTCACTTTTGTTATTTCTAGGCGGACAAAGTGTGATACCTCCTCTGTGTCTTATCCCTCATTTGCCCACAATCCTCAATTGTGTGTAGTCCAGTGTCTCAAGGATTACGAGGTAAGCACTGCATCTTTGCGCCATGATTTACAAGGGCAACTTCTTATTGCTTTACAGAAGCCTTTCAAGCCTGTGACTCCTGCTACTCTGGCACGCTGGGTTCGTTGGCTCATGCAGAAGGCGGGCATCGATGTTCGCCTGTTTGGGGCGCACTCCGCTAGGGGAGCTATGGCTTCGAAGGCTTTTTCATTGGGTGCTAGCCTTCATGACATCATGAAGGCTGCGGATTGGTCTTCTGATTCTGTGTTCAAGACCTTTTATTTTAAACCAATTGTTGATGTTGCTTCTGTTGTGGTGGCTGGGCTTTGAACAAGCATAATCGGAGCCTCCGTCCTGCCATAGAATTAAAAATTTGCTAACTTTCGTGCCAAGAATTTTCAATTCTATTAAGGACAGGAGGCGAGGATTATCCCACCCTTGTTACTCTACTGTATGCATTACTCTATTGTTCTGCTCTGCCTTACATATGTATATTTGAGCTGTTATACAATGTTTCCCGCCCTTTCTTGAATTTGTCTTGTTCAGTTTGGGTGTTGGTATTACGACTTTGTTTCACGTTTCAGGTTCCGACCTCAAGTGAACTTTGGCTCCGGCGTCTGCGACTGCTGCTGTGGCTCGTCCCTCTGGTCCTAGGATTTGCCTGTTTGATTGCCTTTTGGATGTCCTGCGGCCGGATGTTCTTCATGGATCCTTGGTTTTTCCTTCTACGTTTTTGACTTTATGACTTACCTGTATTGCCAAAGAAAGAGGAAGTTATGACCTCTGTAACCCTATATATACTTTCAGAGTACTCATGGGTATTGTAGTTCTTTTCTTTACTGTTTACTGATTGGCTGCTGTTTCTGTCAGTAAAGGAATTAGAGAAAGCATAATCCTCGCCTCCTGTCCTTAATAGAATTGAAAATTCTTGGCACGAAAGTTAGCAAATTTTTAATTGCTCACTCTACCTATGACGTTAGATATATACACGCTGGACACTAACAGCTGTCCGCGCGCCTGGCAACCAATAGGAGTAGACTACCCTATTCAACAACTAGACCTATAACATCTCCCTTTTTATGGGAGGAATAATTAAATAAACTCATACACTTTAATTGTGACAGTTGCATATGATTTATGATGCAATTAGTTAACTCCTTGCACACCTACAAGCACCTAAGACAAATAACATAATTAGAAAAAAGTAAGCGTTAATACAAACTACTTAGATATTTTTAAGCTAGGTTTAGTAATGAGGTTCACCAAGGTATGACCCTAAAACTGTAATACTAACACTGCCTGGTTAGGAAGTTGTTCCCCACCCTATTTGAGAAGATGTGATTCAATCTACAAGTGGAACATGACAGCATCTCCTTCCCTTACATATTAAACATGACACTTGTTTCAAGTATGCTGTCTTTTGAATGGTGGCAAAGCCAAAACTTGTAAAAAAAAATGTCCAAGAAGAGCTCTTTGTTCATCCAATGAGATCTTAGATTTTGGAGGATTTGTGAAGAGGTCTCTATTTTTGGTGCAGCAACTGAGCGTAGGAAGATTTGGTCTAAATCGTAGCTTTTCTTTTGAGCGTTAACTTCTTGGGCTGCATGCAAGATGATATAAGCAGGAGGCATCCCTTGAACTGTAGTCCGTTTTCCATTTCCACAACATTATTTCTTAGCCCAGTGTAGAACCATCTATATTTGAAATGAATACATTAGTCTAATGGACAAATTTATCATGTAAAACCTTTAAAAGATCAACTTCTTATAAGTTCTTCTGAACTGCTGTGCTTAAATTAGCCCGATATGTTGGTATGACTTCTCTATTCTGCGTGAAACCTGTCCTACAATATATCAAATTGAAATTTTACTAGAGCACTTATACGGTAGATAATTCATAACTGGTATTTGATGGAAGGGGATAGAGAAGAAGAGACCCCAATCTAACACCGTGGTATAGATTATATAACAATGTTAGAACACATATTCTCATCGAAATCATCCACTACGTTAATATTTGTTCTTCCGTTTCACCTTTGTTCAAATTTACCACAAACGCTTGTGAAATGCCCTACCTTTAGGCAGCTAGTGCATCTTTTCTTACTTGCTGGACAGCTTATGAAATCAGCTTTATGGTTAAGGGAACCACATCTGAAACATACGATAGGTGAAGAATTAGAATTATAGTTAGAACTGTTGGATTTTCCGTTACTATATTCTCATCGCCTTCTGTCACTTACGTAAGACACACTAGAACAAGATTCTTCATTAACCTTTGCTAATTCTTTTCTGCCTTCTAATGACCTTTCAATGCCCTTGGCAATATCTACCACTTCAGACAACGTATGTTTTTTACAGGCCAGTAATCGTTCCTGAATTTTACGCTCAAAGCAATGAAACACAAATTAGTCGCAAATGTACATATCTGCCATGTCACCAAAATCGCACTTGGTGGCTAACACCCTTAAACTCCCAATATATTCCTCAACATTTTCTGATTCTAATTGTTTCCTTAATGCAAATCGATGTCTGCCCACCATAATGTTCTCTTCTTCGTCGAATTGTTTTTCTAATCTTTTCACTGCCTCCTGAAACTCATCGAGGGGAATGAACTGTCCCGGAACAGGTTCATATTCTGGTAGGCTTTCAAAAATTTCCTGGCCCGCAACTCCTAATAGTCCATAAAGAATAGCTTTTTTACGTTCTGCGTCAAATTTCTTGCCATTAATCGCAACCAAATAATTTTCGAAAGCCTTGTACCATATCTTCCATTTCGTCACCGGCTTACCCGGGATTTCGTGAAAATGTGCTGGAGCATTGAAAATGTTCTCGCTGGACATGACTTGACTTCCTTCTCCTGACTCTCTTTTAAATATGATATCAATTGTGAAGTAGGGTTCTGAATATTAAATGGATATACAAAAATAACAACACTCTCTATACAAAGCAGTATCACGGTACTTGAATATATTTGTTAGAGTTGAATATTGCACACTTAGAATTGTCTGTAAGAAATATTCTATTGATTAGGCAGCATTCTAATAGGGAATACGAAATAAATAAATAAATAAAGAGTACAGATAGTTTAACTTTAAAGCTAAACCAACATAATAGTTTACCTTCTGTTAGCTAATCGCTGAAACTGTGACCCATTCATTTACTTGCTGCTAGAAGACTTAGGTTCTAAATCGACATGGCTTTACTTACAAATGTAGAGAATGTTCAGTGGAAAATTGATTACTGAATCTGTAGTAAAAATATCAGGTTATTACTTGCCTCGGCAGATCTATAGATGGGAAGCTCTAAATGAACAATTCTCTTGTTTATTCTGTTAGATGGGTCCGTTCACAATAATCTTTGAGTATTTAGAACTGCAACAAACATCCATTTTTTATACCCAAATTTTAATTTGACAAACGAATGTAAAGACCTACAATTACTCCTGGGAAGCAACGAATTGACATGGGCGTTTTCTCTTACTGGCAACACCCCTTAAACATTTAACTTACACAAATGAACTCCTAATTTATTTGTCTCCGCGTGAAACTGAAAGTAGAATTCACAATATTTATGCTTAACTTCACAAAATATAGTTTTCTGATAATACCTTGAAAGTCTCGTGATCGTAACGGTGAGGCTGCGAGTTAAACAGTGAATCCAGTACCCAAAATGGCGTCGCGTTACCTACTTAATAGACGCGATGACGTGTGAGGAGAGTAACTGAAAGCCGCTCAGCTGAGGCAGTTGACAGATGACAGTTGTGCTGACGAAACCGTCCCTTGTAACTGAAGTTTCATACACTTCACTTCACCTCATCTACCTTTTACGCTGTGAATACAGAAGTTGAAAAGAAACGTATAATCAAACAGATGATAGCTCTGTTGAAATGTAAAGCGCTCTGAACTTGCCTGAAATATGTCTTGTAGCAGCTCGGCGAGTGCGATCGTTTCCACGCGATGTCCTTAATCAAACACTGCCACCTGCAGGAATACTTTATTCCGCTTCGCGAATGCCAAAAAAACAACGAAGAATGAATTAGCAAAACGAAATCTTTACTCATGAACAGAATGAATCTCGTCACTTGCCTTGAAGAAATGAACGCTGCAGGAAAACGACTCATCCACAAGCTCATTAATATAATCGTATCCAGTCCTCGTCGCCATATGTTGTGAAATGAAATTGAAAAAATTCCAGAAGAAAAAGATTAAATTATAAGGAACTTTATTCTTGAAGTGAAAGAGCTTGTGCGATGAGCGGTGACTGCGCAGAGTCACAGTGAATTGCTCACTCTACCTATGACGTCAGATATATACACGCTGGACACTAACAGCTGTCCGCGCGCCTGGCAACCAATAGGAGTAGACTACCCTATTCAACAACTAGACCTATAACAGTCTTCTTACTCTAATAAACCTGTCACTTGTTACAACTATAATACTGCTTCAGTGATGCATCCGACCTTCTACAACAATTTTGGCGACGGAGTTGTCTGCTGAGTGGACCGCGTAGAAGAAGAAAATAGCTACATTCATTCTAAGGAATACTTCAAAAGGAGAGTGAGTAGCAGTAGAAGACTGACGGCACCTCAACAGAGTCGGAAAAGAATCCACATCGTGCGGTGTGAATGTGAAAGAAAGAAAGATGGTGAATACCGCGAATAAATGAGAAGTATATCGAGGATTTCAAGAGCACCTACGTCATCAGATCAACGGTGAGTGGTCTCGCACTCCTGTGCAGAGAACTCGGTGACGTGACCAGCGCTCCTGTCGTTGCCAAGTAAGTGCATCCTCCTCTGTTTGTGCACGGATGACGACGGACGTCTGTCTCCCAGCAACAGAGTGGTGACGTATTGGGCGACGTAGGTCATAGCGCAGAGTCATCATTGGTTGGAACTGACGTATCCACGCAATACGCAGTGACGTAATTGCGTGGCGGCCATCTTTACTAAAAAAAATACAAGAGAAAACGTTATGCGTGCTCACAGCCCGTTTATGGAACATTAACATATGTGTGAGCGAATCGGACAGCGATATAACTTGGCTACGGTAATATACCGTTGTGGAAGCTTTACCAGGAGAACCATTATGGTGAGCATGAATTTATATTAAAAAGGGTGTCATATGTCGTTAAATGATATATTTACAGAGGCCATCTAAAGCAAACACACTTTAGTGAGACAGTCACAAGCTGGTGTGCTTCAAGAGAATACAGTTAAGTTCAACGTTGAACATTTTATAGCAGTCTATTTATAGTAATCACAGTGCTTGCGTGTTTAGACCTGCGTATTGAGAAGATATATTTGGAGACCTTCAAAAGTAATAGTGCTTGTATACTATTGACTTTAACATGGCTCAGCAAGTCAATGTTACTTTACCTCCACCTTTTTTATGCGAACCTGGTTCACCTCCAATACCGTGGGAAGACTGGATTGTTATGTTCGACAATTATATCGTTGCCTTAGAAGGTCAAAACTTTTCTTCTCAAAGGAAAAAAGCGTTACTTTTAACAGCCTTAGGAAAAGAGGGCCAGCGTGTGTTTAAATACCTCCCACAAGTTCTTCAAGCAAGTGAACAGTCCGAGTTGGATGAATTTAAAGAGCCTGTTTCAAGATTAGGGATAAGGTTTGCAAAAGAAGAACATCTTGTCATGAACAGATATAAGTTTTATAAGAACAAACAACAGCCAGATGACTCAATAGAAGACTTTGTGGCAAGATTGCGTGAACTCTCTGTTAAATGTAAGGGACCAGTTAATTGTTCAGTGTAACAATAGGAAAATTCAGGAGAGGTTATGGGCAGCAAAAACTCCACCATTAAAACTTGCTATAGATTTAGCAAAAGTTGTGGAAGAATCGGAAAAGTGCACGAAAGAGTTAGAATAATGTAGTATACAACATCAGGTTTCTGAGGTATCCGAGAAGGAGTGGCTAGATGATGAAGGTAGCGAGATAGCAGTCGTAAAACCGAAAAGTGGTCATTTTTAAAGGAAAAGTTACCCAAGTAAAACGAGTAATAAAATATGTTCAAAGTGTGGCAGCAACACTCACACTGCTGACGCAAAATTCTGTTTTGCTAATAACAAAGAGTGCTTACAATGTGGGAAGTTGGGGCATTTTTCGAGAATGTGTAAATCTAAAGTAAAAGCAAGAGTAGCGGCGATTGAAAGCAATGACACAGAGATAAGAAGAGATAAGAATAATATTTTAATTGTTGATGATGTAGAAGTTAACAGTTGTGAAGAAAAAAGAGAAAACAGACCTAAAGCAGATTTCAAAATTGATGGTCAACATATTTCACTGATGGTTGATACCGGATCAAGGTGGACCATAATTCCTCAATCTCTGTTCAGAAATGTGTGGGGCAACAAGTCTTTATTAGACAGTGACATATGTCCGTCAGGTTATCAGGGTGAAAAGATAGACATTATTGGATATTTTGAAAGTGAAATATGATTCATGCATAGGTCCACAAGAGGAAAGGTTTATGTGTCATTTGATGGACCAGCCATTTTAGGATGGATTCATCAGTATGACTTACATATAGTGGTGAATCCTAGGGCCTCTGTGCAAGTAATGGTTGTGGATGAATATACCATGAATGATATTTTGAGTAATGCAAAAAATGTATTCAGAGAAGAGTTGGGTGAGCTACAAGGTTATGAACATAAAATTTTTTTTTTTTTAAATGCTACACCTGTACAGCACAAACTAAGAAGAGTGCCACTTGCTATCAGGGAAGAGGTAAAGAATGTAATCAATGAGATGTTGCAAGGAAGCATAATTGAGCCTGTTGAAGCCTCAAATTGGGTTTCTCCGGTAGTTATTACCCAAAAACCTGATAAAAAAATAAGATTCTGTGTCGATTTGCGGTCCTGGAATAAGAGTGTTGTAGCAGATGTATATCCACTTCCCAATATTGGTGAACTTGTTTCAAGTCTTCAAGGTGCAAAGTTTTTCTCAAAACTCGACTTGAAGAGTGCATATCACCAGATACGTCTGCATAGTGAGTCCAAGCAGCTTACAGCATTCATCACTTCTGAGGGCACATTCCAATTTAACAGGTTACCTTTCGGTCTCATATCCGCTGCAAGTGTATTCCAGCGCATGGTAAGTGAAATCTTTACAGGCATTAAAAAGGCTGTATACTTTTAGGATGATTTATTTATTTTTGGAAATACTGTTTCAAAACATAATGAGATCTTGAGAGAAGTACTACAAAGATTAGATGAGGCAGGGCTAACATTACGTAAAGAGAAATGTTCTTTTTTAGTCCAGGAAATAGAATATCTTGGTTATGTTGTGCCAGCTGATGGTGTAAGGCCAAAGAAAAATCTAATTGAGGCTATACAATTAGCTCCCTGTCCTGAAGACAAGGATCAACTTAGATCTTTTATGGGTTTAATAGAATTTTATGCAAAATTTGTGCACCATTTCTCTGAAAAAACAGCGTCTTTCAGGGCCTTACTTAAAAAGGAGCGAAGTTTTGCTGGTCAGAAGAACATACCGATTGCTTTATTAATATAATAAAAGAACTATGTGACGCATAAGTTTTGACACCATTTGACATCAGATTACAATCCATCTTAATGGTAGATGCAAGTAACATTGGCTTAGGTGCAGTACTCTTGCAAAGGCACGAAAGAGGTGAAAAAACCATTGCCTTTGCTTCTCGACCCCTGACCCCTTCAGAATGTCATTACTCGGTGATTGAAAAAGAGGCTTTAGCTGCTGCGTGGGGCACACACTACTTTAGGACATACTTGTGGGGAACGAAGTTCCAGATCAGGTCTGACCACAAACCGTTGGTTAATATTTTAGCTCCAGGTGGATCCGGGGAAGGTTCTCCTAGATTAGCAAGATTAGCCTCGAAGTTACAGGAATATCAGTATGAGTTGTGTTATGTTCAGGTTTGGCGAAATGTGCAGGCAGATTGTCTTTCTCAATTACCAATCAAAGATATCAATCCACATAATGACTGTAGTGGGGATCTAGAAGAAAATGCTGTTGCTTTTATTCAAGATGTTGTAGCCCTGAGTGATGGTACATTTACGAAAGAAGAATGGTGTTCTGCCATGGAAAAAGATCTAGTGCTTAAAAAAGTTATGGATCTAATTAAGATGGGTACTAGACGTGAACGTTTTGTTGAACTTTCAGTTCGTCCTTTTATAAAGGTTCTGGACGACTTGTCTGTTGTAAACAATACAATCTTAATGAAAGGTGACAAATATATTCCACCATTTTCAATAAGGACAACGCTGCTTAAAATTGCACATGAGGGTCATTTAGGACAAACACTTACGCAACGTAGATTAAAAGAAAACTTTTGGTGGCCCTCTATTGATATACAGGCAGCTAATTGGGTTTAAAATTGTGAATTTTGCAAAAACAGTGAGAAAAGGCTTAAGATGGCTTTGAGTTCTAACTCAGGTAGTAGTCTAATCAGTAGTGCAGATCAACCTTGGCATAGCATATGCTTAGACTTTATAGGTCCCATGGATGAATTGCCATTGAGTCATCGGTTCGCAATTGTTGTCATTGATGCATATTCAAAGTGGCTTATTGTAAAATTTGTAAAGGATATAACTACGGATTGCACAATCAATTTTCTTAAGGATGTATTTCAGGAAGAAGGTTTTCCGTCAATTCTAATAACTGATAATGGCACGCAATTAACTTCTATAAAAATGCAGGAGTTTTAGCAAATTATGGCATAAAACATCATCGGACAACACTGTACAACCCTCAAGGAAATGACATTTGTGAAAGGGCTAGTAGGTTAGTGAAAGGTATTATTCAGATGACACAAACAGGCACCAAATCTCCTTTCGAACTTATGCGTGGCAGAAGCCCTGGAACTAAATTGACTCCTTCTTGGCTCAAAAATTATAAATGTGACATTCCTTCTCATATTAGTCAAGACAATTTGTCTGGTTCAATTTCTGTTGGAGATTTGGTGAAGGTTAAACCTGGCAGAGTGTTTAAGGGTCTTTCAAAATTCAGAGGTCCATTTTTAGTCAAATATGTGCATCCACATTATATTGTATTAGAAAATGGTGAAAAACGGAACTATCGCAGAGTTGCTTTGTATAAAAAAAATTACAGAATAGAAAATATATCAAAATGTCTGATCAAACAGAGGATATAAGTGGTTATATGTTATCTGGTCAGGAGATACCGAGGTCATCAACTACATTCAATATCAGAAGGGAAGTAGGTAATGGTGATGCTTCACAACATATGACTTCACATGATTTAACCAATCCAATCAAGGTAATATTCCACATACTCATGATGTTGTTTCTCATGATGTTACAAGTCATGATACGTCAAGAAGTTTAAGATGTCGACGACCTCTTGTTTATTTAAATGATTACATTTGTTAACATGTCTCTATAACTAACTTTGTTGCTTTCTCAAATGAAGGGATGGAGATTTGTTGTAAATACCTTTTAGTTTAACAGGGCATTCTGTGTAGCCCTTCCTTTGTGTTGTATAACTTCCCCCTTCTAGAATGTATGTCTGTTAGATTCCAGACTTTACAGTTGAAGTCCGGTCAGCAGGCGAGGTGGACGTGCTGTCTTCTTACTCTAATAAACCTGTCACTTGTTACAACTACAATACTGCTTCACGGATGCATCCTTCTACAAAATTACACAATAGAACTTTACAAAAATAAACAGGAGACTAAAAAGGTAAGGTACACAAACACAATATCAACACAGCAAGCAAGGGTGAGGAAAGTACAGAATTTTTTTACAATGAAGACAAACTTCCTAGAGGGGCCTGAGAAAGAAAGTATTAGTTCTGAGAATTTCTTTGGAAGAGAAGAGATGTGAGGTCAGTTTTGAAAATCCGGGTGGAGGGGGTGGCAGGGAGCAATGGAGGAAACGAGTTCCAGATTCTCACTGCATTACCTGAGAAGGATTGCGCCATCTATCTTTCCATTTTTAAGGAGGGGGGGTTCAAGCAGAACTTTTCCGCATTGCGAGAAGGTCTAGAGCCTCCAGACAATTTCAATGTATTCGCCAGGTAACGAGGGGAGGACGCGTGCAAGGCTTTGTGGGTGATGCAGACAGTTTTGTAAATAGAACTTGCCTCGATGGGAAGCCATCGAAGAGAAGACAGGATAAGAGTGATGTGGTTGCTTTGTTTAGATCCTGAAATAAAGCGAGCTACTGAATGGAGTATGGAGAGGGGAGAGGTGGGATTTGGGTAGGCCTGTCAGAAGAGAATTGCAATAATCCAGTCTGGAGAGAACCAGCGATTGTACTAAGGTTTTTAGGTGTTTCTCCAGGAAGAACCGACGAATCCCCCACAGAAGGCGCAACTGGTAACATGCGTTCTTAGCAATAGAGTTGATGTGTGAGTTTAGGTTGAGTCTTTTGTCAAGTATGACATCTAGGGATTTGGCGCTGTCGACAATGATGGGTTTGTTGTTGAGTAGGTTCAGCTGATCCATCCATGATTGAACAGGAGGAGGGGAGAGAGAAGTAGATAGGAGGAGGAATTCAGTTTTGGAGGGATTTAGAATGAATTGGTGAGCTAACATCCAGTTGTGAATAGAGTTGAGAGTGGAGTGGAGTAGTGAGAGATCGTGTGCGGAAGACACCTTGAGGCAGATTTGAGTGTCATCCGCATAGAGATGGTAATGGATCCCAGATTTACTTAGGAGGTTCCCTAATGGTTCCAGGTATAGATTAAACAAAGTGGGGGCAAGAATAGAAGCTTGAGGGACGCCTTGACCTACAGCCAGTGGAGACGACAGACTGTTCGCTATCTTGATCATTTGGGATCTGTCGGGGAGAAAAGAGGCAAACCAATTAAGCACTGTGCCTTCCAAGCCCATTCTCTGTTGAAGAGTGTTAAGGAGGGTGTTATGGTTAACAGTGTCAAAGGCTGCAGAGAGGCCTAGAAGAATCAGAAGACACGATTCCCCAGAGTCGAGTATATGCAGCGTATCATCAATCACTTGCAGCAGGGCTCTTTCAGTGCTGCAATTATGAATGAAGCCAGTCTAGAAAACGTCGAAAAGATTATTGTCCATAATGTGTAGGGAAAGTTGATTTACATCACATTTTTCTGTGATTTTCGAAAAAAAAAAGGGAGGTTGGTGATGGGGCGGAAGTTATTGAGATCGTTAGCATCAGTGGAGGTTTTTTTTAGAAGAGGGTAACCTGTCCTGTTTTGAGGGCAACAGGGAGGTAGCCTTGACTGAGGAAGAGATTAACTAGCCTGGCCAAGTAAGAAAGAGTATGGGTGTAGAAATCAATGGTGATGTCACTAGGGATGGGGTCAGAAGAATGGTTGGAGGGTTTGGTTTCGAGGATGCATTTGAGGAGGTCCTCTTCCGAGATGGCATCAAAGTTCTGCCAAGTGATTAAGGATAAATGACAATGATAAATGACAATGATAAATGACAATGAATAGCAAAGACAACATCAACAATTAACCTCTTGACTGCTAGGGCTTCCCATACCAAGTACTGAGTCTTTTTTTGAATCTCGGGGCAGATAGAGTTTAATCCATCATAACTTTTGTTTTCCCCTAAAAGTAGCTATACCAAATTTGCAATCTTTTTGTACAACATCCCAGGGATTCTATATGTACTCGGGGGTTGCACATTGAATGATTCCCACATACCACAAGTCCCGATTGAGGTGGAAGACTCCAGATTTTTAAAGCCCAATATGGGTTTATTTTAGGTGTCTCCTGCCTAAAATCGTGTCCGCTTCAATCATACACATGCATGCCAACATATTAGAGTAGGCAAGTAGGAGATATAAAAAAACATATACAGGAGAATGTATTTTGCCCATTGACTTAGAGTGAAGCAGAAGCAATCTGTCTGAATCGGGTTGTAGCTTCCTCCTCAGCCCTGGAGCATGCAAATAAATATGCCACACTGCACCCTCATTACCAGTTCTGCCAAGTACCACGCATCAGGAGTTAGACTTACGCATTTTAGTGGTGGTGTCCACATCACAGCACTAAAATCCATTATAATGCATTACTGATCCTCCGAGAACGTGGGGTTATAGGCGCCCCAGGATGAATAAAGAAGAGCAGGAGTGCTGTCCGGCGCTTACTGTCTGTTTTGTCTGCCCCAATCAATGCATTTACTTGGCTGATGTCCAACTCATTGCTATGGTGACCACGCTAGCAGTTTGACTAAAGAGAAGTTGTTTCCACGATGGTGCAGGGCTTTAAAACCAATATGCTTGCTCTCTGTGGCAGCCATGGATTGGTTTAATTGAAGTTTTGTTATTGGGTTCTCTGATAACTTCTCACTGCATATAATTGGCCGTTGGAATTTGGATACTCTACAGCCGCTTAAGATTGGCTGAGGGAAAGCTTTCTGGTTGTTTATTGGCTGCTCTGCAATGTTACTGGGATTGCATGTGCCTCAGCAAAGAATGTGCCTGCTGTACCTCTTTCAACAGTGGGCAGAGCTCCCCGGCTACTTTCTGAGTGATGGTGGCTGTCCCACTTCTTAACTGTGCAACCCGAAGACTGTTGTGCTACTCAGCAACCGATTCTTGCCAAGGCAGTATGAGTCTGTAATACTCTGACACCGCCACAACAATATTCCTCAAGCTGAGGCCACAAGGAAGGTAGTGAGTTTGAAATCCTTTGCTGTTCCTCTGCACCTAGCGCTGTGAAATGGGACAACCCCTCTATCGACAAAAACCCCTTCAGAAACCATTACGCAACCACGTTTAATTCATGTCAGTGCTCTTTGTGCAGTCTCCCACCAGATATCAATCCAGAAGAAAATAACCCAATCCGTATTTTACATCTTATTATAATTATGGAGATAGTTTAGCTCCTACTGCTGTTTTAGTCTTCTGTACATACATATTTGAAATGCCAACGTGGGAAGTGTCTTAGGTTTTACCTGAGGCAAGGTATTTAATGTTGATGAAGCAGGTTGCTGGCATATAGCAGGCTCTGGGATATGTACATAGGCTGTGCATTGTGTTGAAGTTCCTCATTGGCACCTAGCTGTACACCCTCAATCACGAGGTTTGCTGTTCCTAACAGAGGGAGCGGGATCAGTTCGGAAGGAGGGGAATAGCTCCAATAAGGAGCAAGGGCCCTCACACACCCCGGGAGGTGTCATGCTTCATCATAGGGCAGCTCCTCATTGGGTCAGCGCTGCAATGCCCAACGGGCCCCACATGGAGGCTCTTTGCCGGAGATCTTTTCCTATGGTTTCTGCTGTAGATGAAGTGGTCTGTGGTGTATGTCAAGAGTGAGTAGAGTGTGGGGTGAATGAAGTTACAAATAACTATAGGAACTTGCTGTATTCACTTTATTTAGCGGGTTCCATGTTTTGATTAAAAGCCTGTGATGCTTACATAAAGAGAATGTTGATGTTCTCGCCAAGCGTTATGAGTAAGGATAGTTGTCAACATGTTTCATGCTTTGTATGTTATTTTTAACTTAATTCACCCCACACTCTAGTTTGGTCTTGTGAAACTAAGACTTTGCTGCATTCAAAGTGAGACCTGCATCTGCATGTAGTTGGCACACTTGTGTAAGAGCCTTGTCATGCTTCTTTTGCGTTGCCCCAAATACAAATATGTCATCCCTGTAGGTAATAGCATGTGCAACAGGTTGAATTATTCGACGTATGACATCCTGAACTATTTCTGCAGCCAAAAGACACTCCAAAACTCAACTTTGTGTATCTGAACAAACCAAAATGATTTAAAAAAGCAGTAATGTGCCTACAGTTTTCTTCCAGCTCGAGTTGATGGCATCCTTTGTTCAGATCAAGACAGGAGAAGACTTTAGCTCTGTCCAACTGTATGATCATGTCCGCTATGTGTGGACCAAGATGTCTTTCTCTCTCAATGGCTTTGTTGTCCTAGCGCATATCAACACAGATGCGCACTGCACCTCCATTGTCCTTTCTTGGCACAACCATTATGAGTAAGACAGAGGGCGTAAGACCGGTGGGGCTCTCAATAATGTGATTCTTCAACAGCATTTCCAGTTCTTTCTCAACGGCTGCATGCAAGTGAAAAGCGACTCTGGGGTGCAGCTGGACAACAGGGTAAATGTCCTCATTAAATATGAAGTTACACTTTCATTTTCTTAAGCCTTCAACAATAACTGGAACTGATTCATAATTTCAGTTTTATTTATGGGATTATATTTGAATTATATAGATTATATCTTTGAGGGATATCAGCCCCATGTAAGCAGCAGTAACAAAACTGACAAGGCATGCACTGGATGAAGTTTCTTGAAGAACGTGAATTGGTTATTTTACTGGAACTGTTTAACTCGCATGGTTGCTATGAATGACCCTTGACTCTGCAATGGTTTGCCTGCCGTGTATACCTTTGTGTTTGATGGGCTGAGATGTGGCACAGGAGACATGCTGTTAAAAGTTTCAACTGCCATGATGTTAATTGACGCTCCACTGTTTATGATAAAGGTTATTGGGCAACCATTGACCTCTATTGTAATCTTGGGGCAGTGTCCAAATTAATTCTGCTGTTTCGTTTGTTAGTTTGTTTTTGTCTGGTTTCTACTTTTCGTAACTGATTTTTCTTCCTGACCTTGTAGGGTGGCGAGAATGCTTCTGGAACTTTCTGTTATCCATTTTCTCTTCTCGCTGTGATGCAGTAGGATTCTCTTTTGCCTTGAAAACTGTTATGAAGTTCTTTTTTTCCCCGCAACCTTTGCACGTCTGTCTTATGGCTGGACATTTTCCTTGGTGCTCCTACGTTATACTCTTGCTTGCTTTTTATGGCCAAAGCTGATTCAATGTTTGTTGTTCCAGCTTTCAAATCAGCAGCTTGTTGATCCGCTCTTTCATTGGCTCTTGCAGCCATTAGGACTTTCACCAAGCTGAGAATCTCTTTCAACATGTCTCTTCTGAATGAGTCTGAAAGACTCTGAGGCGTATGGCGTCTCCGTCATTAAACTTACAGTGTTTGATAAGCATATCAAGTCTCTCAACAAACACCATCTTGTTGTCTCATTAGATTGAAAATTTACCTTTCGTAGTTTACATTCGGCATCGGACTGAACTTGGTTCCCAATGCGTCTTTGATCTGACAGTACTATATTGCATCAGTCTGAGACACTTTCTTCAGCACTTATTTTACTTTGGCAAAATTATTTTAGTATTTAATGATTTCCTTACAATCTACATCTTCCTGAGCATCTATGAAGTCATCAAATGTCTTGATCTATGCAGTCCACCTGGTGCCAATATTCTGCTTATTGGTGGTGTCAAATGACAGTGGTGGTTTCAGGAACGCTGCTGCATTGTACTTTGTGCGTCCTTCTGCATGCAGCCGTTGAAAACTTTCACTATTCCAATGGCTTTTGTTGCATCCACAGGAGCCTGCAGCTGCTGCAAGCACAACACGGTGCTTGCACTTGAGTTGTCTCGCCTGATTTTGAGGTTGTGTGGCACTTTCCTCCCTCTTGCCAGTAAGTATGTCTGTGCTTCTGTATCTGGTTATCGCTGCCTCTAGCATTTGCTTTGCATGGATGATGACTCTGTGTTATGGGCCAGCTCATTATCCCTTCTTTCAGCCTTACCAGGGGTTTCTGGCGAGCTTTCTGACGGTGCTACTCTGCAAGGCCTTCACCATCTTTGAGGGCTGTGTCTGGGCTGAATCTGGGCTACGACTTCACATATGCTAATTTCGAATTGCTTCTCATCGACTTCGGCGCACATGGCATGCATGAGCAGTTAGCTGTACCGTTGCAAATTCTCCGGGAGAGCAGTCTTGTTTCTATGGTGCACGTATCTCCTACTCAACGCCAGTTGTAGTGTCCTTCCAGACCCGGAGCATGCAAATAAATTAATACGCCACACACTGAGCTCTGTAACAGACATCTTTATTCCTCTGCATACAGTCACACACTGCTCTCTCATTATACTATAACCATTAATAACCACACCTTAACACCTCCCAGCCAGTTTCGTAATTCCTCTGTTGAGTCTGCCCAGAACCACAAGGGTCCTAGTGCACGTAGTCTCCCAACACAACACGGGTCAATTGGCATGTATGGTGAAAGACAATCATACATGGCAAGGGGTGAGGATGTAGCATTACGGCTAGAGCGGTTGATCTCCAAGCTGGGGAACCGGGTTTGAGTCTCAGCAACTACACTCAACATCCTGTGATTCTGGGCAAATCACTTAATCTCCCCATGCCTAACAAAAAAATGAATGTGTCCTTCTGTAACGAGACTGGTGCTATGTAAAGCGCTCTGATACCTGATGTCTCGGGTCTAGTTTGCGCTATATAAAACAGTTTTTTTTTTAAATCATCATTTAATTATTGGCAGTTTAATAACATAGCGCAAACAAACATTTCTAAACTCAGTTTTTGTATGCACTATGTAAAACTCCCAAAAATAAAATGTCGAGGCCTGTCATACGCGCTGATTTCCTCCACCAAAAATTTATTACAAAGCGTTAACCTTTGATGTCAGAGGTAATTCTTGTAGGTGGAGATGGCAGCATTTGTGAAAGGCATCATTTCACTTTTGCCTTGTTTCCAGGTGATCATGATTCAGCAATCCGAATCGGGTTTCTGCATGCAGGAATAGGGAGGCAGGGGACTTGCCTTGAAATAAGTAGTCTTCCGCATGAATCTGGAGGGTTGGCATGTGTGCATACATGCCAACGTTTTACAACTGGCAAGTGGAATACTTTGAAATAAAAACTTGGGGAATTTATTTTCCCCATTTGTTTATATTTTTTTCAAAGGCAATTTTAGATGAGAGACAGCTAAAATAAGGCAAATTTCGACTTAATACATTGTGAATTCCTACTGCCTGAATTGGGTATGTAGACAAGTACGGTATCAATGTAAATCAATGGGGAAATACATTTCCCAATTTCATACATGCCAATGGTCCATATTCAGACAGGACACTCCGGATTTATGAAGGCAAAACTAGCTTTGTTTTGACTGTCTCCCTCCTTAAATTGGTTCGTCTTCAATATAGGTCAATGGGAGAAATACATTCTCCTGATGACTTTGTTTTAAATCTCCCACTTTCCTCTTCTAAAATCAAAATCTCCCTCTTACCACTTTGAAAATGTTGGCATGTATGGGTTCCCCTGAATAGAGTCAATATATATAAAATGTTTGGGTTCTTTGGGCAGAAGGGGGAAAAAGTGCTGTGCAACAAAGCACATGCTTTGATTTCTAAAAACAGCAGTAACAACAATATGGCAACATTTTACACAATGTAAATTGGGAGACTTAAAAAACACAATTGGGGGAATGTCCATTGACATATATTAATGGAGAGTAAATTTCAGGTGGGAGACAGGTAAAATAATGCTATTTTTGGCTTAAAAAATTAGGAGTCTTCCACCTGAGTTGGCATGGATGTCGAAAGATGTGCTGTGTTAGGATCACCATCTCCCCAGCTTTCAGGAACAAGTTTTAGCATTTTTTTAAACATAATCTATTTTTCCTAATGTTTTTGGTTTCAGTCTATTTGCAATTTTTGGTCGCAATAGGTGAGAGACCCTTGAGTGATCCCAGAAAGCCATACATTTTTGAAAGGAAGATAAAATTCAGAATTTAGAAAGGGATTGTTTGTTTAGATCCCTCACAGTTTTCCTAAATAAACTAACTGTTGGGAAAAACAATAGCCATTGGTGGCAATGTTTTTATCTCTAGCTTCCTGTCAAAATGTCCAATTCTGTCACGAGGATATGTAGGGTTTGTAGGTTGTCCCAAAACACAGTAACCAGAGGCAACAACTGAGCTGTACTTCAAAATGATTTTTCATTCTGTACCGACTCTACAGCAATTCATATGGTAAAATATATAGAAATAAAAATGGGTATGGAAGAAACCTAAGTATTTCTAAAATGTATGCAAGATACTAAATTTACGAATAGTGTTTTTTTGATAATTTGTACAGTTCTGAATTTTTGATTATCCATACTATCGTGAGATTCAGAGGGCATTTTGTAAAATGTCTTCTTTCTTGCACACTGGCATACATTTGGAAGTTACAAATGCAGAGAAATCCAATTGGTAATAACAAATGTTCTAATAGTCTGTGTTTCAAAACATCTCCCAATAGAAATGACACCCCACTTGTGTGGCTGGGCCTACCACCTGCTGCACATAACACCCCAAAATGAGACGTGGAGACATCCTATTTCACCAATCGAAACCAGCCTTTTTTTTGTAATGTGGGAAGCCGTGAAATTTGGGAAAAGTATTGTCAAAGTAGGTAACATGTGTTAGCTTACCCTTATGTTGATGGTGTCACCATATCTTGAATCCTAATTGCAGTCTTATTGTAAGCATAGACCCTTACATAGCCGGCCTCTGTCAAAATTGTGAATTTTCTCTTGTATTTGCCCAGCCTCGGGGTAAAAAGTACTTAGCAGATAGTAAACATCAAATTATTTTTAAAAAGAAGTGACCAGGACAGCGGATGACGGATATAGCATGTGTAATCTAATTTCCAAATAAGTGATCCTTAAAAGGCTGCCTCTATGCATTACATTCTCCAACCTGTTGACATAGTTGATGTTCCATACTTGTAGGTGATTTTCTTCCTGTTAAATACCCAATAGGTTTTAAGCAAACACTGATACTGTATACTGCCAGTCCTCAGATTACAGAGTCTACAAGTACAACCACATATGTGTGCTTTGGTTGAGTCTCACCACTGCTTCTCTTTTTTGCATTTAAGGAAAATGAATGTAGTCTTTGAACAGGCCACATTCTGTGTCCAATGGACTGCAAATGAAACAATTTTTCCATCTCTATACCAGTGTTGTGATATTAACAATGAATATATTGGTCTATTCTATAGAAACATTTAAAATGTTCTGAGAATAAGCTGCATGAAAGCTTGAGGTTGATGGAGTCAAGCAGCGTGTTTATATCATTGCGCTTCCAAGATCAGAAATGTTTAACTAAATCAATGGGAGTTAAGTACTTTGCATGGCTTGCAAATGGTATATATCATCCAAAGTTATCAGTTATTCTGGCTTTCCCTGTTTTCCACCCTGGGAAACTGACCAATCATGCATGTCCTCTGCAAGTTCTCCATTCCTTTCCTTTTCGGTTTCTTGGGATGCAAAACCCTCTGAGTGAGATTGGCTCCTGGTCCATCGACCCAGGCTATACGATGATAGCTCCTAATAGCAGCAGATTAGTATTGCATGGGTACAAGATTTTTAACTTGTGTTTCTGTGGGAATATTGGCAATTTGCTGTTCAGATCCCCAAATTGGGGTCTCTTGCCTTCGTTATGTATGGAAGATCAGAATGTGTGGTTTACTGATACTGGGTTAATGCTGGAATTCATTTGAACCCAGTGCATACTCCGCTAGGTGGTCCTCCAGCAGTAAAATGTCTTAGTCCATGGTAAACATGTTAGTGTGCACATGGTGCTTCCTACGTCCAGCTCCTTGAAAACCAGATATAGTATGGATGAGTAGAAAGCTGCCAATGTAGACCATTTGTCACATTCCATTTCCTCCTGTTCTGCTGAAACCTACTTAGCCCCCGCTTCCCGTGTGCCATGGTCTCCGAGGTAATGATAACAGATGGACAGGGGTGGAATCAATAAACCAGTCCATCCTGATCTAACCTGTTTTGGTTATAAAATGCAGGAAAAGTTAAGACAAAAAAAGAAACAAGCACTTCTCCAGGATTATGCTAGTTTGCATTGCAAGATTTTTATAGTGCTTATTGCACATGATAAGGCACCAACGCATTTCTGGGTTAGCAGCTAAAAAGCAAGCGTTTTTGATTTGCATTGTTAATGTTGCGTGGCCTATCTGGGAAACATTGGTATCATGCGTGAGGGTCAGAAATGTGCTCCAATCATTTCACAGCAAATCCTGTGGGTGTGCTGAAACATTAAGTGAAGTATACAAAAAAGTGATGCATGAAATGCTTGGATTAATCTCAGCCACTGGTAATTACTCGAGCCACATTTGCTTATACATTCACAGTGGAAAACATTTGACAATTTATTGGTTGTTTTATTAGGCAGTATCAGCTATGCAACACTATTAGTGTTTTATGACATAGATGATTCATTTTATGTGTGAATTCAGAATAATTATCATTACTTTTTTTAATATAGTTTGGTAATAATGAGGGAACTTAGGTTGTGCTTATATGATTTACTGTTTTAAGATGCTGACGGCACCTGTGTTTTTTTTCCTTACAACATGTTTGCATAATCATTTATAGATGTCGTACTCAAGGATGCCGTGCTAAAATAATGAAGTATGACACTAAGAATTCAGACGGCGTATATTTGAGATATGATTTTGGGTATGTTGTGCAATTAAATCCTTATTTAGCACCAAAAAAAATCACTTTTTTAAAACATTTAGAGGGTAGTATTTGGAGATTTTTTCAACGTTGAACTATGATCATTTCACAACGGTAACTTACACTTTTGAGGAAAATATACTTTAGAGTGAGTTTACTACTTTTGGCTAGTCACAAAAATATGAGCTAAATTTGCTACAGAAGTGTAACTCACATGTCTACACCCCTCTTCTGATGGGGTGGAGTTTGAATAGTCATAATTTACAACCATAAAGTTACTACATGTAACTTATGACTGGATTTTGCATCTCGCGGCTGGTTGGTGATCGGGGTGGACACTCCACATGATAGTGAATAGGAGACCTCCACATACGGGACGGATTCTCCACATATAGGGATCTCTGCATTATAGTGAATAGGAGACCTATTCAATGATTAGGAAAATTATATATACCTGAAAGCAATCAGGCACACCTGACACACATTCACTTACAACTAAATGTATACTGCTCACAACCTAGGATCTGTTTGTTTCATCTTTAGCATTTGCCTCCTGCTTGTAAGTGTTGCGCTCAGTTTAGGCCACATACTCCAATAAAGGTACTGCCTGTGCTGAAGACGAAGAGAAATTTCACTGAGGAAGAAACAACCAATGTTGGTTTTTAATGTGGTGAAAACAAATAAACAGCTACATGGGTTGCCCCCATTCTCCCTCGGTTGAAGCCAGAAGGCAGTCTTATTGCAGGAGGTGGCTGACGTGGTAAGCACATTGGGCCAGGAGGTGCCGTCCGCGGGGGACATATGACAAAAATGGCAGGATGAAATGACGTGGGAGAACAAAAAGTTCTTAAGAATGTCACGATGAGGGGCGTGGCTAGCAGCCGACTGCAATGGCCGCTGCTTAGAGGAGCTCCTGCCTTCCTGTGGTCGATCCTGCCCTATCCGCTGCCATCCACCCATGAAAGTAATCTACAGCTGTGGCGATCAATCCCTGAGCCCCTTTGAGAACCTTTGAGGGCAGAAGTGGTGAGCAATCAGAGACATTTTGGCCTCCAACCTCCCGGGCGCGGTGGTAATGGTGACTCCCTCCTGACAGAGCGGACACCCGTGAGCCCTGTGAAGAGCTGGCAACTGTAGCGACGGTGAGGGGGTCCGCGATTCAGGCGTCCCGGTTTTAGTGGCGGCCAAGGAACGAGAGACGGACCAAAAAAGCTGCCTGCTCACTCTCCGCCTGACCCGGGTGCCGTGCGACTACGTGAGGCCCCGGCTTTTGGGCCTGTACGGAAGTCGATGCGGTCGCAGACTAGAGTGACGGACTGCATCTAGAGCGATAACTGTGAGTAGTGAGAGACGACCGATATCATCTATTGGCGCTGCGGCGGAGAGGAGACATCTGTGGCTGAAGTGTGGGACGTATGCCACGGTGGCCCCTGACGGCAAGGCAGACCTCGGTGTCCTGGTGCGCGACCCGACTGCTGTCGGGATCGGACTGTGATATTGCCCCGGAGAGTGACCTGAAGGTGCGCTGCCCCCCCCAACCAGTGAGGTTTCCTGCTAGAGACTGGGAGACGGGCTGCGGCGCGAATACAGATGCACCCTGCTGGAAGTCTGGGTGCCTAAGTGCCTACACAGGGTCCCGTCTCTTGGGCCTGAGCGGAGGGAAGCGCGGCTGCAGCATAGACGGCCCATTGTGTGAGGCCATTGGTAACAAATTGGGCATAGAGAAGCACTGGGATGTACCGTATGCACATTAAAGCGTGTAGATACGGCGGCTGAATCAGACTCGCTAATGAGGGTGCAAAATCTGCCTGACTGAAGAGTCTCGGACCACGTCTTGGCGCTAGAGACCCTTGATTTGTGAAAAAACTCTGGTTGTAGTCCTGTGCCGGGAGTCACAGGACTGCCCCCCACAACCCCCCCCATTGGACATACCAGCTCCATGTGAAAGGAGGAGGTGAATGCATGCAGTGGCGGCTCTGTGGTC
Source organism: Lissotriton helveticus (assembly GCF_964261635.1). NCBI lineage: Eukaryota > Metazoa > Chordata > Amphibia > Caudata > Salamandridae > Lissotriton > Lissotriton helveticus. Next base: position 826,146,534 of record NC_136067.1, on the reverse strand, counting down.
CTGTGATCAGGTGATAGCCCCTTCTCTCTGGCCCCCTGGAAATGTCGATCTCCCTATAGAGTCCTGAAGTGCCTGTGGCGGCGATCGGCGGCGGACGCTATTTACCTCGCAGCGAGTTTATATAGAGACCCTCCTGAGACCAATTGAGGCGATCGGTGAGACCTACAGGTGCCGGGTGAGAAGTAAATGTTGAAACGACGACAAGTGTGTTTCCCTGGGTGTCGATTAGAGCTGCCACTAGATACGCTGTACCCCTATGGGACTGTGATTGCGTCCTGAAAGGGGGCTTGGGGCTGGAGTGACTGACTGCGGCACAAAGCGCTGTCATATTCCTGTTTCTTTTTGCCGGACACGCGGAGTCGCACCCATCCTGCGGCCAGAGAGACACTGAGGAGATTACCTTGCAGTGGCTAATCTCATCGTTCTCTGCACCACGTGCCCCACCGAGCGATATTACTGCCACTGTGCCGACATGGCGACGGGAGGGAAAGGTCTCAGGGGGAATCCCCCAAAACAACTAGCAACATTTGCATGGTCAAAAACTGGAGACAAGGGCGATTTCCAGATATCGGAGAAAGGAGGTGACGCGAGGACCCCTGTGCGGACCCCTGAGCCCACCCTCCATGAAGTAATGGCGGCTATAAGCGGAGTGCGAACATCCGTGGACTCGGTTACAGTGGAGGTCTCACTTCTCCGGGCCGACTTTCCCAAAACAGATGAGAAAGTCAAAGAACGTAAAATAGTCACTAATGCCCTGCAGACAGACACCTCGGAATTACGAACGCAGATGCTTGAGCTACAAAGGAGGCAGGACAGAATGTTGCAGCAACTTGACGATTACGAAGGAAGGGCCTGCCGTAATAATATCCGCATTTTGGGAGTTCTGGAGAAAGCAGAGGGGCCGACAGCAGACCTCTATGTAGAGGACCTCATTACGAAACACCTCAAGCCCAAGACTTTGTCCTCCTACTTTTCGATCAAAAGAGCCCATAGGGTACCGGGGGGTAGACCAAGACCCGGAGCACCCCTGACACCCATTATCGCACAGGTGTTCAACTACCGCGATAGGGACATTATCCTGCAAATGGCACGCTCGAATCCCCCTCTGAAGGTGGAGAACTATGAGGTGGCCTTCTATCCTGATTTTACAGCCAAGCCCAAAGACGCAGCTTCCAAGCAGTGAAGAAGGAACTGAGGGACAGAGAGATCAAGTACGCAATGCTATTTCCTGCATGTCTGAGGGTCGAATCTGAGGGTAATTCCTCTTTTTTTGACTCCCCGGAGGCTGTATGGGAATGGATGGAGGGTTGGACCACGGTAGGGAATCAGAGGAGAGATCGACGGAACAAATCCGGCCAGCGCAGAGAGGTTCAGGAAGAACCAATCAACAATGTCCCTGATGATAACTCTAGCCGACTTGAAGAACAGGACTAATGTTCATGAGAAGTAGGACATGGACAGCCCGTACTGGGACAGACAAGAAAGCACAAGTAGTGGGACCAGGGGGTTGGGGATGGGGATACTACCTATTAATGTGTAATTTGTTAATAAGGGATTTCCCCAAGTACTGATACAAACTGTTTGATTGTCGGGATGTGTTGTGGGGGAACTCCGATGTTTACGAAAAGTGGATGGCTATGCTTCCAGTTTTTATGATCTGACTCAGCGGGAGCGGGGAGCTACTATTCCCCGTTTACTAATAACACTCTTGGGATGGAGAGAAGCACTCTGCCAAGTTTGGGGTGGGTAGTTTTTAATCCACGGCCAGGGGGGCAGGGAGGAGGGAGGAGATGGGGGAGGGGGGAAGGGGGAAGGGGGAGAGGGGGTGGTTTCAAAGTTGCCAGGTTTATTGATGATATGATTGAACTGCTGCAATGTTCGAATGCGTCAGAGGAAATAGAACTGCTTACTGTGCTATTGGTTTTCATATATTCAAAATGTAAATGGTCTATACTGATTGTTGAACAACAATTGCCAAATATACAGGTTTATGTATTCTCCTACACAGGCACGATCCGCAGACAGGAACGAGGGATGATGCGCAGACATGGGGCAGGATAGTAGACGTGTGGGAGACAAGATCAAGAGGGGTATAGTGCAACACTACCTAAAGAGGCATTCGCCGGACGTGGCCTTGCTACAGGAAACCCACCAGGTGGGTCAGAAATCCAAAGCCTTCACCAGATGGGGATACAAACTCTTGACACACTCAGACTATACTAGGGGCTCCAGGGGTACAGCTGTGTTAGTGAAAAGGTCCTCACCCCTTATTGTGCACAAGACATGGACGGACAAGATAGGCCGATTTGCGGGGGTGGAGGCCCAGTGGGATGGGAAAAATATCAATCTAATCTCGGTCTACCTGCCGCCCGCAGTAAACAAGACGGCGTTGGAGGACCTAGGCAAATATGTGATGAGACTTCAGGACGGGGTGCTAATCATGGGAGGAGACTACAACATGACTTTAAATGACACAGTATACAGGCACCCACCTGGGTCCCAGGACAAGGCTAACAACCCATTGCCAGATTTCATACAAGCACTGGGTCTCGCTGATGTAGGTCAGGCACTTCATCCCACCGATAAACAGTTTACCTTTTGCTCCAGCGCCCACCGCAGCCTATCACGTATTGACTGCTTCCTTACACACCTGTCATCAGTGGGTAACTTTGCACAATATAAAGTCCTACCTAGAGGGATTTCGGATCACTCCCCGGTTTGGACGGAATATACGCAATGGGAATGCCAACCCCCTGCCACGTTAGTGATTAACCCATGGCTACTACGTATACCGGCCATTAGAGAAGAACTCCGTACACTAACGGGGAATTATTTTACCAAAAACTTGGGTCCTGTAGACTCCGCACAAATAGTTTGGGAAGCCTTCAAAGTGGTTGTCAAGGGCTTAGCCCGGTCGTTAAAGACGGGTTACATTACTAAACAACGAGAACTCTTGGTTAACGTGGAAACTGAACTCCTGGAAAGAGAACGCGAACACTCGCAGAATCCCTCGCCTGACACTAGCCACCGGCTTCTCCTGAAACAGGACAAGTTTCGGATAAAATCTAGGGAGCAGACAGTAGCCCAGCAGTGTGCGATACAGCATAGAATATACGAGCTTGGGGATAGGACAGGTAGGACATTGGCGTGGCGGGAGAGACGAGAGCAGGGCTCCAGATGGGTCCGTGGGCTGACGACCCTGAATGGAGACACGGTAACACACCCAAAGGAAATAGCGGAACAATTTGCTGACCACTTTGAGAGGGTATATTCCCCCTCAACAAGCTATACAGCAGACGACTCTCATCAACTCCTCAAGGACAGCAATGTTCCATGCCTCTTGGAGACAGATAGGGACGCCATGGATGCAGACCTTTCAGCTGAAGAAATTAGCAAGGCCCTGGGACAACTTTAATCGGGAAAAACTATGGGGCCTAATGGAGTGCCGGTGGAGTTTTTGAAGATTCGTACTTTAAAGCGGTCGAGGGTGAGATCACTACACTTCTTTGGGATGAAAGAGCCCCTAGAATTGCTAGGCAGAAACTGACGAAAGGCTGGTACAATGGGGACATAGCCCTTCCGGACCAGCAACTGTACTACTGGGCGTCGCAATTGGTAACTGTTAACCATTGGTTGTATTACCCCCCGGATGACCCAGCATATGCCCTTGATAGATACCAGACTGACCGCTCGGGATATCTGGGGGCTCTCTACACCACGGATAAGAAAAATAAAGAGAAATTCTTTGGACCGAGTAAACATACGTTGGACATTTGGCGCATAGTCAAATCTCGACTGGGTTGGGCTGGCACTCTCTCTCTGGCCGCGCCATTGTGGTTTGCTCAGAAACTGGGAAGATTGGGGTACCAACCTGGATTTGATAAGTGGGACCTCATGGGGATATCCACAGTGGGAGACCTGGTCAAAAAAGGGGCGATATTGACCTTTAGCTAGCTCCAGGAAAAATACCAGCTAGCTCCGGGAGAAATATACAGATACTTACAAATCAGACATGCGTTACAATCAGCTTTTCTGTCCTTTGCTTAAATACCGGAGTCGTCACCTCTGGAGGATCGCCTACTTGATGGACCCCTCAGATCTAAGGCGATATCCCTAATTTATAAGAAATTGAGCAATAACCTTCCGGATACCTTCCCGAAACTCAGGGAACGCTGGCAAGAGGATATGGGCCCTATAGAGGACAAGGATAGGCAGACGGCACTAATGTCCCCACGTGAGGCGGCTTCGCCTGATACAACTCAGAATACTCCACCGATCAAATATTACTGGGATAATTTTGGCCAAAATAGGGTCCAAACCTGATGACAGATGTGTAAAAGGCTGTGGTCAACAGGCCACGTACTACCATACTCTATGGACATGCCCAAAGATACGCCCCCTCTGGGAGGGAGCCACAACTCACATGTTGAAGGCCCTGGAAAAAGAAATAACACTTACTCCACAACTCGGGTTACTGAACATTTGGGGGGCCACTGACTTAACGGAGATCGAACAACAGTTCACAACACTGGGATACACACTGGTGAAGAGGTAGGTGGCTAGGGGCTGGGGAGATAAGAACCTACCTCGTGTTACTCTATGGGTCCGGGAAATGGACAGATGCATGTTGGCAGAGACAGAGGTCTATAAGGCGAGGGGCTGCCCGAAGAAATGGGACAGGAAATGGTCACACTGGAACAAACAAAGAGGAGACGTGTGCATATCACCCACGGTTGCAATGGAGATGTGTAGGCAAGAGAGACTGGTAGGAGACGCATCCTGAATAACCTTGAATGATGTTGAACTGGAATTTCTAATGGTAACATGCAATATGTCGTTCAATCGTGTAATGTAATTCTGTGTTTTCAATCAATAAACAAAGTTTAAAAAAAAAAGAATGTCACGATGAGAGGAGGTGGGTAAAGGAGAAGTTCTTAAGAATTTGACTTGCTAAAGTTCTTCTTGAAGGACCAACTAGAGCCTACCCCCCTCGAGAGGGGCATCTTCTTCACTTTTCACCCCACCTGCTTTATGAGTTGCCTCTTCCAAAGAACACTAATGTGATAAGATTACCCCTCACCCATCCTCCTCCTTACTTCAGTCTTTCTTTGGTTAATGTGTGACCAGTCCATGCTTTATGTTTTGTATAATCTGACCTTTACTACAGATTTTAAGTAAGTTTAAATAACATTACAAGTAAAGGAATACTAAGTAATAAACTGGGCAATGCCTAGCTAGTCATGCATGGACCTTGATAATCTGCCAGCTATGACATATCTTCCAGCTATGACTCAATCTCTCTATAACTAAACCTACAAGCACTCATCCATCTCTGTACTTCACTCAGACATTCATCTGGAGCAGAAGTCTCTGTAACAGCAGCAGGGGCACACAAAGAACAGGTCTTGCACCAGAAAGAAAAAACATAAACCTGTATCTACCTATACAAACAGGATGTGCGCCTGCTAGCCACTGGGAGGATCAATGTTTCCAGCAACAAGCTGAAGTGCTGTAGAACATATATTTTTTTTAATCTTTTTATTCATTTTTCCATACAATATACATGCAGTAGCATGTTATCATGTATCTTCTCGACATTAATGTAAATGTCAAAAATAATTGTGTTGGGGGGTGAGCCTCTTGTTTCCGGGTGGAAACCAGAAAACAAGAGGCTCAGGCCAACATTAGGCAGACACACTCACTCCAGTGATGTAGAAGGATTACTGTGCAGGGGGGAACCATCCATAACTCTTAAGGGGACCCACCAGTGATGGAGAGAGAAGGGGAGTTTGGGAGGATGTTGGGGGTTGCCTGTTCATCCAGATCGGTCTCATTTCTGGACAGTGAAAAGGTATCAGCATTGTCTGTCGCTGGTGCGCCAGAGTCTGAGTCATCACCCAGGTCCGTGCCCCGATTACCCAACCTGTCCAACATTTTCCCCAGACCTCACGGTCACGCCTTGCATTGTCATTAGTGTGTACCTTCCGAAGCCTGCATTGTTCCGCCACCACCCATTCCAGGCAGTCTGCAAGCCATTCAAACACAATCGAAGAGCTCTGGCTAGCCCAAAGTATGGCTATGCGCCGGCTCACCAGCACCGGTCCCAACTGTGCAAATATGTACCCCATTTTTTACCATTCTTGGAAAGAGGCAGCAGTCCTAGCAGGCAGTGGTGTGGTGTTAGCCTTGCAGTCATCTTTGTCACTCTACGCACCTCCTTTAGATCCTCACCCCTGAACTCCTGTATCTGCATGCAGTCCCATGTAACATGTACAGAATCTGCAGGGAGTGTCCCACACCAAATGCGGTCCATCGGACTCATCGTATAGATCATAAGTAGGCACTGCGGCATCAGGTTTGCTCTTTGTATATAATAAACATTTACCAATTTGAATCGAGCATTGCTGGCAACATCACAGACATGTGCCAGGGCCCTGTTCCATTCTCCATCCGTGAGGGGGCTCTGTGACTCCCCATCCCATGCAGCGCACCTGTTTCAACATTTGTCTGCCTATCACTATGATGGCAGCTTTTAGCCAGGAGATAATGCCTTTGGAGGAGCCGCGATCTGGGATCTAGGATCATCTGCAGGACTTGGGACTCACCCGGCTTGTGTTGGAATGATGTCCAGATCTCACAGTGTCATGCGAGATATGCTTGCGTACTGCACAGATTGTTCCCGATCTATGTCGTAGTGAGTTTCAACCTCCTCTGCCGACATAAAGGTGCCATTTAGGAATAGGTTTCCTGCCCTCTGACAACCACCTTCCTTCCATTTAGCAACATCCATGGAATCCCGGATATTCAGGAAGGGGCGCTGCCACTAAATCAGGAGAAGTCTGGCTTAAGGTGCCCATTTCAGAACTAGCTTGACAGTTTTTTCCCATGCCTGAGCCACTTGTATGACAATAAAAGGAGTCCTCACCAAGAGTCGTCGTCTGCACATGAGCAAGTTGGGAAGCTCAGCCAGTACAGCCAAGCCAGATAGTAATTTCTTCTCCCAGTTAGGGCCGTCTTCACACCATAGTGCGATGTACTGCAACATTCCTGCCATGTAATATGGTTTGAGATCCTGGAAACCAGGACCAAGTCCAGTTTCAGGATCTCAAGGTCGACTCTGCACCTTTTGCCTGCTCTTATCAGGGTCAGCATCGGCTCATCAATCTGCGTGAATGAGTTTTGCATCACATAAAGGCAACAGGGTAAGAGGACCATTTTGCTTAGGACCACCCTATCACTGACAGTGGCAGCGTGACCCAGAACTGTACAGAGGCTGTGAGGCCATCCAACACCCTTCCCATATTCAAATCATACTGTAGGCGGGGCAGTGCATTATTTTGCATAACCAGACAACGGAAACTCCCTGTCTTCCAGGCTAAACCCACATCAGGGATATCAAATGCGTCCACATCAGCCAATACCGCCAGGGGGATCAGCACTGTCTTATGCCAACGCAGAGCCCCGATACCGCTCCAAAGCCTGCCATCAGTCGTAAGAGAATAGGCACAGAACACTCAGGGTCCAGCACATAAAGCAGCCTATCATCAGCATACATAGATGCAGCATGTGTCTCATCTCCCACCCCTATACCCTAGTCTCGTAGTTTGGCTCTAAGGCGTATCACCAGTGACTCCATAGGGAGCGCAAATAGTAGTGGCAACAATGGGCAGCCGTGTCACGTATCCCTTACTACACAGAAGGGTTTGGACACCTCACTACCCACGCGCATCCTAGCACTTGGTGCCATATAGAAGAGTTGCACCCACTTCAGGAATTCCTCACAGAGTCCCATCCGGTGGAGGACCTTCCAGAGATACGTTAAGGACAAGGTGTTGAATGCCTTCTCTATGGCTACTGCTTTTAGCACAGCTTGTATGCCTGTGATAACAGCTTTGTGCATCACGTGCCATAGGCCTCTCAGATTCATGTGTGTACCATCATCCAGGCATAAAGCCACATTGATCCTTACAGACTAGATGCATGACCGCCCAGCGCAGGATCAGCGTTAGGGCCGCGTCTGATAATTTGACATTGATGTTAAGCATCGAGAGTGGCCTATATGACCCAGAGTCAGCAGGGTCTTTGCCTGGTATGGGGAGCATAATTAGAAGGGCTTTCCGCACAAGAGCCAGCAATTTGCCTATTTCTTGTGCCATATGTAGAGTTTCAAGAAGTGCAGGGAGCAGAGAGGTGAAGTATGCCAGGAAGTATTCAGCCGGGAGACCGTCGGGTCCTGGGGATTTCTCTCTGGCCATATCCCGAAGGGCCTCACTCAGCTCCTCCAGTGTGACGACTTCTCCGAGTCCATCTGGTTGGGCCTCTGTCACCAGGGAATATCAATCTGAGCTAGAAAACCCTCAACTGTAGAGGCTCCTGCCTGCACTGAGGCCAGGTACACCCCAGCCAGGTGGTCGCGCAGGACCAGGTTAATTGCAACTTGATCCATGGTTAATGCACCATCAGGTCTGCGGAGGGTGAAGATAACGGCAGAGGACGTTCGTGTTTGAGCAGCAAGGCCAACATGCAGTTCGATTTATTGCCTTCTGTATGAAGACGCTGCCTATAGTACTTCAGGACATGAATGTCCAGTCCAGATGGCCGCCACTTTCCTATGCGCCTCCTACACTTCTACATCTCCCTTCTCACGGTACAACGTTCATCTCTATAATCCTTCAAGGTGCTACTCCCTCTCCCACAATTCTTCCTGATCCTATAGATCTTGCAGAGGCTTTCCCCTCGGATGACCACTTTAAGAGCCCCCCACTCTGTGCCGTGTGTCATGACGGTGTTCCAGTTCGCAGCAAAGAAGCCTTGCTGTGCCTCCATCATGTCTTTGTGGTATTCAGGGTCACCCAATGCTTCAGGCCACTGCCTCCATAAGGGGATGCAAGGTCTATGTCTCTGTACACCGCACTCCAATAGTAGAGGGGCATGGTCAGAGAGAAACCGCACCTGATAGCTTACCTTTACAACATTAAGGACACTCTTGTTTGTTAGGAGAAAACAGTCCAGACTATGGGCACTGTGAGTGGGAAGTAACAAGAGAATTCCATACTCGAGGGGTGGAGCTCCCTCCAATTGCAGTCTAGTCAAGGTTTCCCGCAATCCCACTATCATACGAGGCTTTGTGCCCATCCGGGGCGGATGCCGGTCCAGTCTACCATTTAGAATACAATTGAAATCACCCGCCCAAATGATAGACATACCAATGTAGGAGAGTAACTCGGTTTCCAGAGCTCCAAAGAACCCTTCCTAGTCAGCATTAGGTGCATATACATGAAGCAAGCAAAGTTCCCGACTGTCCAGTAACCCATGTAGAACTACATATTGTCCAGCCATGTCAGCTACCTGCCCTCGCAACTAGAATGGGACCACAGGGGCCACCCATATAGACACCTCTCTGGCATATGAGGAATAAGTGGAAGAATATAATTGTCCTCTTCTCTTTTTGTGTAGCTTCTGGGCTGCAGCGTCCTGGAGGTGCGTCTCCTGAAGGAGCGCAATTTGCACTCCCATCCTCCTAAGATGGGTGTGGGTCCTAAATCGCTTTACAAAGGAGTTTAACCCATGCTCATTCCATGTGAGTATACGTACTGAGTCCATTGTGAGAAAGTGTCAAGTCAGCTACAGTCATCATGCGCGGCCTCCCCAACCCCCAACCCCCTCCCCGATTCAGACACACAGTTGCCACTGCAATAACGATATACTGTCCCCGATGAACAACTCCCAATCACCCTCCCTGGGTAAACATGCCAGAATTCACCTAGTGTCTCCCCACGCATTGTAACATACCCTCCCACCCAAACTAGCAGCCCAAATAGAACTTCAGTCTGCTCTAGGGACACCACATTTTGTTGCCCAGGACCAGGAGGGGTTCCTACATCTTCCTCCCTTGGCTACTGGTGCCCACTTCTACTTACTCCCCACGCACTCCAGGAGACTATTCAGCCTCGGTCCATGGTCTCTTGTTGGAAGATCATGTAATTCTCCGGGCTGCTGCACTACCCCTTATGGTGCTACGTTCCTCCTCGCTGGATGCATTAAGGAGAACTGCCTGCCTCTTAGCTGAGAATCTCCCTTCTTGCCTGTGGTCGCGCTCTGTTGTTGGTTGTCCAGAAAAGGAATTAAAAAACAGAAAGCAACTTTGTTAAAACATTGGGTAAATAATGCATATCTCAATAATTGTAACAGACAATGTGGACATTTTACCAAACTGCAAACTATCCTGAGCTTTCGTATGGAAATTATATGAAATAGAAGTCCATTAAATTGCTAATTCACAATAATGCTGACTTTTCAACCATTTAAAATATGTGCCAGGGTAGGTAAGAGTTTTGTTAGGTGAAAACTTATTTCCACCTGTTATTTATTTAGGTTCATTATATGTTAAACTCACTGTTTATCTTCAAGGAATTTACAGTTATCTTAAGTAAGTATAACTCGTGACCTAATATAACTATAACTTGCGCCCTCGCCATGCACTGCTAACTTCCCCACATATTACATCACTCATGACATCTTCTATGACATCATTCATAATATCACTACAACATTTGCAATGAAATTATTGATGCGAAAACTGTGCATGGCAGGGGCATGAATTGTACTTACCTTAAGGAATGAGTTATAGTTACTTGAGATAACTATAAATATAATGGTTGAATTTCTGTGGTTTCTTTAGTTTAAAATATTAACGTTGTTACTGAACATTTCACCTAACTGTAACGTTACTTTAACCTTTTCAAAACTCATGTACACCTATGTACCAAAAATAAATATACATGTACTTATTGTCTCCCTGCTGTTTTCCAGTTGAGCATGGAGGGTTGCCCAGGCAGCTTTCAGGACCCTTTGGTACAGTAGTGTCATGCGGAGGTGCAGTGTTTGTGGCTGGGAGGACAAGCCCATATTGTCCTGGTCCTTAATATAGGCCCAGTGATGCAGGTTCACCCAGCACCTATGGCACAGTTTCCCACACCAGTTGAAGACATCGACTGCACTGCAGCAAAACTAGTGCCAGCCATTAGTTATGGTCAGCTGGCTTTCCCGGGGTCTCAGGACACCCTTCTCATTGCAGCCCAAGCCAAAGTGTATAAATCTGTTTTCTTCATCTCAAGGTCGGCAAGGAAGTCAAGGCTAAGACTGGAGCTAGGCCTGGTAAGGCCAGACCTGATGTGCCAAGGGGAGATTATAAAACTATACTTAAGGATCTTAAGGGCCCCAACAAATTCCTTAAGGCAACAACTAAGAGTCATCTTTGAGGGGCCAAGATCAGCATGGCACTCCAGCCTCGGCAAAGTGCTCAGCACATTAAAGATCGAGAAAAAGAGCATACCATTGCCGGAAATTCCTTTAAACGCCTGGAAAAAAGCCATAAATAGACAAGCCCGCGAAATTTCATTTGATCAGGACCTTAAATCTCCTCGGTCTAGCCCCCACTTAGCCCCGCTGAACAGCTCCTATACGGCAGGCAAAGCACAACCCTACCTAAGCGAGGCACTGACACCACAAGCCCAAACCAAAATTCTCTCTATAAGACTATGGGCCACATGCATGAAGCTTTTTTGCATTCGCAAACGGTGCAAATCGCAAAATTCGGCCGTTTGCGAATGCAAAAACCTCTTTTGGGATGCATCATTTTTTTTCATTTTTCTCAATTTAAGAATTTGCAATATTTTGCGATTTCTCAAATTGCGATAGCATTTAAGAAATCGCAAATTTTGCGATTTCTTAAATGCTATGCAGGTAAAATTACCATGAAGTAAACCTTCATGGTCATTTGCGAAAAGTCCTTGGGACATGTGTGTGAGTAAAATGTACTTACGTGACATATCAGGGGTGCATTTTGCGATTCCTTAATAGCGAAAAATACCGATTCGCTATTAAGGAATAGCAAAATGCTATTCATCAAGAAATCACTTAAGAAATAGCGATTTCTAATAATTCCTTAATTGCGACTCGCAAATTGCGAGTCGCAATTTAGGATTATCTCCCTATTCATTCCTATGGGCCTAGAGGCCCATAGCAATGAATGGGAAGACATTCTCAATTTGCTTATCGCAGTTAGCGATTCGCAAATTGAGTTTGCGATTTCAAGGGTGCAGGGGTGTCCAAAGGACACCCTTTTGCACCCCTGAAATTGATGTGTGCACATATGTTGCGCACACACATGCCCTTAGGGCATGTGTGTGCGCAACATGAAACTTTGAAAAATGCACTTTAGTGCATTTTTCAAAGTTTTTGCTATTTACCACGTAGTTAGACTTTGCGGTAAATAGCGGCCCCAGATTGCGAATTCCCAATTTTAAAATGATTCATGAATTGCATTTAAGGAATCTCAAATTGAGATTCCTTAAATGCAATGAATCGCAATTTAGCGATTTCTATAATTGCGATTTTTGCATTTGGGATGATGAATCCCAAATGCAAAAATAGCGCTCGCAAAGGGCCAGATTCTCAGAATCTGGCCCTTTGCGAGCCAATTTTAGTTTGATGAATCTGGCTGCAAGTGTATTAGGAATCACCGACTTTAACCCCGCATGGGCCCGCAAGGGCAAATCCACAACCTGCAGACTGTGCTCCTACATGAGTGAATCCTGGCTACATCTCCTATGCTGCTGCCCCACCCTTAGGAACGAATGCCAACGACTTCTTCGCCCAGTTTGTATCACTAAAGGAACCAAGACATGTAGCAAAGCGTCAGCCTTGTGCTTCTCTAATACAAACACGTTGACCTTGGCGAGACTGGCGAAATGTATCCATCACATTAGGATTGCATTAAAGGCTGCAAATGAACACACTGAAACCATGGCGTCTAGCACGACAAAATAAGGGGTATGAAGCAGACTACATGCAAACAAGTACAGAACCCTGCACTTACTCACCCATTCTAATGAGACTTCACCATATTTATGTCTCTCAATGGAAGGGCCAAGGAGATCCGGCCTACAGATTGCTGAAGCAGAAACCACCAAGGTTTACATAGGTGCTTCAGAAACTTTGTGCAAGGTCTCACGTCAATGACTACCGGCACTGGCTGAATGAGTGGGCGTCATGGGGAGGGCACTTAAATTAAATTTCATCTGATGCCTTTATACTTCAATTGTGACTATTGTTTTTACCTTCGTGTTTTATACTTTTACTGTAATGATATTAATTCATTGTACAGTTATTAAATAAAATCAAATTCACTGCAGCGCACAGATATGTCACTCCATATTTGGTCTGGTCTGCATTGCTCAACTGGTTATTAGGACCACCATAAAGCGGAGGGCACTGGGCTCCAACTCCATTACTCATAATATTTAATTCTGTCCCGGTTTTTAGAGAGATGTGACTAAATACGTAGGGAGGCAAGTTTTTATGTGTTTTAGTGCAGCATCAGTTAGCAGCCACTTGCAGAAACTAATGTAGTCAACAATGATGATACTATATGTAAAAGTTGCATCTATTTGCCCTTAGTGCAACATTGTCTTCATTCTATGTTGGTGTGCACTGTCAAGCCAGTCAGAAGATTCGGGGTGTGTGAATCTCAAATTTCCTAACTAACAAAGCAGTGGACTGTAGGGTGGAGGAGTAAGATTACAGGGCTCTGGATGGACTGTTTCTATGAGGAACAGGAGAGTACTGATTTTCATTAGGCAGGCCTCTGTCTAAAGTGCCACAGTGGGTGAAAATGATGGGTTTCAATGATACCGCATGCGTTTGCCACTGGTTAGATTTTTTGCAAGCATTCATCCATCATCTTTTCGGTGCTTCATTGCCAGTAGTATTCCTGGAAACTTGAGACTGGTGCAGCTTTCCAAGCTTACTACTGCCAATGTATGTGAATTCCAACAAGGGCATCCATTGAAGGAGAACTTCTACGGGAGCAGATGAATTATTTTTTCAGTAAGCTAGGCACTGTATACATTTAAGTTTTCACTCCAACAAATGAACACGTTAAAAGCTCCTAGTGAAATGAGAGTGGTGAGAAAAACGGACTCAGACATAGCAAACCAGGCTCAGGCCCTCATGTCCAACTAATAAGTGCGGCACTTCCGCAAAAAAGGTGGTGCCGCGTTGGACATTGGCCGACGGCAGCACCAGCGAGGTAGCATTGTCCGACGGCAGCATGGAAGGGGTTAACACTCTTGTTTTATTGACACATAGCAAACATCGCCCAGCCCCTCTTAGATGGCACAGCCCCTCCTAGGTGGAACAGCCTTGCCTCAAAGCTCCTTACCTGCTGCAAAGCCTGATTCCCTCTATCTGGAGGTGGGCAAGCTGTTGAAAGCTTGACCCAGGATGCCTGGCTCTGGCTCAGTTCCAGGTCCTCTTCCACGCTCCAGCCAAAAATTAACTGAACTCTGATGGTGCATCTGCCTGCCAATCAAATTCTAATCTCATGTGCAATGAATAAAGACAAAATTGTGACCTTTATTGTAATACAGGAGAGAAAGAAAGATATAGCCTCCTAGAGGCTGAAATGTACATGGTGAAAGCAGCGATTCTAGGATCAATCCCAGCTTTTTTGTTGTTGTTTTTTTTTTTGCAGAGTTTTATATAGCGCAAACTTGACCCAAATCGGGTATCAGAGCACTTTACATAGCACTAGTTATGTTACATGAGGACACACACTCATTTTTGTTAGGCACAGGGTGGTTAAGTGATTTGCTCAGAATCACAGGATGTTCAGCATCATTGCCGAGACTCAAACCCAGTTCCCCAGATTCGAGGTCGACCGCCCTAGCCGTTAGGCCAACTCCTCTCCCCATCCGTGACCAAATTGTGTGATCATAGACAAATATTTTAACTTACCAACCTAATTTTTGTTTATTAACACATATGATAGTATATTCAAATGCACACGTTTAGGATGTGTGCTGTACAATTACATATTGTGTTAGATTTAATACGCTATAATGTTGCTTCATTCATGAAAAGAAAATAGTCCATATATAATATACACGTGAAAAGTGACTTACTTCCTAGATCACTAATGGCATTGTTGTCACGGTGGGATGCACCAAGGTGAAATGCTTCCACATGACAAAAATACACTTATTTTAATGGCAATGTTTTCAGGGCTCAACTTATGCACCACTCCTATACCCCTCCCAGAGCCCCCTCATTAACCCAAGATAAAACGGGCTCCAAAAAACAAAATACAATCATGTTGAAACACTGTGGAGAAATTAGATCTGTACTGAAAGAAAGAGTGGCTTAGCACTTGCTACAAGCAAACCCTTTCACATGTGCTTCTTGGGCAGAGTGTGCTAATACAGGGCTTGTTGGGCTTGCAACAATTTATCTGCCATGCTGGACATTGCAGGCAATTCTCACTCATGCAAGAGCACGCACAGTGACATTCGTGCACGCACCCAGGGTATTTATTATGTGTTTTAGAAACACTTACATGAGCTGCTGCCCATATTACTAAACCTTGATTCCCATCAGCTGTGCTACAGCACCACTGTCACCACCTTCCTCCTCACTCTGGCTCCAAACAAGTGCTGCTGTACTCTGCTATGCCGGCAGGAAGCCTTCTCCTCGATTACCCGAGAGTCAGGAGATATGCCTGTCAACAGGCCCTTCTCACACACCTACTGTGCACTATTGACTCCACAGAGCCTGAATAGACACTGTGTCAGTAATCACAGTGTGAGTCGGACCCCTCCCAAACCTCCTGCCGGCTCGAATGGATGCCTACGGGCCGCCGCTCCATTAGCACATTGTGCGGGTAAATTAGCACTCGATCATCAGAGTGCTTCACGAAAACTGATGAACTTCGGCTCTGTGCTGCACTCGTTTTTGTACATGTCAATTTTCCTGAGCTTTCCTTGCTGCCTGCCTCATGAGCACCGGTACTCTCTCTGAACAAGGAGAAGTTCCGGTTCTCAAGCCCAGAAAACTTAGAAGTGCAGGAACTTAGTACAGGTCAGTACTGGCTCATTGAAAGCACTTATCTGAAGTGCCTTCTTTTCAGCAGGGATATTTTCACCTCAAAATGCGTCTCACAGTCAATCAGCTTCCGGTGCTGCTAGAATTGCTCATCATGTATGAGGTAAGATCTGCGGGTGGGAGCCTTTCCCCATTTTAAAGAATGGTTATTCCCTAAGTTACAGTAAGAGGGAAAACTGTATGTGAAATTTGTGGTTGCAATTTTTTTTTGTAAAACATTTTTTATTAAGAAGAAACAGACATCAGCAATACAATGACATCACAGAGGGAGCATTACGATAGGCATCGTTGGTACAGTAGGTGAATCACAGAATACAATCATGCATGGTGGAAGGTCTAGGGTGATGGGGGTCATCCACAGTAGAAGCCAAGGGAGGCTGACATATTTCTCCACTGTAGGAGTTCCATAGGCCCCATACACTGCGGTTGCAATTTTTAAAAATGATCACGCGCTAGTACCGTCTGCCAAAAAGGGTTATTTAGCATAGGTGTGCCTTTCACAGGTCTAATGCTTTTTTTTTTTTTGTAGATTTATATAGAGTGCAAACTCCACCCGAAGGTATTGGAGCGCTTTACATGAGCACCAGTTACGTTACACAAGGACACAATGAAGTGATTTGCCCAGAATCACAGGATGCGGAGTCAAACCTTGGTTTCCCAGGTCCAAAGTTGGCAGTCTAGCCACAGAACACAGAATAGTATACACAGAAACCTGATTTCCACACATCATTTGTGTGATATATAGCTTTATCAGTAAGACCACGTCCATACAAATTTAGTGGCCGCTTCAATGGAAAATGTTAAATTACAATGCGCTTCCACACAATGATTGAGTTACATTCAAAAAGTGCTTTGCCTCATGCCCAATAAACGTAGGTCAGTCACGAAAGTTTGGTGTTATAAAATTTGGGTTGTGGTTCGAAAAAGTTTAGGAATAGGGAAATTGGTAGCAGTGATATTGGGCCTATCAATAGCATGTGAATCGGAATTTAAAGCAGCGCTGTTCAAATTGTTTTTTTTTGTCTAGCATTTTATAGAGCATTTAGGGTAGAGGAGTTGGTAACAGGGTCAAAGAATGATTTAGATGGAGGGCTACTGATTAAAAACATCTGTTAGCCAGGTGGCACAGTGTCCAATCCCCTCCCCTTCTCCAAAATGGATCAAGCGGGGAGTCTTGACCACATCGTATTATCTAGGGCTCCAAGAAACCCTTGTTGCCTGATGGTAGTCCTTTCAGGAATATGTTAAGATTTCCCTTAGTACCAGAGGAAGGGCCTTGTTTGTTCATCGCAATTGTGATCCCCTCTCAAAATACCAATTTTCTAGATTGCTCAACAAGGCTTTAGTGAGGGCTAGGATTGACCCCACCAATTTTAATTTGCATTACGTCGGCATTAAGGTATGGCCTTGAGCCAGGATTGATTCAGAAGGTAGGTAGAGAGAAATCAGACTGTTATAAGTGTTATGTACACTTGAATGTGGTCCAGGTCGGTCTATCCTGTGCTCTTTTGTTTGTCTAGCTAAAGTTTATTTTTTCTTCATGTTTTGGATCTGGGTACCATGTCCTTTTCCGAAGTGCTAGTAATCGGACTTTAATTTATGCAGTGCGCTTAGAATGGGTTGTATGACGTTACAACGCATACTTTTACAATGCATACCTATACAACGCATTTTTTACAACGCAACATCCATTACCACGCATTCCATTACAACGCATGCCATTACAACGAATTTTTAAAATCTACCTTTACAACGCATACCATTACAACGCATAACATTACATTGCATGTATGGTAAGTATTGGATAGTGTAGGGGTAAAAATTACTTTTCTAACTCCAGTGGGTGCAATAGTAGGGTAAGTGTTGTATAGTGTAGGGGTGGTAATGGTATGCGTTGTAATGGTATGCGTTGTAATGACATGCATTGTAATGGTATGCGTTGTAGTGTCATGCATTGTAATGGTTGTGTTGTAATGACATGCGATGTAATGGATTTGGTTTGTAAAAGTTTTGTTGTAATGGTAGTGCATTGTAAAAGTTGCGTTGTACACGTTGTTTCCCCTTAGAATGAAGTCTTTGAGGGAGGTTTTGACATGTAGGCATAAAAGGCAGGCTTCGAGAAGAGGTGATTAAGTGTTGGGGGCCTGTGCTTGCAGAAGATGAGACCAGATGTGGAAATGATTGTGGCATTGGGGCTTCCACCCCCTGCGCTGATGTTTTTGTAGTCAGGTATTAATGATTTAGCCCATTATTGTGGTACGGATGTGACTGACTTATTGATTACTGAGTTATCATGTGGAACACAGATGTTTCCTGATGCTGTGGTGGTGTAGTCTCTTGTGATCACCATGAGGGTTTGAGGGGAGGGGCTTCTGCTAAGGTGCTTAATGAATCTGTTAAGGTCCCGAATAGAAGAATGTTGAGACTGCTTAATACTGTTTGCTTGAGGTTCATTAACCATGGACGTCTAAATAGAGAAAGGTTTCTACACACTGACGGGTGCACTTGCCCCACAAAGGCAGTTTCTAATTTGTTGATTCTCTTTTTGTTTTTGAAACTCAATTCTTGGCATCATTTTGAGGGAGGCCGAATGGTAGGTGTGTTATTGTGGCCTGTGGTTGGTTGGCTCATGGTTGGCAGTGAGATTTCAGGTCACCTTGGCCACTCCTATCAAATCATTCACATAATTGGTTAGTTCATCTGGACCTCAAAGTAAGGCTGAGACTTAATTATTTACAGGAGTTTGGGGACAGATGCTTCTGCAGCTGTTTTACCCTCCATTTTAGCTGGGGCTCCATTTTGGTGGCTATTTGGGGTGAAGAGAGATTCAGTCTATGCCAGGGGATCAAGTTATGGCCCGCTTGCCCAGCCCATCTCCCTTTTGGGTGCCAGGGGGCCGTCCATTGGAATGTCTTTGGCATTGTTATTTCAGGTTCACAACTAAAAAGACCTTGCTCGCCCAATTCTTGAGTGAGCTGACTAAACAATTTTAGTAGGGCTGCCACAGAACATGTGGGGACTCGGACTAGCTTATCAGATGCCTAAAGGATCTAGGATGGAGTCAGACCATAAGCTCACAAATGATGTACACATGGAGAGACGGGAATGTTAGAAAAAGATTTCTGTAAAGGGTACCCTGGTTGTGTCTTTAAACACTGTTCATATTTTTTAAATGTTTTGATCAAATATTTACTAAACGTTGAGATTGTGTTTCCTTGTGCATTGCTTTTTCATAATTTAAGACAGCTTGAGCTGTTTTTCGCTAACATTTTCCAATAGAACGAGCTCAGGCTCGTTCTATTGGTCGGTTCCTCCTTCTGGGCCTAGCAGTACTTGCTGGATCCCCTCCTTAATACAAGGAGGCGGTTGTGACTCCGACCAGTAAAGTATTTCCCTTGTCACCTCATGCTATATGCTTTTTGGTGTATCACTGCACTTCCTATGTAGTACTTGCATTATATTGCACGAAGAATTATTTTAATATGAAAATTACATTGAACCATCACACATTAAATACTTTCTTTCATAGATGCACTTCTTAGAGAATTCATTTTTTGTGTCTTATTTTATCCACTGCAGCTCACTTTTTTGTTTTAGTCCGAACTCAAAATGAAAGCCAAACCTATTGTCCCTTCATTTCACTAGTTTTGAGAACAGTTGAAAACTATAATTTCTAACGTGTCCTGTTCCATTTGAAACAGAGTATCATTTTTCTTCTTGTTCACTTTGGAATTTGGAATTTACGATGTGACGAGATTAGCACCCCTGATCAGAAACACCATTGTTCTGCTGGGACAGATCAGATGCTGTGCCTCGTTTGACTCTGGGGAAGTGGAACCTTCCAGAAAGTTCCAAGAACCAAGTTACTGATCGTTTTTATAGCTCTGAGCTGTCTCTAAGACTTTTTAATAATTTTATATATGACCTAAATATTATGCTTTTGAAACAATCATGTTGCTGGAGACAAAGTGAAGTTAATAATGCTGACAGCTGCTGTGCACATCTGGGTGGTCTGAGGCATGAGTGACATATTGGAATTAGGACTGAAAGGAGAATGTTATTATAATACACTGAGGCCTGCAATCCATGTAACAAGAAAATGGCATAGCTACTCTACTGTAATAACCTAACAAAGAGAAGTTGTGACATCGCAGTTCCTGCTGCCAGAGCCGGTAGTAATTGTGAAAGGTAGGTCAAACAGCTGAATTGCGCCTGCTCCTAAACCAAGGGGAAACTAGCTTTCTAGCACTTTCTTCTAAACATCTTTCTTTAGGAACTCGTAGCTACTTGGGAGGAATTTATGAGAGTACATGTAAATGTTGCACTGCTATAGTTCATTACAATGACACGGAATTGTATCCTAAGGTTAGCACACATTTGAAAGTGACGTATTTAAATGTTGATATATTATTGCTAAAGTACAAATTATCTTCTGGCATGTTTATGTTTCCGCTGTGGAGATTTGACATTTATTCTGCATACTTGCAACCCAGGGTATACTTTTCAGTAGAACGAGCTAAAGGTCAAGAATTTTAAAGAGGATTACAGGGAGGGTGATAGTGTGTGTTTGTTACCATGCATTATAAGGGATAAAAATAAAATTTCCCTTAGCATATAAAAATATATGGTATGTAAGTCACCATGGAGTCCTGAGACCTTATAGAGGAGTTCTACCTTGATCTTAACACTCCTCACACACGCCTACAAAGCCCTACATGACACGTGACCTGTGTACCTTGACCACAGCATCTCATTTCACGCACCCCCTGAGACCTCTGCTCCGCCTATCTGGCCTTGGCCACCGTCCCGCGTACCTGCAGGAACACGGCTGGAGGAAGGTCCTTCTCCTACCTCGCAGCAAAGATCTGGAACTCAGGCAATCAGCGTCACTGCCTCAATTCAGAGAGGACCTCAAGACCTGGCTCCTCGACTGAACCACAGTGCCTTCAGTGGATCAGCAGCCCCCCTCACTGCACACCCCCATCGCCTTGAGACCCTTACGGGTGAGTTGTCACGCTTTACAAGTCACCTGATTGATTGATTGATTCCTCTATCTGGTCATGGAACCCCTCTGTAACTAGGGGTTACTATATCACATATTTTCACAACCTGGTTGTTTTCAGCCACAGTGTGCCTTTATCTCCTTGTTCCTTTCAGTAATTTTAAAAATTGACATACAAGTTCACAGTTTTTTCAAAATTTCTCTCTTTGTTGCTTTTATTCTCCATGTTTTCCTCTCACTCTTCCCATTTGGTTCACTACCCTGAGCCCTGTATTTTTTCTGTAATTCTCTCCCTCTTCCTGAAATGCGCCTCTTTATCTGCCCCCATCTTCCCAGTTTGTCGTTTTCCCTTTACTCCTTTTCTAAAGCTGCTGTACCCCTACACTGCACCCTCCCCTGTTCCTTCCCATTTATAGTAACCTCCATCACTTCTCTAATTTCCCACTCTCGTCCTTCCCCCCCCCCCCCCACAATCTCGTTTTCCTCGCTTTCTTCCCCTTTTATTAGTTTTCTTCCCTCACCTTACTGTCTGAAAAGCCTCACCATTTGTTTTGCCTTCTTCCTCTCATTTTGCCTTTCCCACCGTTCATTCCCTTCCTCCCCTCCTTCCTCCGTTGATTCGCTGCCCTTGTACCCCTCCCTTCTCCCTCCCTCTATTCCTCCATCCTCCCCCGTCTTTTTCAATTCCTGTTCAGAGACGGTAAGGTACTTTTCTTATCCCTCTTCAGTAGGGGGCTGGATGTTTTTTAGGCGGTTCAGATTGCAGTTCCTCTATCTTCCACTAGGGGGCGCCTCTGCTCCTTCATACTCTGCTTGATGTCCGCCCTGGCTCGCGATTTCTTGCACAAATGATCCGAGACAGTCGTGAATAAGCTTTCTCAAGCTGTGAAAACATCTTCAATTGCGGTTCCCAGCGGTCCAGTGGAGAAATGCAAGTTCACGGGTAACAGGTGAGTTGTTTCTGTCTGGAAAGGTGTGTGTTTGTTTAACCGGTTGTGCATTCTTTTCGAGTCCATCTCAAACAAATCTGCCGAACCTGAATGTATCCCGAACTGGTCACGGTGCTAAAATCGGAGGAGCGGAATACAAGAGGAAACATTAAACTGCAAACTGTAGCTTGCCAACATTAACAACGAAAAGCCACGAAAACAAAATGCGAACAACGTTCATGTAAAAAAAAGTTTACTTTCATTTTAATGCTTTCTGCAAAAACATATATATAATTTTTGTAGCTAATGTTTGTTGGACAACTGCTCTGCATCTTATTTTTATTTACAGCGCTTATATGAAATGATAATACTCGAATTCACTTTTCCAAGTTGTTTCTTGTGGAGTCTTGTGTTCTAAAAGGTTTGTCATTGCACTTAGCGTCTAGAAGCCTACTTCCCAGAAAAACCTCTACCAGCCTATACACACGCACATATATTCTCACTCTCTTTCTCTACTTATCTTTCTCGACTATTCTCCCTCTCTTTATGTCTCCCTCCCTCTCGTTCCCTGTTTATTTTTTATTTTCATTCTTTATTGGGAGCTTTTCTCTCTCAGGACAATCCAATACATAAAACAATACAGTACACGAAGCTGGCACTCCCAACAGAACACCTGTTCCCTTTCACTATTTTTAACATATTACACTTTTTTAAACAGAGCTCTCACGTTGGCATATGTCACTCAGTAGCGTAACGAAACTTGAGGAGTCCCCCTGCATGGTACATGAAGAGCCCCGCCCCGCCCACCACCCAGTCAGGAGCTCTCAGGCCAGTGGCCTTCCGCCCGTACACTGTGCCAAAGGGGCCCGCAGGAGCTCAGGCCCCTGCACCGCGGGGGCTAATGTTACGCCACTGATGTGACTGCTGAGTAGCTCCCTGAGTTCCTTTCTATCATCATTGAAGCCCCATAAAACCCATAGCCCAAAGCAAAAAAACAGCACTGAGGTAGGCAAATACCGGTCGGTAACGGCCGAAATTCGGTAATTTCGGCCGTTACCGACCGGTATTTGGAAAATGAGATGTAGGTGGACATTGTACTGATTCGGTAATTTAGCGAATCGGTATTTTAAGGAATCGGTAAATTACCGGTTCCTTAAGATACCGAATCGGTAAATTACCGATTTTGCTATGTATGGAGCGCTCAAATGAGTGCTTTTCCCCTTTTAGGATTCGTTATTTACCACCAACTACAAGTTGGTGGTAAATAATGAAAACCTTGGAAAAAGCATTTTTTTTGCTTTTCCAACAGTGCCATGTAGCAGACATACATGCCCTTAGGGCATGTATGTCTGCAACATGTGCACCCATACACAATTGAGGGGTGCAACAGGGTGTCAAAGTGCCACCCTGCCACCCTTCAATGTTTCCCCCTTTTACCGAATCGGTAAATGCTGATTCGGTAATAGGCATTCATTCCTATGGGCCTCCAGGCCCATAGGAATGAATGGCAATTACCGAATCGGTATTTACTGATTCGGTAATTACCGAAACTTACTGATTCGGTAATTTTTTCGGTAAAATTACCTACATCACATTTGCCTGTTCTTAAATACCGAATCGGTATGATTCGGTATTTAAGAATCGGTAATCTGGGATTACCTACATCGGGCCCTGAGTGAGTTACTTGAAGTGGTTCTAGGCTCAGTTATTGATTTCTATGAAATGTGCTTTTATTCTTCTAAGTTTTGACAACACTTAGGGCCTGATTACGAGTTTGGTGGATAGGGTTACTCCCTGAACAAACGTGACGGATAGCCCGTCCACCAAATTGCGATTCCAATATATCCTATGGAACTCGTAATACAGCAGACGGGATATCCTTCACGTTTGAGTATCTCATCCACCAAACTCGTAATCAGGCCCTTAGTTTTAAGAGTTTCTCTCCTTCCCGTCCTACTTTCCTCATGTTTACGGAGGGGCAATAGGTAACAAGCGTTGTCAAAACCAACAGGTCGTGCCTCTCCGAGAGCTATTGCATTAGTAAAGGATTTTTAGTCATACTGTATAGCAGTGAGGCTGCTGTGCAGCATGGCTAAAAGTTTTTTAAAAAGCACTATGATGTGGTGAGCGCTGATCATAAACATCCATTTTTTTTTAGTAAGGAATCATTCTCCACCTTCACAAAAAATATGTTTAGAAAAAAATAACGATAGCACCTTGCTAGCAAACGTAAACCAACAAAAAAATAAAATACACATATATGCATCAATCTGTTTTTAGAGGGGAAGGAAGTCTGAGCCAAAGGCTGAGGCTGCTGGGCAAAACATGAATATAGCCGTAAAAGAAAAAAAAATAGTAACCACTGTTAGACGTGGCATAGCTTGGCGTGATTCCCTTTTTGCCTTTGCCTCCTGTGAAATTAGATACTGTAGGGACTTGTAACTGCTAATCAGTGTGCAAGTACAGATAATCCCTGTATAAATTGTAGTGTTATTTGGTTGTCTCTGATTGGTATGTTTGCCTTACTAGCAATATCCCTAAGTGATGTGCACTGTGTGTGCCAGAGCGAGTACTAAAGAAATGCGCAGAGAGGGAATACATGTCTTCACTGTAGGGCCTGCGCATATTATGCCAAATTAGCATGTTGTCCTGACAAATGCTACCACTTGTCAGGCCTTACTTTCCATTTTACATACACATGGGGCACCCCTGTAGGACGTCCTGGGTAACCCCTAGGCAGGGTGCAGTGTAGGTAAAAGGAAGCACCTGTGCCAGTGTGGGTGCTTGCCCTGACAGTGGAAAATACTCCATTTCATTATCCCTGGTGAAAGGACATTCTGCCCATAAGACAGAATGGGGAGTCTGGGTGTAGCATTGTTAGGCTAGTTTCTCAAGAATTGGAAATAGAACAGTGAAGTTTGGTATGTCTGAACTCACAGCGTCATAATGCATCTTTTTGGGAAGATGGTTTTGTCGCTGTGTGTCCAGAAACTTCTGTTTGAGAAAATGGCTGAGTTTGTGCTTGAACCTTTTTGTGTATCTTAGCAGAATCAACGGCGTAGCTAGAGCTTGTGGCGCCCGGGGCTACCCCTCAGATTGCTGCCCCTTGGGGGTATCTGAGGATATCAGAGCGCTTTACAATTTGAGGCAAAGGTAACAAATCAGAACATTAGTCTAACATGGGGATTCTAATGGGCATTGAGATGTTTACTCCTCTCAAAATCGCAATGGTTGTTTGTTAGAAATGGGGGTCTCTAGTTGGCAATGGCTGGCCACTGTCCAAGTGGGGACCCTTCTTCCTAAGTCAGAGTAAGGGGGCTACACCCTTTGATAACCCCCCCTTGTGCGCCGGACCCGGGGCCTCTCACCATTCTTTCTTTGAATATGTGCAAAACCAGTATAATATAATGTATAACTTTTTTTAGGACTTCACTTTACACCTTTGTGATAGTGCAATTTGTATTTATTCATTTATTTGCACGATCGCATGTTAAGAGCAAAACACCACCGGGTTTTGCGCTGACACTTCCCAGCATTCTTTTTGATCTTATTGCACTAGCAACCAATAATGCCTGAGAATGAGTGATGGTATAACCAACCTAGTTGCTATGCTATTAATTTCTCTTTTTTAGGCTAGCGCAGGTCATGAATGAGCAGATCAATGATATCATCTTATTAACAGCTGCTGTGCCTGCCTGACCTCTGATACGGTAATCACACAGTATGTGTCTGTTTAGTGCCCTTCCATTTCTAGTGTTTTACATAAGTTTTAAGATGATCATAGAGTTTCTCGTTGTTCAAATGGGGATAATTTCTGATATTTAAATGTTTTCCTTGTCTTCATTGCTTGATTTTGCTCGCAATAATGTGTCACTCACAGTCCTCGTAATGTCACTCATAATTGCTCTAAAATTATACCAGTGTCACACATAGCAATCTGAAACCTTGGCAGCTATGCTTGCAAGACAGTGTCACTCATAGTAGTTGAAATGTCACTCATAATTACACTGAAATAATGAAGATGTCACAGTCACACATAGCGATTTGAAACTCAGCTATAAAATCAAGCCCCACCACCCTGGTATGTCTGCCCCCATCTCAACACCCGTGAAAACAAGAAGTCAGTAATGTAATCCATATTGCCTTCTGGTTTCAGGTAGAAAATAAACCACACTGTTAGAAAAGAGTTGGCACGAGCTACAAAAAACAGGCTCTGCCCAACGATGTATCCAGCACTTGATTCATCCTTATGCCCTCACTACTACACGTCGATCTAAGAATTCTTCACCTGGCGTCGCCTTGAGCGTGGAGCAGTTCAGACAAATGGGGACGCTCCTTCGAATATCTGGCCCCAGAACTCTGGAACCGTCACTGCCTACACTTGTCCGAAGCTGTTTTCAGGAAACAATTACAAACCTGGCTGTTCTAAAAAGCTGCCCCAGTTAATGTATATCTTTCAGTACAGTCCCTAGTACTAGGACTCCCAGGTTATGGCAGCTATGTGTTTTGCAAATGCCAAAGTTCAAACGTCATGTAAATGCAGATTCTCGGGGGAAGAAGTCTTGTCATTGTTGATTTCAAGCATGGTGATTTCACAGTTGAGTGTTTGGCGATGCCTCACAAAGATCTTATTCATGTTTGCCAAGTACTGTACACTGCTGTGTTGGCAGAGCTCTTCTTGGGGATGCAAGCCTGACCTTATCTAAGCACCATATTATTCTCAAGCTCGTCCATCGACGGTCTTGCTTCTAATTGTGCTTGAAGTCAGAAAGAAGATATCATGCATTGCCATTGTCATTACGGCTGTGATTTTCGATCCTGGCTGATGGGCACAACTTGTCACAAAAGTATTTCTGGAATAAATAATTACTAAGGCATTCTCTGGACTCGACTCGACTCGACTCCCCGCTCCCCCTCACCCCCCCCCCCCCGGGCCCCGCTGCGACCGACTCTCTCTCTCTCACCTCAATTATTTTGGTGTGTGTCGTCGTGTCGCGCAGAGTGCCGCCCGCAGCCACACAGTGACACAGCCCACAGCACAGGGTGACAGAGTACAGTCAGTGAGTACTGTAAAGCGCTGAACAGGGCAGGGCTGAGGGCAGCAGGGCCCCAGCCAGACCAGGCAAGAACTTGAATGGTGGTGGTGGTGTGGTGGTCTCTCTCCACAGTCCACGCACTCCTCGACACGACGGGTCACGGGAGGGGCTGGGGCAGTGAGCGCGCAGCCGCAGCGCGTAACGCTTCACAGGTCACACTGGCGCGGCGGCGAGAAGGCTGGCCCAAAATGTTACAGGGCCGTCATTGGTTGCGGCTGTGCGCACAGCGCACGCTACCTGATTGACGGCCCTGGCCTCTGTGAGCGAGGCTGGGAGGTGGGGGCCCTGTTGATGACATCGTGATAATCGGAAGTGAAACCAACCGAACCGACAGGTGTACATTAAATGCATCATGGTGTGTGCTACTAACTGTGCTTAGATCGAATGGGAGATGGCCTGATCTCCTGTTGTCACTGGCCGTCCCGTCCGGTCCGACGGGTGTCACCGCACTGTAAAACTCTGATTTTTATGTGTAAAGCAGGCGCTGCCCTGCGCCACGGGCCACCGCGCCGCCCTAGTCACAGCTCACAAGCCTCCGCGGCCGCAACGGGCCTCGGCCGGGCCTCCTCCAGTGCTGGCCTGCCCGTGCGGCCGCGACGGCCGCCTCAGCCGCCTCAAAAGTTGTGCCGCCTGGGGCGGACCGCCCCCCCGCACCCCTAGCTACGCAGGTGAGCAGAATGTGAATTGCCTGCCTGGACCTGGGAGAGGTGAGAAAGCTGAGGGAGGTCGTGCCCCAGGGCAGGGGTGGAAACGGCGCCGGGCTGCCTTGCACCTGGAGCGGGGAGAAGGAGAGACTGTGCAAGGTGAAGAGGCCTGGTTCAGAGCCATAAAACAATAGAGCCATCTCCCTCTGAGTGATTAAAGATCCAGGCCCCAAGTATCAAAGAGAGGACTGTGACACGGGGGTAGGGGGGAGATACGCAACGCTAATTTAGGGAGGGGTTGGGACCCCTGGGCACAAGGAAACTTCAAAGACAATGATGGGTATAACTGGAAGAACTGTAACCCCAAGACTTTGGTTATGCTGATGATGTCGTCGAGAACGGTCTCGGTATCGTTCAGAGAAGTGCTGGGAGCACTTTGAAGACGCCCCGGACTGGTCGAGTCTCTGGCGGCTTTGACCTGTCCGCAATCGGGAAGAAAACCTCTGCCTCAGGAAGAGTTGCTGAATAGGTTGTGGGAGACACTTGACCCTTGCTTCATGATCTGGGGCTTGTGGGCAGTTTGTAGCTCTTGACCGAGGAGAGACTGAAAGGGCATTGCAGTGGGCCATGTCCCCTCTTCTTCCTGAGCAGGACTTTGCTGTGTGCTGCGTCCTGTACCCCAAGGGCCCGAGGTGAGCTGGCTCCCTGTTTGGAAACACAGGAACATAAAAGTTTCCAGGAAGTCTCAAGAGGCGCGGTGGTGGGACCTTGTCGTGGCAGCCTGAGACCTCCGAAGGGGTGCCTTAGGTGATCGTGGGCGACTGGAGCGAATTAAGACTCTCACAGGCAGGGTGCGTGTCTTGGTGCAGCTACAGGTGTTGGAGCGCCTGTGGATTGTGAGCATCGTGGAAGAGAGCCGAGATTCAGGACGCGCAGGGGGTGCGTGTCTCAGTGCAGTCCAGGCACTAGTGAAGAGCGCCGGGACATCGTGGGCACTAAGAAGGAGTAAGTCTCCGACACACGGGTCGGTGTGTGGTGGTGCAGCCTGGGTGTTAGTGGAGAGCGCCTGGTACCTCGTGTGCACCAGGAGGAGAGGTGAGACAGATGCGCAGTGTGCATGTCATGGTGCGACCTGGGCGTTAGTGGAGAGCGCCTGAAGACCGTTTGCACCAGGATACAGAATGAGTCTCGGACGCGCCGGGGGTGCGTGATGAAGGTGCCACCGGAGGTGCTGGTGAGGAGTACCGGGAAGCGGTGAGCACCAGAGAGCGAAGAAGACCTAACAGCGCTGGAGAGGAGGGCCAAGTGATCAGGCCCTCGAAGGCAACGTGAGGTAGCACCAACGTCGTATGGAAGGCTTCATAGAAGGAGTTTGTGCTGAACGTTGGTGGCCCGGATCAACAGCCCCGCAAGAGCTGAACTACCAGCCCAAGCGCACCTTGCCCGTGGTGACAAGGTTCTGGAGTGAGGCCAAGCCACTGCGGCAGGAGAGGAGAGTGGGGTTGCATCCCCCCCAGGTAAAGTGGATCATCGTCTGGGGCGGGGTGCGGGCCCAGAGGGACACTCTCTATGCCTCTCGCTGCCGGCAGCTGTGTGTGCCTGCTGCTTCGGCCCAGATCTCGGTCCATGCTGGTCCCAGACTGGGCAGTACAGGCGCCAGGGCCCAGAGTGGAACTTGGGTGTCATTGTTGATCCGTGTTAGGGGCAACCAGTCGCACAACTTCTAAAAACAGTTGTATAACACTTGGTATATTTTCTGCTAACAAACTATTGAAGTATTTGACAATGTCTGACACTAGAGGTGCTTAACAAACTCAGGGGTTAGTGCGATACGTACTACGTTATGTTTCTCTTGCAGAATACAGGATCATAGCATAGCGCACTGCATTGGTTATTTACTGCGCCGTACTGAAATGCACTGTGAGGCATTACCTTATTCCTTCCTTGCACAGGGCATGTTGGTGGTGATACGCATTGCATTGTCTTCCTATTGCACTGTACGTAATTGCAGCGTGACGCATTGCTGTATTTCTTCCGTGAACAGAAGATGCTGGTAGCGAACCAAGTTGGATTATCTTGTATATGATCTTGAGGCTACGCATTACATTGTTTCACTGTGGCACTGTACAGGAACCCCTCATTAAACAGTGCAGTATTCCGGGTATTTTGCAACGTGTGTGAATCTAGTGATACGACGTACCTAACCTGTTCAGAATGGTTAAAAGTCAGCATAACTGTTGGTTAGAAGCATTGGTTGGGGAATAGAACCGCCCAATCCACTGGAAACAATATTTAACTTGTGTATGTGTGTGAGTTGTATCGTGTGGTCATTTCGTATATCTTTTTATATAAAGTATTCTCGTTTTATACAAACTCGTGTGGAGTCCATTTGTGGTGACATCATTGGGATTTTTGTGGGCGAGAATGCACATACTGAACACTTGTGCCTTGGAGATAAGCCTGGCTGCTCATGTCAAGCTACTAAGGGGGTGGACAGGGCTGTCTCGGACGGTGTCCTTTCTTGCCCTAACATGGGAGCGGGGGGGACCAGGTCACGCACTTGGCAACAACGGTGAGCGCGGGAATGCCGGCTTCTAACAACCACCATCCATAAATGGGTGCAAAGGCTGCAATATATTTAAAGCATCCTGAAGTTGTCAAGAGTGAGAACAGTCATGACATAATATTTAAAACTCTCAAATACATAAAGGCATTGAAGCAAAAAAACTCAATTGTATAATTATCTTACCTCCGAGCTGAAGTTTGCTATTTTTACCCCGCATGAATACAGTGCCAAAAAAGCCATATAGTACAGGGAGCACAACACTATTTGCAACTTTGCAGCATCTTGAAACCCGTTGGTGTAACTTTTGGGCACTTTTTTTCTTGAGGACAGGAGGGGGAAAACAACAAAGGGGGAGAGGACTGGTGGGGGCAATGGAAGGACACTAGGCAAGGTAAGCAGTAATTGGGCCATGCTCCTGTGTAGGGACAAACACACAAAGAGAAAGTGAACCTTGCATTTACTGACCAGAGAAAAACAAGAGAGTGATGATGAAGCGAACCAATTGTAAGCAATGGGTGAGCTATAAGTCCCCTGCAAGTAAACAAAATGCTTCACAAGGGACAGCACATGAACTGTCTCTGGCAAGGCCTGAAGGATAGAGTGTCGGGGGAGGGAGTGGGAAACTGTCAAAGAAGTGTTGATGCCCGCTAAACATACAGAAGGCACAAGACAATAGACAGCACCCCAAAACATTTAGGGGCACAAGGGTGGAGGAATTAGAGTGTTTAAGGAGGAAGTGGGAATGTGACCTGCCTGATGTGAAGCAGCCTTTAACCCCTTCCATGCTGCCGCGATTCTGCTCCTGTGCTGCAGATTTCAGCACGGGTGCGGTCATGAAGGCCCCCAGCCTTCATCAGCACACGAGCACTGCAGTGCATGACGGCTGGGGGCCGTCATCAGCATGCAAGGGGTTAAAATGCAGGACCTTTATCACACAGTCTTAGCCACACAGGTAAATACTACACAGGTGAATAGTTGTATCTTTACCATGCAGTAAATAAAGACACAGATAAGCATTTTTTTATTACATAATGTTTGTGTTATTTTAAAATAGTGATTTTAGGGCTTAGGTATGGGTAGAGGTAAAGGGAGGTAAGGTGATTTTTGGGTGTAGGGGTGGGTAGAGTAAAGGGAGATATGAATGATTTTAAGGTTCAGGGGTGGGTAGAGGTAATTGGAGGTAAGGGTGATATTTGGGTTCAGGAATGGGTAAGGTAAAGAGAGGTACAGGTAATTTTAGGATTCAGGGTGGATAGATGGTATTTTAGGTTTTAAGATGTGTAGACGTAGAGGGAGTTAAGGGTGAGTCTATGGTTCAGGGGTGATTAAAGGTAAAGAGAGGTAAGGGTGATATTATGGTTTAGGGTGGGTAGAGGTATAGGGAGGTAAGGGTGATTTAGGGTTTTGGGGTGGGTAGAAGTAAAGGTAGATGCTGCAAAGTTCTCACTAACCAGTAATCAAGTCGTATTGCAAACAAAACAACAACAAAATAATCAAATTTCTTGGAAGCAAAATAAGCAAACAAAAATACCGAATTAGTAAATTACCGATTCTGCTATGTAGGGAGCACTCAAATGAGTGCTTTTCCCCTTTTAGGATTCGTTATTTACCACCAACTACAAGTTGGTGGTAAATAATGAAAACCTTGTAAAAAGCATTTTTTTTGCTTTTCCAACAGTGCCATGTTGCAGACATACATGCCCTTAGGGCATGTATGTCTGCAACATGGTAATAGGCATTCGGTAATAGGCATTCATTCCTATGGGCCTCCAGGCCCATAGGAATGAATAGCAATTACCGAATCGGTATTTACTGATTCGGTAATTACCGAAACTTACTGATTCGGTAATTTTTTCGGTAAAATTACCTACATCCCATTTGCCTGTTCTTAAATACCGAATCGGTATGATTCGGTATTTAAGAATCGGTAATCTGGGATTACCTGCATCGGGCCCTGAGTGAGTTACTTGAAGTGGTTCTAGGCTCAGTTATTGATTTCTATGAAATGTGCTTTTATTCTTCCAAGTTTTGACAACACTCAGGGCCTGATTACGAGTTTGGTGGATAGGGTTACTCCCTGAACAAACGTGACGAATAGCCCGTCCACCAAATTGCGATTCCAATATATCCTATGGAACTCATAATACAGCAGACGGGATATCCTTCACGTTTGAGTATCTCATCCACCAAACTCGTAATCAGGCCCTTAGTTTTAAGAGTTTCCCTCCTTCCCGTCCTACTTTCCTCATGTTTACAGAGGGGCAATAGGTAACAAGCGTTGTCAAAGCCAATAGGTCTTGCCTCTCCGAGAGCTATTGGATTAGTAAATGATTTTTAGTCATACTGTATAGCAGTGAGGCTGCTGTGCAACATGGCTAAAAGTTTTTTAAAAAGCACTATGATGTGGTGAGCGCTGATCATAAACATCCATTTTTTTAGTAAGGAATCATTCCCCACCTTCACAAAAAATATGTTTAGAAAAAAATAACGATAGCACCTTGCTAGCAAACGTAAACCAACAAAAAAATAAAATACACATACATGCATCAATCTGTTTTTAGAGGGGAAGGAAGTCTGAGCCAAAGGCTGAGGCTGCTGGGCAAAACATGAATATAGCCGTAAAAGAAAAAAAAATAGTAACCACTGTTAGACGTGGCATAGCTTGGCGTGATTTCCCCTGACTTTATGCCTTTGCCTCCTGTGAAGTTAGATACTGTAGGGACCTGCAACTGCTAATCAGTGTGCAAGTACAGATAATCCCTGTATAAATTGTAGTGGTATTTGGTTGTCTCTGATTGGTATGTTTGCCTTACTAGCAATATCCCTAAGTGATGTGCACTGTGTGTGCCAGAGCGAGTACTAAAGAAATGCGCAGAGAGGGAATACAGGTCTTCAGTGTAGGGCCTGCGCACATTATGCCAAATTAGCATGTTGTCCTGACAAATGCTACCACTTGTCAGGCCTTACGTTCCATTTTACATACACATGGGGCACCCCTGTAGGACGTCCTGGGTAACCCCTAGGCAGGGTGCAGTGTTGGTAAAAGGAAGCACCTGTTCCAGTGTGGGTGCTTGCCCTGACAGTGGAAAATACTCCATTTCATTTTCCCTGGTGAAAGGACATCCTGTCCATAAGACAGAATGGGGACGCTGGGTGTAGCATTGTTAGGCTAGTTTTTCAAGAATTGGAAATAGAACAGTGAAGTTTGGTATGTCTGAACTCACAGCGTCATAATGCATCTTTTTGGGAAGATGGTTTTGTCGCTGTGTGTCCAGAAACTTCTGTTTGAGAAAATGGCTGAGTTTGTGCTTTGGACCTTTTTGTGTATCTTAGCAGAATGTGAATTGCCTGCCAGGACCTGGGAGAGGTAAGAAAGGCTGATGGAGGTCGTGCCCCAGGGGAGGGGTGGAGACAGTGCTGGGTTGCCTTGCACCTGGAGCGGGGAGAAGGAGAGGCTGTGCGAGGTGAAGAGGCCTGGTTCAGAGCCATAAAACAATAGACCCATCTCCCTCTGAGAGATTAAAGATCCAGGCCCCAAGTATCAAAGAGAGGACGGTGACACGGTGGCAGAGGGGGGGATACGCAAGACTAATTTAGGGAGGGGTTGGGACCCCTGAGCACAAGGATACTTCAAAGACAATGATGGGTATAACTGGAAGAACTGTAACCCCAAGGCTTTGGTTATGTTGATGATGTCGTCGAGAACGGTCTCGGTATTGTTCAGAGAAGTGCTGGGAGCACTTTGAAGACGCCCTGGACTGGTTGAGTCTCTGGCGGCTTTGACCTGTCCGCGATCGGGAAGAAAACCTCTGCCTCAGGAAGAGTTGCTGAATAGGTTGTGGGAGACACTTGACCCTTGCTTCATGATCTGGGGCTTGTGGGCAGTTTGTAGCTCTTGACCGAGGAGAGACTGAAAGGGCGTTGCAGTGGGCCATGTCCCCTCTTCTTCCTGAGCAGGACTTTGCTGTGTGCTGCATCCTGTACCCCAAGGGCCCAAGGTGAGCTGGCTCCCTGTTTGGAAACACAGGAACATAAAAGTTTCCAGGAAGTCTCAGAGGCGCGGTGGTGGGACCTTGTCGTGGCAGCCTGAGACCTCCGAAGGGGTGCCTTAGGTGATCGTGGGCGACCGCAGCGAATTAAGACTCTCACACGCAGGGTGCGTGTCTTGGTGCAGCTACAGGTGTTGGAGCGCCTGTGGATTGTGAGCATCGTGGAAGAGAGCCGAGATTCAGGACGAGCAGGGGGTGCGTGTCTCAGTGCAGTCCAGGCACGAGTGAAGAGCGCCGGGACATCGTGGGCACTAAGAAGGAGTAAGTCTCCGACACACGGGTCGGTGTGTGGTGGTGCAGCCTGGGTGTTAGTGGAGAGCGCCTGGTACCTCGTGTGCACCAGGAGGAGAGGTGAGACAGATGCGCAGTGTGCATGTCATGGTGCGTCCTGGGCGTTAGTGGAGAGCGCCTGAAGACCGTGTGCACCAGGAGACAGAGTGAGTCTCGGACGCGCCGGGGGTGCGTGTTGAAGGTGCCACCGGAGGTGCTGGTGAGGAGTACCGGGGAGCGGTGAGCACCAGAGAGCGAGGAATTCCTAATAGCGCTGGAGAGGAGGGCCAAGTGATCAGGCCCTCGAAGGCAACGTGAGGTAGCACCAACGTCGTATGGAAGGCTTCATGGAAGGAGTTTGTGCTGAACGTTGGTGGCCCGGATCAACAGCCCCGCAAGAGCTGAACTACCAGCCCGAGCGCGCCTTGCCCGTGGTGACAAGGTTCTGGAGTGAGGCCAAGCCACTGCGGCAGGAGAGGAGAGTGGGGTCGCGTCCCCCCAGGTAAAGTGGATCATCATCTGGGGCGGGGTGCGGGCCCGGAGGGACACTCTCTATGCCTCTCGCTGCCGGCAGCTGTGTGCGCCTGCTGCTTCGGCCCAGATCTCGGTCCATGCTGGTCCCAGACTGGGCAGTACAGGGGCCAGGGCCCAGAGTGGAACTTGGGTGTCATTGTTGATCCGTGTTAGGGGCACCAGTCGCACAACTTCTAAAAACAGTTGTATAACACTTGGTATATTTTCTGCTAACAAACTATTGAACTATTTGACAACGTCTGACACTAGAGGTGCTTAACAAACTCAGGGGTTAGTGCGATACGTACTACGTTATGTTTCTCTTGCAGGATACAGGATCATAGCGTAGCGCACTGCGTTGGTTATTTACTGTGCTGTACTGAAATGCACTCTGAGGCATTACCTTATTCCTTCCTTGAACAGGGCATGTTGGTGGTGATACGCATTGCATTGTCTTCCTATTGCACTGTACGTAATTGCAGCGTGAAGCATTGCTGTATTTCGTCCGTGAACAGAAGATGCTGGTAGCGAACCGAGTTGGATTATCTTGTATATGATCTTGAGGCTACGCATTACATTGTTTCACTGTGGCACTGTACAGGAACCCCTCGTTAAACAGTGCAGTATTCCGGGTATTTTGCAACGTGTGTGAATCTAGTGATACAACGTACCTAACCTGTTGAGAATGGTTAAAAGTCAGCATAACTGTTGGTTAGAAGCATTGGTTGGGGATTAGAACCGCCCAATCCACTGGAAACAATATTACCCAGTGTATGTGTGTGAGTTGTATCGTGTGGTCATTTCGTATATCTTTTTATATAAAGTATTCTCGTTTTATACAAACTTGTGTGGAGTCCATTTGTGGTGACATCATTGGGATTTCTGTGGTCGAGAATGCACATACTGAACACTTGTGCCTTGGAGATAAGCCTGGCTGCTCGTGTCAAGCTACTAAGGGGGTGAGCAGGGCTGTCTCGGACGGTGTCCTTAATGCCCTAACGTGGGAGCGGGGGGGTCCAGGTCACGCACTTGACAACAACGGTGAGCGCGGGAATGCCGGCTTCTAACAACCACCATCCATAAATGGGTGCAAAGGCTGCAATATATTTAAAGCATCCTGAAGTTGTCAAGAGTGAGAACAGTCATGGTATAATATTTAAAACTTTCAAATACATAAAGGCATTGAAGCAAAAAAATTCAATTGTATAATTATCTTACCTCTGAGCTGAAGTTTGCTGTTTTTACCCCGCATGAATACAGTGCCAAAAAAGCCATATAGTACAGGGAGCACAACACTATTTGCAACTTTGCAGCATCTTGAAACCCGTTGGTGTAACTTTTGGGCACTTTTTTTCTTGAGGACAGGAGGGGGCAAACAACAAAGGGGAGAGGACTGGTGGGGGCAATGGAAGGACACTAGGCAAGGTAAGCAGTAATTGGGCCATGCTCCTGTGTAGGGACAAACACACAAAGAGAAAGTGAACCTTGCATTTACTGACCAGAGAAAAACAAGAGAGTGATGATAAAGCGAACCAATTGTAAGCAATGGGTGAGCTATAAGTCCCCTGCAAGTAAACAAAATGCTTCACAAGGGACAGCATACGAACTGTCTCTGGCAAGGCCTGAAGGATAGAGTGTCGGGGGAGGGAGTGGGAAACTGTCAAAGAAGTGTTGATGCCCGCTAAACATACAGAAGGCACAAGACAATAGACAGCACCCCAAAACATTTAGGGGCACAAGGGTGGAGGAATTAGAGTGTTTAAGGAGGAAGTGGGAATGTGACCTGCCTGATGTGAAGCAGCCTTTAAAATGCAGGACCTTTATCACACAGTCTTTGCCACACAGGTAAATACTACACAGGTGAATAGTTGTATCTTTACCATGCAGTAAATAAAGACACAGATAAGCATTTTTTTTATTACATAATTTTTTTGTTATTTTAAAATAATGATTTTAGGGCTTAGGGATGGGTAGAGGTAAAGGGAGGTAAGGTGATTTTTGGGTGTAGGGGTGGGTAGAGTAAAGGGAGATATGAATGATTTTAAGGTTCAGGGGTGGGTAGAGGTAATTGGAGGTAAGGGTGATATTTGGGTTCAGGAATGGGTAAGGTAAAGAGAGGTACGGGTAATTTTAGGATTCAGGGGTGGATAGATGGTATTTTAGGTTTTAAGATGTGTAGAAGTA
Organism: Lissotriton helveticus; assembly: GCF_964261635.1. Taxonomy (NCBI): domain Eukaryota; kingdom Metazoa; phylum Chordata; class Amphibia; order Caudata; family Salamandridae; genus Lissotriton; species Lissotriton helveticus. The sequence goes on along the minus strand of NC_136067.1, from coordinate 826,109,339 downwards.
GAGGGAGTTAAGGGTGAGTCTATGGTTCAGGGGTGATTAAAGGTAAAGAGAGGTAAGGGTGATATTATGGTTTGGGGTGGGTAGAGGTATATGGAGGTAAGGGTGATTTAGGGTTTTGGGGTGGGTAGAAGTAAAGGTAGATGCTGCAAAGTTCTCACTAACCAGTAATCAAGTCGTCTTGCAAACAAAACAACAACAAAATAATCAAATTTCTTGGAAGCAAAATAAGCGAACAAAAATACCGAATTAGTAAATTACCGATTTTGCTATGTAGGGAGCACTCAAATGAGTGCTTTTCCCCTTTTAGGATTCGTTATTTACCACCAACTACAAGTTGGTGGTAAATAATGAAAACCTTGTAAAAAGCATTTTTTTTGCTTTTCCAACAGTGCCATGTTGCAGACATACATGCCCTTAGGGCATGTATGTCTGCAACATGTGCACCCATACACAATTGAGGGGTGCAACAGGGTGTCAAAGTGACACCCTGCCACCCTTCAATATTTCCCCCTTTTACCGAATCGGTAAATACCGATTCGGTAATAGGCATTCATTCCCATGGGCCTCCAGGCCCATAGGAATGAATGGCAATTACCGAATCGGTATTTACCGAAACTTACTGATTCGGTAATTTTTTCGGTAAAATTACCTACATCCCATTTGCCTGTTCTTAAATACCGAATCGGTATGATTCGGTATTTAAGAATCGGTAATCTGGGATTACCTACATCGGGCCCTGAGTGAGTTACTTAAAGTGGTTCTAGGCTCAGTTATTGATTTCTATGAAATGTGCTTTTATTCTTCCAAGTTTTGACAACACTTAGGGCCTGATTACGAGTTTTGTGAATAGGGTTACTCCCTGAACAAACGTGACGGATAGCCCGTCCACCAAATTGCGATTCCAATATATCCTATGGAACTCGTAATACAGCAGACGGGATATCCTTCACGTTTGAGTATCTCATCCACCAAACTCGTAATCAGGCCCTTAGTTTTAAGAGTTTCCCTCCTTCCCGTCCTACTTTCCCCATGTATACAGAGGGGCAATAGGTAACAAGCGTTGTCAATGCCAATAGGTCTTGCCTCTCCGAGAGCTATTGGATTAGTAAATGATTTTTAGTCATACTGTATAGCAGTGAGGCTGCTGTGCAACATGGCTAAAAGTTTTTTAAAAAGCACTATGATGTGGTGAGCGCTGATCATAAACATCCATTTTTTTTAGTAAGGAATCATTCCCCACCTTCACAAAAAATATGTTTAGAAAAAAATAACGATAGCACCTTGCTAGCAAACGTAAACCAACAAAAAAATAAAATACACATACATGCATCAATCTGTTTTTAGAGGGGAAGGAAGTCTGAGCCAAAGGCTGAGGCTGCTGGGCAAAACATGAATATAGCCGTAAAAGAAAAAAAAATAGTAACCACTGTTAGACGTGGCATAGCTTGGCGTGATTTCCCCTGACTTTATGCCTTTGCCTCCTGTGAAGTTAGATACTGTAGGGACCTGCAACTGCTAATCAGTGTGCAAGTACAGATAATCCCTGTATAAATTGTAGTGGTATTTGGTTGTCTCTGATTGGTATGTTTGCCTTACTAGCAATATCCCTAAGTGATGTGCACTGTGTGTGCCAGAGCGAGTACTAAAGAAATGCGCAGAGAGGGAATACAGGTCTTCAGTGTAGGGCCTGCGCACATTATGCCAAATTAGCATGTTGTCCTGACAAATGCTACCATTTGTCAGGCCTTACTTTCCATTTTACATACACATGGGGCACCCCTGTAGGACGTCCTGGGTAACCCCTAGGCAGGGTGCAGTGTAGGTAAAAGGAAGTACCTGTTCCAGTGTGGGTGCTTGCCCTGACAGTGGAAAATACTCCATTTCATTTTCCCTGGTGAAAGGACATCCTGCCCATAAGACAGAATGGGGACGCTGGGTGTAGCATTGTTAGGCTAGTTTCTCAAGAATTGGAAATAGAACAGTGAAGTTTGGTATGTCTGAACTCACAGCGTCATAATGCATCTTTTTGGGAAGATGGTTTTGTCGCTGTGTGTCCAGAAACTTCTGTTTGAGAAAATGGCTGAGTTTGTGCTTTGGACCTTTTTGTGTATCTTAGCAGAATGTGAATTGCCTGCCAGGACCTGGGAGAGGTAAGAAAGGCTGATGGAGGTCGTGCCCCAGGGGAGGGGTGGAGACAGTGCTGGGTTGCCTTGCACCTGGAGCGGGGAGAAGGAGAGGCTGTGCGAGGTGAAGAGGCCTGGTTCAGAGCCATAAAACAATAGACCCATCTCCCTCTGAGTGATTAAAGATCCAGGCCCCAAGTATCAAAGAGAGGACGGTGACACGGTGGCAGGGGGGGAGATACGCAAGACTAATTAAGGGAGGGGTTGGGACCCCTGAGCACAAGGAAACTTCAAAGACAATGATGGGTATAACTGGAAGAACTGTAACCCCAAGGCTTTGGTTATGTTGATGATGTCGTCGAGAACGGTCTCGGTATTGTTCAGAGAAGTGCTGGGAGCACTTTGAAGACGCCCCGGACTGGTCGAGTCTCTGGCGGCTTTGACCTGTCCGCGATCGGGAAGAAAACCTCTGCCACAGGAAGAGTTGCTGAATAGGTTGTGGGAGACACTTGACCCTTGCTTCATGATCTGGGGCTTGTGGGCAGTTTGTAGCTCTTGACCGAGGAGAGACTGAAAGGGCGTTGCAGTGGGCCATGTCCCCTCTTCTTCCTGAGCAGGACTTTGCTGTGTGCTGCATCCTGTACCCCAAGGGCCCAATGTGAGCTGGCTCCCTGTTTGGAAACACAGGAACATAAAAGTTTCCAGGAAGTCTCAAGAGGCGCGGTGGTGGGACCTTGTCGTGGCAGCCTGAGACCTCCGAAGGGGTGCCTTAGGTGTTCGTGGGCGACCGCAGCGAATTAAGACTCTCACACGCAGGGTGCGTGTCTTGGTGCAGCTACAGGTGTTGGAGCGCCTGTGGATTGTGAGCATCGTGGAAGAGAGACGAGATTCAGGACGAGCAGGGGGTGCGTGACTCAGTGCAGTCCAGGCACTAGTGAAGAGCGCCGGGACATCGTGGGCACTAAGAAGGAGTAAGTCTCCGACACACGGGTCGGTGTGTGGTGGTGCAGCCTGGGTGTTAGTGGAGAGCGCCTGGTACCTCGTGTGCACCAGGAGGAGAGGTGAGACAGATGCGCAGTGTGCATGTCATGGTGCGTCCTGGGCGTTAGTGGAGAGCGCCTGAAGACTGTGTGCACCAGGAGACAGAGCGAGTCTCGGACGCGCCGGGGGTGCGTGTTGAAGGTGCCACCGGAGGTGCTGGTGAGGAGTACCGGGGAGCGGTGAGCACCAGAGAGCGAGGAATTCCTAATAGCGCTGGAGAGGAGGGCCAAGTGATCAGGCCCTCGAAGGCAACGTGAGGTAGAACCAACGTCGTATGGAAGGCTTCATGGAAGGAGTTTGTGCTGAACGTTGGTGGCCCGGATCAACAGCCCCGCAAGAGCTGAACTACCAGCCCGAGCGCGCCTTGCCCGTGGTGACAAGGTTCTGGAGTGAGGCCAAGCCACTGCGGCAGGAGAGGAGAGTGGGGTTGCGTCCCCCCAGGTAAAGTGGATCATCATCTGGGGCGGGGTGCGGGCCCGGAGGGACACTCTCTATGCCTCTCGCTGCCGGCAGCTGTGTGCGCTGCTGCTTCGGCCCAGATCTCGGTCCATGCTGGTCCCAGACTGGGCAGTACAGGGGCCAGGGCCCAGAGTGGAACTTGGGTGTCATTGTTGATCCGTGTTAGGGGCACCAGTCGCACAACTTCTAAAAACAGTTGTATAACACTTGGTATATTTTCTGCTAACAAACTATTGAACTATTTGACAACGTCTGACACTAGAGGTGCTTAACAAACTCAGGGGTTAGTGCGATACGTACTACGTTATGTTTCTCTTGTAGGATACAGGATCATAGCGTAGCGCACTGCATTGGTTATTTACTGCGCTGTACTGAAATGCACTGTGAGGCATTACCTTATTCCTTCCTTGAACAGGGCATGTTGGTGGTGATACGCATTGCATTGTCTTCCTATTGCACTGTATGTAATTGCAGCGTGAAGCATTGCTGTATTTCGTCCGTGAACAGAAGATGCTGGTAGTGAACCGAGTTGGATTATCTTGTATATGATCTTGAGGCTACGCATTACATTGTTTCACTGTGGCACTGTACAGGAACCCCTCGTTAAACAGTGCAGTATTCCGGGTATTTTGCAATGTGTGTGAATCTAGTGATACAACGTACCTAACCTGTTGAGAATGGTTAAAAGTCAGCATAACTGTTGGTTAGAAGCATTGGTTGGGGATTAGAACCGCCCAATCCACTGGAAACAATATTACCCAGTGTATGTGTGTGAGTTGTATCGTGTGGTCATTTCGTATATCTTTTTATATAAAGTATTCTCGTTTTATACAAACTTGTGTGGAGTCCATTTGTGGTGACATCATTGGGATTTCTGTGGGCGAGAATGCACATACTGAACACTTGTGCCTTGGAGATAAGCCTGGCTGCTCGTGTCAAGCTACTAAGGGGGTGAGCAGGGCTGTCTTGGACGGTGTCCTTTCTTGCCCTAACGTGGGAGCGGGGGGGTCCAGGTCACGCACTTGACAACAACGGTGAGCGCGGGAATGCCGGCTTCTAACAACCACCATCCATAAATGGGTGCAAAGGCTGCAATATATTTAAAGCATCCTGAAGTTGTCAAGAGTGAGAACAGTCATGGCATAATATTTAAAACTTTCAAATACATAAAGGCATTGAAGCAAAAAAACTCAATTGTATAATTATCTTACCTCCGAGCTGAAGTTTGCTGTTTTTACCCCGCATGAATACAGTGCCAAAAAAGCCATATAGTACAGGGAGCACAACACTATTTGCAACTTTGCAGCATCTTGAAACCCGTTGGTGTAACTTTTGGGCACTTTTTTCTTGAGGACAGGAGGGGGCAAACAACAAAGGGGGAGAGGACTGGTGGGGGCAATGGAAGGACACTAGGCAAGGTAAGCAGTAATTGGGCCATGCTCCTGTGTAGGGACAAACACACAAAGAGAAAGTGAACCTTGCATTTACTGACCAGAGAAAAACAAGAGAGTGATGATGAAGCGAACCAATTGTAAGCAATGGGTGAGCTATAAGTCCCCTGCAAGTAAACAAAATGCTTCACAAGGGACAGCATATGAACTGTCTCTGGCAAGGCCTGAAGGATAGAGTGTCGGGGGAGGGAGTGGGAAACTGTCAAAGAAGTGTTGATGCCCGCTAAACATACAGAAGGCACAAGACAATAGACAGCACCCCAAAACATTTAGGGGCACAAGGGTGGAGGAATTAGAGTGTTTAAGGAGGAAGTGGGAATGTGACCTGCCTGATGTGAAGCAGCCTTTAAAATGCAGGACCTTTTTCACACAGTCTTTGCCACACAGGTAAATACTACACAGGTGAATAGTTGTATCTTTACCATGCAGTAAATAAAGACACAGATAAGCATTTTTTTATTACATAATTTTTTTGTTATTTTAAAATAATGATTTTAGGGCTTAGGGATGGGTAGAGGTAAAGGGAGGTAAGGTGATTTTTGGGTGTAGGGGTGGGTAGAGTAAAGGGAGATATGAATGATTTTAAGGTTCAGGGGTGGGTAGAGGTAATTGGAGGTAAGGGTGATATTTGTGTTCAGGAATGGGTAAGGTAAAGAGAGGTACGGGTAATTTTAGGATTCAGGGGTGGATAGATGGTATTTTAGGTTTTAAGATGTGTAGAAGTAGAGGGAGTTAAGGGTGAGTCTATGGTTCAGGGGTGATTAAAGGTAAAGAGAGGTAAGGGTGATATTATGGTTTGGGGTGGGTAGAGGTATATGGAGGTAAGGGTGATTTAGGGTTTTGGGGTGGGTAGAAGTAAAGGTAGATGCTGCAAAGTTCTCACTAACCAGTAATCAAGTCGTCTTGCAAACAAAACAACAACAAAATAATCAAATTTCTTGGAAGCAAAATAAGCAAACAAAAATGGACCACAATCTGAGTGCAACCAGCAGGGAAGAACACTAATCTAGAAAGCAATCAATACTTGGTCTATGCTCAAGGGACGAAACAAACACACAAAACAAACTGAAAACCAACATGCGCTCGCATGCACTCACCATGAAATGGAGAAAATAAGAGCAGCAAGGTCAACCAATGGTAAGAAATGGGCAGACACTAAGGGGCCTATTAGGATGTAGGGCAGATCGCCACCGCCCACATGGCGGTGGCGATCCGCCCTACATTCTTCCCCGCCATATTAGTATGGCGGGAGGTAGCGGCGGACGGGAAGACTGTCCGTCGCTTTTCCGCCCAGTCGACAAGTCGACCTGGCGGAAAAGGGTTTAATATGGTGGCGGTGTCTGCTAGACACCGCTATCCATATCAGGATGAAGGCGGGAGGCAGTCTTTCCCTGGCGGCATTGCCGCCACCAAAAGGCATGTGGATTTTGAAGTTGGGTGCCCCCAGGATGTTGGGGTGTGGGGGGGCACATGGAGGGTGCCTATGGGACCCCCCCTGCATGTGCATGCACAACATGGCAGGCACTGCGCGGTGCCTGCCACTTTGTGCATGCATATGCACAACATGCATTTTTGGCATTGCGGCGGGCGGTGCTGAAAGCACCACCTGCCGCAATGTTGAAAATGCAGGATGCGCCCGCCACTGTGGCGGGCGCGTCGTAATCACCCCCCAGGGAACTGCCGCACTTATGGCGGGCGGTCTCTTTTTACATCGGGACTAAGTCCGCCCGCCATCCTAATGACGCCCTAAGCCTTTTTTTTCTTTTTAAAGCAAAAAAAGATTTTTGCAAGTGACAGCGCATGCTTTGTCTCAGGCAAGACCTAAAAAGCTGTGGATATACAAAGGCAAAAGGACATACATGGGAAAAGATCAACAGGGTGCGTATAAAGTGTAGGAGTTGATGTAATCAGATGTATGTATTAGTTTGATGTGCCATTTAAGGGAATTACACTTTAAAACGACTTTTTACAATGGATTGCTACGTTTGTTTGCAGGTTGTCATCCAACGCAACAGGACGTCCGCTATTTTAGAGAATAAATTAAAACAAAATACATGGCTGCCATGTTTGCTGCATGCGTGGTTATACTAGGGCCACTGTAGCATCAAGAAGCATATGTGCACGTTTGATGACGAAAGCATGTAAATGCATATTTGAACTTTTCTTTTGTTTGTCGATGCTGTTCGGTATCGGCAATAAACTTGTTTTTTTCTTTTTACATTCCTAAAATGCATTAGCAGCGCCGTTGTCTTTTCATTGGCAAACCCAAGATGCGAGACCTGCTGCCTTTGCAATCCTTGTTAACTTCAGCATTAATTTTGTTTTTGACAATGTTGACGAAAATTGAGACTTCTTTTTTGGAGGGTTGAGGGCGTTTCTTTCAAAGCCACCTCCATGCTACAGTCTCTTTGGACAGACATGCATTTTCCCTTTTTCCTGTTCTGCTCCCAGAGAAGAAATTAATTAAAAGAAATAGATGATTAAAAAGTAATGAGTTGAATAAAAAATTATCTGTGCTCATTTTCTGATTATGTTAATTGTTAAAAACCCTTCAATCACGCAGCCGCAGTCAATGGGCTGTAATGTGAAATTAGTGGGCTCTTGATAACTTGCAGTCCGGAATAATTCTGCCGCTTCAGTCATCACTCCTAATAACAAGGCTGAGACCGAGCACTGATATTTTACATGATTTTGCCGCAGCCCTTCCCCCATAATAAATGGGGGGCTATCTCCTTTGTCATTTCGCTGCTTAAGTATTGAAACCACCTCCAGTCGGTGCTTTTTGCGCGCACATATACACACACACAGTCATGCAAGCCCGTGAAAAATGCATTTTGCCTAAAAAACGTATATGGACGGAATAATGTGGGAAAATACTGACTATTGTCTTACAGACTGCATGTTACAATGCTTTTACACCAAAAAGAGCTACTCCAATAAACAAAAGACACACCTTTGTTTTTAACTACTACACAATATAATAAAGCCACAACAAAAATCTTACATGCAGATCTGCTGAGAGAAGTTTGCTGGTTATTAGCTTGCTGAGCAATTGGAAGCGCATCCTCATGACCCACTTCAGGGTTTGACTCCCCTGAGGCATGGCCTGTTACCAGAGCTCTATACTGGGGGTGCATGTTTGACATTGTTCTGCATTCTGTCCATCAATTGTTCTTTTTGCATCTGTCACTCGAGTGGGATGGGTATGCCCAGTTGTGGGTCCCGTGCTCTCCATGCCACTGGAGTCAACCTATCCTGGCTGATGAGGGCTGAAACCCCGATACCGGTCCCAGGAGGCTTGTTTCCAGTCCAGGGAGGGCCTGGCCTGGCAGTTCGGGCTGGACTGTTCCCATCGGGCGCAGGGTCAGGGCTGATTTGCAAATGGCTGGGTCCAAACTGGAATGGCATGGGGAGCAAAAACACAATCGATTTAGGCCCAGGGTACTGGGGTGAATGTATTACATTGTTCTGCATTCTGTCCATCAATTGTTTTTTTTTTGCATCTGTTATTACACTCTACAGCAGGAGAGGTGTGGCACAGCGGCTAGAGCAGCTGACTCCAGAGTTCCGGCTCATGGTTCGATCACCGGTGGTAGCTCAACTCAGCATCATGTGACTCTGGGCAATAGCTCACTTAATCTCCCTGGTGGCCCCCCAGAGCCTGGATACCTTTAGGGGTGATAAGTCGCGCTTTACAAATGAGGAAAACTGTTGGATAAATAACATTACAATCTGCACACATATCCATATATATTACTCAGCCAGCATGAGTTCCTGGAGGGCGTTTCAGGATTAAGAACTGGACATACAACAGACCCACAGCTTCAATGCTATTGTCCTCATCCGAATAAACGGAGTCTGATCTTCCTGAAATAAGTTTTACACTCTGTGCCTTTCTGCTTTTTTCCTGCCTACCTTAGCATAATGTCCCACAACCCCGCAGAACAAACACTTTGGCCTGAGTGCAGGGCAACTTTTATCCTTACCAAGGTGATCTTTGCTTCCACCCCTAAAACTACTTACATTTTTGTCATGAAAAGCTCCTTTTACCTTCTTATTAGCATTTTCAACTTCCTTCCCTTTATTAACTCGTGTACTGGATAATTTACACACTGACACACTCTCTTTATCTTTGGACTCAGATGCCAACGATGAATTGGTGGCCTTTAGCACTTCTCTTTGAAAGCTCATTTGTTTTTTGCTAGAGCAATTATGTCTTTCAACAACGAATCACCATTCACCCATAATCTTTCCTGTAAATTAGAATCACTGGGGTGCATGATGATCTGGTCATGGACCAACTTATCACGCAGCGTGCCAAACCTACAAGAAATTGCCAACTTTTTAAGTGCTGACACATAGTCTTCGATTGGTTACGATTTGCCTTGCTTCCTCTGAAAAAATTGAAACATATCTATCTATCACAGCACAAACAGCAGGTTGATAATAGTTATCAAGGTCTTCTAACACATTCAAGAATACATCTTGACCACTGCCGGGCCTGGTTTTCTTTTCCATTTGGCTGAACACTCGAACCCTTCTGGTCCCAAACTGTGTAAGAGAATCTTCTTCTTCCTAGCCGCAGGAAAATCTTCTGAACCTTCATCCTCAATTGCCGAAGTGTAGTTTAGGAAATACTCTTTCCACTCTGGCCATTTCATCCGGGGTTCACCCGGACAAGGAAGAAATGTAGGGGGACAGAGAACGTTTGGGCACACGTAGTTACTTTAAAAACCTGCAATAATAATAACCAATGAGAGCTGCAGCAAAAGGGAATAAGTATGCAAGTATATAGGTGCATGTCACATTGGGTACAGAAATGCCTGCCTATTAATTCACCATGGGCTATTACACGTGTTGAAGAAAAAGAAAAAACACACATGTCCCAGGCGTGCGTGTCACCGTAATGCAACAGAACCAAGAGCGCTACTAGTCTCTGGCTGTGACACGCCTGTACAATGTTATATGTTCAACATGTGCTTGTCACCATGATAGGATCAGTGTGGACACCCTCAACAGTCAACACACATGGGTTACAAGGTAAGATCTAAATAGGTTTGTGCCTAATTGAACAAGCCTCTCAAGTAACATAAACCAGGTGTGCGTATCACCATTAAAACACAGTACCTTCAAGTGATACGCGTTGTGTGTGTATTTCCGATTGTGCTGTACCGCTAGTGCGAAAGTCATTCTGTCACCATGATAGCATCAGTGTAGACACCCTCAATACACATGTGTTACAAGGTAAGATCTAAATAGGTTTGTGCCTAATTGAACAAGCCTCTCAAGTAACATAAACCAGGTGTGCGTATCACCATTAAAACACAGTACCTTCAAGTGATACGCGTTGTGTGTGTATTTCCGATTGTGCTGTACCGCTAGTGCGAAAGTCATTCTGTCACCATGATAGCATCAGTGTAGACACCCTCAATACACATGTGTTACAAGGTAAGATCTAAATAGGTTTGTGCCTAATTGAACAAGCCTCTCAAGTAACATAAACCAGGTGTGCGTATCACCATTAAAACACAGTACCTTCAAGTGATACGCGTTGTGTGTGTATTTCCGATTGTGCTGTACCGCTAGTGCGAAAGTCATTCTGTCACCATGATAGCATCAGTGTAGACACCCTCAATACACATGTGTTACAAGGTAAGATCTAAATAGGTTTGTGCTTAATTGAACAAGCCTCTCAAGTAACATAAACCAGGTGTGCGTATCGCCATTAAAACACAGTACCTTCAAGTGATACGCGTGGTTTGTGTATTACCGATTGTGCTGTACCGCTAGTGCGAAAGTCATTCTGTCGGTGCAGAACATAAAGAATGAAGCCAAGTGATATTGATGAGTGCTCCAGGTCCGATATGGCTTCCCCACGTAAAGGTGACTCCACCTAAGATCGGCACCATAGTGCTATGTCATGTGTCCAAGATTCTGCAGTTTACATGGCCGCCAGCATGTTGCATCACTTTCAGCGTGCCACGTCATGTATCCAAAGATCCTGCTGTTGGGTAACCACCGAAGAGCAGCATCACCCATCTACGCCTGCATAGCACACCGTTGTATATCCAGTCATCGTTGTTAAGCGAATACATTACTTTGCAATCTATTGGTTGGCTCACACTTATGTCATGTGGAACCACACCCCTATTTAACTGACGTCACTGTTGGTGTCAGTCACTCTCTTCCCACCAGCTGTTCCTCCACGGCTATTTTCCCCCAGCTGATCGCGGGCCTTAATTCTTATAATAAATACTTAATATATGTATATTATTCATTTTCGTGTAATGGTGTTTTGTTCCTGGCACCTTGACACTTCACACACCATTAGCAATGATGTATCTCGCCTGCCTGAAGTTGCTTTCTCTGGTATAACTGTACAATCACGTGCCTGCCTGAAGGTGCTTGCACCGGTCTAACTGTTCAATGGTGTGTGCTTGTCAACGTGCTCTATCTCTGCACCTACCGGCCACATACCTGTAAAAGGGTTGGAACGGGTCTTAGCTGGACTACAGGTTGTTGCATACCCACAGAAGACTTCCACATTCCAGAGGCTTCCGAACTACTGCAGTCCCAGCGTCACTCATGGACACGAAACTCGTCTGAAATGAGATGAGGAACAGTGTATCTTGAAGAAGAAGCGTTTATTTCAGATAAGTACTCCACTCACAACACGGAGCGTCCTCCCAGTCAGATGATCGAACGGCAACTGACTGATGCCATTCGAACCCCTTCCAGTGGACACTCCATGCGTGAGCCACATTCAAATAAATACAACAATGCACATCTAAAGCACTGCGCACTGGCCGCGCGATGTATAAGCATTAAACATAGCATTAGACAATATACCAACATTACAACACCTTCCCCTTACAGAAAACAAAAAGGAAAGTTACATAGTAAAGAACTTGAATAAGCAAAATGACATAAACAAAATGTGAATGTTAATAACTAATAAAATCCTCAAACCTTTTTGGTGTCTTAAAGACAGGTCCCCTGGACGAGCTACTAATGCTTGTATTAACGTCAGCGTGGATTGGGAAGCTCGCATCAATCTGCGGTGGAGAAACTTCTTGAGGTGGAGTAGGTTGAAGAAGTGATCTCGCCGATCTGACTGGATCTAACCAAAGCCCCCAATCAAGATCGTCCTCAATACTTTTCCGTCTATGATACATTATCTTAGCTTGATCAGGGGATACTTTAGCAAGTAGTCTTTTGTTCCACCACCCCTTGTTTACTATGAAAGCAGCTCCTTTACTGACCTTGTATACCTGTTCGGGCACCAGAAAGTTTGACTCTCCCTTCTTAACTTTTACCGGTTTCTTAATCAGAACCCAGTCTCCAACCACGACTTCCTCACCATTCAAGCGGCATTTCTTATCAAAATTTTCCTTCATATGAGTCTGCTTGATGTACACTCTATCAGACACATCCTTAAAGTTAATTTTGTCCCCGCCAGACATCTCCTTCAACCATGTTGGGAACAAAAGAGTATGTGCTTCTCTGCCCCTCAGCAAAGTAAAATGGGATATTCCCATAGTACAGTGGGGAGATGTGTTATAATTCTACATTTTTGGATTGATAAACTCTCTCACATCCAACCCGGATGTTAATGCTGTCTGGATCCCTTCCTTCACCACTTTATTCCCTCTCTCTACTAGGCCGTTTCATATGAAAGAGTATAATGCCACTTTTAGATATTTTATATCTAATTTACTTATGAATTTACAAATCTTCTCGGAAACAAAATGTGTGCTGTTACCTGTAACGATAACCTTTGGGGCCCCTTCCAATGAAAATATCTTGTTCAAAAATGATTGGTGGACTCAGTATCAGGGGACTCAACAAAACTGTGATACATCCATTTAGGAAAGCAATCGACAGCTAGGATGACATATTTCATATCTTGGTTGAGTGTAGAATATGGTCCCGAAAAATCGAAACCTATTTTTTCCCATGGGGCATTAGGGAACTCTGCTGGGTGTAAAGGGGTCTTTAATGTCCGCCAATGTTTGTCGGAAAGAAGACATTCAGGACACTTGTCAATTGTATTTGTAACTTGGGAATCCAGGGAAGGCCAATAGTAATGTTGTTTAATCTTCATCCCAGTCTTAGTAGATCCCAGAAGCGCAAGATGTACTTTGTTAATGATTGAAGACAGTAACCCAGCGGGAGGCATAAATCTGTCATACGATATTGTTTTCAATAAACAATTCGTCCGACACCTGTGCAAAAACACGCAAATCACCATTCAAACATCTAGATTCAGGCCAGCTGTGGGTCGTATACTCAATTACCTTCTGTAAGTCCTAATCACTCTCCAAGCTGTCTGCCAAACTTCCTCGGACAACACAGAATCATACTCTTGAACCGCGCCAACCACAGCTACGCATTAGATGTCCTCCATTAGGGTTTCTTCCTCATCGTCTTTGTGCATTACCAATCTGGACAAATAGTCGGCATGGAAATATTTCCCTCCCTGTATGTGATTAACCACAAAATTATATTCTTGGAATTTTTACACCAGTCTTATAAGTCTGGCAGACATGTTGTTGTTGTTTACCTTAATAAAAAATATAAACCAAAGGTTTATGATCTGTTACTAATTCAAACTTGCACCTCCAGATGTACATTCTAAACTTATGAACAGCCCAAACGCACACCAAAGCTGCTCGCTCTATCATGCTGTACTGCCGTTCAAACTGTTTAAGTGATCTAGATGCGACCGCTTCAGTGTGTACACGTCCATCCACTCTCTGACTTAGTACTGCTCCAAGTCCAGAAACACTGGCATCCACGGTTATGAGGGAAATACAGTCATCCCTAAATGCATGTAATGCTTGAGCAGAAATGATCAATTTTTTCACATTCCCAAATGCTACATCCAAATCATCTGTGCATTTAAAACTCTGACCCATCCTAAGTAACACTCCTTAGGGTTGTACTGCTTGGGCATAACAGGGTACGAATCTTGCATAATATTCGGCTAAGCCGAGAAACAAACGTAATGCGTCTTTATCCGTGGGAGGTTTTGCTTCTTCAATTGCTCTAACTACAGAAAATGTTGGTTTAATCCAATGACTAGACAGTGTGACCTAAATATTCCAACTATTGTACCGCAAATTTACATTTTTCTGACCTCACTGTCATCTCATTGGATCTCAAGATAGATATTACACGTTTTAAAATGGCATTGTGTTCTTTGAACGATTTAGCATATATTAAAATATCGTCCAAGTACGCTTGGACTCCCTTGATGTCATGAAATAATGTGTCCATCAGTTTCTGGAACACACTACCAGCCGATGCTAGGCCAAAAGGTAGGCATAAGAATTTGTATGCCCCGAAAGGGGTCACAAATGTAGTCAAATCTTGTGAGTCCACTGACAATGCCACTTGGTGATATGCTGATCTTAAGTCTATCAATGAGAACCACTTTGCACCTCCTAGATTCGCCAGTAATTCATGGATTCTAGGCAGTGGTTGGCAATCCACGATTATAATTTTATTGAGTGCGCGCAAGTCCGCGCAAAGTCTGATCTCGCCAGTTTTCTTACTTGCAACTACGACGGGTGCCACCCACTGTGATGAATCAGTAGCTTTGATGATGCCCTGTTCAATTAAACTTTACAAAGTCAGTTTCAGTTCCTCTCTGACACTCATTGAAACGGAGCGCACTTTGGGTGCCACTTGTTGGGCACCAGGTACCAACTTAATATGGTGGTCTATTCCTTTAACTAGACCAATCTGTTCACTAATTACAGGTTTGAACTCCGAAATTATGTCTTTCAACATGTCTACACCCACATTAGGTTTAGCACATTCAACATTGCATACAGGTAACTCCCCCACTTAAACTGGATTTTTATCGCCTGGAACTAAATATAGTCCCATGCGTGCTAGATCTTTCCACCCAATGATGTTTTTCCCTTTTTCCACTTTTCCTAGACATTGTACCACTCCTAAAAAATAACCCATCCTTTTGATGTCCTTCTCTCAGAAGGCTTTCGAGTTAACATCAGATTGTAACAATTCGACTTTATCTTTCCATAAATCATTAAATGTGGTGTCCCTTAAAATGGTAATTGGCAAACCAGAGTCGGCCATGACTTGAAGTGGAACGTTATCAATCAAAGCGGAACACAAAGGGCCCTTTATGGAACTTGATTCTCCCCATAGCCTAGAGATTTGATCACATTACTGAGTGAATTAGTACATGAGTCTACATCAGTCTCAATACAGCTTACATTAACAGATTTCCTGGCGTTTCTACACACCCCCCGAAAAGGCCCTATTTTTTTACATATGACACAACGTTTGTTAATAGAGGGACAGCCAGGGAAATTCCCGATGTGGTTTTTAGATACGCACCTGTAACAGAAAAATAAGTTGTTTTATTTGAGGGGATTAAACAGGTTTATTTTTAACATTCACAGCACATAAGAAACTATCTTGCTCAAGATTTGGAGAAGTTACCAAATTGACCCTGGGTTTGATGTCATCCTGCATAGCTTTGGTAGATATTACTGAACGTTCAATACTCAAAGCTAATTCAATTACTTCGGTCAAAGGTGGAATTTTGCAACCCAGAAATCTTTCCTTAATCCTCTGGGATGCACAATTGAATACAAACCGATCTCTGATAGTTGTCCGCTAAAGGACAGAAGCCACATGTGGTTTCTAACACTCTGAGAGCCGAGATATATTCCTCTACTTACTCGTCTTCCTTTTGTTTCCTTTTGTAAAAGTTATGTCTTTCTGGCATGATATTGGGTTCATCAGAAAATTGTTTCTAAAGGCGCGCAACAGCCTCTAAGTAAACGTTCCATTGGCCGTCGCCAGAATGAGATCCAGGAGGTGGAATGGGTACAATACTGTCAAAAATCCTCTGAACTACTTGACCAAGGCATCCAAATAGTAAGGCAAATTTTCGTGCAGGGGAATAGCCAGCTGCATTAATAGCTACTTAGTGGTTTTCGAAGAGTCTGTACCACTCTGAACAAATAATTGGTGGGCTCCCTAGTTTGCTTAAGAAAGGTGGAGGTTGTCTTATTTGTTGTACATTAGCCATTACAAATTGTGTATTTTACTAATAACCACAATGTGTTTAGAATAGAAAGCAGGAGAAGGTGTGCATGTCACCGGAGTTCAACACGCTGAAGTTGTAATCTCTGTTTAATAAGTTGCCTGTGTGAAGAAAGTGTGCATTAAAATTGCTGATATGCAAAATGATGGGCGTGCATGTCGCCAGAATACGAGGAAGTAAACACGCTGACTGAATCAGAAATTGCAGACGTGCAAATTAATAAGCCGGCGTATCGCCGAAAACACGTTGGTTAAATTTGTTAAACAGCTGATAATTATGTCTGGGAAATGGTGTGCGTGTCGCCGGGATGCGATACTGGCAACACGCTGACAGAGTTAATGTAAGTTTACAGCTTACCGAGTTACGTACTAAAATGAGCCCAAATAAAGATGGCGCCACATAGCGTGATGACACAAACGCTGGCTTGTAATGAGTTGACCATCAAGTCTTTGAAGCGCTAATTCTCGAGACCAGTAGGTTCACGAGGCAGAAGCACGTGAGCGTGCTGGAGTCTCCGTGAAGTAAAGGGAAAAATACATGTACCTTTAGGTGTGTTCTTATGGACAGCCAAATGTGCAGTGGTCTTAAAGGTGACAAAATTGATGAAGAGCAGCTGAGAATTTGCCAAATTTGACTCCGTACTACAAGTTGGAAGCCACCGCAAACAGCCACCAGGTAATCCAAGGCGTGGATATGTGGGTGGAGTCGTTCTCGCTCGTCGCCAGATGAAATGAGATGCGGAACAGCATATCTTGAAGAAGAAGCATTTATTTCCGATAAGTACTCAACCCACAACACAGAGTGTCCTCCCAGTCAGATGATAGAACGGCAACTGACTGATGCCATTCGAACCCCTTCCAGTGGACACTCCATGCGTGAGCCACATTCAAATGAATACAACAATTCACATCTAAAGTATCGCGCACTGGTCACGCGATGTATAAGCATCAAACATAGCATTAGACATTATACCAACATTACATTGTCCCATCACAATACCAACGGAACCCTGGTGGGTGTACGTCCAACTTCAGCTCATCGCCAAATTGTAGGAACGAAGACTCTGGTAAGAGTTTCAGCATAGTTTATTGGTAGTGAGAGCAAGTACAGGTCGTTACAGCTCGGAATTTCCCCATCAACTGTTCCCACAGAGTTCCAAGGTGGAACTCTTACCATGTCAACCCATTTCACAATGTATTACTGTAACCATGGGATACCACAGCATCCTGTTTTAAAATTAAGGCTGGTGGACATAGACTTGAAGAGGATCTGGAAGATGATTCAGGAGATGAAAACGCCAAAGAAAGCCTGGAGGAAACCGGAGATGCTCCAGGAGCACTGGATGAGGAAAGCCTCATGTCTGAGGCCACATTACAGCTGAGAGGCTGTGAAGCAGCCCAATCAAGTGGCCGAGAAACACTATCGGAGGAAGGGAGAGGACTCAGAAGACCCAACTTTCCTCATTCCGGACCTGTACTGTCCCAGGAGGGATTATAACTTGCCAGGTGGGTAGCTGAAGTAGATAACGCTTACAGCATAAGTGTTTAAATTCCAGTCTTTATTGCAGCATCCACATACAAGTTAGATGGTCTCCAACTGAATAAGAACCCCCAGCCTAGAACCTGGAATGCCAACAGCATGATACAGCTCAGCCAATAATTACAAAGGAAAACAACAATAAGGTAAGGAATGCCTATGGTAAAGAAGCTTGATTAAAGAACTTGGAATTAAGAATACATTTAATGTATAAAGAAGCTGCTATCACGGTGTAGGGTTTTTAGTAAGGACAGGAAGATTGGCGCTCAAGCTAGTTTGCGTTGTATCTATAATGCTAAAGTATGTACGGTGCTGCCAGGTCGGGGGAAATACCCTGTAACCCCCGTAAATGTGTGAGTCAAAGAACCCACACCAATAAAGAGAACACTGTCCCGGACACACGTAATTTGGGATAAAACAATGGTTGAAAAGTCTTGTATTGTACCAATATCTATGGTCGACACCAGAGTGTTATTCAAATGTATTTAATGATGCAACAACGAAAAACAACCAGCCAACACATGTTTCGTCCCATGAGGGAACTATCCCTTGACTTCTTTAGGGCAGAAGGCCGGTGAAAGAATCCAACCCGGCAAGGGGTCGGCCAGGACCAATGGGTCGACCTAGCAGGACTTGTTATGAGGGGTTCCCAAGGTACTGAGACCCCTGTGGGACAGGGCTGTGCAAGGGCGGTGTGGCCAACAAAATGGATGCGGACCTCTGTCTTGAGTATGACATGTCTGCAATTTGACGTGTTGGTGCGCCGGAGTAAAAAGGCTAAATGTGAGTTGCCATGAGGAATATACTGAAAATCCGTCCAGTGTCTCACGGAAGGAAGGGGGAAGGGCGGGTGAGCCATTCTAATGGGACTGATCTCGAATATCAGTGCTGTGGGTAGGAAGACACTGGTTCTGGGTTGGTTTCCACATCCGCATGAACCAGTATCTTCCTACCCACAGCACTGATACTCGAGATCAGCTCCATTAGATCGGCGTACCCGCCCTTCCCCCTTCCTTCCGTGAGACACTGGACGGTTTCTCAGCATATTCCTCACAGCGACTCACATTTCGCCTCTTTTTACTCCAGCGCACCCACACGTCAAATTCCAGACGTGTCATACTCAACCCAGAGGTCCGCGTCCATTTTGTTGGCTACACCGCCCTTGCACAGCCCTGTCCCACAGGGGTCTCACTACCTTGGGATCCCCTCATAGCAAGTCCTGCTACGTCGACCCATTGGTCCTCGCCGTCCCTCCGGCCGGGTTGGATTCTTTCGCCAGCCTTCTGCCCTGAAGAAGTCACGGGATAGTTCCCTCATGTGACGAAACACGTGTTGGCTGGTTGTTTTTCATTGTTGCATCATTAAAAACATTTGAATAACACTCTGGTGTCGACCATAGATATTGGCACAATACGAGACTTTTGAACTACTGTTTTATCCCTTATCAGAAGGACTAGGAGCTAATTGAATCGCTTCCAAAAGATTTCTTTTGGGTTGTATGCCTAAAGCCAAGATCTCATACCCAAGGTGCTCAATTTGTTCGACAAGAAAAGAAAATTGTCCTTGCAAAGGGTAAGACCCACTTCGGTAATCTTCTGCAGAACAGATTTGAGTACTTGGTTATGATCAGTGATGGAATCTCTGAAAACAAGGATGTCGTCCTAGAAAAACACTGCTCTGTCGATGCCTTTAAAAATTTCAGTAACCTCGTGCTGAAAAACGCTGGCTGCTGAAATTAGATCAAAAGGCAAATGTGTGAATTGAAATGTTCCTTCTGTCGTTATGAAAGGTGTAAGATGTTTTGAGTTGTCATGCAATTTTATCTGATGATATGCGCTCTTGAGGTCCAGTTTTGAAAAGAACTTAGCACCCTTCAATGTGGACACCACTTCTCCGAAATTGGGTAAAGGGAAGGTGTCTGCGACCACACACTTATTTAAAGATCTCAAGTCCACACAGAACCTAATCTTCCGGTCCGCTTTTTTCATGATTATGACTGGAGAGACCCAACTAGATGCCTCAACTGGTTCCATCACACCACCTTGTAACATCTCATTAATAAGGGACTTGACTTCATCCCTAACCACTAAGGGAACTCTTTTAAGATTGTGTTGGACAGGTAATGTGTGTTTTTTTTCAAGAGGATTTTGAGTACATAACCTTTAAGTTCACCTAACTCGTTCCTGAATACCGTACTAGCCTCTTGGAGTATATCATCAACAGTGACATAATCTACAACCTTGATGTGGAGATTGTATTGATGGATCCTACCTAAAATAGGGGGTCCATCAACAGCAACATAGATCTTGCCTTTGGTAGACCTGTTAGCAAAGACAGTATCTGCTTCAAAATAACCTAACAAGACTATGGCATCTCCTTGGTACCCTGCAGGTGAGATGTCACTGTGCTGTAAGATTTTTCCACTCCAGACCTTTTCTAACATTGATCTCGGAATTATAGTGTACCTGGACCCCGTGTCAACCATGAGGGACACTTGCTGTCCATGTCTATTAAGAATAAAGCTTTGGGTCTATTATCTCGCATTTGATTTTCCGTGGTAACATTGCTATCATCAACTGCCAATAATCTTTCTTTCTCTCTCTTAGTATCTGTGGGAGATTTTTGTATTACTGCTACTTTGGAACGAGTTTTTGTTTAACACATTCTTGAGAAGTGGCCAAGGCGGCCACACTTCAAACATTTTTTATTAGAGGCAAAACTGAATTTTGACTCAGACGTGTGCCCATTGCTGCCACATCTTGAGCAAAATCTGTTCGGTGTTCTTACAAAAGTAGTTTTTCTGTTAAAAAACCTATTCTTGTCTTAACTAACGCTACAGAATCGTCATCACCTAGGTCACTCTCTTCACCCACACTTTTTTCAGAGACTTCAGACACATCTTAGTGAACGCTACTTTTCTGTACCTCCTTAATGCAACTCTCTCATTGTTCAATAACGTTTGCTAGGTCAATAACTACTTTTAACATGGGGTTCTTTGCTGCCCACAGTCTCTCTTGGATTTTGCAGTTATTACACTGCACAATTAACTGGTCTCTTATTAGTTCATCAGACATCGCTCCAAATTTTGCATTTGACAGAGAGTTCTCGCAACAAACTCGTCTATGGTCTCTTCGCTAAGTTGTCGGTGGGTATAGAATTTACAGTGATTCCTCACTAAGTTCTCTTCCTTTGCTTAATCTTGGCTCTAATCTACATCTCGCCTCTTTATATTCATCAGGCATCAGTTGTCTGTTTCCTTGCAACGCTTGTGGAAGAAACCTGAACACTCGTTGACCTTCTTTTCCCAATGCGCTCAGAAGCAATGCTTTCTTGCACTTTTCTGAAAATTCTTGGCCATCCAAAGCATCCAGATAGTTGTCGAAAATCACTATCCAGTCTTCCCAAGGTATGGAAGGGGTACCAGGTTCATTTAAAAATTGGGGCAGTTAGAGCAACAGCAATTTGCTGTGAAGACCTGCTAAAAATTATGCTAGGAAAAAAAAACTACACAGAATGGATGATTAAATTAAGATGTTGATAATGTTATTTTGACTCAAAGGTATGCACATGCACATGCACATGATGAGATATTAAAGTATCTGTGAAGCAAGTTTTGTCTGGTTGCAGCGTCATGTCAGTTGTTGTCGCTCAGAGACTGCTGTTGGAGTGCAAACCAATTGAAGTGAAGATAAATACTTATGGGGACATCGATGGACAAGCTAGAGGTGTGCGTGCCACGAAGTGTTAGCGATGTGCGTGTCATCGAAGCACTAACGAGGTAACAATTGGATGTGATGCAAGGAATTCTTGCACTGCGTCGAGAACTGCAGCAAGAACTTTTTGACACATAAAATGGCCGAAGGACGTTCCGTGCTGACGTAGGTTGTTAAAAGCTAGAACGCTTGTTTTAATAAGGAATATGAGCACTTAAGATGGCTGACAGACGTTGCGTGATGACGCAATGTCCTCCCACTGTAACGCTGACTTGGGATGCAGATTTGAACAATGGTTGCTGTGCACAACGTAATGACGTATGCCACACAGCCTTGGGCAGGCAAGCAACTGGCTCACGTTAATTTTTTTGAAGTGACATCACGGGAACTTGCGAGTCGCTTTCTCCCAAAATCCAGGAACTCTGTGGCACTATGACATCTATTTTGTGGACCACCGTAGGTACTCGGTCCAAAGTGTTTGTCTCTCAGCTGTACTCTTGTTCATGACAAGCTGGAATCAGGATCGTCCTCGGGATCTCTGTAGGCACCTGGTCTACTGTGGTCTGGTCAGCACTGCTTCCCATCGTTGCCAAAATTGTCTTACATAAAGAATGTAGCTGGATAACTTCTTGAGGTAAAGCACGTAGGTGTATTTGGAGAAACAGCTGAGCGAACACTTTACCAGCTGACCAGATAAGCAACTAACATCTGTAGAATCTCTATATCAAGATGCTAGAATACTCACAGGTATTCTAGAAGGGGAAAGGAAAAGGAACATAGAGAAAAGGCTTTACAATGGCTGAGCCATGTTGAGAAGGGTGAAGATGTACAACCAATACATAATAAAATCATTACATTTTTTAGATAACCTCGTATTTCTCTTCCTTTTCTCCAACATTTCAGGCAACACTTCAGCAGTAGTTTTTTTCTAGAATGTCACCTGAAACTTTTCTTGCAACTGACTCACTTCCAAAGTCAGGTTCATCAGTTACACTGACACATTTTTGCAAAGGAGAATTCATTTTCGCTAACCTAGAAATATTCAACCATGTACCAATATCAATTAAAGCTGATCATTTTTCCCAGCTTGACAATTTCCCTGGTAGTTTGATTTGAAGTTTTAACTTAATTTTTTCGTATGCTGTTGTTTTAAACCTTTAATCCCTTTCATTTCACATTGGATTTGACCGCATCATAAATCTGGTTGAGATTACAAGTATCCACGTTGGGGAATAACCAACAAGAACTCAATTGTTGTCTGGGACTCCTACTTTTACACAAAATAAAAGGTGAAAACTTAGTGGTACAGTGGTACAATAAGGAGTACAGTGATATGATCACAAAAGATCAGCAAAATGTTGCTTAACATCAATTCTGGACCTAAGAGCTAGCTGGATACCTTCTACCAAAGTGCTGTTACATCTCTCCACCAAACTGTTCATGTTTGGAGAATATAAAGCTGTCTTAAGATGATGAATGCCTACACTCTTAAAATAGTCACTCATGGCAGAAGAAGTGAATTGAGTACCACTGTCAGATACGATAAAATCTGGAAACCCATATTTTCTGAAAACATCCTGCAACACATCAACAACAGAAACAGTATTAGGTTGAGAAATCCACTTTAACCCCACCCATTTCGAAAAATAGTCATAGTCAATAAGAATTCAAATGTAAGATTTTCCAAATTCAATTCCTTTGTAGAGTCCGAATAGATCCATAGCCAATTTAGTCCAAGGTTTTTTCAGCAAAGTGGTTTAAACATGATCAATTTGTTGTGTCTTCAAAACATTGTCAGATTGAAGGCATAAAGGACAGTTTTCCACAAGCCTAACAATGTCACTATCCATGTAGGGTAACCGAAAAAACTCTCTGACCTTTTTAGTGGTACTAGATTGACCCATGTGACCTAAATGGGCTATTGAAATTAGCTTGTCCCTATGGCCTTGAGGTGGAACAAAATCCCCCTTTTACAATCACATCATTTTCAACCAGTAAGTAATCTCTAACCTTCCAGAAAACTTGAAATTCTTTTGACAAATGTATTTCTACCAGCAAACCTTCAAAACTATAGCCTTTGGGCGTCTCAAATGTGTCATGGTTTGACATGGCTAACAACCATTCT
Organism: Lissotriton helveticus; assembly: GCF_964261635.1. Classification (NCBI taxonomy): domain Eukaryota; kingdom Metazoa; phylum Chordata; class Amphibia; order Caudata; family Salamandridae; genus Lissotriton; species Lissotriton helveticus. Next base: position 826,085,805 of record NC_136067.1, on the reverse strand, counting down.
TCTTTAGGTAGAGCTTCCCCCACTGAAAGTCCAACATCCTCCAAGGATGCTACAACACATTCTTCTTGAGTAAGTAAACTAGGGGATGACAAAACATCTCCTAAAATACAAGACAAGCAATTAGCTTGAACATTTTGTGTTCCAGGTATGTATATCACAGTGAAATTATATTCATAGAGTTCGGATAACATTCTAACCAACCTGGATGAAGCTTTACCCATTTCATGTTTAGAAGGTAAAGGAATAAGTTGCTTATGGTCAGTTTTAAGATGAAAATGTTTCCCCCATAAGTATATTTTGAAATGTTCCACAGACCAATGCCTCACATTCAATGGTGGAATGTCTAAACTCAGCTGTAGTAAGTGGTCTGGAAGCAAATGCAATGGTGCTTTCAACACCTTCCTTAATTTGACTCAGAACAGCTCCAAGACCAGTAGCACTTGCATCCACAGTAACCACATTGGTAGCATCGTGAGCAAAAGAAAACAATGTTTCAGAATTGATAATCGCTTCCTTGAGACCATTGAACCTAGGGAATGTTCCTCCAACCACTCAAATTTGATTCCTTTCTTAAGTAAAGATCTTAATGGAAGAACAACATCTGCAAATGTTTGTACAAATCTTGCAGTTGAGCCTTACATTTGAGAATCAGTACATGCTGAATAGAATTTAACAAATCTCTCTTAGGATAAATGCCAGACTTAGATATTATGTGACCTAGGTACTCTACCATTTGAGTGAAAAATGTGCATTTATCAAGACGAATAGTCAACACTCTACTTGGAATGTTGGAATGCTGGTCATCTGTTTTAGACTAAACCAAGATATCATCACGGAATGCGACCACTCCGTTGACATCTTTAAAAACCCAAATTACTATTTTTGAAATACCTATGATGCGGACGCTAGTACAAAAGGCATCCTGACATATCCAAATGTCCCATTAGGTGTTATGAATGCACATATATATCTTGATTCAGGTGTAAATGCAACCTGATGATAGGCTGCCTTATGGTCAATTGTAGAAAAAACATTTGCACCATCATATTTTGCCAATAACTCCTGAACCTTAGGCAAAGAATGGCAATCCACCAAAATGTGTTTGTTTACAAACATCAAACCCGAACAGAGCATAAGTTCTCAATCTATTTAACCCAATCAATCGGAGAAACCCACTTTGATTAATTATTTAATTATTCCTTCTTCCCACATGTTTATTAACCTTTGAGACAAATACGCTCAAAGTGATAATAGAAAATGTCTCAGTGCATGATTTACAGGCACAGCATCCATTTTTAATTGAATATGTTGCAAAAAATCATTAACTTTACCAAGTTCTTTGCGGAAAAGATTCTTATGTTCTTCAAGAATACTTTCTAATTCGTTAACTTTGTCCGATACACTTTGCACTGACCTTTTGTCTTCAGCAAAACACACTTGACTTGTACTTTCGCATTAGGATGAAGAGTGATATTAAACTCCCTTGGTGTCTCCACCCCAACACTTGTAATCCATCCACAGCGACATACACCTTTCCAAAAATAGTTTTATGTCTGAAGGGTATCTTGGATACAAAATACCCTTCTTAATAATTTCTTTGCCTCCAAACCCAAACACTTTAACATCTGTTGGTTCCAGATTCCTATCTTGCCAATTCTTGTAGAAAAAATAATCTGTAATAATTGTATATGGAGATCCAGATTCCGCCATAACTTGTAATGATCTGCCATCAATGATAATTTCACACATAGTTGGTGCGTAAGGTTCCAAATCCACTTCACTATGAGAAACACCAGAAATCATCTGAACTTCTTGAGCATCCTTACTGGAAACTGAGGCACACACCTGTGGTGAAATCATGCAAGCATAATTCCTCTGATCAGGTTTGCCCACAGTCACACCTCTCTAACACACAACACAACTTCCTGTTCACACTCATCTTCAGTACCAAGTTCATGAACAATCGAAACTCTTTTAGACTTGCTTAGACAAACATTTCCTAAATGCCCAATCTTGTCACATTTAAAACATTCTTTACCCTTGGCTGGGCAGTGTTTATGCAGAGCAGACTGCATTTTTAAACCACAACTAATGCAAGATAACTTAATGCGCAAATTACTAAAATATGTAAATGGTTTTGAAAATTTAGTTTTGGAAATTCCTGATTAACTATTATCTTTAACAGATAACGCCGCTACCCCAACTGAAGTGATGTTAACATTAATAGTTTGAAAAGAATTGATAGAACGTTCAACACTTTTAACAATGTCTATTGTCTCGTGTAATGGTTGATTGCTTTGACACAAAAGCTGTTCCTGAATCTTTTAGTTGGAGCATCAAATGATCAACTGATCTCTAATATAAGTGTGTACTTCAACACCAAAACATGCAGTCTGCAACAAGAACCCTCAAGGATAAAACATAAGCATCCACAGACTCCTTCAGTAATTGGTAGCATGTATAGAAATGAAACCTTTGTAAAACTATATGTGGTTCTTCAATAAATCTTTTTTTAATCTGTCTACTGCTTTTGAATTACAGTCATAGTCACCCGCTTCAACTCCATCTGGTGGTGCCATTGCAGGTACATGTTCGAAAATATCTTCAGAATCAGTGCATTAATTTAATAGTAAAGCTTTTTTTTCTTTGGGGTGAACATTTTCCACCATTAATTGCCAAAAGATCATTATTAAAATGTCTGCTCCATTTGTTCCATTTCATGCTAGGTTGATTTGGACCTTTGAAAATGCAGGTGGAGGATTTCCGCAATTGTTATTGGCCACAATAGGCTGAATAGACAGCAAACGCTACAAAAATGGTGATAAAACAAAATTAAATAAATATATAAATATTCTCAAACCTGAGTGAGTGGCCAAAAATGTGGTGATAGTAATGCCGGTTTGCTAAGTAGAAAACAAAATCTCCACCGTGTAACACAAAAAGTGTTAAACGCGAAGGAGTTAATCAGGGTTTCAAACACGAAAACTCCCAAAATATGGACGCCAATACGTGTTGACGTACACATGAACAGAAAATAAATGTTGGCTGCTAAGGTTCCTGGGCGCATGAAATTCCAATGTGCGTGTGACGTGATACTGAGAGACAGATGCAAAGCACAAGCAGAATTTAAATGAGAGTGCTCGTGCAAAGTCACTGCCTCGATGTAAAATATAATCCTTCATAAGGGTGTCAGCGAGCAAGATCGGGCTGGAGAATCTCTGGTCTAATCCTGAGGTCTTTTGCCAAACTATCTCTAAGCCTACTTTGGCCGAGACTATAAAACACTATAATCTACAGGAATTACTCCACTCAGTCAGGCCCTCAAGCTTGACCGATGTTTTTTTAGACCACAAAATGGACTACAGCTTTGAGCCGGAACTGGACGTTATACAACCAGTTCTAGCAAAGAAGCTGTATCTACAGTTTAGATATGGTACTTTGCCCTTATACACATACACTGATGGGTGGAAGGGGGGACCTGCTCGCCCCTGTCCGGGCTGCAAAACCGAAGATGAGACCCCGATGCACGTCATTCTCTTTTGTCCCACCTATTGCAACAGTAGAAGAAAGTGGATTATACAGCTGTGCAAAAATCTAGGAATCAGAAACTATCTGGCATTTTTTCAGAATTTTAAAAACAGATACAAATGCACTGATAGTCACTGCTGTAACTAAGTTTTTATTCTCTATGTGGCTAACGAGAGGAATCTGCTTAGTCAATGATGGACTTTTTATTTTGTGTGTTAAGTATGAGCCCCACTGAGTAAATGGGTCCATATTGTTATTTTATATTTTAACGTAGTACTGTTTAACTTATTGTTTTAAGTGTTTAAAATGCTTTCTCTTATCAGATGAAATTATGTGAAAGACAGTATACGAATTGCCTATGTATCTAGGGTGAATGACAAATGTATAAATATGTTTGACTATACTTTTATGGTTTATAAACAAACCGAAATAAAGTTTTGAATGGAATATAAAATTACAATCGTGCAACGAAACAATGGCTACATGACAAGGGTGTAGAATTTAATAAAATATCTACTTGTCATGGGACAGGTTGCTTCATAAATCTACTTGTCCTGTAACAAAATCCACTTGAGCCTTTGGTACCATGTAGTGCGGCAACATATGGCAGCAATCTCATTATATAAGAGCTCTGATATAGCCTCTCTGATTATGCCAGGCTCATGCCATAGTAGTGTTTAAATACTTGCAATCCCCTTATGTTGTTACGTTTCTGCAGATCTATGTACTGCGGCCAAAGGTAGTGGTAAGTAATAATTCCAGTGCTAGAATGCCCTTTTGAGTCTGTGAAAACCTTCTAACTTGCATGTTTTAAGGGTTTCAACAACTCTTCTCTAATCTTTTGCCATACTGCGAAATGTTGGAAATTTACTCCTGACAATGGCAGACGTAAACTTTCTTCCAGAGTTGGGAAGAAAGTGGTTGGAGGGAAAGTGAAATTGCAAACACTCAGATTTTCGTATGAGCAAATCTACACATGCATATTTGCTCATGCTAAAATGCAGTTCACAAATATTTTCTAGGAGTACACTTTCTTGTCCTACTTCTGTAAATTCTTGGGAATTCACAAAAGCTGTATAGCTGCACTTAATGCAAGGACATATAAAATGGGTGCACTTTTGAGACTTTCTTTAATAATTGGGACCCTAATTTGGTCTGGCGTTTACAGTGACCTTTTGTGTTTATTCAAATTCTGTGTCTCTCTCTGCATCGGCTGACTTCACTGTGAGTGACAGCATTCTGCCCTATCTCCAGGAGCATATTGCCACACAAAGTAGTTTTGTCAGTGCCAGTAACTACTGTGGTAGTGTGTGCTTTTTGAGACCCACAACAATGTTTTGCTTTTGCCAAAGTTTGTAAAGGTGAGGGCCCATCAGCTCCCACACCAATAAGGTTTTACAAAAACCATGCCAAAACAAGTCCCACATTGACAAAACTAAAAAGCTAACCACCAAATTCATACCTACTGGCTTTGCCAATGCTTGTTTATTTTTGTTTTCCATAATCTTATTGAAACTGCTTACACTGATTTTCCATTATGAATATTTTTAGGAAATACTAGCATGCATCAACACGTAACTAAATGATGCTGCAAAGAAATTTCACAGTAGTTTAGCAAAATATTTTTTTCCTGCTTTCATTTTTTATGAACATTTTATTTTGAAAGCAAAGAATAATCAATCTTGCTTTCAAGCTGCTGCAAATATTCACATCAAATCAGCGAGCATTCTGGGAGCAATATACATAGCATCATATTGCTAAACTTTTAAAACATGTGTACACATTTTTATACTGAAATTACTGTCCGTAGTGCAGTCGGAGCTTACAACATTTACGTAGAGCACTCACCCTAATAATAAAGGATTCCAATTAATGAACCATAAGTACAAGCTTGAACAACATTAATATATGGGCAAAAATATTACCTTAACTGCAGGAAGTGCCCTTTCCTGATCTATAATGTAGTACTGCAAACTGGCAGCCAAAGGGCTTGTGCTGCAAGAAGTTGGGTCTACATGTCCCAAGGACAAAATACACATGAATCCTTGTTGCCCTTGACCCAACACAATATGTCCTGGGTGTCAGGCTATAGGAATTCTACAGCCCTGCACAAATAGGCACTTCAAAGGCAATCCAAATACTAGGGGGCAGATGTATCAAGATTCCATTTTGCGATTTCTAAATAGCGATTTTTAAGGAATCCCTATTTCGAAATCGCAAAATGGAATGTATGTAGATAATCGCTATTTTTTTGCGATTTCTTAGTCTTCCCTATTTGCGAATTTGCATTTTGCGAATTCGCAATTAAGGAATAATTTACCATGCATTCCTATGGGCCAGGAAGCCCATAGGAATGATTGTGAAATAATTCTCAATTTGCGATTCGCAATTTGCGAACCGCAAATTAAGAATAATTTCAAGGGGGCAGGGGTGTCTCAAAGACACTCTGCTGAACCCCTGAAATCTACATGTGTGTGCATATGGCGCACATACATGCCCTATGGGCATGTATGTGCATCACATGCCACCCTCACAAATGCCAAATAGGGCATTTTTAAAAGAAATCGCAAATTACCACCAACTACAAGTTGGTGGTAATTTGCGATTTCTTAACCCAAATTCGCAATTTCGAAAACCCTATATATATTGCATGTAAGGAATCGCAAAATTTGCGATTCCTTAAATGCTTAAGCAAAATAAGGAATCGCAAATTTTTGCGATTCCTTACTTTGCGATTTTTTGATACATGTCAAAAAATGCTAATAAGCCTTTTGCGATTTGCAAAGGCCGAAATTCGCAGAATTCGGCCTTTGCAAATCGCAAAAGGCTTGATACATCTGCCCCTTGGTCTCATTCCTGCGTGAGTCGATCCCAAATAGCGGAGTCTGCCCTTGGTGTCCCTCATCTAGACGACAGTAATCCAGCAGCAAGTAGGTGTAGATGCTCCCACTGGGTTCTTCACCAATCATCGCAATTTGAACTAGATAACACTTACAACATAAGTGTTTAAGTCCAGCCTTTGTTGGAGTATCCACATACAACATACTAGATAGACTTGTCCCCAACTGAATAAGAACCCCGAGCCCAGAACCTGGAATGCCAACAGTATGTTACAGATCATCCAATGAATACAAATGAAAAAAACATTAAGGTAAGGAATACCTGTGTTAAAGAAACTTGGTTAAAGAACATGGAATTAAGAATGCATGGAATAATAAGGATAAAGAATCTAACACTAGCTACCACAGCAGCCTGTGGTAAAGCCAAACACCCCACATGAACCCTTACACCCTCATATTCCAGTGACCTCGTTCTCTTAAGGAGCACTGAGAGGGGAAACTACGGAAAGAGTGTGAGAAAAGCACAAATGAGAGGGAGGCCATGTTGGGTGGTTTAGGCACATTTGTTTTTTTCTTATTTCCCTACCCTCCCCCAACCTTTGGACCAAACCCTAGTTCCAGAACTGACAGCCGGAGGTCAGGGAAGTGGCCCTTATCTAGTGATTTTTTTTTTGTCTGTGTGTGGGTTGCAGCTTTAATTAGTTGACCCACAAGAGAGTAAATCACTCAAAAACGTGTATTCCACTCAGTCCAAAGTATAAGGGTCTTATTTGCTGCTAAGTCGAGAAACCGGGTAAAACGGGGAGATTTACTTTAACCCGGTCAGTATCTAGCAGGTTGCCTGAGCCCACATGGTGTGAATGAAATACTTGAAGAAAAAACAGGGGAAAGAAGAGACAGAGGCAAAGTGTGATACCTTACGTTATTTATTTGTGAAATAAACATGGGGCATCCATTTACTTACCCACTTTTCTTTACTTCTAAGGCTCAACAACAACAGATGACTCCTGGGCCCCCTCCCTCTCTCTGGACTGGGTTCCTGAAGGAAGAGAAAAGGATTAGTGGATATCACAGTCCTGTTGTCACCCGTCAATCCTACGCAAAAGTGTGAGCACATTTTGAGTCAATGATTGTATTGCCCAAATAAAACTACCTCACTGTGCCACTCTACTACGTATCTACCCAAGAATCTTTGAAATTTTACCCCCTTGCCGCGGCCGCGATTTCGCAGCAGTGCGGCACTTCCGCGAAACGGGCTGGGCCCCGTCGGCCGTTGGACGTGCGCAGCACTACGAAGGTAGTGCTCGCGACGTCCAACGGCTGACGACAGCACTTAACGGGTTAAGTAACATCCTGGAAACAAGCTAGAATCTGAAGAGCATGGCTGAAAGCTGTATGCAGCATTCTCAGTGGCACATGAGCTGCTACAGGCTTTGCGCCTAGAGCCCATTGCTCATGGCCAAAGCCATCTGTATTGGGCTCGAAGGCACAAGTAGGGACATAGCTCCAGGGGAGGTGTTTGGGTGTTAAACCCCACTAAAAATGTTTTATGTAGTAAATAGTTGGGTCACACCACAGTGCAAAGGTTTTTGTGTCTTGTATAGCACTTGTACTTCCAGGGTACCCTTTAGGTACAAGGGGCAAGATGTACAATCTGCCAATTTGTGAGTCGCAAATTGCATCATATTTGCGACTCACAATTTGCAACTTGTAAACTGGGATGCACACTGTTTGCAATTCCCAATGGGGTCGCAAATTGCATGCCTCATGCACATTAATGAGGCAAGCACAGTTTGCGGACCATTAGGAATGGCTGACACTCCCATGGACGGTGACCTGCTGGGGTCAGCAGACCACCATGTATGGGAATGCTTTTAAATAAAGCAGATTGAAAACAAAATGCAGCCTGTTTTCCTTAAAGGATTTAAAAATGAAAATTAAACTTTTCAGTTTAATTTTTTCAGGTCAGGCAGTGGTCCATTGGGACCATTGCCTGCCCTTAAAAAATATTTTGAGAGTCACTCACAAAGGAGAAGGGGTCCCTTGGGGACTCCTTTCTGTTTGAGAGTGGCTTCCCACCCTTCTGTGAAGGGTGGTAAACTGCGACTATTTTGCGAACGCAATTGCAGTTGCAAAACAGTCATACATAGCTTCACGAGTCGCTATTAGGAAAGGACGACCTTGGAATGCCCCTTCCTAATAGCGACTCGCTAATCCTATTTTGCGAGTCGAAAATTGATTTGCGACTTGCAAAATAGGATTAGTACATGGCCCACATGTTTTTTGCAGTCGCAAACGGGTCTAAAACCCATTTGTAACCACAAAAAACCTTAGTACATCTTGCCCAAAATATTATGCTGAGACTTACTTTTAAACTTTTACCACTTGGTAAGTGTACAACACATGAGCAAAGTTAGAAAGGTTTGGAGAACAGAAAAGTTTTCTCCTTCTTCACGCCTCCCTCGAGAAAGCATAGTTTTTTGGTATGAAGCCTGGTCTGCTAATGTTACTAAATGGGACTTTGTGTCAAAAACATAGGTGGTTGCTTGGCAACACCCATGTACCACACATGGGATGCCCTCTTGACACAGTGATGCAAAGTAATGCAAAGTAGAGCAAAATGCTACTTTGCTTTACTTTTAGTCAACTTTCTTGTTTTGCGCTGTAAAGCAATTAACAAATCAACACTTTGCATTAACTAGCAACACTTCTGATGACTTTTTGCCAGGCACATTCCCCGCGAGGAATGCGCATGCACAGGCTCCCGCGCATGCGCAGTTCCAAAGAAGAAGGCTAGATGGCCCAGGAATGCCAGGGTGACCCCGCGATAAGGTATGTTTTATTTTAAATCTCATCCTAAGGCTTTTTAATTACATTTAATTTTGCAGGCGGGAGGCGGGCCGCAGGCGGGCGTTGCGTAACGGAAATATGCGGAGAGGCACAGAGATTAGTTCAATCTCCGTGCCTCTCCGCATAAGTCCCTTACGCGACTTCCGCCCACCCCTACTAAATTCCTATTTATTGTTTGTAGGTTTATCAAGCTTGAAGGACAAACAGTTCCTATTGTGCATAAAACCTTATCTCAGTTTCCTTGAAACTCTTCCTTGAAACCTTTGTCAACAATATCTGACGAAGACGCCGCTGGGCGAGCACAGCCTGCTGCAGTCAGAGAAGAAGAAATAGAAGGGGAAATAAACATTTCAGAAAATGTTAGGTGTCTCCTTACTCAAAAGCTACTATGGAGTCACAGCTACGGGTGGGACAGTAACCTTCGTAATTGAGGCTCACTGGTCATATAGAACAGAGGAATTCTATTCATGGGTTAAATTCCTACAAGCAGATGCACAATCAAATACATTTCATTCATACACTGAGGATGAAACACAAAATGAATACTGTCTGTATGAGGACATTGAAATTCCGCTCACCTACCAGGAGCAATAAAACTGTTTTAAAGGCGCCCTTCCACATACAAAAGGCAAAGCAAGACAAGGTCCACGCGGCTTATACCACGCATCCAGAGATTGACCTACGTCTCCTTCATAAAGAAATAATAAAACTTTGCAGAAACCTGACACAGTTTGTGATGAGAACACTCACACTACAGCCAACCAAGGCTACACAAATAGTACAAATTTAGGGTTCTACAACTAAAATTGCACCACAAACGATATACGCAGTTATGGGTAAAATGCCTAGGCCATTCTGGATAGCTCAAAAAAGAACACAGCTAGAGGTAGTAGTTTCACACTCAAGCTCTCAAGAAAAACACAGAATGCTAACAGTCTGCTTGCCAATGGGGATAGCTACCCAGATAGAGGATTGTACCACTTGGGGTACAGTTTTCGCTGCCATATATACCAGAACTCATGGCATCCAGTCATTAGCAGTAATACTAGATGTATTAAGACAGATACAAACGGAGTATGGAGCAGAACCTGCTCTGAACTTAGGGATGAAATTATTAGGTCATTTTGCCAATGTATAGTCTATAATATTAGCAAATATAACAAGCATTTGCAATGCAATAGGTCTCGCATTAGGAACGTTTGAGCTATTGGTATTGTAAATGACACATTTGTTATTTATATGCTGGTTTTGAAAATAGCGAAATTAATAGCTTTGTCATTTACAATGCCAATAGTTTTAACTTTCGCAAATTTGACACCTATAGCAGTTGTAATGCAATAGGTGTTGTATTTAGGTGACTTAGATGTATTGATATTACAAATAACAATGGCTTTTATTTTTTGAAATAATTAATACTTAACCACTTCAGTGCTGCCGTCGGACGTTCTGAGCACTCCCTGGCTGGTGCTGCGAACGTTCAATGGCCGACGCAGCCCCGCCCGCTTTTAAAACCGCCGCACTGCCGCGAAAAAACGGCCGCGGCTAACGGGTTAAATAAAAGTTATTGTAATTTATAATGGCAATAGCTTAAACTTTTGCAAATAACTTTTGTGAAGATTATGTTCAGTGTATTTAATTGTGACAAAAATACAAGAACAGAAGTGAAATATTAACATCTTTTTGTGACATTTGTATTAAAGCTTGAAACATTGAGAGAACATATTTGAACCAGTTGTTGAATGGTTGTACAGATTGATGCTGAGGTGGCGCTGAGTGATGTTGTGGTGGCTGTTGCGTTCAGTGATGCTGTGGTAGAGCATAGTGATGTTGTGGTGCCCTTGAGTGATGCTGTGGTGGTGCTGAGTGATGCTGTGGTGATGCGATAGATAGAGTGAGGGCGATAGATAGATAGAGGGAGGACGATAGATAGATAGATAGAGTTAGGGCAATAGATAGATAGATAGATAGAGTGAGGGCGATAGATAGATAGATAGAGTGAGGGCGATAGATAGATAGAGTGAGGGCGATAGATAGAGTGAGAGCAATAGAGTGAGGGTGATAGATAGATAGAGTGAGGGCGATAGATATTGTGAGGGCGATAGATAGAGTGAGGGCGATAGATAGAGTGAGGCCGATAGATAGAGTGAGGACGATAGAGTGAGGGCGATAGATAGATAGATAGATAGATAGATAGATAGATAGATAGATAGATAGAGTGAGGACGATAGATAGAGTGAGGGCGATAGATAGAGTGAGGGCGATAGATATAGATAGAGTGAGGGCGATAGATAGAGTGAGGGCGATAGATAGAGTGAGGGCGATAGAGTGAGGGTGATAGAGTGAGGGCGATAGATAGATAGATAAAGTGAGGGCGATAGATAGATAGATAGATAGAGTGAGGGCGATAGATAGATAGATAGAGTGAGGGCGATAGATAGATATAGTGAGGGCTATAGATAGAGTGACGGCGATAGATAGAGTGAGGGCGATAGATAGAGTGAGTGCGATAGATAGAGTGAGGGCGATAGATAGAGTGAGGGCGATAGACAGATAGATAGACAGATAGATAGATAGATAGATAGAGGGCGTGCACTGACAACTGGTGGTGTGTGTCTAGTGCAAGTGTGTATTGACGACTCGTGGTGTGTGTACCTTTTGAAAGCGTGCACTGATGGCTGGTGATGTTTGTCTGGTGAAAGCGTGCACTGACGTTTGGTGGTGTGTTTGTGGCTGGTGAAAGCGTGCACTGACGGCTGGTGGTGTGTGTGTGAATGGTGAAATTGTGCACTGACGGCTGGTGGTGTGTGTTTGCTTGGTGAAAGCGTGCAGTGACAGCTGGTTTCTGATTAGTACAATTGCATTTGAGATTTAGGAATAAGACGAGGAAGATATTATTCTTCCTTTTGCACCCCACTCACCCTTGTCTGCTTAGTGCATGAAGATGCAAGGTTCCGTTCTATCTATTTCCTAATTACATTGCAGAGTGTAAATAGTAATAAAGCATACTCCGAAACTGCGACTACCTGCTCGTCTTTTTAACTATTGGACTATAAAACTATGATTGTACATGTTTATCACAACCTGCGGCTGGCAGATTACAGGCCCTTTGTTTATGGTCAATAGAAGGTCCCAAAGTCTCTCCCTGCCCCTCACCCCTTGCCCCCACAACAGAAATTTTATGTATTCTACACCCCTGGGAGGAATATACTTTTTGATTTTATCAGCCAACCAAATCACCTCACTCTGCATGAGAGACAGGGCACTAGTGTCTTATTCCAAGCAGTCGAGCCTCCTCTCATTACAAGTATATGCCTCGTCAACATAAACTACTACCGACGAGAATGGGACAGCACAAGAGATGCGGTGTCTGCTGTCACTGACATCCACCACAGGCGCGATACAGCCCTTAAAGTTGAATGACTCATCACCACCTCCTCGAAGATACTCTGCAACTGCGACTCCATCGGCACCATGGGTGTGGGTCTAGTCTCCCAACCCTCCTAACCTACAAAGACTCTGGTTTGTAGCGCAGCGGTGACGCGCAGCGGGAGCGCCTTTGACGCGCCGAAGAGGCGCCAAAGAGAAGCCAGTCTGTGCCAGTCCGTGACTGGACGGGGCTAGGGGCTTAGGCTCAGGATGGTTATCCCTGTACCTGTAAGTGTTAATCATATACATAAGATTACATACTCTGCTGCCGCACTTCGCCATGTACAAACATCCTTTCACGGTGATTCTGTGTGCTACAAGGGTCTATTTTTGGAGGGACCCTTTTCTTGTAAAAATTGTCGTTTTCAGAGTATGGATGCTCCGCCTCGGATGGAGTTATTTGCTGTGCCCGCTCCCCCGGTTCCTACTAACACCGGTTCCCGTAATAAATGTCTGCTATGTAACGTTAGATCACTGCCTAAACACTACATGCAGATCTGGAATCTCATCTCAGAGGCAGAACCTGACCTATGTTTCTTCACCGAAACTTGGCTAAAGCCCCACACTGCACCTACTATTACCCTGGGAATACCGGAGGGATATAAAATTATCTGTCAGGACAGACCCATAAAAAAGGGAGGTGGCCTAGCCATCGTGCATAAAGATAGTATTATGGTCTCCATTCTTGAGCAATATTGCTCTGCAAAGATTGAGATGCTGGTTTTTAAAATCAGTACCTCGCCGAAATGTTTTGTGAATGGTGCTCTGATCTATCGGCCTCCTGGACCTATGAACAATTTTTCCAATATGTTATTGGAATTATTGGCCCCCCATGTTAATGGCGATAAAGATTTCTTACTATTGGGTGATTTTAATATACACACAGAGTTAAAGGAGGAAAAAGAAACCCAGGATTTTTTAAATGATCTTTTTTCATTGGGATTCTTGCTTCGCAATAAAGGACCCACCCATAGGGCCGGACATACTTTGGACCTCATCCTGTCCAGGTTTCCTGGAATTGAGTGTTCTGCCCCTATTGTAAATTTATGGACTGACCATTTTACGATAGAATTCTTCATCCCTGAGATAGGACCTACTCCTAAAAGAGCCACTCAAATTCCTATGAAACGGAGACAATGGCACAAGATAACTAACGAATCTTTGAGGGATGCCTTCTCTATTCAAGATCATGTCACAACTAGCGATATTGATGTGGCGCTAGGAAAATATGAAAAGGCAGTAACCATTGCCATTGAGCATATAGCTCCAATGAAGACCTTTAAGACCCGCCCGACGAAAAATCAGGAGGTGTGGTTCTCTGAGGACTTGAGGTCCATGAAACGGAGAACTAGAAAGTTAGAGAAAACCTGGCGTATATCCCATTCGGAGTCAGATAAAGTGGAGTATCAGAGGGCGCTAAAATTATATCATAAAGCTATTCGAACAGCCCGTAAACAACATATCACCTCACAACTAGAGGCGGTAGGAAATGCGCCGAGGATGCTGTACCAAATACTGAACTCCTTCCTGAAGCCGGCAGCATGTGAGAGTGTTGACACTTCATCTCAACAACTTTGTAATGATATTTCTTGCTTCTTCACGAACAAGATCGAAACCATCTATGAAAAGATTCATGCCTCCATAGCTTCCATTGGACATGTTATCTTTCCCACTGTGGTCCCAGCGAGTAAAAAGGTCCTCGCCTCCACTTTGACAAATTTTCCTAACATCACTCTGGCTGAAGTGGAGGGACTCATTACAACTATAAAAAGTGGGAGTCCTATGGATCAGCTTCCACCGAGAGTGATGATTTCAGTGAGGAGCATATTAGCACCAGAAATCCAAAGTTTGGTCAACCTCTCTTTGGACACAGGCTGTGTCCCATTAGAGTGGAAGAGAGCCCAAGTGCGACCCATCCGCAAGAACACCGCCACTGCGTGGGCTGACATGACCAATTTGAGACCCATTTCCCTTTTACCATTCATGGGAAAGCTCATAGAAAAGCACGTCAACAAGCACTTGTCTAATCACCTGGAACACACTGGTGCACTAGATCCATCTCAGTCGGGCTTTAGACCAAAATACAGCACGGAAACAGCATTGCTGTCGATTACCGATGATCTACGCATGCTCCAGGACAAGGGAACATCGGCTGTCCTGGTGCTGCTAGATTTATCGGCAGCTTTTGATACCATCTCACATGAAATTTTGGTCGAGCGTCTGACTGAGAGTGGACTAGGGGGCATGGCACTGGCTTGGCTAAAGAGCTTTCTTTTGGATCGAACCCAATGTGTCACCATGGGAGATTTTCGATCCGAGGAGACCAGGATTACTAAGGGGGTGCCACAGGGCTCTTGTTTGAGCCCTACATTATTCAACATCTATGTGGCCCCCCTGGCGAATATCCTGAGAGCCTTTGGTTTTTGTCCAGTGTCATATGCTGACGATACCCAGCTGCTCTTTCCCTTTGACCACCTAACTCCAGAGGTATTACATTCTTTCTCTGAGGGGATGAGAGCAGTTTCCCAATGGATGTCTTTGAACATGTTGCAGTGCAATGTTTCAAAGACAGAGGTTATGCTCTTCGGTGAGGCTAAGATCTGCTGGGCTCCTGACTGGTGGCCTTTAGATCTAGGCCCAGTCCCTGAGCCTAAGCAGATAGTCAAGAACCTAGGGGTCCGTCTGGAACAAGAACTCAGCCTGAAGCAGCATGTTACCAACCTTGTTGGGTCTTGTTTTCGGACCATAGGATTGCTGCGCAGAGTTTTTCCACTGCTTCCAGACACCATTAGAAAGACCCTGGTCCAGGCGCTGGTTATCAGTCGTCTCGACAACTGTAATGGCCTCTTGTTGTCAGCTAATGAGGAGGATCTGGACAGGTTACAGGTCGTGCAGAACACTGCAGCTAGGCTGGTTGTAAATGCCCCTCCCAGAACACCATCAAAACCACTTCTTGCCAGGCTTCATTGGCTTTCCATCCGTCAGAGAGTCATCTTTAAGATCTGTTGTACGGTACACAAAGGACTTCATGGTTTGGGTCCCTCTTATCTGGCAGACAAGTTTGTGCCGTATGTCCCTTCCCGTGCTCTACGGTCCAGTGATCAATTGCTTCTTACGATTCCTAGGATCAAGCAGGCAAGGCAAGGGGGTAAGGCTCTGTCGGTAAGGGGACCGAAGATATGGAATGGCCTCCCTCTCCAGCTTAGGCAGCTTGAAAATCATCTGGCCTTCAGGAAAAAGCTGAAGACGTTCTTGTTCCAGGCCTAACCATACAGTTTTAGAACTAGATTGCAGTCATGTAACTCGATCTCCTGCAGGTTCGGCAGTCATATAGCGCGGAGATACTCCCCTGGGAGTTTATTCTAGTGCTCTACAAACACGCAAAATGGAGAGCGCCATGGCAAAAGTATAACCAGGTATTTGTAGTAAATCATTATGGAAACAGTTGTCCGTAGAGCAACTCAAAAAATTAAATAATTATTTGGAGTCTTCAAGAAAAAAACACTGCTGCATTATCTTAAACTACTGTAAATACATTATTATTTTACGAAATGACCCACACTCAAACATAATGAGATTGTTACATAAAACTTTCATGTTAAGTCGTTGAAACACTCCCATATAATATGACTATCATGTTACGAAACAATGGAGAGTCGCGGCATTGTTATAGTCCAATGACATCTATAATTGACAGGATAAAAGAACATTATATGCTTAGCTTTCTAATCTACAAGCAAGGGTTCCGCTGTGCTGCGCCTGTACTCACCAACTATCTTTGTTGTGTAGGTTTGGACCAGCGACTGCTGGGAACTACGAGAGTGTTGGGGCGTGCATACTTCTCCGATCAGATTTTTCAAAATCCAAAAACTTTAAACAGGGCACAGACTTAGAAATACTAGTATTAAAATGTCAGTGTTTATGGAGGCTGAAAGAATGACAGCACCCGCCGACATGGAACCAGTGTATTTTTAACAAGAGGACTTGGCAAACGGGGGATGTATGCCTCCTACAGCCTTTCACAGCCTCCCCTGGGGCGGGACTTCCGCCTTCTGCGGGAAGCCCGCACCCACAAAGTGACTGGACGAGAAGGCGGAAGTCCCGCCCCTGGGGAGGCTGTGAAACGCTGTAGGCACGTAGGAGGAGCAGAGGCCACCGATGCAAGTGAGGGAAGCCCCGCGTGACGGAGCCTGGAGCCCGGTGAGTGGGGTGGGTGGGGCTTAGTTGTAGGGTGTGTGTGTGTGTGTGTGTGTGTGCGCGCGCACGTGTGCCTGCATGTGTGTGCATGCGTATGTGTGTGCGCGTGTGTGCCTGCGTGTGTGTGCATGTGTGTGTGTGTGTGTGCCTGCGTGCGTGTGTGTGTGCGTGTGTGTGTGCTTGAACGCGTGTGTGTTTGTGTGTTATCCACTTCCTGGCAATGTGAGACAGGAGATGTGCATGGCGTGTGGGTGAACGTGCGCGCTCACATGGGGGAATCGCCTGCGCGTGCACATCCCCTGTCTCACATTCCCAGGAAGTGGATGACAAAAGATGCTTCGCTGGATGCAGTGCTTTGCACTGCTACACCAGCTCGACCTAAAAAGGGAGGCAGCAGCAGTGGCAATACTACAACGCCTGAGGAATTTCAAGCCTTTACAATAGGAATGTGAATTACCTAAAATTATCACAGACACCTATGCTGATTTAGGTAGAGATAGTTTGGGAGCTAGAGCAACAAAACCTCAAATCATGGGTGGTCCTGAAAAGGATAACACCAAGCAAGTACCTGATTCTTCCAAGAACAAATGGGATAATAACAACAAAAAGCAAAAAACAGAAAGTAGATCTCTATCTAGGAGTGGGTCTCCTCAACAGGAGCCATCCGAACGGAGATATAACCTTAGAAATAGAGATAACAAAAAAAAATCTGACAGGTATCAGGATACTGATACACGTTCGTCTCGTTCCTTTCAGGGTTCACCAAGAAACTCTGAGAGAGAAGAACGGTCAGAACACAGATAAGAAGAGCATACAAAGTCCAGAGAAATGTCACACGCTTCAAGCTATCCTTCCTAAAAAGAAGACAAGCCAAAATCTAAACCGCAATTTAAAAAGAAGAAAGTAGCAGGTCTCAAAGTTCAACATGCCCAGAATTTTGAGGGCTCAACTTCTGAACAGGAAATGGGCTCTGACGATGCTAGACAGCGCAGCAGAAGTAACAATAGCTCACCAGAACCTGATGGAATTTCTGGTGACAGAAGAGTTGAATGAGCACATGACGGTGGAAACCCCTAATACGAGGGTAAGTGTCACAGATAGGTTACATGAGATAACACTCCAAATGGAGAGGGACAAACCCAGAAAAGTTAAAGGTCTCTTTTGGGAGCACTTAACTTATGGCTATGACATCCTTTTAGCTGAAAATATAGGCCGCCTGCAATTGTTATGGATTGCCCAAGGGGAGAAACGGTAATTTTACCAGCTTTTTCCAACCACGTTCCAATTTACTTAAAACATACATACACACGGGAGTCGGCGGTAGCCCTTGCTCCAACACTTTTTTGCAACCATGTTGGGTGGGATGCAGAGTCACCGCACCATGTAATCCCAGTAAAAACTAGTCCAACTCCACAGAGACAGTACCCAATAAAACAAGAAGTGAAAAAACAGGTCAGAGAGATCTTTGATCAACTTGAATACCAAGGTGTAATAGAACCTTGCACCTCTGCAATGAACAATCCTTTGTTTCCCGTAATGAAACCTGACAATTCATATTGTCTAGTTTTAGATTATAGACATCCGAACACATGCACTAAAACATTTGCATTACAGAATGCACACTGTGTCACATTAATGAATAACATTGTGCGGAAAAAATACAAAACAACACTAGATATCGCAAATGGATTCTTCTGCGACATTATAGCGCCTTAAAGCAGGTACTTGACAGCATTCTCAGCACTAGGTTCCCAGCCTCAATTTTGTAGATTCCCACAAGGGTATAAGAATAGCCCCGGGTTGTTCAGCGCTAGGGTAACAGAATTACTTCAACATTTGGATGAAGAGGCATTGTCCTATCTAGATGATATTTATCTGCTGCATGATGATTTACAGAATCACTTGACCAGGGTGGGCACCATACTTTTGAGGTTCACCTCTGAGGGCTACAAATTTAACTTTAAAAATCTAAAATAGCCCACCTGAATGTCCTATTTTTGGGATATGATCTATCAAGTGAAGGTAAAAGCCTGGCAGCTAACTTTTTAGAAAAGTGTGCGCTGCTCCAACCTCCTAAATCCTTAAAAAATGTACGAGCCATATTAGGATTAAAAAATGTTGGCAGAACATACATTTTGGATTACGCAGAAAGAGTAAAACCTTTCTACGACTTAATAAGACCTGATTTTTCAGTGATTGGACACAGCAACATACAGATATCCTTCATTCTCTACAAGCTGACATGATAGCTTCAAAACACTTACAGACACGCTTAATCGTATGCAATCTGGTGATCCGTGTTAAAGCGGGTCAATCTGGGTACACTTACCTATCCTTCAATGAAGGCGAAAGAGTACCCTTAACCTACAAACCACATTTGTACACCAACGCTGAAAGGTGCTTTTCTTCTACAGAAAAAATACTGACAGCAGTTCAGACAGCTGTAGTAAGAGAAAGAGCACTGGCTCAGGGAAAACAAATAATTGTCGTAACTCCAGTACCAGCCTTAGAGGCTGCTACAAAGGCAAGCGTTCCTAATGCTAAAGCCTTACATCCAAGATGGATACAATTGGCTAATTCTCTCACTGCAACGGATGTAGAATACAGATATGACCCAAGACTAAAAACACAAGCATTTCAGAAATATGAACAAGAATATCCTCTACCAAATGAAATAAGGGCTCTAGATCAGTTTGAATATATTATTTACACTGTCGGATCTGCTCAGGCTGCCATAGGAAACAAACAGCAAAACAGCGCCGCTTGTGTGAATTGTAAACAGTCGTGTGCGGGAAGGCAAGTTCCATCCCAGCGATACGAAGACACAGTCTCTAGGAGACTGCACAGCTCAGCTGGCAGAACTAAGAGCCCTATTACTGACACTAATAAATACGGATCTGGAATTCCCCACACTTATAGTGTGTGATTCTTTTTATTGTGTCCAGTAATACAACAAATATCTTCATTACTGGGGTCAGAATGGATTTAGAGACTCAAAAGAATGCACAATAAAGCATAAAATGCTTTGGGAACAGTTAGCTGAGGTGAAAAACTAACTAGCAAGAGTTCAAGTGATACACACGGTGAATCATCAATGTGATGGGGTTAACGTTGAAGGGAATTCCTTGGCCGATGAAGCAGCAAAGGGCGCAGCACGAACTGCTGCCGTAGCTGCAATCACTTGTTCAAAAATGAGAATAGACAAACAGATAATTGTAGCTGTCATTGCTTCACGCAAAAACAGCACAGCCTTACCTAAAGGTTTTCCTCTCAAATACTCTTACAATTTAGATGCAAACAACATTCCGTATGCTCATATTCCTTGAGCGGGAGATAGAGTAATACCAAACATGGATCGCAGATTAGGTTTAATACTAGCTGCACACGAGGGTCTAGGTTCTGCACACACAGGGATTACCGCAACAGTTTCTTTATTGAAACAACGCTATTAGTGGCCTGGTTTGAAAAAAAAACAGACAAAGACTTTTGTCTTGAAATGCGACATCTGTCAGCAGATGAAGGGTTCCACCGCAGCACATCCAGCACAGACACCTTTATTAATTTCAGACAGACCACCAGTGTGTGTGTATCTGGACCACTGCGACCCCTACATTTGGATGGGGCTTACAAGCATATCTGCTGGCAGTGGATTCATGCTCAAGATTCTTATGGGTATGGCCTCAGCGCTTGGTGACGCTCAAACTGTTATAAAAGATTTGCGAGTCTTGATAGGGATATTCACCGTTGGCACATTACATTCTGACCGTGGCCCAGTGTTTCACTCTAGGGCTCACAAGGAGGCGATGGAAGGTTTAGGTGTACCATTGCGGTACTCCCCTTTGTACCATACCGAGGGAAATTTGGTTGTGGAGAGGAAAAACCGGGACTTAAAGCAATCTTTAAGCAAGAGTATTGGGTTTGGGTGGTAGTTGGGTCAATCACCTATATGGGGTACAGCGTGCCCTTAACAACAGGCCAAGTAGTTCTCTAGGGGGTGTCACTCCTTATGAAGTTGTTTTTGGGATGAAAATGTGAGTACCTGATCTTGATCTTGAAGGCACAGTGGCGGATGAAAAACCATATGACATCAGGGAACGTTTGGCTGTTTTACAGGATCTGAACGAAACCAGAGCACTACATAACAACGTGCAAGTAAAACGGACCACTACTGGGGAAGTCAAATCAGTCATTGAAAGACCTGGCTAGATCCCAAAAGTCGGGGATCTGGTCAGATAAAGGATTCAAGACAAAAAAGAATTTGGGCCTTCCTACAGAAAGCCTGTACTTGTCCTGGCTGTCGAAGGAACAAGAACAGTACTTTTTCCGCCTCTTGCCGGTAAAAAAGAAAAGAGATTTGTCTCTATTGATCTGATCATACCACACTATGTGGCCAATACTGAATAGTAGGCCTTGTGGGTCCTGGGTAGCCAATGCACTCCTCTCGGTACCATACAGGAAGTTCAGACAGAAAGACTCATAACATTTGAAGAGTTGCCAATTTGTAGTGATGGAATTTCTAACAATGAAATGGCACTCGTTCCTCTGGAAACAGAACTTCAAACTACAAAGAAAGACTAATATCAATTCGGCCTAACACCGATGTCTACATCAATATGCCTCAACAAGATACACCTGCCAGTTCAACACAACCTGCTGAACTACCAAAGATAGATTGAACTGCATCTGGCTACTTCATCGATTTTGATACCCTCTATCTTGATCCCAGCGAACCTGAGACAACGCCAGCTCCAGTTACACGTAAGCAACAGATTTATGACTTCTACACTTTTCTGAAAATGACTTAGGGCCAGATGTACGACCCTTGTTTGCGGTCTCAAATGGGAGATCCTCCCATTTGCGACCGCAAAACAGGTAATGGCATGTACAAATGCTATTATGCGAGTCACTAACTCGCAAAATAGCATTTGCGACTCCTGCTATTAGGAAGGGGTGTCTCTTCCTAATAGAGATTCACCATGCCATTTACAATTGTTTTGCAACCGTATTTGCGGCTGCAAAACACTCGCAGTTTACCACCTACTTCAAATAGGTGATAAACCCCTCGCAACTTCCCCTTTGTGAATATGTGAGAAAATATTTTTAAGAGCCCCAGGGACCACTGCCTGCCATTAAAAAAATAAAACTGAAAAGTTGTATTTTTCTATTTTAAATGCATTTTTTTTAAAAAGACTGATTTATTTAAAAGCAGTCCAAGACATTCCCAATGGGGTCGCCCAGATACCGCCGGCGTCCTCCTCCTCCTCGCTCAGGGTCGTGGTTTCACGTTCCTCCTCTCCTTCGGGCCCGATGGCGTCCTCCTCTTCTTCCTTCCGAACGCCTGAACGCCCTTCCGGACGCCCGCCGTGATTTTCACTTGCCTCCTCCGCTTGTCCTGCTGCATACTCTAGACCGCTGACTGCACGGTCTTTGTGTCCACGGCAGCCATGTTGGGTTGGTCGGTGTTTAAGTCCAGTGAGGGTCGAAAACCCTCACAGGTGGATTTAAGGGATTTTTTACTAGGTCCCTGAAAGCCACACCAGAAACGTTTCTATTATGCTGTCTATAATGAAATATGGAAATCTCTCAAAAAGAGGCTGCAGAGACTCAGTGAGATAGATAAAATTAACCTAGAAAAGGCGTTAGCTGTAGTTGACAATGGTATGACCACATTAACATCCCAGATTTATTCACTGGGCAACATTGTATCTTCTGCTATTGATATACTAGAACAAGACTTGTCCATACTACAACACAGACAATCTCAACTACGTTCTATTATGCTATTGAGCTGGACGCTGCAATCATTAGGCGCTGGTTATGTGCCGTGGCGATGTATCAACAGTACGTCTCTATTTTCAGCATACAATCTAACTGAAAAACAGATTACAATGGCACAAAGGGGAGCAAAATATACAATGTTGTGTATTGAAAAACTGGACAGGTTACCTTATACTGAATCACCATCCACAAAATGGTTAATCCATGGCCATATAACATTACCAGTCACAACTTTCCAGTTTCAGTATTGCCTAGAACAACAACAGGCAGGCAGATATGAAGCGATGGGTAGGGAATTAATCAAGGAATCTTGGGAATTGCCGTACAGATTTCGATGCAGGAATGGGGACACAGAAGTGTTTCTTAGCTGTACTAATTGCGTGAGCGCTTTAAGCGGCTCTCTAATATGCCAGGATATCATGCTTCCAGGGCCTGTAATAGTTCACTTGCAAACTTATCCTGTCACTTGAGAGGGACCCCAGCTGCTGTGATTAATCTGGTTTTCAAGTTACTTTCAAATGGGAGTTACTTGCTGCTGAATGATTAAGGTTGTTGTGGGATGCTCCCGGGTATCGCACATCTTGTCACTGTAAGCTCCAGGGTTACTTGCTGCATGCAAGTTTTGTTTCCACTGACCCACACAATCAGAGAGGTGTCTTTATGCCTTCCTTGAATGTTTCCTTTATGCGGTTTGATACTCTGAGCTGAATGAAAGCCATGCTTTTACAGCAAACCGTGCCCTTAAACTCAGCCCGAGAAACTTATGATCGCCAGGTTGCAGGGTCCTCGGCCGAGATACAGGCACTGATACGAACAAACTTCCTTTCCATTTCACTTAAATGGTGTAATGTATCTTTAATATGTCTGATACAACGGGTATTGTCCACCTATTTAAGACCATAGGTTCTGGACTGTTAAGGACCTTTCATACAATTCTCTGAGTTGTTCCCAACTTTATACAACCCGTATTCGGAAGCATTCTTGGAGGGTTTCTGCTGATCCTGTTTTTGATGGCATGTATCCTGTTTGTCCTTTTTCTGCTACACAATGGATGTCCCAGTCACCGAGGAGATGGAACGCACGTTCTTGGAGCGCGGATATCGTGATTGCATGGTAATCCATCTGGGCAAACTTCATCTTCGAGAACTGAGCAAGACTTGATTATTGTCATTTAGACCAGTCTGGATTGACTGTATTCTGCCTGTCCTCCGATGCCTATTCTGCGGACAAGAATGTGTGTTGGATCTCTGTCTAACACTTCCAACAATTGCACCACCGGACGTTGATGCTTAACTGGACCCGATAATGGCCCATGTTCTGCAGTATCCTCAGCGTATTCCAACGTTGAGGTCTGAATTCTTAGAGCCACCAAGGGATGCTTCAGCTCCTGTCTGGAAGGATACCAGTTCCTCAACAAACACTCAGGCTTCGGATGACACTAGTACATCCCCAGCAGTGGCTGTGGTGAATATGGAGGTACTTCTGTGCTCGATTGATCTGATCTTCGAGGTGTTGCAGGGATCGTCGTCTGCGATTGCAGGCAACAGTGATGTTGCATCTTCCAACCAGGGCACATAAACATTTGGCTCATCGTGTGCTAGGAAAATTCAGCCTTTTTTCAAAAACAAGTACATTTGGAATTTTAAACAAAGACACCTTTTTCTAAACTGCATGGCTTTCAGTCTCTCATTGTTTGGATTATATATACAAACTTATTTAGTAAAGACTTCTATCTCACGCACTGAATTCCTTTCTTAGCATTTTTTTAAAAGATGTTTACATTTTTTCCATACAATTGTATTGATCTTATTAATAGTTGCGTACCACGTTTTACCATAAGTAGAATTTTTAGTATGTCGTCCAGTCGGATGAGGAGTGGGTGTTATGTGCCATATAGGTACCCCAATATAGGCTCATATGGTCACCTAACCTTTCACCTATATTCTCCATACCATTACACTACATAACGATTCTTAGTACTCACCATTTACCTAGTTACAGTAATGTCCAGAGAGGACATGGGGTTTTCTCCGAAAAGCCTAAGCCTCATTCATTATGCATGAGGATTCTTGGAATCACAGAAGGCCTAAAATCTCCAGCATAATAACAATGTATAAGGGTCATTCCTTCAGTCATCCCAGTCCAACATGACACAGCAAGGTACATCATCTCTTGCTGAGATAGTCAGAGGAGAAAAGGACTTCAATGCTAACACACTGGCGTGAGACTCGGAGGTACCTGCACGCAGACACCCCAGCTCGCAGTGGTCTGACATCCCTCGCGGGGTGTCCATCTCGAGACCAAGAAGGGTTCCCACAGTCTCTCACTTCAGGTAATAGGTTTGCGCATTTTGTGATGCAGGGCACACTACGAAATTCGTTTTATTTATTACATTGTTTACTTACCTCCAATTATCCATATTCCGGTTGTTAGCACCCCCCACCCTGCCGCTCCCCCGCCCCACCTTCCTTCCTTACCGTAACTCCCTCCACGGGCCGCGGCTGTTCCATTTTTCTGTTCATTTCGTCACCCGGCTCCACCTTGCTCATGTTTGTTTTTCCTTAGTTAGTCCAGGCTAGGATTAATCCCTTTTTGGGTGTTTTGTGCTTTATTATAGGTATTAGCTGTTTCCAGTGCAACCAGTCTTCTCCACTTCCTCTAGGGTAGCAGCTCCCAGGCCCTGTAGGAGCTGGTTTAATGGGTGGCAGTGGCAAATTCACGTTGCACATGCACAAAGCTGTAATCCTTCACTTGTGGTGCTTGACCCTTTTAACTACCTAACGACCCCAATTTAGAATGAACAAACGTACAAAACAGAGGATGCACACTCTAAATTGAAATGTAAGTGACACAAAATCAATTATATCTAAAATTATCACATAGTCGCCATGTAGCACTTGGGGGATGAAAAACCACCCTCATATGTTAATTTCTTGCATAGATAAAAACACTTTACAGAGATGCTACATCGTTTGGAAAATCGTGATCAGCCCAGCCAACGCATTCTATTCCGTTCTCGCAACTTCATCAGCGCTGTAAAATGTATGTATACAAACAGTACCATATGCACATTCACTTTTATAACTACCAATGTACATACACTAACAATCCCCAAAGGTTACATGAACAAGTATCAAGTGAATACTCTAAAAGGACTGAAATTTAGAATTCATCGACACAGGCAGAGGACATAAGTCAATCAATTACAAAGCTCAACTTTTACTATAACACATATCATTGTTTGGCATATTCTATAGGTTATTTGAATAAAAAACAATTAGCATATTTACCTGAGCATCGTCACAAATTCTAAACCACATCTTATATTTGCACGGATTCCTGTAAAGATCTTACTTATTTTATTTGAGAATTTTATAAAGGGCAAACATAACCCAAAAGTATCAGCGTTTTATACAGAGAGAAAGTGGTTGCTGTTACATACATAAAGAAAACTTATAGTAATCACTAGAAAGCCATTTCCCTACAGAACAATACAATAATGATAAGAAAGATACGTTTGTCCAGCCACGCATTATGGGAAATACGTTGTGTCAATTTTTTTTAAACGTTTTATCCTCATACTCTGAACATGTGGTGACTGCAATGATGATGTTGATTATGGTGTCAGGAGAAAGTACTATGTGATGTTGTGTGGTTACAGTTTTAGCACAGGGTCTGCTCAGTCAGGGAAGAATCTGTTCAATAAAATCATGTTGACCTCCAGTTTGAAAACAATTGTCGATGGGTCCAGGTGGGTCTCAGGTGGGAGAGAGTTCCATATTTTAGGAGCTGAGCTGGAGAAAGCACAAACTTGGGTCAATGATTTTTTTAATCTTTCTGGCTCTAATAGGGGGAGCTCACACTTCTAAAAGCTCAACTACCCCTTGTTAAAGTTAGATTGTGAGCTAGGTACTCAGGTGTACCATAGTGCCAAGCCTTGTGCGTCAGGGATACTATCTTAGGGACAATCTTATCTTCAACTGGATGCTATTGTAGGGACTTGAGTGAGGGTGTGATGTGGTCAAAACATCTCGATCCGGTTATCAGTCTTGCTGCCGTATTGAGGATTGTCTTTAGCGGCGCCGGACGTGTTTTGGATATTCCTAATAAAGTCACATTTCCGTAGCCAAGCCTAGATAAGACTAGGGATTGTACTGCTATTTGGTGTTCGGTTATTTGGATGAACTTATTTAGGAGTCTGAGGTGATGGAGTGGACCAAGTGTGGCTGCGCTAAAGTGAACTTGCATGTTGACATTTCTGTTGAGTGTTACCCCAAAGGATTGCATTGATTCAATGGTTGAGGGTTTGCATTCAAGAGCATGCAGGTGAATGCGCCATTCCTGTAGAGGAGGAGAGTTGCAAGTGGGAGAAAGGAGTAGGAATTAAGTCTTTAGAGACTTAAGTTTGAGGGGATTGTGCGCTAGCCAGGTTTGGGTAAGCCACAATGCATTTATTAAGTTGTATGATGTCTTCCAGTGAGGATATATGCAGGTACGTCTGAGTATATGTGATAGGACAGGTGTGAACTTGATTTAGGATTTTTGTCAGTGGTTCCATGTAAAGGTTGAAAAGTGTTGGGGAGATAGTAGAGCCTAGTCAGACTGGAGAGCGAGCTGCCCAATTCTATAAGTTGTGAAAGGTTTTGTAGATAGGAGGTGGCCCACTTCTTAACGTTTCCATTCTTCTTTCAGGCAGATTTAGGAAGCTGCTGTGATTGACTGTGTCAATCACCATGGAAATATTGAGGAGCAAGAGCAGAAAAGAGATGTTTTGGTCCCAGATTATGAGTGCATCATCCATGATATGTGTGATGGCTGTCTCTGTGCAGTGTCCTGGTGTAAAACCTGATTGGAACTTGTCTGGTAAGTTGAAGTTATGAATGTGCAGGCTTAGATGACTCTTTACAAATGTCTACAATAAGAGAAGGACCAAGAGCAATCAAGGACCAGCATGCATGCTCTTGCCCCTAAATATTCATATTCCTCCACCTTTATTCCGATGGGTGTGATACCAATAGTACCCCCCATTATAAGAATTTTGGTCTGTACACATTTCTCCAGTAACTTTGCTAAAAAAGGGAGGACTGTGACTGTTTGAATGTTATTCATATCAGTCCGGTCAGCACCTGTTTCTCTCAGTAGCGGTGTCACTTGCCCGGTCTAGTGGCAGTCTGGATTGATTCCTTGTGTTAGAGATGAGTTTACAATCCTGGTCAAAAAGGGGGTGAAAAGATGGCTGAGATTGTTTGTGAATGTCGATGGTATGGGGTCATTGTAATCTGGGGAAACAGCCACTACAACACTGCAGTTTCCACGCTGTACTTAACCACGCATGCTTTACAACGCATGCATGGTTACCACGTAAAGCCTTTACCACGCATTTCTTTACTACGAAATATGTAGTAAAGAAATGTGTGATAAAGGTAGAAGTAAAAAAGGGGGCTGGGGTGGTTTGGGGGGTCCCCCCTGTTGGACTCGGGGTTGCCGGTCCACTTAGGGTAGCTTAGCACAGAGTGGTAAGGCCTAACTCTAAGGCAAATTGTTGCACTTGCGTCACACTCAATACAGAAGCACAGCGTACTTCCATTCAAAAATGAAACCACACCTTCTTTTAGAGAAAATTAGAAAAGCTTTATATTCTCTTAAAATTTGGTTCTAGTTGCATTCACATTAACATTTCATCATTTTCCAGATAGTGTACTTGACTCTGTGATTATACAACCTGGCACAACTCTTGAAGTACTAGTGAACCTCCCTTAGCTTTTGTATCAATTCAGTTCAATAGTTTTAAATAGCATCCCTTTCAGATATTGGCTTAATTAAATATGATTCTGGCTGGTGAAGGGAATTGTTACAGACCATTAACATGACACCATAGCCAACGTCGATAGATGTTAGCCGCTGACCTACATCAAGAAAAGGCCCAAATGGAATTAACTGATCATGACAACATTTCTCCTTAAATGCAGCTTCCCTTAAAGAACACCTTTTCTTATTTACACAATAGCGCTAGGGAAGAGTTACAGCTTTAGCATTTCTTCAGTTGTGTTACACTCCCCATCTTATAAACAATCATGCATTCAGTTTGTACATTTTCTATGACTAGCGCAATTTAAGGTGATTCCGCAGTTCCTCCTCAGTTCACTGACCCGTTATGAGGGAAGGAAAGATTTCCTGCGAGGTTCCAGTGTCCACCACTTCCCCACCCACAGCCCTGCTTACTTTTTAATGAGGCGATCCAGCCGATGACAGAGGACTGAGGGGCTAAGGCTTTTGCTCTGGGGAAATTATGGGTTAATACGGGCCCAGTACGGGGAAGGCAGGCTCTACACCCCAGGCAAGTCTCTCTGTAGTTCGAGCGTTTCACTTTTTAATGAGGCGGTCCAGTTGTTGACAGAGGACTGAGGGGCCAAGGCTTTTACTCTGGGAGATTATGGATTGAAACTGGCCCAGTATGAGGAAGGCAGGCTCAACACCACAGGCAAGTCTCCCTGTCGTTCAAGCACTTCAGCTCCTGTGCGACTCTCTCTCCTCACGCCTTCCTTCGGGCCGAACTCCTCCCCTCCCGACCTCTTCTGATCCCACCTGTCTTCTTCCGGAGCTCTGCTCTCTAGCACCGGGTCAGTTTCACTCAGGAACCCTTCCGCAAGAGACAAACCTCCGGAGGCAGGCTCTCCGACGGTCCCAGGCTCCTCCTAATCGGGAACCAAGCCTCCCATGGGCCCGTCCCACACTCCGCCTCCTGTCACTTCACCGCGGCTCACTCTGGAAGGCGCTGCCGACAACAATACTTCAGCGCAGCGCCTCCCCACCTCATGAGCTTCCGCAGACCTGCCACTCTGAGCCACACAGACTCGGGGTAATTGGTATTTTCGGGGAGTCCGGCAAAGCCACAGTAAGTTGACAGTCACGGAATAGGGCAAACTCAGACAAGTCTCACAACCACAGCGGGGTATCTGTTCGGACCAGCCACCCAGTTCCACAAGGCAGGGAACTATCTTCACGTGGGCTTTTTATTTCCAAAAGGAGGCAGACCTAGCCGCCCTCACCTGACAGCTCTTCCTTAGTCCTCATCTAGCGGTCCCTACTGGGTTAGGCACACTCCTCTGTTATTTCAGTTATGTCGTGAGTGGATGGTTCTGCCGGGTCAGATCCACGGTTGAGAGAGGGTATCAGCCAGTAAAGGAAGCAGTGCCAAAAGGCTGTCAGACCCTCCACAGCGCGCCCGCCTCCTCACGCCACAGCCTGGACTCCAGCTCACTTGTTAAGTGGTCATTCCTTCTCTCCCGCAAAATGGCCGCACAATATTCCGTCTTATATAGCCTGGGCCTAGAGCGTCTAGAGTGGACCAGAAGGTTCTGGAACTCCTTATGACAACCCTATGGCCTGAGGCTGTGAGGAAATCTGGTCAGTTAGCAGGCCACTATTTTGTGAAATAACCCTTTCCCTCCATTTTAGAGGAGCACCTGCACCTCATTACCAATTGGTAGCAATGAGGCGCCCAGAGACCTAGGGTGAACACACAAAAAAAAGAATAGAAGGCAAAAATTAGGAGGGACCACCCAAAGGGCTGACAGGTCTAACACCCCCCACCCCCCAAAAAAAGAGTGAGTTTAAAAAAAGAAAGAACTCTTACCATAAAGACGTTGATTTTTGCCTTTCGTCCTTCCTGAAATAAGCCAGCTTCTCTAACGACGTAATAACGTACGTGCCTCTACGTACTGCCTTTACAAAAAAATAGAAAAGGGACCACATAACATTGAAGATGGATAAGTCCGTCTATAAAAAACTGTGAGTATTTTTTTAATATATTAACTTTAAATGATTTTAGGGAACATATAAGGAATTGGGGCAGGGATCGAAAAAAGCATTTACAATGAAAATGCCATTATCATGCATAGTTATACAACGGAAATCGTTGTATAACTATGCGTGGTAAAGGCATTTTCATTGTAAAGCACATTCGCGTTGTAACGCATGCGTGGGAAAGGCATGCGTTGCAACAGAATGCGTAGAAACATCATACAACCGTAATCTGAGGTTGGCTTCATCGATGCTATAATCTGTAGAACCTCATACTCTGTAGAACCTCATACTACCTAACGCTTTTTAACTGACACCATGTGGTTTTATTTTTGGTCTTCTTGGGTGGGAGTTGATTTGAGCACTGTTAATAATCTGGAGTTTTAGTTGGGGGAGGTGTAAGTCTGAGACAAATTTTTCTTATTTTCTCTTCGAAGGAGGTTTTGAGAAGGCTTTGCTGTCCTCTACCAAGGATTTGCTGATGGATGCAGAGTTCTGGTACCGGACTGTTGTCTCACTAGTACAAAGAGTATGCCTGAGTGTTTTCTGCATTATAAGGTTATGATCTAATGTGTGGTGCTTTTGCGTTCCATATTTTTTCCTTGTCTTTTTTTCCCCTTGTCATATCTCCCTTAGATGTGTTGTTAAAGGTAATTGTCTCGAACGCCTTTCTTCTGATCTAATTGTTCTTTTTTAATCTTTTAGGCCTTGGTTGTACCAGGTTGTCCTAGGGGTGGGACAGTTTGTTTTTGTGTCTTTTTAGGTGGGGTGTGGCCATCACATCAATTATGCTTAACATAGTCTGGTTGTCGTGATCCTAAAGTTCATTCAGGTCAAGCACTTAATGTAAAGGTATGTGCGTAGCACTAGGCAGCCAGAAAGTGCTTAAGGCCTTGGGACAAGAACATCAGTGCTATATATTTATAGTTCTGGCCCTGTTCTGTTCCCTTCCTTTCAAGAATGCAGAACCACAGCAAGAAGTTTAGTTGCAGTGCTCAGCTGCAAGAAAAATGGGAAATTTGCCCCATGTGTATTGCCCTTTTACACCATAAGGACCCGCTACTGGCGAGTCCAGACACCACTGCAAAAGCTTGACATACTGCTCTGTAGTGGGTATATACACCTTCCTGTTTCTACAAAAAGAACTTGGATGTCTTATCTTACTGTGATTTCACATTCAGTCCAAAGTTCCCTATTGCATGACTGTTTTTCTCCATGACTTTTTTCAGAGTTATCCACCAATGTATGAATAGCAGTAGTGTAGGGAAGATGTGTAGAGCTAGAATGGATGTGTTTTCTTTCATCTTGTCTCAACAAGGCATCTGCCTCCCCATGTTTGGCCTGGGCCATAATGAATCAGAAAATGAAAACGAGCGACAATAACATCCATCTTGCATGACAATGGCTTTCATATCTAATTAAGTATAAAAGTATAAAAACCCAAGGTTCTTATGGTCAGTCCAGACAGTTATTTCATGAGCAGCACCTCAAATATGCTGATGTCAGTAAGCAAATGAACTTCTGTACCTGAATCTCATTGTGAAAGAAAAGCTCTTATTATAGTTGCAGAAGCATCTGTTTCTACTAGGAAAATTAATTTCGTATTCAGGTGTTTTGAAATAAGGGCTATTGTGAATGCTGTCATGAGAGATTTAAAGACTTTTTTCTTGTTGTGGATCCCAAATGAAATGGTTCTTTGTTCTTTCCAAGCTGGGTAATAGGGGCTACAGTAGAGGAAAAGGACTTTATGAATTGCCTACAAAAGTTGACAAGACCAATGAAGCACTGAAAAGCTTTACAAATTTTAGAAGTGGGACTTTGCAAAACAGTTTTCACCTTATCATGGCCCATACTGACTTCTTCAGAGGAAACTAACGGCCAGACTTACCAATTTCTCAAGCAGCGCAGTGCAGCAGCAGCCGCAAATGCTGCGCCGCGTGAGCAGGAGAGAGCATGAGAGCACCAAATGTACTGAAATATGACACTCTCCTCCCCTCTTCCTAACTCCAGTGCTAAAATTAGCTGCCGTCTACCACAGAGGTACCTTTGCGTCATAGTGCAAGGGTGACTCCGTGAGTCAAGCATAGGTTTTGCACTGAGGATACCCTTCCAGTACAAAATACTATGCTTAGACTACTTTTAAACATGTTCCCACTTTGTATGTGTGCTGAACAGTGCAGCACACATGCAAACTCAGAAAATAAAGGACAATAAAGCATTTCTCCTTCATAGCGCCTGGTTGAAGGGTGCGCTATTTTCTGACGCTAAACCCTGTCTACTTTATTTAGTAAATTAGGTTTAGCATCAGAAACCTTGGGTGGTTGGATGGGAATGGCCATGCATCACCCATGGTATGTTTGCTTGACGCTAAGTAATGCTAAGCAGCTCTATGTACTGCTTCGCATTACTTTCATGTTATTTCCAGCGCCAAACAAGTTTACCAATGGAAAGAAAATCGGGTACTTTTATGACGCAAAACACTTTGTAAAATCTTAATAAATTTGCCTCTGAGCGTCCTAAAAAGGTGAATTGATTTATATAAAAGGAAAATGTTTTTAACTTGAAATAAAGAGAAATATTTCCTAAATGAGAGAGGACTTTCCAAACATAATGATGATGTTCCTTTAGGGTCTTAAAGAAGATCAGTATGTCATCTAGGGAAGAGACGACAACATATACATATACATCCAGTGTATCACAGAAGACTTTGTTTACAAGATGCTGAAAAGCAGCAGTGGCATTAGATAATCAAAACAGCATGACTAGATATTCATGATGCTCATATTTGGTGTTGAATGCAGTCTTCTACTGATCACCTTCCTAAATCCCTACCAAGTTGTAGGCTCCTCTAACGCGACTCATTAAATCACTGAGCTGAGTTCTTCTGGTCCAAGATAACACAGGTGAGTGGTAAATGATAGTGATATCTAATCATTATGGCATTTAATTCGCAATAGTCAATAAGGGCCTCCGCTCGCCATTATGTTTGGCTAGGAAAAGGACTGGAGAGCCTTCTGGAGATCCAGAGTGCCTGATAAAATTCTTTCTCGTGTTATCATGGGTGTATTTCTGCAATTCCTCTTCTTCACATTGTATTATTGTTTAGATTCTGCTATGAGACATTTTGGCACCAAGTCCGAGCATAGTTATGACGCAGATGTCATGGTAGCTTATTGGCCTCTATTTTGTTACAAAACACATCATGGAAGCACTGATATTGTGCTGGAATCTACATATGTTTTTCACCGATAATAGATTTGCCATTGACTGCAATTGTTTTTTTTATTTTGGAGGGTTCATGCTGCACAGGAAAACTATTGAGTTGAGATTAACTTGAGAAATATCATACTGTACCTTTAGCACACTACATTACTGGATTATATTTCCTGACTAGGTGGTCCACTCGACATAGAACGCATGGAGGGACGTTAGGTCAATCAAGCGTCTTGTTGCATAGTAGAGGTGGTATTGGAACATTTCCAATTGAAGGTAATTGTGTGGTGAAGCGCGGAAACTTTCGGAGCCCTGAGCACACCGGAATACCGAAGGACATACAGGTCATTGTACCGGCACTGGAGTACTCGCATGTTGCGGGACTCATGGCACCTTTCGTATACTTCCAAAGTGGATTATTTGCCGCTATTCGTGTAATTAGGTTACTGCGCTTCTCCACACCACAACCTTCAATTGGAATCGCTAATACCACCTCTACTATGCAACAAGATGCTCATTTGACCTAACGTGCCTCCTTGCGTTTGCAGTAATCTTTTTCTGGCATTATTGCAACCGCCTTATTGCTTGCCCCTTCTACTACGCTTGGCCAAAATTCCCTCAGGCATGTAATAAAAAAAAAAATCTTATTATTAACAACCAACAATGAAAAACATCATGGGACATTAAACGCTTTCATTGTTGCCATAGTTACAATTCCATATCATTCAAAATAGTAAGTACAATATATACATAGTGGATCAAGGGGACTCTTGCACCTCCACTTCTTTCACACGTATCGGGGGTGTACAAATATTTCCACGGTATTGATTCTAGTCCCCTCAGACCTTTCCCCACTTCTCGGGACAACCCCTTGCCACGTACACGGACTCCTCCCTAAACATACACCAGTCTAAGTCTTCCACCCATTTCCCGACCCGGGGTGGCTGACTAGCTCCCCACAGTTGAGCAATATTACGCTTCGCTAACATACATGCCAACCTAACCCATTGTCTCCCATGTGTGTTCAAATCCATGGGCTCCCAAATGTTTAAAAAACATCTGCGAGCTTCCGGCCGCATCTCCACCCCCAGGACTTCTTGCAGCGTGTCATGTATTCTCACCCAGTACTCCTGCACCACCGTGCGATGCCACAGTATATGCATGAAAGTTCCGATCTCCCCGCACCCTCTCCGACACTCTCCGCTTGACCCATATGAACTAGGCGAGGCCCGGTGACATATGTCCTGTGAAGAATCTTTAATTGCACTAATCTAAGCCTCATCTGGACCACCACCACCCGTGGCGAGGAACCGCCTCGCGCCAATCTTTATCATCCATCTCGACCCCATCTGCAGTCCAGTGAGTCCTGACGAGTACTAGTGGGTCCTCCATGCAATTTATAAGCTTTTTATATATTAATGATATGGTCTTCCCCGGGAGGTGGCCTTCCAGCACTCAGTCTTCAAGTGGGGAGGCCTCGGGAGGCGTAGTGTCTCTGGGAATATGCGTGAGTAGTGCATGCCTAACCTGAAGTTAGCGATATTGCTCATTATCATGGAGATGATACTGTTCCTTTAGAGAACTAAAAGCGTGTACTGTGCCCTTCCCCCAAATATCTTCGATCTGTGTGATCCCAATAAGGTCCCATTTGTCAAATCCCTTGGACTTCCATAAACTCCCCAGCTTCTCGGAGTTCCACAATGGGGTGGCTAGGGTAAGCCTCCCCTCCCACTTGAGATGCCTATTTGCCGCATGCCACACCTGCACAGCATGCGCCGTTGGTCCCGCCAGGGGGAACCGGCAGGGTCTGGCGTAGAGTGCCCTGGTGAAATCACCCCCCCCCCCTCCGGCACCTGCCACCGTTCCATGGCGTAGCCGGGATCCCCAGGGGGCCCGTATATAGCATGGTTCACCGCTGCTAATTGAGAGGCCCAGTAGTATTTCCGCAGGTCCGGCAATCCCATCATTCCAGGGTAGAGTGAGTTTAGAAAAGGCAATATGGGGTGCACCGTCCAGAGAAGCTGTCTCTGGAGGGCTTCTATTTCACTGAAGTAGGAAGCCGGCACCGGGTCCATTGCGTTCTGGAGTGCGTAGAGAAATCTGGGAAGGGCAATCATCTTAAACAGTACCGCTCTACCTAGGAGCGAGAGAGGAAGCGCCTTCCAACGTGCCACATCTCCTCTAAACCAAGCCTGGGGAGGGCCCAGATTATTAGCATATTTTAACTTCGGTTCAAGCGTGACATAAATTCCGAGATACCTAAATCCCGTCGGCTCGATTTGTATCGGGCAAGTCTCCGGGATGGCCAGTGGGTCACCTCTGAGAACGAAAAGCACGGATTTTGACCAGTTTATGGTAAAACCGGAGTACCTCCCAAATATGGCAAGCACATCCAGAAACACATCAGGGATCCCCTTGGGTTGGTGAGGTAAAGCAGGATATCATCAGAGTACAGTGAAATTGTGTCCTCCCATTCCAATATCCATCGCAAGCCTCGAATAGATCTATCCCACCTAACCCACGCCGCCATGGGCTCCCGGGCCAGGGCGAATAGGAGCGGGGACAAAGGACATCCCTGTCTCGTGCCCCTT
The DNA here is from genome assembly GCF_964261635.1 of Lissotriton helveticus. Taxonomy (NCBI): domain Eukaryota; kingdom Metazoa; phylum Chordata; class Amphibia; order Caudata; family Salamandridae; genus Lissotriton; species Lissotriton helveticus. The sequence continues at coordinate 826,049,579 of NC_136067.1, read as the reverse complement.
CCAAGGAGAAAATCGTCCGACTTTCGATTATTTACAACCACTCGAGCCAGGGGATTTGCGTACAGAAGGCCTACCCAGTCAATAAACTCCGATCCAAAACCCATCTTCCCCAAAACTGCGAACAGGTAGGGCCACTCGACCCTATTAAAAGCCATGGTGGTGTCCAATGACACCAGTACTGCCGGCTCCTGTATTGTCGGTGCCTTACCCAATATCCTGTGCAGCCTGCGTAAATTGAGGGCCGTATTTCGACGTGGCAGGCATGTAATTTTTACGTCTTGATGATGATGCCAATATTGTTTCTACGGGATCGAAACATTGTCGACCTTATATACACCGTAAACGCAATCTAATTAATTACTGATGTGTAACAGTGTAACTACATATTGTTTGCTTGTTGCAATTCCTTATACAATTTACAAGCATTTCTTGCCCTGCCTGAGCCTTTTTCTGAATTTCCGTTCATTTGTGTCGTTTTGTTATATATGTTGCGTTGGCCGCAGGATTGTGTCCCACATGTTCTTTGTGATTTGATACATTATTAAATATTTCTGTCCGGCTGGACAGCTTTAATATAGCAGTGATTTCAGGCCTATATTCATTGTTTTGTGTGTGAATCTCTCCTGTCAGGAACCACTATGTAATTGTAAGATCCTCCAACGGCTTAATACTTCAACCTGGCTTCTCTATTCCTTGCTCCCATGATGATCCTGATCTTAAATCAAGTAAGGCCTTTCTGATCTCTGACCTGGAGAGTGAGTGTAACACCTGACAAAGAACCAATACAAAGCGTGTAGGAAGAGGCATTCAAATGCTTGGGGTTGTTATCAGTCAGATGTAGCTCAGTCTTACTAGGGTTGAGTTTTAGGAAATTCATCCACTAATGGGTGTCACACAGGGTCGGTCAGGAAGCATAAATCACAACTCATTTGCCCAGCCTTATATAGGGAGGGACACTTTATGGCAGGACTTGCCTTAAGCCTCCACCTGTCCTGGGGTAATGTGTGGCGTCTAAAGCACAATAAAGACAAATTTCAGGTAAGCGCCATTGGTCCAGTTTGTGACCAATACTTTCCTTAATTTGGCAAACTACCCGACATCATGGCCATCCCTCTGCTCAGCAACCCACGATCACGAGTTGGCTCAAATAAAGCAGAAACTGTGGCCCATTTTGGTTCAAAGTGCCCAAATCTTACGAGACTATTGGCTCTCGCAAGACTCAGAAGTCTCAAGGGCCATTTTGAATGCTGAAACTATTTAAACCACACCATATTGGATTCTCGATGCTTTGCATTGACAGCCTGAAGGGAAGTGGATCTCTGTCTTGGGCATCCACCACCAAAGAAGTCTATGGAAGCTTCCAGAGCACCAAAGAACAACTAAGTGCCTTTGGCTTTCAGTTCCTTTCTTTTCTTGGTACAATTACCGAATTCAAATACTTCATTAAGACTCCTGGAGTATGAGATATTAGAACCAAGAATATCATGGACTCTAGTACGCGCAAACTTTCTATAGGAGTATTCAGCACTGCGGTGTGCCCCCACTTCTTCATGTGGCATTGTGTATCACTCCAATTACTGTACCTTTTATTGCAGTGTTCATGTTGTGTTCATGAGACAAAGCATGCTAGTGTGAGAAATTATGACTTCCTAACAGTTTGAGACCAGTAATCACAGGATATGTTGACTGCGTGTGACAACCATAGTGAGTGTGTGATAACGATTTGATGTTACATCGTGTGATACCATTTGTCCAGAAAAGAGACTTTTGAAAATGTAAGGGCCTATTTGGACACTTCCTGAGAAAATATATTCTTTGTGTTTATCTGCAAACTGGGTGTGACATTAACACCCTCTACTTTGTTGCATGTCACCTGGATAACCCACAATTTAGATACACGTGTAAAAGTATTGACTAAAGTACTTGTTTCAAGTTAAACATTTTCACAGTTCTCCTCGGGTTCCAACAGAGAAAAAGGCAAGCAATCCAGAGAGGCTCCAGGGAAGCATAGCACAGACTCACTCTGGTTAGTCAATCAATCAGTTTTCCTGTAAAGCGGGACTACTCACCTGTAAGGGTCTCAAGGCGCTCTGGTAAGTCTACCTTCACTGGCAAGGGCATCTGGGTACTACTTTGAGTAAGGGTGATATTTCTGACCTGGGCGTTTTTTTCTTCACAGCCCGTTTGTGTTGTATCCGAGAATCCGGAGATTGTTTCTAACTTTTCCCTGTGAAGAAAGAAACGCAATTGCCGTATGATAACCCCAGGTAGGACCCTCTGCAAGGAGAACCTTCAATCACACAAGTTAGTAAAATCTAACCTCTTTATCATAAGGGAGGCGTGCAGCCTGTGTTTTTCTCTCTTTTGCTATTTTAGTTTATTATTTGGTCCTGATCCCCCTTCTTTGGGGCTCACCCTCTTGCTACAGCTTGTGACAACTATCATACGGCAATTGTGTGGGCATGAGGACCCCTGCTGTCTCCTCCAGCCGGCCGACCGGGCTTTTCACAAGGAGTCGTCCACTAGAATCTCAAACATATTGTATCTGTTTCATTCTGCAGGAGGAGTTATGGAACCTCATTCGTGCAGATTATTATATCTTTCTGTAGTATCCTCAGGTTGTACATATGTCCATTTACTCCTCTGCATTTAGCTGCTCAGCCAGTGTGAGTGTTCTGGTTAGAATGTTAGTGTGAGTGGAATGTTTGGGTGCATGAGTGTTGTCAGTTGAGGATGGGCTGAGCAGCTAGGAGGCTGCACCCTGGTGGGGCTTATTATATCTACATCTAAGAACTTAATAAACTACTTCTACATTTACTTGGCCACGTCTACAGCGTCTACTTATGACACCTGAACATGTGGGACCAGCCCACTACACTTTCTTAGAAGACTTATGGTGTTTTGGTATTGGTTTAGATGAACACGTGATTGATGGTTGTTATAGTGAGCTGTTTGCATGTAATGAACACTTCTCATGTTGCAGTTTAAGAACCAGTTATGCTGAACACAATCTGAGTAAAAGAGCATCATCACATAATGATGTAGGTGGCTCATTGAGTCATGCATAACATTTCAGAGTATTGTTTGTATGTATAATATACATTCTAATTATGTTTCAGCCTGAGGTAAACACAGAGTTTCATTCATTTATAGAGAATTGGAAATACAAAATATTGCCAAATATCAGGAGTCAGATGTGAGAACCAGTAAAATAGCAATACCAAAGGTTTCTCCTGTCTTTAAATGCTCCTGTATTGCAGATCAAGCCCAGCTGTGCAGCCAGACAGAGTGACAATATCCGTTTTCCCTTACCTGAGTCTACTTCTAACTTACCTGCTTATAGTGTGTGGTTAGCAGCCGTAGCATAGTGGGGGGCTGGGGAGGGCACAGGGGCGCTGGTCCTGGACACATAATTCTTAGGGGCATTCTTAGGGGGGGGGCAACATTTTAAAAGACAAGTGGAAGGATACTTGCCTTGCCCGGGGTGCTGGCAACCCACGCTCCACCGCTGGTTGCCTGTGGGTTCAATGAAGTGTGGAAATGCACATCACTATAATGACAAGTAACAACTCCAGGCAAGCCAAAATTCCAAAGTGCAATGAAAACCAGCAAATTAAAAATGACACTTTACTAAAAAACGATTTTTATAAAAAATCATCAGAGTATTTAATAATTTTCTTAATACAAATTACACAAAAAATGCATATATTTTCTAAAACACCATATACATAATAATTAAAACAGACATGAACATAAAATTTAAAAATGATGGTAAGGGTGAAGTAGTGACGGTTTCTTCAACGCGTTTCGACACCAAGTGTCTTCGTCAGGAAAGTACCATCATATAATTAATCTGAAAAATTGAACTTACGGCACTGCACCGTCAGGTTCTGATTTGTCTTAGTGATATTTGTGGTAATGGGTCGGACATTCAATTGTGCAGCACTCAGGTTGTTGTTTTAAAAGAAGGGCACAAATCTAAAAATATTAGTACGGAGATTCCGCTGTTAACAGGGCTGGTCGGACATTCAATTGTGCAGCACTCTGGCTGTCGTTTTAAAAGAAGGGCACAAATCTTTAATAGGCCAAATAGACCTTTGGAACTTTTATATATTGCCGAAATAACAAGGATCTGCGCGTTGAAGAATAGCGGTCATCCTCACTGTTGGCAATTTCAAAGCGTATCTTCAAGGGGCAATGATGGCCTCCTGGTGATTCCTCTTCTCTGGTCAGTGCCGGTTCGAAACCACATCACTCCCATTAGATCTTGTTTGACAGGTTAGTGCATTTTGAAAGGTAGTGAAGTGTCCCTTTGGCACTCCTCAAGTGGGGGCATGCCTCCTCCATAATCTCTCTTGTGGATAAGAGCTCTGGGACACTAATCACTTGCCTTGTAGTAGGTACCACCCATAACACTCTTTACTGTCGTCCTTTCCTTACATTATTGTGTTACAGCAAACAAATGATGGACGGAATGCTGACAATGCAAACATTCTCCCCCAGTCAAAAAATCTGGGTTAAATCCATCATTCTTTTGCCCACTATGCCACTCCAGTTTGGACCCAGCCATATGCAAATCATTCTTGACCCTGTGCCCCATGGGAACAGTCCAGACCGAACCGCCAGGCCAGGTCCTCCCTAGACCGGAAACAAGCATCCTAGGACTGGTTTCAGGGTATGTCATCCTTCTTCAGCCAGGCTAGCTTGAATCCAGTGGCACAGTGAGCAAGGGACCCACGTCTGGGCATTCCCATCTTACTTAGGGCGAAAAGTGTTACAGTAAACAAATGATGGACGGAATGTTGACAATGCAAACATTCCCCCCAGTCAAAAGAACTAGGTAAAATCCATCGTTCTATTGCCCACTACGCCACCACAGTTTGGACCCAGTCATATGCAAATCAGTCTTGATCCTGTGCCCCAAGGGAACAGTCCAGACCAAACTGCCAGGCCAGGTCCTTCCTCGGACCGTAAACAACTATCCTGGGACCCGTTTCAGGGTATGTCATCCTTTTCCAGCCAGGTTAGCTTGAATCCGGTGGCACAGTGAGTGAGGGACCCACGTCTGGGCATACCCATCCCACTTATGCTTGTTTCCAGTCCAGGGAGGACCTGGCTTGGCAGTTCGGGCTGGACTGTTCCCATGAGGCCCAGGGTCAAGACTGATTTGCATATGGCTGGGTTCAAACTGGAATGGCATGGTGAGCAAAGAAACGATGGATTTAGGCCCAGATCTCTGTACTGGGGTGAATGTATGACATTGATCTGCATTCTGTCCATCAACTGTTGTTTTTTCATTTCCTTACATTAACCAGATATTTGTGAATTCAAACTCCTTTAAGTAACTGACAGTGATACAAAGCAATGCAGTTTGGCTGGAAGGTTTTATGGTCCATCATTTTGGTAACCTTGTCAGCATTCACTGGTGACCATAAACAGAAGCCATTTGCAAACACTGGTAAGTAAATCTGGATTGCACCTTTCCTGTTTTCAGGTTGTTTTAGGCTTGTACAGAGGTACACGTGCATTAAAGCTCCTCAAAATTAAAACTTCAGAAACATAGTAAAACTTGTTTAGCCTGAAGCTCCGAGAATCTGGCTGTATCGGTGAGAGCAGTGACTCATTTTATCTTTATTGTACAACATACGTGTTGTCTTTACTATACTGTCGTGCATTTTGTAACATAGTTTCAATAGCTTAATCCTATCTATCATGTCAATATATCTCATATCTGAGTTATTATTAGAAATGTTTGGAAAACACGCAAATCCTTAAAGGCAGTTGCACGTTTTTATGAGTTTGATGGTGTTGTTGGACGCCTTTTCGTTCCAACCTATGTCATTCTCTGGAGTTCACTGTACATCATTAGCTTACAACACACAAAGGTTCAATTCAGTGTGCAAATAATTACCCTATAGATATTCTACTAACTGATTTGTTTAGAGTACAGTGAATCAAACATATATTTGGTAACATAGAGATACATAGATTTTGGACATACAAAAAAGTGACACAGTCAACTAAATAAATGGCCAACATTATGAATCTGTGGAAAGGTCCAAAGAATAAATCACAAAACTTAAATTCAAAATCATCAAACAAACAATCAGAGGATTGCAGTATCCAATCAGTTTGAAAAAAAGGCGAGGTTCATCCTCAGAGCTCTAAACCTATTAAGCTGAAGGGATAGTGTGCATAAACACAAATATTGAAATCAATATGGATATTAAGAAGTCTTTTTCAAGAAGTGTTGATAATCGCAGGGATTCAAGTACATACTTAGGGGCCGATTATGATTGCGGTGAATCCACATCCTCCGGGCCGGCGGAAGCCACCACCGGCCCGGAGGATGCGGATTCACCGCTGCGGTGTGTGAAGACCCCCCGCCAGATTAGGATGGCTGGGGGGTCATCAGCGGACGGGGAGACCATCCGCCGCTTTTCCGCCGCGAGACCGCGGCGGAAAAGCTCTAATATGGTGGCGGTGTCTATCAGACACCGACAGCCATATTAGGATTTGCCCTGGGACATGCCTTTACGCGGCGGCAATGCCGCCACGAAAAGGCATACGGTCTTTTATTTGGGGGCCCGTTGCGGGCCCCCAGGGTGAAGGGGGGTGGGGGTGCACATGGGGGGTACCTATGGTACCCCCCTGCATTTGCATGCACGAAGCGGCAGGCACCGCACGGTGCCTGCCGCTTTGTGCATGCAAATGCACTGCTTGCAGTTTTAACATTGCGGCGGGTGCTGCTTCAAGCAGCACCCGCCGCAATGTTAAAAATACAGGATGTGACCGCCAGGGTGGTGGTCACATCCTAATTCGCACGGAGGTACCGCCGCTGCCCCTGCGGACGGTCCCTCCACCTCTGCGTCCGTCTGCCCGCCATCCTAACAGGCCCCTATATTTGGCTTCTTTAGACTATGCAAAGGTCATGTTAAATCGTGTAATACTGAAAAAATAAACATTATGAACTTGCTGATACTCTAGTAATTGTAATTGTATGTATACAATGCTTACTACTCATGACGAGGCGTCAAAGCACTTTTCAGCGAGTAGCACACTACTCCCGGACCCCGAAAGGGCTTACAGGGATTACTGGTGGACTTGGATGGTGACATTTGAGTTAATTTGAGCTGTAGACATGTGACTCTGTATTTGGTTAGAAAATGATAATGAGGGGATTGAGGAGCGAAGTCAGTAAAATGAGGTTTGGGGTGAGGATAAGGAGACATGGAGGAAGGAAGAATCTCTAGAAATGGATTAGGGAGATCATAGTAGTAAAATGAGTTTTGGGATGAGTTAAAGGAGGGATTGGTGACGAAAGAATTTACAAGGGTTGTTTGGGAGATCATAGTATTAAAATGAGGTTTGGGGTTTGTGATGGATTCCCTCCCGAGACGGAGGAATGTCCTGACAAACCCAACATGGCGGCCGCTATGTCCACGGCTGGAAGTGAACTATGCCCTCTAACAGCAGGCAGGAATTTGATGCCCGCCGACAGCGAACAAGGAGGGCGGAGCCGGGAGTAGCGTAAAGACGCCGAAAGCCAGAATTCCAAGAGAGACATGTTTGGAGAAGGAAGGAGACAAGGCGATTGAAGATGAGGAGGAAGAGGCTCGCAGACCCCATGAAGGAGCAGAGAAGCTGTAGGAGACTGAAGGATCGTCCCAGGATGAGGAAGATCACCCTGCAGGAGACCGCTTAGGGAACAACGCCCATGAGTCCAGCACTCCATCGAGGGAGGCAGAGGCTGGGACTCCCCTCCTCACAGCCCAAGAGCATTGTGGGTTCAGACAAGTGCCCCGAGCACAGTTCTTTTTGTTAAGGGGTTGGTGGGTGGGATTATGGGCCACACCACCCTCAACCACTGATACCCCTTTGCACGTAGGCACGTCACAAATAGATAGCACGGGTGATGGGAGCACTCTTCCCCTAAGACACTGCTAGAACAGCGGCCTGATTATATCTTTTTTTTCTTTGTTCCTTTCCGTTTCCCTCCTGAGGAGAAAAACAACTCACACCCCACCCGTTTTCAGTCGAAGAAGAGCCAAATCTGGGATGAAGCCCAACCACGATGACCGTTCCCTGTGGATGCAGACTCCTTTGTCATTCCCACCTATTACTTCAGTTTATCCCTATCCCATTCTCCTGAGCCCCAAAACATCAAAAGCCTTACCCAGGAAGCGCTGGGAGATGCATCAGGCAGAGAATAAGAGGCCATAATAAACGACTATACTACCATCAGCGAATCCTGTGTCACTATGTAAGGGAGGGGTGGGGCATCTGGCGTGGCCACACAACAACAGGGTTATTCAAGGAGGGATAGAGGAGGGAAAAGTCCTAAAAGGGTTATTTTGGAGATCATAGCAGTAGAATGAGGTTTGGGATGAGTCAGAGAGTGGGGGAATAGGATATATTGGGAGAGGTAAAGGGTGAAATATAGGGTAGTACATTTGAGAGAGTCAAAGTTGTTGTTTTTTACAGTAGGAGTAAAGTAATACATATATACATATAAAAGTACATATTTATATCAAGAAATACACATATCTAGATACATACATATAATCATATTAAATGTGTATGTACACCTTCATATGCTGTACATTTGTGTTTGAATATAGAGGTTATGTAGGAAAGAGCCAACTCTTGAGTAGTCTTCTGAAGATAAGATAGTTATTTGTAGATCCTATTTTTGGCGGTAATGAATTCCATAGTTTGGCTGCTTGAACACACATAAAGATGTGCCACCTATGTTTTTTTCTTGCATGGTGGGATTTTGCGGTGAGGTGCCAATCTGGAACGGAGGTTCCTTTGTTGAATGTATTTGGTGATTTTATTCCTGATGAAAAGCGTTCTTGTTCCATGTATTGCTTACTCCTCAATGTGGCTATTAGAAACGACATAGGACACCACTTAACTGAGTACTTCAACCATGATGGGGGGTGGGGTCTCAATCAGGGGAGTCTGGAATACATTTAAGGCAGTCATACAGGGGGCTTTATAGCAACTGCAACTGACAGCACACGACTTTGCAAACTAGAGGTACACCAATTAAAGCAAGAGACTTGGAAGACGAGCAACGGCGTCAGCCCTCCCGTTGAATTACACGCGCCCCTACGACAACTAGGGTCCAATTAAGGATGCATTACACGGGTAAAGCTGAACTTTCCCTGCTTCATCTTAAGAAGCGCTTGTATGTAGCAGGTGACAAAGTCGGCACCCTCCTCGCCAGATATCTGAGGGGTAAAAGGGTGAAAGAATATGTAAAAGAACTGATAAATGAGGTTGGGTCACATTGATTGAGGATGGGCAGATGGTGGAAATGTTCCACAGTTTTTGCACTGACCTCTACGTGAGGTCCACGCCACCATCAGATAGTGGGAAGATATTCCTGGACTGCACACAGCCACCATAATTAACAGAGGCGCAAAGAGACTCCCTATAACAGCTGATTCTTCTGGGACAGGCAAACCTAGGTATCAATCCTAAAACCAAATTAAACTCCTGACTTCAATGGCTTTACAGCCCATTTTTTTAAACCATACACCTCCCATTAGTGCTGAAGTTTAAGACCCTGTTCAATTACTGCAAATTCGGAGGGGATGGTGTCTCCTATGGGCGAAGTAGTGGTCATTGTTCTCAGCAAACCCAATAAGGACATCAGGCAGGTTACCTCCTACAGGCCTATAGTCTTGCTGAACAGTAATGCCAAATGATATACTCAAATTCTGGCCACCGACTTAATGATGTCCTTCCCACTCGGCTGCACTCAGACAAGAGTGGGTTTATCCTGGGACGCCAGACACATGACAATATTCGCACAGCCATACACTTAGTAGAAAAGGTCTCTGAAAGAAATCCCTTCAGTGCTTGTGTCTTTAGATGCGGGGAAGGACTTTGACAGGGTGGATTGGCGTTTCTTGTGTCTCACGATACAGTAGATGGGGTTCGGTCCAAATTTCCTGAATATAATATTCACAAGCTATTCCTCCCTTTGGCTATAGTCACGCTCAACAGTGAACTCTCTGGCCCATTTTACCTCTCATTTTGCCTGTACTTTGCACACGGCAAAGTACATGAAACTCCCGTCTTACAAGCACACTAAACACCCTCTTAGATAGACACAGGCAAATCCCTCTCACAATACCAAGAGCAGGCAGAGCACCTTGGCAGTACTACATCACAGCAAACAGGCCCCATGTTCCCACACATACACAGCCTCCTTTCCACTATTGAGTGCAGCCATACCCAGCAGAAACCATGAAGTAAATACAAATCATGTTGTGTAACTTACTATATGGATATATGTATATCACCCCCAAGTCAACGAGTACAGAGACACACACATGTCCCAAGGACATGTGTGTGTGTAACATGCAACTTTAAAAAATGCATTTTTGTGCATGTTTGAAGGTTTTCGGTAAATTAGCACGAGGTTCAACCTCATGCTAATTTACCCCTTCCAAATTAATAATTCGCAATTTAAAAATGATCATGCATTGCATTTCAGAAATCTGAAATTGCGATTTCTGAAATGCAATCGCAATTTTAGAAATCGCAACATGATTGCCATTCCTAAAATTGCGAAATACATGATGCATTCCACTTTTGATAATTGCATTCGCAAACGGCCGAAAATTGCGATTCGCACCGTTTGCGAATGCAATTATCGTTGATGCATGTGCCCGTTAGTTCCTTCCAGTGAAGGGTTTTATTTTTGGTTAAAGATTCTAGTATGACCATTATCCAAAACCAGGTTGACCTGTGTAAACAAAGTTCCACTTAAGACACAGTGCGAATTCCAAATATCTAAAGTGGCTATTTATCGCTGCCTGGTAAATCGGTTTTGTTGAATTCTGAGAGCTGTGGTTCAGATAGAAGAATTCCAATATCCAAGTATGGGATTTAGCTAAACGAAATTAAGGAGAATATTTGACCCATTTCTGATACTTTATGTAGGCCTGAATCAGAGTTCCGAAGAGGAAGAGGTGTTGCGCAGCGACCAGGGCGACTGACGCTGGACGCTGGGGATCACAGTTCGATCCCCGGTTCTGGTGGCAGGGGTCTGCCCAGCACCATGTGACTCTGGGCAATAGCTCGCTTAATCTTCCCGATGGCCCCCAGCACCTTGACACCTTCGGGTAATTGTTCTCGCTTTACAAAATACTGGACAGTGTCTAAACGTAATATCATGAATGTTTCTTGCTTTAAGATGGCTGACCCCACATCCTCCTTATTCTTGTCATGTCCTAGAACCATCCATTAACCCTTAGGGGGTGGGGGGGGGCGCATCGCTCTGACGCTGGTGACGGAATTGCTCCGTCACGCCCCTCGGGTGGGCTGTTCCGTCACGGCCCCTCCCGCTCAATAGAACGCACCGCGCAGGTGCGTAATCAGCGCCGCGCAGGCGTGGCAGCCGGGCCTTGACGGAACCGCTCCGTCACCAGCACAGCCCACCCGAGGGGCGTGATGGAGCGGTTCCGTCACCAGCGTGGGAGGGGTTAAAGTCAGATACTGAGTGCTTAGATTCCAAAAAATTGATTTTACAGTGAATACATGATTTATCTTGCACAATGCTTTTTTTTATTTCTTGACTAGTTTTACCAACACATGCTTTTCCACACGGACATGTAATACAGTTTATAAAGTTTTTGGTATTACAATTTGTAACTTCCAAATGTTTAATGGTAATGTTGTAGATGAAATCCTCTCTCTCAAGTGCACTTCCAGAGGCTAAAAATTGCCACACTTTCTATTGAGAGTAGACGAGCGGTACAGTATTTTAGGACATTTCCTCATTGTGTAATAAAAAGGGGAATGTAATCACAGAACTTTGTTGTCATGGTGAATATATGAATGTGAACACATTCTTCTCTGGGACTCCATTGGTTTTTCAAACTGACTAGACACAACAATTGTTTGATAATTTTGCATTTCATATTTTGTGATTTATTCTTTGGACGTTTTCTGTGTTTGTGTTGATTTATAATTTTTGATGTATAATTTTGACTTCATCACTTTTTGTATGTTCAATATTTATGTATATCTATGTTACAAAGAAATTGTGTGGGTTTAACACGCTCTAAACTAATCAATTATTGGAATAGTTATAGAGTAATTATTTGCACCCTGAATTGAAACTTTGATATAATATTAATGCTTGTGGGGGGGGTCTTTAATTTTTAGTCACATTATTGATTCTTCCCCCTAGTGCCTTAACAGGATCACGCCCCATTTTTTGCTCCAGTTCCTCTCTAGAGTTAAGCCTTGGACTGTTTGACCACGTCTCAACATAGAGACAAGGATGCATAATTGGGACTTATTTTCAGTTGTGGATTAAGCACCTTAGTGCTGATTACTTCATCACCTTTAAATAGCGATGTGGCTCCTGTAACTAAAAACAGTGGTGAACCTAAACTGGCAATAAGTTCAAACACCTGGACAATCTAACTTAAGCCACAAGGCTTAGAATCCTGGAGGTTCAACTATATTCAGAGATAGAGTATCTAAGGCTGTTGTTTCCTCACTTTTTGTAGTCAAGAGTATTTAAGACTGGTTGTTAAAGCTCAAAGGAAGCTGGTTCATGTAGGCAGCACAGAACAGTGTGAGCTGACCTGTAATAACAGACATTTGAAACATAAGGGGGTTGATTCCTATCTCGCTCGGAAGGCCTACGAATCGGTTTTGGCTTTAACAATCCGATTCGTAGCCCTTTTTCCCGACCGATTCGTACACTGGTCCGAACGACCAAGTACGATGTGAAGTTCGCATACGCGTCGAGCGAAAAGTTTCCCAACCCAATCAGTCCGTACGATTGGTATGCAGACGCTTCGTACAGCTTTATGGACTCCGAGCGAGCAAGTACGATGCACGATTTGGACAGCCTTCAAGATTCGGTATTTCAGGATCAAAAAAGCTGCCAGAATAATTCTTTTGGGGCCCGTAGCAGGTCCACCCTTCCCATGCATGCACTGTGTGGTGGGCCCCATGGGGTGTTCACCACAGAGTGTACGCTTTTCCCCACTCACCCCTCTTTACTATGGGAGCCTGTGCATGCATCTAGTATACAGGCTTGCAGAGAGTTCAATGGGGGTCCGAGCAAACCGAGTCCATAAGCATAAGAATGCATCGTACTCGCTCGTTCAGACTCCAGTTGCACGAATCGTTCGTTAAGCCCTACGGATCCGAGTCGTACAGAGGGCTTTACTAGCGAGATCCGTATCCAGCCCAAGGTTACAAAATGTTAACCTTTCCCAATTCAAGCTAGGCCACTAAAGAGAGGTGAGCCTAAACTCCACAACAGTAAGCACACATTTTGTAATGAAATACGAGGATAAATCAAAATTATATTTGCCTTATATGTTCTAAATTAATGTATCAAATGAACGGAACAGGGGCCAAGAGCCACTTGTATCTGTACAACCATTAGCTTATTATATCTTATTAAAAACTTTTACATTCATTTTATTGTACAAATATAGCTATCATAATCACTAAAAACATATTTGCAATTTTTACAAATTATTTAAATCTTAAAATCATTATATCAAATTACACATCTAAAATGTCATTCTCATCACAGAACTCATACCTATCCATACAAGTCATACCTAATCTCTCACACTTTGCTCATTTATCTATCGAAAGAACATTTGAACATGACATGGCAATAGAACGTCACACTTATTTTGTCTTTTTGGGGCTTTAGTGGCACCAGACATGTAGACATGAGATTTAGGGCCAGATGTAGGTAATTTTATTTTACCACTTCTTAAATACCGAATCATACCGATTCGGTATTTAAGAAGTGGTAAAATAGAGGGGGGGAGATGAAGGTATTTCTGAATCGGTAAATACTGAATCGTTAAGATTCGGTATTTACCGATTCTGTAAATACCGATTCGGTAATGCCCATTGATTCCTATGGGCATTGAAGCCCATAGGAATCAATGGGCATTACCGAATCGGTATTTACAGATTCGGTAAATACCGATTTCAGCAAGGGTGTAGGGGGTGTCACTTTGACACCCTCTAGCACCCCAAATACAGGCATGTGTGCCATGTGGCACACAGACATGCCCTAAGGGCATGTCTGTGTGTCACATAGCACAGGTGTGCATGCACAGATGTGCATGCACTCCTGTATTCGGTATTTTACCACCCAATTGGATTGGGTGGTAAAATACCGAATTCTGAAGGCCTGTAGTACTGTAAACAGTGCTACCTACATCTGGGTTTTACCGAATCGGTAAAATTACCGATTCGGTATTTTACAGATTCGGTAAATTTACCGTTTCGGTAAATTTACCGAATCTGTAAAATATTGGCCCCTACATCTCGAAAACCAATTACCAGTCGGTAACGGCCGAAATCGGCCGTTACCGACCGGTAATTGGCGACCTACATCTGGCCCTAAATTGGCAATAAGTTACTATAAAAGCTCAAGTATACAATCCTTAACTGGAGAGGCTTTTGGATGGAACTTTGTAGCCAAAGGTCATGCCGGTTTATTGTGACAAACTAACCCGAATTGGGGGCTGCTCTGATGCTCTGAGAGAGTGTAGAGGAGTGGCCTGCAGCCCAGAATTGGTTATAATTCCCGGGCAACAGCAGTGATCTGGAATATCTAAATAGCCATTTCCTGCTGAGAAAAGGTATGCTGAGCAATCCATTTCAATAAATCCGATTTATAGGCTTGCTATTTTCTGCTTCTGCTAAATTTTAGCATAGCCCTTAGAAGTGGTGATAGGGTTATAGGATGCTAGGAAATTGTTAACCAAGTTAGGATTATTCAGCTGGTTTTCGCTGGCCATGCCATTCATTGCTGCATTTATTTTCTCATTTTGTCTGCTTACTATTCATATTTTATGCACTAGGCTTAGGTTTTAGGAATAAACATTTTAAAGTTTTATCCCATGTTTCTTAAGCTATCCTGAGTGTTTTATTCCTTTAATAAAGAGGGTTTGGCCTTCCACTGTGTCATCTAGAGGGCCTAATTATGACCAGAAAACATCACCTGCATAGTATTGCTTGGAGGGTTGTGTATGGATCGCAGTCCAACGGAATTTCAAATTCGTGCTGATGCACTGAACTAAGTCTTTGCACCAGATAATT
This sequence comes from Lissotriton helveticus, assembly GCF_964261635.1. Taxonomy (NCBI): domain Eukaryota; kingdom Metazoa; phylum Chordata; class Amphibia; order Caudata; family Salamandridae; genus Lissotriton; species Lissotriton helveticus. The sequence continues at coordinate 826,034,465 of NC_136067.1, read as the reverse complement.
AGAAATGTGATCCCTGCAGCTCTGCAGTATAACCCCGGATCGTGCTGCATGTAACATCGCCTCACAGAAGAGGCTATTCATATAAAACTCTGTATCTGTCTACACTACCAGGACTATTCACAAAGGTAAGTTACACTTATGACTCATTTACGCGTTGACAATTTGAGTAACTTTACTACTTTGACGATTCACAAAATCTAAGTGTAAATTTACTCAAAAGTGTGAACTTACACTTCTCCAACCTCTGAGAAAGGGTGGAGCCTAAACACATGTGTAAGTTACTAGTAAAACAAAACAGTAGTAAGTATAGCACTACACATGGCGAATTACTGATGTAGTAAACCCCCCCATAGTAGAAAATGATGTTAAAATAAATTATTTGAAATAGTATAAAATATAATACGTACCAATGAATGTTAATAATAATATATAAACATAGTACACATATTTTATTTAATTATAAAATATTTTAATAAGCATTGTGCATTTAAAAATTAATGTAACAACACATGTTTTTAAATGTAAGTAATGTATTTTAAATTAACTCAATACATCACTATTTCTTTTTGTTTCTTTTTATTTGAAAAAATATAAACAAGCAAGGCAGAAAAATCGTCATGCAAAGTACCAGTTCAAACGAGGAAGGAAAAGACATCACGACAAAATCAGCAATCAATATAAGGAAAGGGAGGGGGGGGACATGGGCCGACTCAATACACATAGAATGAAATAGCCAGAATGTGGGGTCAGGGGGAGAGTGAGACATCAGTGTCATCTACTACAGGCGGTGTACATAAATCTCCACGATAACTATTCCAAGGTCCCCACACTCTACACCATTTCCGGGGAAGGCCCCGGGCCAAATACACAGTTTTTTCCCTGAACATACACCAGTCCATGTTTTCCTTCCATACTTCGACTGTAGGAGGCCTCTGGGACCCCCACAACTGGGCAATATCACGCTTGGCAATCATGGCCCCCAGGGTCGCCCACTGAGTCTGGGCTGTATTATAATCAGTAGGTTCCCAGACATTTAACAAACAGCGCCTGGCTTCCGGCAAGAGAGCAACACCCGTCTCTTCCTTCATTACCTCATGCACCCCGTTCCAGAAAGCGATAACTTCAGGACATTCCCAAATAATATGGAGAAATGTCCCCACCTGCCCACATCCCTGCTTACAAAGGCCCTCCTCAGAAAAGCCCATTCGAACCAAACGGGGGCCCGTGACGTATATCCTGTGGAGGATCTTAAGCTGTACCAGTCGGAGTCGAGCTGGAATCGCGACCTCCTTGGGAGAGGAGATCGCAGACTGCCAGTCCTCGTCATCTAACTCAAGACCGTCACGGGTCCACAAGTCCCGGAGATGCAGTAGGAGGTCCGGCCTATCGTTAATTAATTTTTTGTAGACAAGGGAGATGGTACTATCAGGCACATGACCATCCAACAATCTATCTTTTAGCGGGGACGATTTCGGAATTACACCCCCCACTGGGAAAACTGACATCAAGGCATGGCGAACCTGAACATAGCGGATGTACTCCGTGTCACCCAATTCAAACTCCGTCTTTAACATCTCAAACGATTTCACCTGACCCTTGATCCAGAGGTCTCCCACCTTACTAATACCAATGAGGTTCCACTTATCGAAACCCTTGGTCTTCCACAATTTACCAAGCTTATCCGAGCCAAAAAGCGGGGTCGCTAAAGTCAAGCGGTCTTTCCATCCCATAGAACTAGTGGCGTCCTGCCAAATAAGAACTGCTGTTCTCGTAGGCCCCGACAAAGCCGTAACCACCGATTTTGAATAGAGCGCCCTATAGTAATTACCCCAGGCAACAGTCATCTATCCATAACAAAAGCAGGGTTCAATTCGGGACCATACATACCATGATTAATGGCACCCAATTGAGACGCCCAATAATAACGTTTGATGTCAGGGAGAGCAATACCCCCATCATACCATGGGATCATCAGTTTGGCAAGTGCAATACGGGGTCTACCGTCCCACATCAACTTCCTTTGAAGACCCTCAACTGTACGGAAATAGCTAGCAGGAACTATATCAAGAGTGTTCTGGAGAGCATACAGAAAACTAAGTAGAGACATCATTTTAAAGAGGGCCGCATGACCAAGCGGCAAAAGCGGAATCTTACGCCAACCCACGACGTCCTGTTTCAATCTAGTCAAGGGCGGGAGAAGATTCTGTTCATACCGAGTTGCGGGGTCCAATGAAACATAGATACCGAGGTATTTAAACCCCGATTGTGTCACCTGAATGGGACAGTTACGTGGCAAAAGAGGAACATCACCAGAAAGAACGTATAGATAGGATTTTGTCCAATTAATAATCAGGCCCATGTTTCTACCAAAGGAGGTCAGAACATCACACAAAACCATCAATGACTTCCGGGGCGAGGTCAGATACAGTAAAATGTCATCTGCATAAAGCGAAATGCGATCTTCAAACTCAGAGGACCACTGAATACCCTTCATCGAGGGCTCCCACCGGATCCACGCAGCGAGGGGCTCGAAGGCTAAGGCAAACAGGAGTGGCGACAAGGGACAGCCCTGACGAGTACCTCTCTCAAGACTAAACGGAATAGAGACACGACCATTCACAACAATTTGCGCAAGGGGGTCCTCATAAAGAAGCCGCACCCAGCCAATAAAACCGGGTCAAAACCCGAACTTAGCTAACTCAGCCCATAAATATGGCCATTCCACGGTATCGAAAGCCATCGTGGCATCCAACGACGCCAAGATGGGCGGCTCACGCAACGTCGCAGCCCTCGCGAGAACGGGATAAAACCGGATTGATCCGGATGTATCAACCCGCTAATAACGGTGATCAATCGGTTAGCCAGTAATTTAGCGAGGATCTTAGGTTCGGCATTTAAAAGAGATATCGCCCGGTATGATGCACACCTATCTCTTGGTTTCCCATCCTTATGAATCACCACAATGGTAGCAAGACGCTGATCATGGGGGAGAGAACCACACTCACGTGACTCCAAAAACATATCCCTTAAATAGGGAGCCATCTTGTCAGGACGCAACTTGTAAAGTTCAATAGGCAGACCGTTGGGACCCATAGCTTTCCCTGAACGCAGGGAGCGAATCGCAAGAGCCATCTCATCCGCGGGTATTGCAGCGTCCATTTGTTCCCTGTCAACGTCAGAAAGTTGCGGTAAAGCAATATCACACAACAATAGGTGTGATTCCTCCTCCGGCCTATCCAACACGGAGGAGTAAACTGTCTGGAAGTGGTCCGCAAAACATTGAACAATCTCTTCAGGGTCAGTGACCCGAGCACCACTCGCCGTCTCAATCACAGGCACCCCACGACTAGCTCTATCTTTCTTATCCAGCCACGCTATCAGTTTGCCTGCTTTATCTCCCACATCGTATAGACGTCCCTGTTGTTCTCTACTCATGGCCTTAGCTGTATCAGTGACCAACGCCCTGTATTCCAACTGTTTTAGTCGCAGAACATGTGTCTTAGCACGGGTAATCTCCTGCTCCAGGCCAAGCTCCAAGTCTCGATCTTAACAACCTCCTCATCCTTTCGTTTCTTAACGCCTGCGATGAACAGGGCCTGGCCCCTAAGGACAGCCTTGAAAGCCTCCCAAAGCGACACCGCAGACGAAACAGAACCCTAGTTTTCCAGAAAATATTGGTCAAAAGATTTTACCAGGTCAGCACGAGTTTTAGGGTTCCGGAAATACCAGGGATTAATCGGGGCTACCCGTCCCTCAGTACCGGAATTCAACTCCATTCGAAGCCATAACGGAGAGTGATCGGAAATTCCCCGAGCCAAATGCTTAACCTCAGTAATAGAAAGTGACTGTGCGGCAGGCACCAAAACATAATCAATCCGTGAAAGGCTACCGCGAGCGCCCGAATGAACCGTGTACTGCCGCTGAGCGGGGTGTAACAATCTCCAGCAATCTACCAGGCCCAGAGTGTCAATGAGATCGTGGAGCCAATTCTGTGCCCCCTTACGATCCCTAGGCGGATGCCGATCAACCATACCAGAAACCACAGCGTTAAAGTCGCCACCTAATAGCAGTGACCTCTCGGGGAGAGCGAGGATGACCCGCCCCAAGTCCGCAAAAGTAGTTGACTGCAGGCCAGGGGGGACATACACAGAAACCAGGGAAAAGGTCCGGCCCTCCCACCTACCCGTAAGAGCGACATAGCGCCCTCTATCATCGAGGACAGTGGTGTCAATCTCCAGCGGGAGAGAATTCTTGACAAGGATACCAACCCCCCTGGAACCAGAGGAGGACCCAGCATGGGCGACCAAACGATACCCCTTCCTTTTCATGGCATGACAAGTATTACCTATCAAGTGCGTCTCCTGGAGAAGGACCACATCAGGGGAGAGACGTTTCAACAAATGCAATACTACCCCACGTTTTATCCTATCCCCCAACCCATTCACATTCCAACTCATCAGTTTCAACCCCCTACCCCCATTCCGAAAGAGAAAGAAGATCCAAACCCAGTAAGAAGCCAGCACGTCGATCAGGTCTAACAATACATCGCCTTGCATAAAAACAAACAAACTCCCCAACAAAACCCCCCATCCCCCACCAACATCCCGTTACAAACCCCCCCACCCTGCACCCCTGCGTGAGACTAGAAAGCCACCCCAACTTGCAGTGTGCCTGTCGATCCCACATCTAACTAAGCTACAAAAAGTCAATCAGAGGAGGAAAGAGACCCACCAATAGCCCCGCAACCCCCCCAAATGTCACAGCAAATCACATAACAGAATCAGCGAACCACTGTTCGAGGCCAACTATAGTCCCCAGAAACCAGACAACAGGTGTCTATTCCTGTTCCATCAGTCCGCCTTCCGCCCCACCAGACTGTTCCTCCTGTGAACGCTGGCTCGGCAGAGTGTCCAGCCAGTCAGCCACCCCCTCCGGTCGATCGAAAAAATAAGTCTGCTCCGCATGTTCGATCCTCAACTTGGCCGGGAAAAGCATAACATACTTAAGACCCATGTCACGCAGTCTTCTCTTTACCCCTAGGAAACCAAGTATCTGCTTTTGGACCGATTGGGTAAAGTCCGGGTAGAAGCTGATGGTAGTGTTCTCAAACTTTATAGCTCCACCCATCCGTGAGGCCTGCAGGATAGCGTCTCTATCACCGAAATTAAAGATTCTTGCGATGATAGGCCGCGGTGGGGCACCCACCTTTGGTTTACCACCCGGAACGCTATGGCCCGCTCGACCATAAAAAACGTACTCAGTACCTTGGGTGCAAGGCGGCTAACGATGAGATCTTCGACGAAGAGGTCAGCCGCCGGATCCTCCGCCTTCTCCGGAACTCCGATGATACGGACATTATTCCGCCTAGCCCGTCCTTCAAAATCCTCCAGGCGACGCGCAAAGAGGTCATTGGAGGCCCTCAGATTGCGGACCTCTGTCTGTAGGTCAGTGACATCACCCGTCAGACTGGAAGTTTTAATGTCCAACGACTTGACTTTCTCGTTCGTTGTCGTCAAATCCGTACGGATCAGGTTAACATCTATCGCCACAGTATCGAGCTTGTGGGCGAGAGTCTCCATTTGTTGCCCAAGGGAAGATTTGATCCCATCGATAGCGGCCATAACGTCTTGAAGGGTCGGCTCTGTTGCCGAAGTCGGTAGATCTCTCGTGTGCTCCAGCGACCTGCCCGGCCCACCGGGGGATCCCTTAGCCTGGGCGTAGCAATCCATGATGTTAGTCTGGGTATAGCCACCCCGCCGAGTGGTCTTAAATATCTGCTTTTCCCCCTCCGGTTTCCCCGCCATTGCGGGATGGAGACCAACTTGGAGCGGTTAGACTAAATAGAAAGATGGCGGCGCTTGGACCCCCGAGTGGAGGCCCAGCTTCAGCCAGAGGGCACCGGCCAAGTGTCTTCCCAAAACCAGCAAGGCAATGAAAGAGCACACTCGAGAGCAGCGCAGGATAACAGCCCTCAGCACGGGGGGGGAAGTTCTCAGTCGAAGGTCTCTATGGAAGACAAATCGAAAGTGAAAGTCAACCGGACCGGTCCTCCCTGTCCCCTCAGGCCGATGTTGTTCAACTGCAACTCGGGCACCATGCCAACTCCACAGCCGGGCAACACGGAGAAGTAGGCCGCAGTCGTCGGAGCACCACAAAACCAGTTCCCGGGGTCCGATTCGGGATCTGAATGCAGGTTTCGCCTCACCCGTGGTTCGTCTTCACGAGGACATCAATGAGGGACAGGATAAACGACAGGATAGATGCGGGAGGTTACGATGGTCTCGGGAGCCCTAAGCTCACGCGGCCATCTTGGTTGCGCGCAAAGCTCCTCCTCAATACATCACTTTTAATACTCTTTTGTATACTTTAAGTGGTGAATTGGTTTTAATGTAACCTTGAGAATATAGTTTTAATGTAATTTAATATATTTTAAATAATTAACATTTTTATTCAAATTGTAGTTGATAGTGATGTAGCATTTTTAGTGCTACATTTTAAATAAATATAACCACAATTTACATTAATATTTAACATACCAATATTTTAACAAACATTTTCCAGATATACTAAATGTTTCTATTTTTTCCCTATCCTTTACCATGCCACAATCTCTGCCACAGGGGTAGGGATCTTCCTAGTGTAAAGTTTTGGAAACTTCTCCCTATACTTTCCCATGCAGAGAGCTCCACCCCAACTGCAGTCTCTCCCCATGATGAAGTATAGGGAAAATGCAAAAAGTTTTCTTAACTCAAAAACAATTATTAAAAATATGTTTATGATAAATATTATTGTAAATTAATTTTACATAACTATTCTTTTAGCTTAATTTGCATTTAAATCTGTAATGTAAATATAATAAATTATATTACAATTACTTTTCAGATGTTTTAATTAAAAACTATATTCCCACCTAAATTGAAAAATATATTATAATTTGATCATTAGTGAAAGTGATAAAGAATTCATTACAAGTAATGTAATTATATTTTAATAAAATTAGTTACATTATTTATCAATTCAAAAGAAGTGTTAAAATATTTTAGAATTAAATAAAAAATATGTACTATTTTTACAATTTATTTTAAACATTTAATTATATTGGCTTTTATTTTTAACTATTTTAAATAACTTGATTTAATTTAATGTAGCTTTATTTCCTATGGGGTTTTAATTTAAGTCCCTAAATTCATTATTTGCATGAGAGGAGTTGCAGTGCCAGATGTGGCCATGTGTGGTACAAGACTTATTCCAGCTCTGGACTAGAGCACTTTACTGTTGTTTTAGGTCCCTTGTTGCCTATAGTGACTATTGAGGTGCAGTGTGTGAATAGCTATGAGCTTACACGTTTGTGGGTGTGTTGACGTCCATCCCTAAGCCTTCCTGAACCTCTCTTCACCTCCTCCTTGCTCCTGCCTTAACCCAGTCCCATTATTCGTTCTAGCCTCATTTTCCAGACACTCCCCTGTATCCCTACCACATTTGCTACTGAAATGCTTATCTATAAGTGCAGAGACTCCACAGTCAGGGCTGAGATCTCCATGAACATAGAGATAGGGTAGGCTGAGGCATAAACTCCACACCTATGTTTGTGAATAACATTTGACAGCACCTTTTGTACTACTGTAAAAACATGCTACAAAATGCAGTTTGTGAATAACCCCCAGGGTGCTTAACAAGTTCCAGGCGTTGGCCGGTCCCCGGCCGTCTGACTTCACAGTGGGCGTGTGTGGAGGACGGCCGGGGTCAGTCCGAACTCCGCCCACTCATTATTTCGCCTGCACCGCGGCGGAATTCGCGCCACAGTCAATGGGTTTAATGAGAAAAAGTTTGATACAGAAATATTATGAATTTATGTGCGCTTGAAGGATTGTGTCAGTTACATATTTTTATGAGCCAAATCAGAAAAGGATTATTTTTAGTTCTTTTACAAAAAGGAAGAAGTAGTGTGTGATTTCAGGAAATAAGTGTTTGTAGTCTAAGCTTAAACACTCTGCAAACAAAACGAGGAGAGTAACACTTTAAACAACTTCGAAGGAACATTGAGGGAAAAACAAAATTTCAAAGGAAATGCTCAATGATTACTGCTTATAATTGTTTTTCAGGATAGAAAATTCTTTACCAAGCATTTAAAGAATTCGGACTTTAAAGAAGTAAATTGTATTATTTTTGCAACTTGGGTTTGCTGAAAGTGATCTATAATCATATTTCTCAGATTCCCTGCCACAATGATTCTCTGATTAGAAATATTGAAAGTCTGTGTTGCTGGACAGGGGGCTTGTGGGTTACTGTTCCTAGGGAATTGTAGATACTCCTGAACAGTATCTTTTATTACTAGGAATAAATTACTTTCATTTTAGATTTGTGTACACTCATGACAGACTTTAAGACGGATTTGGTAGCATCAAGGGCTGAGACAACTACCTTGGTTGATCAGAAGGCACAGCTACCAAGTAAAGAGAGCCTTTTGAGTCAACTGGGGGAGCAGAATTGTCACCAGAAATAACAACCATTCCTTCTCCAACTGTATCAGTTAATATTCCCACACTGGTGCTCTTAGCCCTAGAAACTTTTTGGGGTGATTCTTTGAAAGTGCAGATGTTCATGAACTGGCCTCATTTCCCTTGATAGTTAAGCCTTCAGCTTTCCCAGGTTCATTGTCATGAGTGGCGTTCCTTATATCATACTAGCTTACCCGTCGCGCGTTGCTGCGATCTCCGAAGAAAGGAAATTCAAGGAAACTCGTTATGATAACATTCAATTTAAATTGTCATTTTTATTGAAATGTGTTCATTTTAATATGGAAATCATTTCAAAGTGTCGTTTTAATTCTATTTATTTATTCGAGTGCTTGTGGATACACGATTTTTTGTTTTTCCGTCTGGTGCGTACATCAATATTTGAAAGATAATGAGGGCCCTGGGGGGCCGATATTTTAAAAAAAATGTATGCCAGAAACCTTTGCGGGAGTGTACTCAACAACTTCCCAAAGTTTCCTGGCAATCGTATGAATGCTGTTTTAATTCTATTTATTTATTCGAGTGCTTGTGGTTACACAATTTTTTGTTTTTCCGTCTTGTGCGTACATCAGTATTCGAAAGATTATGAGGGCCCTGGGGGGCCGATATTTAAAAAAAATGTATGCCAGAAAACTTCACGGGAGTGTACACAACAACTTCCCAAAGTTTCCTGGCGATCGGATGAATGCTGTTTTAATTCTATTTATTTATTCGAGTGCTTGTGGATACCCTTTTTTCCCCGTCTTGTGCGTACATCAGTATTCGAAAGATTATGAGGGCCCTGGGGGCCGATATTTAAAAAAAAATTATGCCAGAACCTTCGCGGGACTGTACTCAACAACTTCCCAAAGTTTCATGGCGATTCACTGTCATGAGTGGCGTTCCTTATATCATATTTTGAGAGAGAGGCTGCTTGGGCAGTACCTTTAGATTATCCTGATGATCCAAATCTTTATAACTGGATCAAGTTTAAAGAAGAATTCAAAAAAGGTTTAGATCTGCGAATAGTCTCTAAATCAGAAGACCATGAATTGTTGTAATTGAAACGGAGGTAAAGATTTGGTGATTTATCTCTTACAATTCAATAGGTTGCTGTCTGAGATGTGCTGGCCAGAAGAAAAGAGGGATGCCTCATATTATCATGATTTAAGAGACAAATTCAAGGATGTTTTGCAAAGGTTAAACCTCAGCCTGCTAATAGGTCTGACTTGAAGATTTGACTTTATGGTTGTAACATAGATCAGCAGAAAGAAGAGATGGAAAATAGAGAATGGAATCAAGGGAGTTATTAAGTCTCGAGAAAAGACATAGACTCGTACAGACTCTTCTGAAACCATGGAATTTGGAGGAGTTCGAGGCCCTTTATCCAAAAAGAAAGATTAGGAGAAAACTGACCAGTGCCTATATTATGGAAAGAAGGGTCATTTCATTATGGATTTCTCCACCAGACGTACATCATTTGGTGGGAATGTTCTGCAAGTGGGAAACTAGTGAGCTTGAAATGGAGACAGGAGTCATTTTCAAGAATAAGCCCCAAATCTCCCTAGCATAACCTTGGCAATACATTGCACAGTTCAACCCATCATTGGACGTTAAATATAACTATGAAGTACTCCAACAAAATTGTAACCATGATTGATTTCAGGGCACACGGAAATTTCATGGTTGCATTTTTATGGACCAAGTTAGGAATTTGTACAGAGCCGAAATTAAACCAGAAGCAACCAGGGCAGTTGATGGAACAATGCTCACATTAGGGCCCATTACCCAAAAATTATACCTCACTTATACTGCTTTGAGATTACGGACATGGCCAACATCAGGAATATGTATGAATTTACATCATTGATGCAACATAATTTAAAATCATATTGGGAATGCCATGGCTTACTAGGCACAATCCCACAAGTGATTGGTCCCCTCGAACTGTTACTTTTGAGTCATCATTGTGCAAGGAAAAGTGTGGTTGTGAGTTCTTATTTAGGAAAAAATACTTCCTACTCTGCTTACAGTGGGAACTGCCGCCAAACATTATACAGACTTACCAAAAGAATACTTAGGGCCTTATTATGAGATTGCCGGTCCCGTGGACCGCAGTACCAGTGGTGGCGGTCCAAATGTGGAGAGCCCGGCGGTCTGACCACTGTATTACGAGCTGGGTGGATTGCCTTTGCGAAGACCTAGACTGAACTGCTGAGACCACCAAAAGACCGCCGACTGCCGGGTTTGCAGTTGGGGAAAGGCAGCCGTCATAGAGGGGTGCAAGGGAATTGCACTGCCAAACATATTACAAGTTGCCTTTTCCATGAGTTGATCGCGGCGGTCCAACTGCCTGCTTCAAGGTGCCGGACATGAAGGATGTGGGGTGCACACTCACCCCTTTCTTGTTCTTCCAGGTAGGTTCTGACTTGAATTCCTTTCTCCATGTCCCCCTTCACAGCAGGATCTTCACCTGAGGAATACAACCCCATTTGAGATGATCTACAGGTGAGTCCTTTTCGTACCATATACCCCTTGCCAGGACTGCCCACCTCTGAGCTGGGTACTGGTATTTTTCCATATGTATCATGCATATGTGTGCATCCGATACATATGCAGTTGAAATGCACACAGAGGCATAAATATATTTAGTAAAAGTACTCATCACTGCCAAAGATCTTCGTATCAACACCACCGGCACTGTGGTCAACTCATACTACAGCCAGTCTTTGGGCGTGGTTCTCAGGCAGTCAGACCGCCAAACTCATAATCAGGCACTTAGTTTTGAATGAAGTATTCAGTAAAGAGAAGGCAGTACTTACAATGCATAGAAATGATGACTGCCAAATTGATTTAATGCCAAGGGCAAAAATACCATGTAGCTGGATTTATACATTAACGGAGAATGAAAATAAGCATTTTATGGGAATATTTGGATGCTTATTTTTAGAATGGGTTTATTTGACCATCTAAGTCTCCTGATGTTTCACTGTTGTTTTTCATTCCAAAAGCCAAATGGGAGTTGAAATTGTTTGATTACAGAACCCTGAACAGCATCACCATAAAGAATTGATATCTGCTTTTGACTCATTCCAGTTCTTCTAGACCACGTGCGCTCTGCGGTAATTTCTACTAAATTGGATTTCTGAGGAGCTTACCATCTGGTTAGAATTAGGACTGGCAATTAATTGAAGAAATTATTTCATACTTGGTATGAGTAGTTTGAATAATTTGTGATGCCATTAGGGATTTGTAACATCCTGCAGCATTCTAGTATTTTGTTTAAGATGTTTTGAAGGAGTATTTAGACCTAATTGCAACTGTTTACATAGACAATATTTAAATGTACTCCTCATCTCAGAAAGAACATGTTATTTATGTGCGGAAAATACATATCACTTTGCAGAAGCATGGTTTGTATTGTAAATTATCAAAATACTAATTCCATGTAGAAGAAGTGGAATTTTTAGGATTCATTTTATCCACACAAGTTTTTAACTATGACTGAGAGAAAAAGCCATATAAAAGAAATACAGCAATTGTTAGGGTTCACAAATGTTTGTTGCCGGTTCATAGATCGTTTTTCTACTAAGGCGTTACCTTTGACTGGGCTGTTGAGGATAGAAGTAATGTTTGCTTGGACTGAAGAAATGGAAAAAAGCTTTTGAGGCTTTAAAGACTGCTTTTACATCATTCTAGTGTTGGCTCATCCGGATACTGAAAAAAACTTTTATTGTCATGTGAGACTCTTCAGATGAGGCAATGGGTGCAATACTGGCTCAGAGACATTCGACTACAAGACAAGCCCATCTTGGGGCTTATCTGATGAAAAATCTTTATGATGCAGATAGGACTTATACAGTAGCTATAGAAGAACTGTTAGTCATCACAGTGACCTTTAATGACTGATGCTGCTGTCTGATGGGAGCAAAATATCCAGTCATAGTCTAGACAGTGCATAGAAATGTATACAATTTCTGAAATATGCTAAAGATTGACTTCAACACAATTGAGATGGACATTGTTGTTTGCATGAGTACAATTTTACTATTATGTTCAGAACAGGATACAGAAAATCTGATTCATTATCTCCATATTGTGAAAGACATTCCAAAACTCTCAGACATGCCCTTTGTTGATATTTCGAAGAGCAGCTGGTATGAGCCAAAGATATTTGGTTCTATGCCAATACAACATTTTATCACTTGGGTGTCTCAGGAGCAGTTGAGAAGGGTTCATGAATGCCTTCCTTTCATGGACAAGAAAATATATGTACCAACTGAACAACAGATAGCAAGGGTGATCAATTAATGTCAGGACTCTCCGATGATTAAACATCTGGGAAGGTCTAAGACTATATAAATGTTATCTAGACAGTTTTGGTTGTCCAGTCGATCAAGGATGTGACTCAATTTATTGGCAAGCCAAGACAGATCGCTCCAAATCCAAGGGATTACTTCAACCATTAACTACTCCAAATTGGGCATCAGAAATGGTATCTATTGATTTCACTACTTACTTGTGCTCGTATCTCGGAAATAACACCATTAGGTTAGTGGTTTATTGTTTATGAAAACTGAGTCATTTTATTCCCTGTCATGAATTACCACCAGCAAGCAAGTTAGCACAGTTACTACTATGTTCGAATATAGGTCGACTGCAAGGCTTTCCTAAACATACTGTTTCTGACAGAGATTCCCAATTTACCTCAAAATGTTGGAAAACATTAAGGAAAACTTTGCAAATCGAATAAGCACTAACTACTATTTGTCACCTGCTATTAAGTCACACAAGCTGAGAGGACCAATCTGTCTCTCAAGGAATATCTACTCTGTTTCTTAAGTGATTCACAAGGTTCGTGGGTCAAGACGATTTGGGTTGCGGAATTTGTTCACAAAAATGTCCAAAATGTTTCCACGCAGTTCTCTCCATTCTTTGTTACATATGGGTATCATCCAAATTGTCTCCATTTACTAATATCTGCCATACAAGATGAAGCTCCAGCTGTAGAGGGGAAGATACATCTATGTCAAGTTCTGGGAAGAAAACTTGAGACTCAATGTAATGAGACATAAAATTACATATAAAACATTTGCAGACTCCAAAAGGCATTCTGGTCCAGTGTACCAACCTGGACATTTGTATTGGCTTTCTACTTGACATTTAAAATGTAAGCAGAAGTATAAATTCCATTCTAAATGTGTTAGTCCCTTTAAAGTTCTTAGGAAGATCAGTACAATCCATTTGAATTGGAATTACTAGGCTCACTAAAGATATATCTGGTTTTCCATACTTCCCACCATTAAGCAGCAACATAAAGTGAAAGACTTTGACTTCCACCAATATTGGTGCATGGACACCCTGGGTTTGACATTAATGATATAAAGGATTCTCAGGGGAAAATGGACAGACCCTTGTACTAATTTTAAGCAAAGGATATGGTTCAAAAAATGATTCCTAGGGTGCAGCAAGACTGGTTAGAAGATTTCACGCTTTGCAACCAGGGGAGCCCAGACTCTGTGTTTGACTTGGGCATAGAGAGGGATTGATGACATGGCTCACAGCACTGCAAATACCTAACTCTCCTGGCCAAAAAGGGCTGGGGAGTGATGCTAGAGCTGTCATGCCTCTAAATGGAGGTGAGTGCCTGGTAGCACAGGAGATTATCAGCCACAATATGAGAAAAATGGGAACTCAAGTGTGAATATTATGAATCTCAGCAGCCATCTTGATTGGGTGGTAAAATAGGGGCTAATCTCTATACCGCATTGCTCAGTATCTGGACGTCCTATGTCCTTGTCCCAGTCATTTCTTATCAGGTGAACTCACAAGTGACTTGAGGGGAAAAGAGGAGGTAACCTCACCACATGTATATAATGCTACCTCTACAAATGCACTTCTTATTTTTTTCTCATGTTTATTGGCTGAGGCGAAGATGGGATGTATGGGACTCCTGCCTACCTTGAGTCCCCAGTGATTTTCATTACAAAACACTATAGCCTGGTGTATCAGTGCTCACAGTATGCTAGAAGTGATTGGGAAAGGACGGTCCCACTACTTCAGATCCCTATCAGCCCCCATACCTGAAGCTGGCTGTGGCTTACAGGCGCTCTATCTAAAAAAGAATAACAATGTGCACCTTGTAAATGTTGTACATCGTGGAGGTTTACATTAGATTTTGCTGATGGGTAGGCCTTCATGCGATGCAATGTGCATGTGTTTTAGGGCTGCCATAAGGGAGTAGCAGTGGTCCCACAGCATCTTTTTGGCAGTAGCTGACGAATGCACATTGGAGATGTCTATGCGCATGTCCATGGGAAATATTTGACATGCTCCTTTTTTTCTCTATTGAAACTGACAGTATCTGTATTTGGCAGGCATGTTGTTACTGATACAGACACTACATAGCTGATTCTTCGTGTTTTGTGGCCTAAAATAAGTAAACATGATAAGAAAAGAGATGTTGTGGAGGATTTTGAACAATGACAGGTTTTCTTGCACCTTCCAGATCCTTGAACCAGCATGTTTATTCCTCTTCTGGGACTGATCCTGATGAAGAGCTGAACAAACCTGTGACTGAAGAAAAAGGAAAGTATGTTGTTAAGGAACTCATACCAGTAATCCTTGCTAGAATCAGGCAGAACATGGGTTTTCTGGAAGACAAGACACTTTCTACATCTTCAGATACTGTTTGGGCTGTTTCTGGAGACACCATCTCCTGGCATACCCACTCATCAACAGATCATGGATATTTTGCTTAGAGAATGGAAAGATACAGACAAAATATCAGTTCCAAGATTCATGTCTAGATTCTAAGACTCTATTTTCTTGAAGATTTGGAGGAAAAGGTTCCTGAAACAGTTAGGGTGGACGCGATGGTGGCCAGCCTGGTGCGGCGCACATCCATCACTGAGGAGAGAATTGTGAGAGACCACGCCGACAAAAAGATTGACTCAACCTCTCAAGAAGAGTTATGCAGGCATGCCCATCGCAAAAAAAAATCTACGAGGCATATACAAGTCAGCCTTAATTTCTGACATCAAATAGTTATTCAAAGCTGGTCAGGAAGAGACTGAATGTCCTCTTCACTTGAAGCTATTGAGAAACAAGCTGAATTCCTACCCGACATTTCCTTTGACGTGGTTCGTGCTTCAGCCTTTAGTTTAGGAGCTTATGTATCGGCAAGGAGGAATCTCTCCCTTAAGGAGAGGCAAACACATTCTTTGAAGAAGACAACAGATTTTCATTTACTTTTTTATAGCCCATTTGGAAGACAAATTACACCATTTCGTAAGGAACAGAAGCATTCATCTCATTTCAAACAGTCTTCAACTTTGCCTTCTTCCTCTTCTTCACAGTCTTTGTGGAAATCTCTTTTTTTAAAAGGTTCTAGGAAATCTCAACAATATTATGGATCCTCCAGAAGACGGAACAACAAGGGGTCTAAGATCCATGTTGTAAGACTTGGCCCTCTCTGCAGGGTCACCCCCAACCGTTTTGTCTTCACCGCTTCTGTCTTGCTGAATTAATATTTTGTTGTCCTTAGGACTGTGGGCACTTTACCACTGCTAACCTGTACTAAAGTACTTGTGCTCACCAGGGCTGGATACGGAACCCAAAGCAGCATTGGCACATTTTGTAAGACCAGCCCCTGTATGATGCGGAGCGACGCAGTGAGTGAGCAGGATGTATGACATTACAACGCATGCTTTTACCACGCATGCCTTTACAACGCGGTATTTACAACGAATACCTTTACAACGCATAGTGCTTTGGGGGGCTGGATAGTGAATAGTTTAATTTACTATTCCAACTCCAGTCCCCATGGATAGTAGGGAAGGTGTTGGATAGTAAATTAAATCGATTCCCTATCCTAGAGCGCCCCCCAGCGCAATGCGTTGTAATAGTTTGCGTTGTAAAAGTTGCGTCGTAAAGGCACTGCGTGGTAAAGGTTGCGTTGTAAAGGATGTTTCCCGAGTGAGCATAACCGCTACTTGAGGTGTACGGGGGGGTTATCCCCCAAGAAAATCTGGACAAAAATGGAAAAATTGTTGCATTCTACAGCACATTTTCATTATTTATTCAGTTGTATTAGCTTTTAAAGCATATTAAATGATGACCTTATAGTACACCTGGATGCAACAATCTTTGTTGGGGCCCTTCAATGATTCCCTCACTGTCACCCTCCAACAGTGCACCTCATTTCTCCATAGCAGCTCTTTCACATGTATTTTATTTGTTTTATAGTGCCTCTTATACCACTGTGGGGTGCCGGAGCACTTTAAATCTAACACACACATGCAGAGACAATGAATCCTACATGTGTAAATCAGTGTATAGAAAATGTTTCATGAGCCAAAAGGAAATACAAGCTGTTGCAATCACATGCCATCCATACTAGTAGCCATTAATAAAAGTTATTGGTCTGGAGAAGCACAAACTTAGGATTTTAAATGTACCACAGAGTTTGGGGTTCGATTTACTAATAAGCATGTATTTCTACCCAACAAACCCATTTTAGCAACATTAAGATAATGAAACACTGGGGAAAAAGCATAACTTTCGGACTAAATCAGAACATAGGAATCTTCAGTGTGACTTCGTTCAGCAGCTCCCCAATGATGACGCCTCCTCCTCAGACACCACTGGCTGTCTTGCCCCACTGAACTTAACGTTCTCAGACATTTTTCCTAAAAAGATCTTCTAACTCGAAGGTAATTGTAGACACTTCTTGTATCTGCACCGTGCTCCATTGCGGTCAGCCATAACTTTCTACTTTGCCCCGTCTTGCCCGACCTGATGTCAGCGGTTGACATTTTGATCTTTTAGGCGCAATTTTTTACTTTACACTTTAAAAATTCATAACTCCGGTTCTACTGATTGAATTTTTGTTGTTTTGGTGTCAAATAATTTATAAAAATGTACTGTATATTTCTAAATTATTATGGGATATTTCTTATGTTGTGGTTTCACTTCATTTCTGTTTAAGTGCTGCATAAATACTTTACACATTGCCTGTAAGTTAAGTCTGACTGCTTTTGTGTCAAGCTACAAGTGGGTAAGGACAGGTTAAATTTGTAACTTTTTGTAGTTCATATTACAAGGATTGTGGATCCAGCTTGAGAAGGACTCACCCCCACCCTTAACCAGCAACCCAATTTCTCACTCTCACTGAACACAAATCTAAGCCTTTATCACTCAGTAAACACCAGCCTTCCTGACTATGCCAAGAAGATTTCCCTTCCTGTTTGGGGGATGGTTAAAGCTGATCAGCATGGCATGGAACAAGTCTACTTCCAATGCATGGATGTTGGAAATAATTAGGAATGGATACTAGCTCGAATTTCTATCTTGTCTTCCAGAAACTGGGACCATTGCTACTCCAAGTTCTTCGCATCCTGTCAAGAGGAAGCCATCCTGAAAGAAGTAGAGACCTTACTGATAAAGAAAGCCATTATATCAGTTCCAAAGGAGGTGTTGGCAATGAGGTGTTACTCCATTTTGTTTCTGTTCCAAAGCTCTCACGGATGTTCAGATTAATTGAGATCATGAATGTCAACAGATGGATCAGGAAAATTCCATTGTAGGAACATATGGAGTCCTGCGTGCTCCTCATACCAAGGGCGAAATTCCACTTAAGACATGATGTCATGTACCACTTGAAGTATTGAAGACCGACTTACATGGATCTAGAGACACTAATTCCAGGGACTTCCCAGACCAAAACAGATTTACAATGGTGGTTGAGCCCATGTGCCTTAGAAGGATTTCCGCTTCAACAAGAACCAGTCAGGAGGGATGGTGAACAACACGTACCAATTTTTTTATCTAGAACAGATGATCATTTTTGCAAATGGACAAATCTTCTAATGGGAGTGAATTGACAGCAATCCATCATGCTTCTCTAGGGTTTCAGAAACAAGTTCTCCATCAACATGCTGTCATAAGAAAAGACAGCATGGCGGCCATTTCATACATGAACAGACAGCATGGAACGAGATCGGCAACCCTGAACTTAATAACAATGAAGATTGTTCCCTGGGTAGAGTACAATCCTCTTTCCCTAAAGGGTTTTCATATAAGGGAAATGATAATGAAGAGCCAGACGCCTATGCAGGGAGTTTCTGTCCTCTCAGGACCTCTCACTCACACCCAGAAGTTTTGCTCCAATTTGCCAAAAGTTCGGAACGCCAGCCTTGGACTCAGTCACAACCCCCAAGAACAAGTGCACAATTTCTTTTCATGTTTTCCAGCTCCAGGGTCTTTGGTGGTGAATGCTCTATCTATTGCATGACCTCAACAACTCCTGTGTGCTTTTCCACTGATCCCACTAATCCCACAATTAACGTCTGAAATTAAGGAGACAGAAAATAGTGATGATACCACTTTGGCCACGCAAGTCTTTCCTGTGGGTGATGTTAATAGTTCTAAAATCTTAATGGAACATTCCGTTAACACTTTATTCTCAGAGCATGGTGGTGTCATCCTTTGTCACCCCTAAACTTTTCAGGCTGTAAATTGAGAGGAGAGGACTTAAGAATAGAGGTATCTCTTTCTCATCTGACTGAAGTGAATCAAAGAGCTTGGCATCCTTCTACTCTAATGTCTTATTCTAAACACTGACTGAGAAATGTGACCCCCTGGTGTTCTTTGATATCTATATCTTCTGGGAAATGTGGATTCCTGTCTTTTTGCAATTTCTTCAAGGTGGTTTTGATAAAAACTATCAATCTCAACTCTTAGGGCCCAATGAGCAGCAATCAGATCCCCCCCAGATCCCTTAGAGTATCAGATAGCTCTCTCTTTCAGGATGAGTATTTGGCAGTTAGGATTCTTAAATGTTTTGCGATTTCTAGACCGGTACAGAAATCATTGTAGACTTGTTGACATCTACTTTTGATTTTAACAATGCTCCAGAGTATTCCTTTGAACCCCTGTACTCATTTGACCTTATATATGGGGGCCTTGTTCCGCAAAGCACGTTTATTTTTGAAGATTGTATTCATTTAATACCGAACCCTGCCTTTCATCCGAAGTTTGCCTCCTAATTTCATTTTGAGAAGGAAATGTTGCTACTAACCTGAATTCCTGAGCCTAGTTCTAAGGAGGAGGAGTGTCAGCACCTACTGGATGTCAAAGAGGCAGTGTCCGTATATCTGGACAGGTGTAAATATTTTAGGACTTATGGGGCTGTATTACGTACTGGCATTCTTTGTGCCAGGCGCACCTTTAAAGAGGTGCACCGGGTCGCAAACAATGCCAATGCACCCCATTACAGTGAATGCGCTGCCCTGGGGGCAGCCGTGAACTCGCGCTGCCCCCAGGGCAGCACATTCATATAAAAACACGGAGCAGCTGCTCCGTGTTTTCACAGTGCAGGCGGCATCCTCCTGCACTTTCAAAGGGGATTAGCGATACCCAACCAGGCAGGTGCAGTCAGGGATGTCTGGGGGGTCCATGGGACTCCTTTTACCCCTACAGAGGGCTGCTGCCAGGAGGCGCACTGACAGTGCGCCACCTCTTAAATGGTGCACTGTCAGTGCGCCGTCTGAGGGCTTCTGTAACATGGCGCGGGCGCAGAGTCAAAGGAATTCCCTCATTTGCATAGGGCACACACCTGTGAAAATGAGGGAACACCCTCTGTTGGTGGCGATGGCACTTCAAGTGTGCCAGTGCTATTGGTAATATAGAAGGGGATGCAGAAGCGTCTGCATCCCTTTCTATAATACCAAAGTGCCCCGGGGGCGTGCAAAGCGGGTGCAAACGCCCATTGCGCCCCGGGGGCACCTTATGTAATACGGCCCCTTCAATCCTTGTTTATTATTTATGGGGATAATGGTCAGGGTCACAAAGCATCTACCCTTTTGATTACCAGGTAGATATGTGACACGATTTTGATGGCTTATTCCTCAGCTAGTCTGCCTCCTCCTGAAGAGGTTCATGGAAGACCGGCAATGAGTGTTTCTACGCCTTGGGCAGGAAGTCATGGAATTGATTTAAATTTAAAATTTAGAGCAGCAACCTTGTCTTCAAATCAAATTTCTGTTAAACATTACAGAACGAAGCGTGTGCTTTTGGAATCAATTCCTTTGGACTGAAACTACTGGTTGCCTACAGTGAAACAATAATTTTCTCAGAAATTGTGTTTCTTGTTTGCAGCAAAACCAGAATGCTATTTTTTGCTTCTCACTACTATGTTCTGTCAGAAGGCAAGGTTGAAGCTTTGGTTTACCGTATACATAATGAATGGGACGAAAAAAGCTTCCCAGGATCATGTGTGAGGTGCTGCTCCAGTTTGGCGGGCTTTCTTTGAATTCTAGGACTTGTTGCCTTGTTTGTTGCATTTTAAAGCAGGACTCTACAAGTTCCACAATTCAAAGAAAAAAAGACCTGAAATGGAGCAGCACATCACGCAAGCAGTGGCAGCTCCTATGCTAAGGCGGAGGAGCGTCGCCCACTGTCTTCAAGCAGGAAAAGAAAGGAAAAAATAAAATGATAACATAATGTTAGTATAAATTTATGTTGTCCTCCTGCTGCGGCAGCGTGCGTGAGGGTGCAGGATGGTGCTGAAGAGCAGGGGAGGCAGGTAAAACCCTCCTAAGTGCTCAATGACTGTTTGATTGAACCTCTCGGGCTGCCCAAACCAGTCAAGTGCACTTTCAGTTTTCTCCATGCAGACTGCATTACAGTCTGCGTGGAGAACATGCCCACCCCTCCAGCCCCTGGCTCAGCGCCGTATAATCACAACCTTGCATTGCAGCATCGTGAATGTTCAGGGGAGCCATTTGCGCAGGAGCAGAGAAGATGCGGGAGCCGGCAGCAAGGTGTAAGCGCTTGTTTTATTGTAACCTGCACCAGCCCCCCGTGCCCGCCACCCCTGAGCGTGCTGGCCGCCACTGCACGCATGAACCTGGGAAATTTGGCAGCTATGCTAGAAGTAGGGATAATACCCCCATTACTTACCAGGTGTGTTCATTATCCTTAGTCCCTTACGTCCTCGTCACATTCATTAGAACTAGATTGCCAATAAGTATCCGGAGCATTATTCAGTACGCAAGGAGAAGAAAGAAGCTTCGAGAAGGAACCCTCCAAACTAGAATAAGAGCTCCTGTAGTCAACTTTGCAGGCTTGACTTAGAGAGGAGATCAAGGTCAAACTCAATCAATGTGCTAAGTTTAGGAAGGACTTCAAATCAGAGTTTGTGGAAGGAAAGATTTATTCCTATTTAAATGAGCATTGAACAGATAAACCAGGGGGTCCTCTTCTAAAGGTCACAGAAGAGTTGAGATAATTAGACAATAAAAGCTGAGCTTTTCGAAAATAGTGTCTAATGAGAAAAGTTTTAAGATGGAAATATTATTCATTATATTCCTTTGCAGGATTTTGGGAGTTACATACTTTTAAGAACCAAAACAGAAACCAAATGTTTTCAGTTCTTTTGCAAAAAGGAAGAAGCAGTGTGTGATTTCAGGAAATAGGTGCTTGTAGTTTAAGCTTTCACAGCCTCTAAATAACACAACGAGGAGAGCAGCAGTTTAAAAGATTTCGCATGCGTATTGAGCGAAAAGCAACATTTCAAAGAAAATATCGAGTGAAAACCGACCTTGAAAATAGGTTTATGTGTCTGTTGTATATGCAGATAGTGAGAACTGAATAACTGCAGTGGCCGCTACCTTGTACAGCGGATGGGGGTGGGGAGGGGCGGATCGAGTGTAAAAATAAAAATAAACACCTGCCTTCCAACACAACGTCCTCCTTCAGTCTTCTGGCAGGCTCCAACGCTGGATCCAGCAAAATCCCCTAACCAATCCCAGTGCTGCTCTCACTAACATGACAGCAGTGTCAGGATTGGAGGGAGCAGCCTCACTCAGCACTCCTTATAGCACTGGAGACCTGCACTTTCTCTAATCCAGCTATATCAAGACAGCAGATTAGAGAACTTTAACATGTGCATGTCTGGGCCAGTCAAAAGGACATGCACATTTCAAAGTGAACAGCTTCCTGCTGCTGCCATTCAGCGTCACTGGCCCTGCCCTGTCTCGACACTTAGTTCGGGACGGGTTGCTGAAAAATAAAATAAATATACTTTATTACTATTTTATTTTTCCGCTCTGGCCTGTGGGGCGACGCTCCTCTGCTCAAACTGAGTAGCTGCCTCTGAAGTAACCCTCAATTTATCACAGCAAGATTAATGCGTTTGATTCTTTTTCAGGATCAGAAGTTAGAAAGTTCTTTACTGTGTATATAAAGAGTTACTACTTTATAGAAGTAAATGATAATCTCTAATCATATTTTTCTTAGTTTTCCTGCTTTGTTTTCCAGGTCTCCTTTCCAGCAGGGCCCTACCTAACACCCTAACACCCTCCTCTTCGCCTAGCCATACTAATGCTCTACTTAGAAATATTGAGAGTTGCTGTTGGAAGGTGGTTTTGAGACGTACTGTTCCTGAGGACATCAGCTTTAACATAAGGTTTAAGTGCATGGTCAGACCTTTGTAGAAATTAATGAACTGTTCCTAGTCTTCAGCTGATCTGTAATTTAAAACATCTATATTCTGGACCAGAAGAGCATGGGAGGTAACAAAGTGTCCCAGTCCGATGAAAAAAGTTCCAGTTGTATCCACCAGCAACCATCAGCACAAATTAAGTACTGCATACTCTATGTAGCGCAGCGGGCCTAAACTGTAACAGCCGCGGCAGCGCTAACAGAATCACAGTAGCCAGTGGTGCTCTGCCGGCCGGAAGACCCCCGAGCGGTTTCCAGCCCCTTTATTTATGCCCTCGGGGCGAGCCCGCCCGAGAGGTGTTTGGATGCATGGGTGCAACAGACACAAAGTATAACAGAGCCGGGGTGGCTCTCTACATCCCTTCCTTCTTTTAGTCCGCTCAGTTCAAGGGGAGGTATATACAAAGTCTTTCAACCGCTGGCTCGGCGCCGGATTCCGCCGGAGACCATACCCCTGGCTCCGGGAACAGGGAGATGTCATCACCCCAGCCGGGGTGCTCTCAACCGGGTCGGAGACAGAATTCTGGATGGTCGGCCTGGCATTTCCCGCACTCCCTGGACTCGCCGTTCTCGTTGATTCCGGCAAGGAGCTCCTCACATCGGGTGAAGCCATGGGAGAGAAATTCCACTGTGGGTCTTAACACACAGATGCCTCAGGGTCTACATCCGCCTCCACTGTCTTCTTGAAGCTGGACACGTTCCTCGTGATGGACTGTAGTCTTCTTTGAATGGTAACCATGGTACCATGAACGTTCACAACCAACCACGCCTCGGGCTCATAGGACGTCCGGAACTTCCACCCGGGGTGTCGGTCTTTGATCACTACCCGGTCTCCTACTCTTAGCAGGGGTACCTGAGCCCTTCGGGCCTCACTCACCTTCCGGGTCGTTGTCTCCCTCCTCGCCAGGACGGCTGCATCATCCCACTCCACGGGCACCCACGTTGGGTCAGCGGGGATACTGTCTCGTGGAGTTTGCTTGAACAGGAGATGAGCCGGCGCACATTTGATGGTGCTATGAGGAGTCCGCCGGTACGCACCCAAGAATTGTTCTAAGGCCGCTTCAGGATCTTCCCCGTTGTCCACAGCGATGCGTAACGCCCGGTTGAGGGTTCTCATCAGTCTTTCTACTTCCCCGTTTGCCTGGCGCCACAGTGGGGTGATTTTTATGTGTCGCACCACTAGGTTCTCGAGGTGTTCCTGAAACTCCCTCCCCTGAACGGGGGGGTCCATTGTCAGACTTGATCTCTTCTGGCAGTCCCATCATCGCGAAAGCCCTGTCTAATACCTTCTTCACATGGGGAAACGCGGTGGAGGCTACCATCTCAACAATAGGGAACTTCGAGTAGGAATCGACCACAACCAGCATGTGTCGTCCATCTGGAAAACAACCGAAGTCCACACTGAGGTGTGTCCATGGGGCATTACTTGACTCTTCTGTGATCACGGGTGCCAGAGCAGTGTCCCCTCCTGTGATCGTGCAGGCATGGCACTGTCTCACCATTTCCTCCACCATGGAGTCCATTGCCAGAAACCACACCTTGTCCCGTAGCCTGGCCTTGGTCTTGGCCATTCATTGGTGTCCAACGTGTGCCAACACTCCTCTTCTGGAGCTTCTCGGGTATTACTATGAGATGCCCTCTCAAAATCACTCCCTCAGCTCCCACGCTCAACTCGCTCCTAACTTGCCACAGTTGTTGACGTGCATGGCTGACCTCCAGCCGGAGGGTACGAGCCCCGTCCATGAAGTGAGTCCAGCCATTGTTCTCCAGGGCCTCTCGAACTCGGGCAAGAGTGGGGTCATCTCGAGTGGCTTGACTAATCTCTTCAAGCGTCATGGCTTTGGGACATGCTCCTTGTGACACCATGTGTACGAACTCTTCTGTGCTGCAGGCATCCGCAGACGACTTGGGTGACGTCGAGGATTCTGGGTGACGGGACAGGTAATCGGCAGGGTTGTGAGCCCCGAGGCGGAAAACCACCTTGAAGTTGTACCCTTGCAGCTGCACGGCCCATCGTTCAATCCTCTGAGGGGCTAGCGGAGAGGAGCCCGCAAACAGCGGGAGCAACGGTTTGTGGTCAGTCACAACGCTGAATTCTTGGCCGCACAGATACAGATGGAAGTGCTGGCACGCCCATTTGATCGCCACACCTCACTTTCGATCTGGGCGTATCTGGTCTCAGTGTCGGTGAGGGCTTTGCTGGCGTAGGCCACTGGCTTCCACACATCCGGGCCCTCTTCCTGAAGAAGGACTGCCCCGAGGCCCACTGGGCTGGCGTCACCGATAAATTCTGTTCGGCATCGTGGGTGGAAGTACGCCATCATGGTCTTGTCCAGCAGGCCCGCCTTGATGTCATGGAACGCTTTGTTGGCCACCGGCGTCTATTCCCATATACGATCGTGCCGCGTGAGGGCACGCAGTGGCTCGGATATGGCGGCCAGATTGGGGATAAAGCATCCGCAATAGGTGGCCATACAGAGGAAGCTCCTCACCTCGGTAGGGTATTGTGGCGTGCTGGCTGTCCGAATGGCTTCGGCCTTCTTCTGATCAACCCGGAGTCCTTCCCGGGTGAAAGTGTACCCGAAGAAGTCCACACTCTCCTGATAGAAGGAACACTTGGCTTTGTGTAGAGTTAGGCCACAATCCACCAGTCTTCTCAGAGTGGCCCGGAGATGGGCATGGTATTCCTCAAGCGTGTGGGAATATACCAAGATGTCGTCACTGAGATTGATCACGCCTTGCAGCTGGACAGTGTCTCCCAAATGGCGTTCTGAAAGACCTCAGTGGCCGATGACACTCTGAAGCTGAGTCTCTTATATCTGCGTATCCCTACGTGTGTTGAAAAAGTGGTTACATACCGACTCTCTGGTTCCAGTTCCAGCAAGTGGTATCCAGCGTTCAAGTCTAGTTTCGAAAACCACTTTGCTCCATTCAGGTCGGCCACAATGTTGTCCATCTTGGGCGTGGTGTGTCGCTCCCTCTTTACTGCGGTATTTGGCAGTCTCATATCGAAGCTGCTTGGGTTTGGGTGCCACGACCAGTGGGGATACCCACGGTGTGAGCCCAGACACCTTTTCGATTACTCCTAGTTCCTCGAGCTTCCTCAGCTCCTCCTCCACTTGCGGGCATAGGTTGAAAGGCATGCGTCGGTGTCTGAGGGCCACCGGCCGTACTGACGGATTAATGTGCAGCTTGAACCTTTTGCCTTTCAGCTTCCCCAGTCCCTTGAAGAGCTCCGGGAATTCCTCTAGCATTGCTTCGGCATGGGATTCGTGGACCTGATTAGCAAAGAAGACGAGCCCCAGGTCTTCAGCTGTGTGGCAACTCAGCAAAGTCCCTTTCTTGCCTTCGGTGACGTGGAACCGCGCCTCCGTAGTGTAGCTGCCGCTGGCGACCGTGGCCTGGATGACGCAGCGGAGAGGAAGCGGGTCCGTTCCTCCATAGGTGTATATGCGGGCAGTAGACGGTGCTAGAGGAGGTCGTGGTGATAGGCGGTCATATTGATCGGAGTCCATCACATTGACCGAGGCTCCTATGTCTATGAGAGCTTGCACATCCGTGCCGTCGATGGACACAGAGCACATGGGAGGTGGCCTCCGACTAGTTCCTGTCCGGCTGACATACGACACCACGAATACCTCTTCGTCGTCTTCATACATGGGGCGTTGTTCACGCTGTTGGTCATCCGGCTCTGGTGAGGGGTCCATAAGGGATAGTTGTCGGACCCTCAGAGACATGTTCCGCGGTCTTGACGTTGTCGGTCGAAACCGCCCACCGTGGCACACTCGGGCATAATGATTTTGTCTTCCGCACCGAGAGCATGTCTTCCCCTTCGCCCTGCAGACGGCCGTTGCAGGATAATCTTCACCGCAATATCCACACAGTCACTCGTGGTTGGTTTCGGCGCTTGGCGAGGCGAGGCAGACGGCCGTTGCAGGATAATCTTCACCGCAATATCCACACAGGCACTCGTGGTTGGTTTCGGCGCTTGGCGAGGCGTCGTGGGACGTCTCTGGATGGCTTCTACCTTCTCCTCCTTGATTGTCGGGATCTTGGGTGCCTGCGAAGTGACAACCGGTGTATGTAGGGTGGCCTCCATTTCCTCCACCCTAGCGTCAGAGAACCAGGATCTCGTCCACCAAGATTCCAGGATGCCAGAGGATCAGTTTCTGCAGAAGTTTAGAGCGACAGCCAAGGTTGACCTGATCATGGATCTCTTCCCGCTGGTCTGCGAAGGGGCACATGCTAGCCAGCCGGCATAGCCGCACGTAGAACATGTCAACGGATTCAGTCTTGGTCTGCCACGCCCTCCTGAATTTGAACTTCTCAAAATCGTGATTGAGTTGCGGTTCATTGAGAGCGGCAACCGCCGCCTCGTAGTCGTCTTCTCTCCCTGTGTTTGGTGAGTGTCCAAAGAGGTCATATATCTCTGCTCCGCCGTAGTAGATGAGGAGTGACCGCTTCGCAGTGCCGTCCATCTCCCTTGTCCCCTTAAAGTAGTGGTTGAGCCGTCCGACCCATGCCTTCCATCGAGGTGCAGCCGTAGCGGGGTCCGAGGCTTCGCTGAAGGGTGGTAGTGGCACAACCGCTGTATGAGTGTGCACCGGGGGTGGAGGATTGGAGGCAACTACTGGGTTCCGCCCTCCATCTTGCTGAGCCGCGGCGCCTGCCGCCGGGTCGGTCATTCTGTCTCAGCTGTAGCGGTGCATAGACGCGGGGGGGTGGCCTGCGTACCCGGGTGCTGCGCTTGGGTGTGGTAGGTCTTCTTGGCTCAGTTCTCCGAGTGTGCGTGCCTTCCTCGCTTGCTGCACTTCTCCACTGACACCACTCTGGCTGT
The DNA here is from genome assembly GCF_964261635.1 of Lissotriton helveticus. Classification (NCBI taxonomy): domain Eukaryota; kingdom Metazoa; phylum Chordata; class Amphibia; order Caudata; family Salamandridae; genus Lissotriton; species Lissotriton helveticus. The sequence continues at coordinate 826,006,628 of NC_136067.1, read as the reverse complement.
GTCTCCCCTGCCGTAGAGCACTGTTCACTCCGTTCGCACCTCTTGACCCTTGTACCTCCTCCTCACCAAGGCCTTGTCTCACAGCCCTGTCTTCCTCAAACTCAGTGGTTGGAGCTGCCAATACTTGTTGACTCCTGCAGGTCAGACACACTAGCACCTCCATTCTGCTGGGGCACACACAAGTGGGCTGCACACCGTGTTTGGTGGGAGCAGTCTGCAGTCACGGCGCTAGGAGCGCAGGCACTGGAGGGGGGTAGCCGTATTCCTGGGGGCCTCTTCGCTCTGCTATGAGGGAACAGCCGATAAGCTTCTCAGCGGGGCAGTCAGCAGAGCAGACGTGCAGAGGATCAGGCACGGGCGGGGCCTCCTTTCACTCACCTTCGCAGGCGCCGGCTCAGCGAGAACCACCAGCTGAACGCGCTCTCAAGGCAAGGGAGACGCGTGGGCAGATTCGAGCTGGGCAGCGCAGGCAGCAACCTCGGCAGGCACAGATCAACGCGGGTGGGCTCCGCAGTGCGATCACAACAAATACGCCGCACCAGAGGACCAGGACAATCTGGGCAATGGGGGTGGGCACCGCAGGATCACCACGCGAGGTAGGCGGGCACGCGTGGGGTGCAACCGGCCTCGTCGCCAGTGTAGCGTGGGGCCTAAACTGTAACAGCCGCGGCAGTGCTAACAGAATCACACGAAGCCAGTGGTGCTCTGTCGGACTGAAGACCCCGAGCGGTCTCCGGACCCTTTATTTATGCCCTCGGGGCGAGCCCGCCTCGAGAGGTGTGGGGGATGCATGGGTGCAACAGACACAAAGTATAACAGAGCCCTGGTGGCTCTCTACACCCTAGACCTCAGATTTCTGTTTATTTGTTTATTTGTGGATGTTCATAATTTTGTCCTGGCAGGTTCATTCATGTCAATTCCTTACGGAACAATGCTGTAACAAAAATGTGACTACCGAAAATTGCATGTGTTTCCCCTGTTCAAATAAATGTTGAGTTCTGTTGCACGAAATGTCTCCTTGTGAGTTCTCTTCCGCTGATAATAAGCAACTGACCCAACATAAGAGTGAAATGGAGTCTCCGGCTGATAGTACTTTGAAGATGAGGTCACAAATCAACAGCGCTGTGGGTATCTCCCTGAGGCCTGGGCACTATGCATTCTGCTACATCCCTGAGTACAGAAACTTGGGTGCTCGTGGACCCGATGGATTAGAAGATCAGAAATATTCACTTTTGCCAGGGGTGCGAAGAAAGGTGAACACAAAGGGATCGCTTGACACACTGTGTAGAGTCTGACACTCAGGATATAATCTTTGTTTTGTCAGAAATTGACACAGATACAAATGGAGGGCTGAAAGGCAGCCAGATGACATTTCTTGCTATTAAAACATGATGTGGACTGTCAGTGGTCGGTCTTCTATTCTATGAGTCAGAAAGCTGGTAAACCCATGTATGTATTTGCCCTGCACCTGAGAGCATGCATGATTGATTGCTGGGTTGATACTTAAATCTGCAAGACGGACTCAAATCCCAGATCATAGTTGGCGGTGAATTATCGTTTTTCAGGAAGATACTCCTTCAGAAGCAAAGGCAAATGGTGGACATTCTGACCTTGTCCTGTACAGCTCATACAACTGATGTTCAGTTTGAGATGGTAGATTACTCCAATCCCTCTGTGAATGTGACTGACAATAAAATCATTAAAGGAATGCTATATACAAGATATACTGTAGAATGTCCAGCGCTGGTCAACAAATGTGGTGTATGTAGAGTGATGTACCATTTATGGAAGTGTGTAAGTAAAAAATGACTGTAGAAGAGGGCAGTTTTCACATTGCACTTGCACACTCTTCAAAAGGCATGCAAAAAGCAGTAAAGGGGACAACTAAGTAGTTCCACCTTGCCGTAGTAGACACTGCTGAAAATGGATCAACATGTCACTCCTCGTGTTCTCTTGGCATGTGTCTTCCAAGGAGGGCAAGGCATACTCCAAAAAGAGCAACATTCTGACAGAAGATGACATTACCAAGCTAGTCTTGTACATTCAGATAAATGGAGTGGAAATCCAGTTTCTAGTTGCCCCATAAACACAATCATTGATACAACACCTGCAAAATTGCCCAACGACACAGCGTTACAGTCAGCGTAGGTCAGAAGGTATGCGTATGGCTCAAACATCACCACCCTGCAAAGGCTACTTTTGCTGCATGCTGTCCCATGATGGTAATAAGGCAAAAGTTGATACATATTTCTTTGCCATTTCCTTCAACACTGGGTTCTTAATGAGCTTACAATCCACAAGCAGACTGGGCCTGCCTCAGGTACTCTGCCAATATATCTCAGAGGCCGTCTTAGCTCCTGACCTGATGATGTGAAACTATTCTCAAAACTGTAAACCAACAGGTGTGCATCAATGACTGCATATAGCTTGTCACACGGAGCTTCCTAGTAATACTTTTTAACATCCAAAAAGTAATGGAAATTGCTATTAGTGCAACATAATTTTAGAGCCTACAGTGAGGCTCAACTCATGGCTCTGTGATTGTCCCAGTTCCCTAAGAGATTGTCATCTGGCCATTTCAACATCTGTGTGGACATGTGACTGCCCAAAGTTGTCAAAGAGATGGAGCAGCATCACACACCATGTATCCAGGACATAGTGCATTCTTCACAAGGACACAATTTGACAGTTTTAAACCAAACTTAATCTGAACAAGTGATATGATCAGGAAAAACTCAAAGAATTGTACATCGCCACCAAAACTTGCCTTTGGTGTCTTATCTGGAGCCTTGGCATGTCCTTAAGAAATATGACGAGTGATTCACAGTGTCCCCAAACTTCCTGGAATGCAGTGATAAACTCCTAGGGCCTCATTTATGAGAAATGACGTATCGCTGCATGAAAGCAGCGATGTGTCACTTCTCAGTGCGCACTCCTTGCGTCATGATTGATGCGTCATATTTATAATATGACGCATCATGTTGCAAGGAGTTACAGATATGTCAGTATTTCTGACGTATCTGTAGGCGCTAAAGTGACGCATTGCTGGAGTGTGTCACAAAGTGACGCAACTCCAGCAATGTGTACTTTCACATGGGCAAGTCCTATGTTGTTAGTGCCTGCGTCAGTCTTACGCCTGCCATGAAGCAGGCGTAAGATTTTGACACATTAGCCGCCAAGAAATGGCGCTGGTAAATCATATAGATTTCACTGCGTCACTTCCATGACCCTTTCTTGCGTCAAAACGCCCCCCCTTCCATACATTATACCTGTTGCAGGTATAATGTGGAGCAGGGGTTTACAAAGTGACGCATCTACCTAGATGCGTCACTTTGTAAATGTGGTGCAACAAGGTGCATTTTTTACGCCACTGGTGCGTCACAAAAAGTGACGCACCGGCGGCGTAAAAGTGACGCACAGCATCATAAATGAGGCCCCTAGTGTTTGGCAAAACTTAACATAAACTTGGCGACTCAATGATGAAAGTCTGCAAAGCCTGTGCCAATTGAATTCTCACATTCACCAAGGAAATATTTAACTACTGGTAGGATGAGCTAAAGTTTTATTCCCACTTGTTTTCTTGGGAAGGTATGAGGCTGAACAAGAGAAGATAAAAGCCTCTCACGTTGGAACGTGTTCCTTCAAATCTGTCTTCCCTTCACACTTTTTTTAGCATGACTAGCTACTCTTCCAGGGCCCGTATTATGTAACAGGCACACCGTCCATATTTGCACAATGGTGCATCTTTAAGCAGATGCGCCGGGTGCAAACAGGGGCATTGCAGCATATAGTAATGTGCTGCCCCAAGGACAGTCATGAACTTGTGCTGCCTCGGGACAGTGCATTACTGAAATACAGAGCCACTTCACCTTACTCTGGGCAGACAGCACTTTAAAGGAGGGCACAGAGATTTTCCAACAGATAGATGCAGTGAGTGACTTCACCAGCCCACCGGGGGATGTCTGGGAGATTCCATGGGACCTCTTTCCCCCTTGCAGTGGTCGCATTCAGGGACACACTGACTGTGCTCCATCTTTTTGTAGCGCACAGTTAGTGCACCTCCTGATGGCCTCTTTACCTCTGCCCCGCATCTATAATAATAAAGGACAATCCACTGAAGATAGTGCCAGCACTCTGCGTGCACCAGAGCTAACTGAATTGCTCCATGCCTTCCTCTGTGATACTAATGTGCCATAGGGGTACAGAAAATGGGTGTCCATGCCTCTTGGCCCCCTGGGCCCAGTTTGTAATGCGGCCCCAAATATATTCAGGAGTTTGCATCTATCGGTGCCCTGTTGAGAGACTTTGTCAAGGAAGAGCTAATGTATGAATAGTCCTGGGACCATCAGATGGTTTGTTAAGTAATCAAGGCGTGCCCTGTGAAAGCTGCTAACATTGTCTACCATTACCCCTTCTTGTAAACTGCAGTGGTTGTGAATGCCAATCATTTGTATGTGGGCACCATCCTGATGTGGCATGAACAGGATCCTAGAGTAACTGCGTATGCAAGCAGGAGTCTGAAGAAACCCAAGGTTGTTACTTAAAAGCAGAATACCACAGAGCAATGGTCTGGGCCATGAAAATGCTTTCACGTACCCCTTTATGGAAAATACGTCACTGTGTCCACCAGGCCTGTGTCACCATTCTCAGAATTCTAAGAGCCAAAATGTCACCCTGCATTAAACAGTAGGGTTAGAGACTTCAAAACTATTTTCTAAGGATTACTTATAACAGCAGATTCCTCACATTTAGAATATCCCCAGCACTAACCTCGATCTGTAAGTTTTTACAGCAGTATACCTATACGCTACAAGGAGGCGCCCTGCAGCTCGGCACTGACTTCCTTCGGCCCCAGAAGTGATGGAGCAGAGCCGCCTATAAGCACCACCACTGCGTTCAAACTTCAGTTCCTTTATTTCCGTGGCACTGGAGGGGGACACTTTGCCACTGCTGAAGTGAGTTGAACGTCTCTCAGGCCCATCCGAGGTCTTGGCCCGCCGCCCGACTTCCTATCGATAGACCCAGTTCCTGTATAGTTGGATTTTTTTAGTCAAAACACTGCCTCTACCACTGAGTGGTCCTCAGGTGATCCACCAGCTTTTTGTTTCACAATGTGACCAGAGTTTTCCGCCATTAAAAGACGACAATGGAGATGTTTGTTCCCTACATTAATATGATGACATTTTGTATGTGATCTTACAGGAGGCCGGTGGGCTTGACACTTCCCCTGATATTGGGCTGGTGTCCTCCCCCACCCCACCCCTGTGCTTTCTCTGCTGTAGTTATTAGAAATGCTGCTGAGGTTCTGGATGAAAAACGTTCTTCTGTGAAGGCGAAATCTAATGTCCTTACTAAAGTTTTGCAGCCTAGGCCACCTTCCTCTTAGCCCTTATTGTCTTTCAATGAGGCACTAAGCAATACATTGTTTGGCACCTGGTCTAAACCTTGCTCTTACCTGCCAGTGAACAGACAGGTGGCCAGACACCACAGACTGCCTCCAGGGTTCATGATTATTTTACTCAATATCTTGGTCAGGAGAATCTGGTGGTCCAGGTTTCTTCCAGCAAGGAAAATCCCCATACATTTCCTTTGAACCCCCCAGACAGGGAGTCAAAGCAAATTCAGGCATTCACAAAACAGAAGTTATCTTCAGGCAGCTTGGTTTTGGGTTGGTAAACACAAGTTGCTTCCCGGACAAGGTAGGCGAGATCTTGCAGGATGTTCTAGAAGACTTTAGGGCCTCCCTGAATTTAAAGACTATTTGATAAAGTCAGGATACAGCCAAGTACATGATTTGGGTTGGCCTGGACACTACTGATTGTTTGGGGTGGGCAGTTGGCACTAGGCTGGTGCTCTATTGCCAAGGGTGAATGAGAGACACAGCTTTTTTTCTGGTGATGTGGAGACACCCCTTATGGATTTGCCTAATGAGGGTTGGTGCAGAAGATGATTCCACCTTGGAACGATTAAAGGAAAGCTGGGCCATGTGCACTATCTGGGTCTTTTGACACTTGCCAGAGAGTGCCCTCACCAGTTTCAGCTTTTCTGAGATTACTCCAGAGGTTTGGTGTATATGCAGCGCAGGCCCTCCTGCCCCACTACAGTCTTCTCAGCCCTTTCATGGCTGAGGATCAGGCAGGAATCATACAGGTCTCCTGGGATAGCAACCTTCTCAGTCCTCCACCCCTGCAGCATCATGCCTGCTTCCTGTGGTAGGCAGAATCAAACATTTTCTCCAGGGGTGTCAAACTACTGGTCCCACAGATGGGTCCTCCAGAATGTTCAATGGGGCTGTGCTTTTCCATTCTTTTCTGACTCACTACATTTTGCTCCCATATCAGAAAAGCTCTCAGAGGAGCACCAGTTTATCTTGTAACAAGAGGTACAGGCCCTACGGTCCAAAGAGGCTATAGAGAGGATACTGGACTCATAAATGGGGACTAGTTGATACTCCTGATATTTCCTCGGATTGAAGAACGACGGAGGCCTTCATCCTATTTTAGATCCTCGCCTTCTGAGCACCTTCCTGCAGAAGGGCAAATTCAAGCTGTATTGGTGAAGAAACCTACATTTATCAAGTGGATTGTATCATATGGATTATTTTCTTTACTAAGGCCTTGGATTGAACATTGATCCTGAACTGGTGTATATGGTGTATATGGATTAAAAGTGGACTAAGATAACACTTGTGATCTCGAGATCATTATTGGCATTTTAATACTCTATGTGCGCTCAGAAATGTTGATGTTGTGCTCTCTTCTTTGAAGGGATTATTAGGGTTGAATTGGTAACCAACCCTTCCTTTACTAGTAGCACCAACATTACTATTGCTTCATACTCTTTCCGGTACAGACTCCAGAGCACCCTTTATCTGTTTCTACGCCTGGTAACCAAATCTGTTTTTTCTTCAAGCTGCTTACACTGGTCCAGGTGATGTGTGCCTTGGATCTGGGTGACTGAAGGGTAAACTTGGACCTGCTGGACACTTACTTTTATATACCCATCATGCAGTCTCACAAATGTTTCCTGCAGTTCAAGGTAAGCCAGGTGATTTCAATTTACTGTGCTTCCGTTCCCTCGGTTGTTCCTGAAAGTGATGACAGTGGTCGCTGCACACCTTCAGAGGTTGGGGATACCAGTTTTCCACTACCCTGCTGAAGAAGGCAGGCTTGCCTCTGTTGTAGACCTTCTTCAGATGACCCTCCTGGCATCATTGGGGTTCATGGTCAGTGGGCGGAAGCTGCACCCCACTTCTTCACAGAGACTTCATTTCATAGGACCCTCTAGGGATACGGTGCTATTCCGTGTCTTCCCTCCATCACAAGCCCAGTACCTTCAGGCCTTGATCCTGATGTTTCAGCCTCAGTCCTGATCCTCAGTGAGAGTGTGAGGCTCTTTGGCCTATTGCCCTCCTGCTTCCTGCTAATCGACTATTCCAGATGGCATATGCTGGCTCTGCCATGGAAACTAATGCTTCAGTGGGTCCAGCACCTGCAGGATTCCATCCAGGCTTCGAAGGAGACTGCAAAAGATTTGCAGTGGTTGCTGCTTGACTGCAATAGGACTACCTACAGACCCTTCTTCCTTCCCCATCCAGACATGACATGTCGCTGCTGGGGTGGGGAGGATATCTGGGAGAAGTGAAGATCAGAGGACTGTTGTCTCTGGCAGAAACCCATCTCCACATAAATCTTTCAAGGTTAGGGACCATTCACTTGGCATTGAAGGCCTTCCTCTTGTCCATCAATGGAAGGCCAGTTCATTTTCTTAAGGACAATACCACCTCCATGTGGTATTGCAAAAAGTAGGGCAGAGTGGGGTCTTGGCTCCTCCACCACATCTCTCTGATTGCGAATCAATTGGGTGATCTTTGAATTCCAAGGTGGTCGAGCTCAGCCGGCTATATCTGGCCGATCACAAATGGCAGTTATACCCCAAGGTGGCATAAGGCATTTTCCAACAATAGGGAGAACCCTTCCGAGATGTTGTCGCCCCTGTCAAGAATGTGCAGTGTCAAAACTTTTGCACGCTGGAGTGCCCCAAAACGCCCTTTCTCTGAGATGCAATCAAGCTAGAGTGGAGCATGGGGACCCTGTATGCTTTTCACCCTCTGCTTCTTCTTAATTTGGTTCTGACGTTCCTCATGTGTACCTCCTCATGCCAATGCACAACTGCTTGATGCGTTTTCTGACTCTCAAAACCATCTTCCTCATTGCAATCACTTAAGATTAAGTATGAGTGAACTCCAGGCTCTCCTGGTGCAGTCACCTTACACCATCTTTTTCCCTGACAAACTGGTGTTGAGGACCAGTGCAGCCTTCTTGCCTAAAGTCATGACGCCTTTTCACGTTGGACATTAAATCACCTCCCAGTGTTCTTTTCTCCACCTCACTTCTCAAAAGAGGAGGATAGAGCTTTAAACTTTTACATCAATCGCACCAAAAGGCAACGGACTGATGATCAACTTTTTGTGGGGCTGCCCGAGACAAAGAAAAGTAAGGCGACACAGAAAAGGACTTTGCCACGGTGGACAGTACTTTGAAGTAAGATCTGCCATGCATTGGCCAAGACACAGCCTCTGGAAGGACTGAGGACCTACTCTGCCAGGGTGAAGGCTTGTTCTTTCTGTTTTGGTATGTGGAGTGTCTGTTCTTAACATCTTCCAGGTTGCAATGTGGGCTTAAATGTACACGTTCACAAAGCACTACTGCCTTGACAGCTGGGTCCAACGGGAAGGGCATTTCACCCATTTGGTCCTGCAGGACTTTTTGATCAGATCACACTCCATAGACCCTACACATAGGAGAGGTACTGCTTTGGTATTTGTTAGACCTGGCACCATTGGCGTGGGTCTCTCTTCCATTTTTGCTGTTGCCTCATGTATTTTTGCTGGTGTTATATGCTTTGGGCACTGTGCCACTGCTGTCCAGTGCCACAGTGCGAGTGCTCCCTGTTGTAAATTGATGTATGGATTAGTGATTCTATGATTGGATGTTTGGTTTACTTGTCAGAACTTAGTACAGTGCACTGAGTGTGTTCAGGGTGTGTAATCCAAATGCTGCTGGGGGGCCTGCAGCACTGGTTGTGCCACCCACAGAAGCAGCCTTGTAAAATGTGTCTAAGGTCTGCCATTGCAGAGCCTGCGTGCAGTCTGGTACTTTCATGCTGACTGGGCAAGTGCACCCACTTGCCAGACCCTAAACCTTCCCTTTACTTCATATCAGACACCCCTGTGGTAGGCCCAAGGGCAGGGTGCATTGTAAGTATACGGTAGGACAAGCCCTGATGTGTGTGGCATGTCCTAATAGTGAATTACAGCCATTTTCGTTTTTCACTATTGCAAGGCTACCTGTTCTCCATAGGCCAGAATGGGCTGTTAGATTATTACATTTTATAATCCTAACGGGCTCAGAGAACATGGTAGAAATTCGAGTTTAGTTTGCCTGGACTCAGAATGATAAAATACACCTTTTAGTGAAGTTGGTTTTAACATTCTGTGTTTGAAAATACCACTTTTAGAAAGTAGGTATTTTCTTGTCTAACTATCCAAAGCCTGCCTCTGCTAGGTTGTGTATTCCTATGTCTGGTTTTGTGAGTGACAGGGCTGAGGGATTCCAAGAGACAGGATGAGTCAGCCCAGTGGTAAATAGAGAGATCTGTATCTAGATGGCAGGGAAGAGTTGCACCTGAACCTTGAATAGGGCTGTGCCTGCATTCCACAATGCTGGCTCCACCTCCTGGGGTGAGGCTGATGTCTCTGCTCTGCACACTGAAAGAAGAGGAGTCCTGTCAACAAAGTGCTCCAAGGCTGTACTTGCCTTCCACAATGCTGGCTCCACCTCCTGTGGAGCATCTGATGTGTCTGCCCTACACTGTGAAAAGGAAAGGAGAAGTCTGGTAAACAGAGTGCTTTAGAACTGGTTTGGACTGGGCAAAGGCCCCTCTCCCCTCAGAGAACAAAGGATTTGGGGTATAAGTATTGGAACCCTGATCCCATGAAATTAGATCACTTTTGGACTACAAGAAGAAACCTTTGCAGAGGAGAGGAACCTGAAGAAACTGAGGAGAGACTATCCCTAAGCTGAAGTGCTGCTTGGGGGATTGGCCTGCAGTGGTTGCCTGACTGCCAAAGAAAGGAGAAAGAACTTTGTGTGCTTTACTTTCAACTTGTGAAGGATCTCCAAGGGCTTGGAACAGAGCTTTCCTCCTGCTGAAGTATCAGGGACAACAGACTTCACCAACTAGCTCCCCAAAAGTCTTCCTGAAGTGGCTGTAGCTGTGCTGGATTTAGTGGGGGATTTGCGTGTCACAAGGAGCTGGAAGCGTGACTCAAGATCGAGAAGCGTGTCGCAGAACTGCCGCTGCCGCTTCGCAACATGAAGCGCCTCGCATCGCAGGAGAAGAGATTCGACGTCGCCGCAGACGCCGACGCATCACCGGGAAGCGTGTCACAGGAGAGAAGGACCGACGCATCACCAGGAAGCGTGTCGCAGGACCTGTCGCGGCTCATCGCCGGAGAAGAGGATCGACGTCGCCGCAGACGCCGCCGCATCACCGGGCGGAGTGTTGCAGGGCCTGTCGCGGCTCACATCATTGTGGAAGAAACTCGCATCGCCAGTAGAGAGCCGCCGCATCGCTGGGAAGCTTATCGCAGAGCCAGTCGTGACTCGTATCTTGTAAAGTATCTCGCATCGCCAGAGAAGAGGACGGACGTCGCCGCAGACGCCGCCACATCACTGGGAAGCATGTCGCACCAAGGAAGGAGCGTCATCTTTATTTCTTTGCACCCGAACTTTCCCGTATTTCCATCACTGCAACATTGCTTGTTGTGGAAGCGCAACACATCGTAAGGTACATTGACGCAAAGTGTTGCATCTTGAGAACTGAACTAAACTAAGCTAAATCTACCATCTTAAAGTAACAGATTTGTGTATTTTTGTCGTTTATGGTCTTGTGGTAACTCTATATGAAGTATACTTATTTTTTATATAAAACCTGTGTGGTGTCCATTTGTAGTGTTGTCACTTGGTTACTGTATGTGGTCACAAAAGCTTTACACACTGCCTCTGAGATAAGCCTGTCTGCACGTGCCGAGCTACCAAGGGGATGAGCAGGGGTTATTTCAGGAGTGTAATCCCCTTATCCTGACTAGAGGCAAGGGTCCCTATTTGTCACAAGTACCTACCTGTGCCAACTAGAGACCCCCAATCAGGAATGTGCAGTTAGACGTATCCATCAAAAGAACACGTTACTTTCAGTACCACTCTTTCCATTGGATACCTTATATAATCACAGATTCCTACAGTTCTCCTACTGCCCCATTCTGTGGAGTGATATCTTTATTACATCTAAAAAGGTGACAAATTACAGATCTGCACACTGGTACGTCCAATTCTTTTGTTCTACCCGTCCAAGGTTAAAAGGAGATGAGAAAGAAACTGATGCTGGTGCAGGATTGGAGCTTATATGCAGCTCCACACCATCACTTTCGGGGTAGAACAAAGTCATCATGGTGCAGCATGGCGCCACCTAGTGCCGCAAGGGAGCACTGCTGTGAAAGATTCCAGATCCAATCTCACTCCTACGAGTATTCTAAAGGCTCTAAAGGAGTATTTTATACGGTAATCTTCGGTTATATAGAGTATCCAACCAGAAACAATGTTGTCAAAGGTAAGTAACAAGTTCATCTTCGCATTGTGAACAAATATGTAATGGACCACAATACTACTGACTTTTTTCCTAGAATTCACTTGGCATACCCTACATTGTGGTCCTCACTTGAGAAAATATCTATAACACATTGACGTTCAGATATGTACAGCATCAATTAGTGAGGGCAGCATTCAGAAATCCATTGATGATGATCCAAACTATTGCAGCTCACTGACATACTGCTCTGGGGAGGCTTTCATCGGATTGAAAAGAGACATTAGCACTGCATTCTCAAGGAACTGAAGACTTTTCATCATTTTCAAAGGGTCCTTGTTTGCTACTAAAAGGGTCTCCTTGTTAGGGGAACTCAACTAGTTTTCCCAAGGCCCTGAGGAAATAGGTGTCTGGCCTGGCATATGAAGGCCATCGAAGTATGGTAGCATTAAAAGACGACTCCGGCCAAAAAGTTTGTTTTGCTTTCCTGAGTGTCAAAATAATGCTATGCATTTGTGAGGTTTATTCGAGTCTACGCAAATGCAGTACCCTCAAGCTGTTTCAAATGTCTCCCCTGACATATAGCATTTTGAAAGAAGTTGCCATTGACTTAGTTGGCTCCATTCCAACAGGACGTTCGACACCTCGTCAGGGGTAGTAAGCGCTACATAAATGCAATTTAACCACCAGAGATGAGTATTCCCCATTTTCTGAAATCGACTCTACTCAGCACAGTTTTAAATAAAATATTTTTTCCAGATGATGAAAAAGGAGACCATTTTCTGCTATTTAACAGAAAAAGGCTTGAGTGTCTTTGCCGTCTATATGAAACTTCCTCACCAGAAGTTTATATTACTGTGGCTGCAAACCAGCGGTCTTGTAGAACGACACATGGTGACCCTGCAAGCTGAGGAACTGACAAATGCTCCAGTCCCTTAGGATCCTTACTAAACATTGAGAGACTACTGTGACACTTGTCAGAACACTGCAAGACAATCACCCACTGAGCTGCTTTGGAAGGGCAATAAGATCCAGGAAACATATATAACTCTTTAAGATTGGGAGGAAGTTCATCAGCAAGATCCAGTGCTTAATTTCTAAAAGAAAGCGTGCTGGTGCCCAAAGTTCTGCTCAAAGGGGCTGTGGCCAGTGCAATTAAACATCAACATGCAAAAAACCAAGGCTGGTAATCTTAAATCCACCATCAGATACTCACTGCCCTTTTTACTCACTCCTGCAAGTTTCTTCTTTCTTCCTTTGTGACTTTTGTGCCATTTTTTTCTTTCTCTGTCTTTCAGATCGGTGTGTTTTTCCCTCTCTTGCACTCGAAAAATATCCCATGCAGCAAAATAAGCGCCTTTCCCAAAAATAAGTGCTGGTGGCACCCACCCAAGACCTGACTGGCTGTACTGGAAATTGGGCTTTTCCCCGAGAGGCTGGAAAGGAGGGGGGGCGGTTTTGTTACTAGGGCCGGTTTTGTAGTAGTGCAGCACCTTTAAAAGCACCTGCTTCAGAGTCCCTTGTATATTCAGCAGTTTTCCGACAAGAATAAAAGTGTCAAGATAACTCTGGTGATAAATGTACCTGATGAAGAGAGATTGGAGTTGTGTCTTCTGCCATTTTTGACCAAATTAAGTTAGCGCAGAATGGTAATATGCCTGCTGCAAAGAACGTGTGCCTTGCAGACCTCGTAACAGTATTTTATTTGCATAGCTCAGTGGGTTACTGGTTTATCACAGAGATCCTTTTATTACTGTACAGTTCATAAGTTACAATTGTAAACTAGTACAGTGAGCTATGAACTGCCATCAAAGAGCTGCATGCAAACTACAGGATATGGGTTAGAAAGTTATGTTTTCACAGTCTTTATTTATCCTAAGGTTGCTAAAAAAGGGTTTGCTTGAATAGAAATACATAATTATTAGTAAAGTCAACCATAACCACAGTGTTACGCTCTGAATCCTGAGTTTGTGCTTCTCCAGACCAAGTCCCCTTTCTCTTATGTAACATTTTATATACCCTGATTCAGACACGTATAATGCATGTTCTCTCTACGTGTGTGTGATGTAAAGTGCTCTGACACCCTACACTGGTATGAGAGGAACTATAAAACAAATTAAAAGCATGTAACAGAGTGGCTAAGGAGAGAGGAGCGGCACTGTTGGGGGGTGATAGTGAGGGAATCATTTAAGAGCCCCAACAAATATTGTTGGCTCCTGATACACTCTAAGGTCATTATTTACTATGCTTTAAAAGCTAATACAATTGAGTGTATAATGAATAAATGTGTTTTAGAATTCACAATTTGTGCCATTTTCCCCCACCTTTTCTTGGGGAGAGAACTCCCCCAACCCCCCGTGCAGTGGTCAATCAATCAATCAATCAATCATGACATTTGTATAGCGCGCTACTCACCCGGAAGGGTCTCAAGGCGCTGGGGGGAGAGGGGTCCGTTACTGCTCGAAAAGCCAGGTCTTGAGCTGCTTCCTGAAGGAGAGATGGTCCTGGGTTCGCCAGAGGTGGATGGGGAGAGAGTTCCATGTCTTGGCTGCCAGGTAGGAGAAGGATCTTCCACCGGCGGTGGCTCTGCGGATGCGTGGGACGGAGGCGAGGGCGAGGCTTGTCGACCGTAGCTGGCGGGTGGGCGTGTAGAAGGTCAGGCGGTTGTTGAGGTACTTGGGGCCCAGGTCGTGGAGAGCCTTGTGTGCGTGGGTGAGGAGTCTGAACGTGATCCTCTTGCTGACGGGGAGCCAGTGCAGGTCTCTCAGGTGGCCGGAGATGTGGCTGTGTCGGGGGATGTCCAGGATGAGTCGTGGGGAGGCGTTCTGGATGCGCTGGAGTCTTTTCTGTAGTTTGGCTGTGGTTCCGGCATAGAGGGTGTTTCCGTAGTCCAGTCGGCTGGTGACGAGTGCCTGGGTGACAGTCTTCCTGGTTTCGGTAGGGATCCATCGGAAGATCTTTCGGAGCATGCGCAGGGTGTTGAAGCACAATGATGAGGCGGCGTTGACTTGTCTGGTCATCGAGAGGGAGGAGTCCAGGACGAAGCCCAGGTTGCGTGCGTGGTCTGTTGGCTTGGGAGTGGTGCCCATGGCAGGTGGCCACCAGGAGTCGTCCCAGGCGGAGGGAGATGATCCCAGGATGAGGACTTCCGTCTTGTCTGAGTTCCGTTTCAGACGGCTGTTCTTCATCCACTCGGCGACGTCTTTCATCCCTTCGTGTAGGCTGGTTCTGGCGGTGGCTGGGTCGTTGGTGAGGGAGAGGATCAGCTGGGTGCCGTCGGCGTAGAAGATGATGTTGAGGTTGTGTTGGCGTGCGATGGCTGCGAAGGGGCTCATGTAGACGTTGAAGAGGGTGGGGCTGAGCGATGATCCCTGTGGTACGCCGCAGATGACTTCGGTGGCCTCGGATCTGAACGGGGGAGGCGGACTCTCTGGGTTCTTCCGGCGAGGAACGAGATGATCCACTCCAGTGCCTTCTCTTGGATTCCGATGTTGCTGAGGCGCTGCACTAGGGTGCGGTGGCAGACAGTGTCGAACGCTGCGGAGAGGTCCAGAAGGATGAGGGCCGCTGTTTCCCCATTGTCGAGCAGGGATCTGATGTCGTCAGTGGCTGCGATGAGGGCGGTCTCGGTGCTGTGGTTGGCTCGGAAGCCGGACTGCGAGTGGTCGAGGGATCCGTTCGTCTTGAGGAAGACGGCAAGCTGTCTGTTGACGGTCTTCTCGATGACTTTGGCAGGAAAAGGGAGGAGCGAGATGGGGCGGAAGTTCTTGAGGTCGGTGGGGTCCGCAGTTGGTTTCTTTAGGAGGGCGCTGAGCTCGGCGTGCTTCCAGCTTTCCGGGAAGGTGGCGGTGTTGAAGGAGGCGTTGATGATGTCCCGGAGTTGGGGTGCGATGATGGAGTCGGTCTTGTTGAAGACGTGGTGGGGGCAGGGGTCAGTTGGGGATCTGGAGTGGATGGTGTTCATCGTGCGGGTGGTGTCTTCGGTGCTGACCGGGGTCCAGGCGCAGAGGGTGGTGGTGGGGGCGTTGGTTTGGTGGTTGGGTGCGAGGTTGGTGTGCCGAAGCTGTTGTGTATTTCGGCGATCTTGCGGTGGAAGAACGAGGCGAGTGAGTCGCAGAGGTCTTGTGAGGGAGTGATGTCGTTGTGTCCGGCGCTGGGGTTGGAGAGCTCTTTGACGATGCTGAAGAGTTCCTTGCTGTTGTGGGCATTGTTGTCCAGTCGTTCTTTGAATGCTGTCTTCTTGGTGGTGCGGATCAGCTGGTGGTGATAGCGGGTGGCGTGCTTGAGGGCAGTCATGTTGTCTGTGGTTCGGTCGATGCACCAGGCTTTCTCGAGGGTGCGGCAGTTCTTCTTGGAGTTCTTAAGTTCGTCGGTGAGGCTAGCTTGCTGCGCTCGCTCCGTATGCATCACACATAGGCTGATCTGACAAAATTTGCTATGGCTGCTTTGGGTTCCCAGTCTGGCCCTACGCCCATAGGCAACCACTGGCTCAAATTAAGCACTGGCAAGATCTTCACAAGAAGAAGAAGAAGAAAAGGAGGGAGTTTGGGGAACTGAGGAATAAACCCAAACCATCACATCTATTTTAAGCGGACGTGGTACAAGCTAAGAGCAAAGGGTCATGCAAGGGTGACTGGTCACTCCACCCTTATAATATTGAAAGATAGGCACAAGATGACAGGAAATTATTTATTCTTCTGTACGCTCATTGGAGACCTTGCAAACTTGTCATTTAAAGAGGGTACTGACATTAAAGATCTTCTAGAAAAGAACACCGTATCTTGTGATTCTGCCTTTAGCTCTCCATGTGGTGGGTCTATCTCTCCCTTTAGGTCTGTGGCACCACCACACCTCCAAAAAGACTTATTGCAGGCATGGTTTGAACGTCGTAAGTTCATGGTCAAGCAAGGGGAGGATGTAGTGTTGAAGTTCATAAGCACGCTTACTGCAGTTTTGGTGATGTCCCCTTCCAGTGCACTTCTTGCAGAACCACACAATTTGGAAGCCAAAGGGCAGGTGGAGACCAGAGGCTGCAGGGAGCAGATGTAGCGTTGGCAAGATCCAGTTAGCAGACTCCACTGCAGCTCAGCTCTGCCATAGTTAGGGCCACTGGAATTATACAATTTTGTGGCAACTGTATTTGCCGCATAATTATGGTTTTGCCGCACTAGCCACATAATTCACCGTCTACTATATAAAATGCAGATTTTAGCGAAGAAACCTTGTTTCTCACTCAAACAGATCGAAAGTTACTAAAAACGCAGTGCCACGTGTTGCCACACAGTAGAAGGCCAGCCGCAGGCGTAACTGGTCACATTTCTGTTACTTGTTGTCATCATTTTGTGTTACACTGCTACTAATAATGTGAAACCTATGAGCTGACTGTGTTAACAAGAGTAAAAATGTCAAAATAATGCATTAGTACTATCCCAAAATGGCATCAATTATGGCACATAATTTGCCATTTCTTGCTACATAATTTAGTCCTCCCTTGCCGTGTAATTACAGTCGCCCTCGCAATAGTTGTTCCTGTACATAGTCACAAATTTAAAAGTATCTAGAACAAAACACAAATGACTGTGACATAAAATGGCAGACTCCAGTATATAAGGTCCGAGCTGTACTAATGTGTATTGGGGATTGGAGGACTCAGGTTCGAATTCCAGTTCGATAGATCAGGGGGTAATGTACCTGCGGCAGTGATCTTTCTGTAACCTGCAGGTCACAGCACTGAATAAATGAGCTCAGTATTATATACACCCAGGGCTTTAAGTGGGCCGGGTCTCACCGGGTCTGAGCACCGGCAGTTTTTTTAAGGAGGCCTCAAAACAGGTCTCTATCGGGCTTTATTTTGTGCCCTGGCACAGGCAGTCCGTTTTTTTTTCGAGCATTATAGGGGAAGGGAAATCCTTTAAAGAGAGTCATTTTCTCTCTTGATATCTCTTCTCTTTTCGGAACTCAGGAGCAGCAACGTTGTGGGGGTGTCACCAGGGCTTTATGTGGAAGCTTTTTCAATATTATATACAAGTCACAGTAGCTGCTTATTTATCTTATGCAACTAACAACCATTGACAAAGCCAATAGTCCTGACTTGTTGTAGGTATAATGTTACTTGTTGTATCTTGGATGCAATAACAGAACCAGCAAAATACCAGTCGGCGGCACACTATGCTAAGCACAGATTTTTAGTTTGAGTGTTTTTAAGCCACGCCCTTAATTACATTGACCACGCCCCCTTGAGAGAGACCCCCCTCCACTTTTTTCATCCCACTTAAAGCCCTGTATACACCTGCTACTTATCACTTAAAAAGCTGCATTACTGAATCGGAAAGTGCTGCTTAAAAAGGGTAAATTACCTGAGGGGAGGAGACCTATCCATGACAGGTTTTAAACCTGCCTTTCGTCAGGGTTACTGCGACGTCCATTTTATCCTGTCAGACCCTCTCCCGCCTGCAGGAGCCCTGCGCGCGAGGAGAGCGGAAGCGGCTGTATTTGTGCAGTTCTTCTCGGTCATTTATTTGCACGCGCTGTCGGGCTGAAGATCATTTTAATAAATAACAGTGGCGAGGTGGCGCACGCATCGGAAGGGCTTGTCGGCGGCGTTTAAAAAGCCAATAGAGTTTGTAATTCCCCTCTATCATTTCTTATTGATTAGAGTAATCAGGACGAGGAGCTGGCCGAGAAGTTGAGCATATCATTAGAGATGAGAGTCAGTTAATTCCCTGGCGGGGGCGGGGGGCCGCGGAGGGGCTCATCTGCATGAGATGGCGGGCCCAGTAACAAGAGGACAGAAATCACTAATTAGGACGGCAGAGTGTCTCCAGCGCTTCAAGCACCCTTTCAACAGCAGCGGGAGGGGGAGGGGCGAGGGTGGCATCTCACTTTCATGCAAAACTCCAGCAGGACACAGTGCAGTCTGGTCTAGACGAGTGCTGTGCGAGAAGGCCACCACCAGCTTCACCCCCATCACCTGCGTCACAGTCAACACTTTTACCGTCACTCCCATGATCAATAGCACCAAACACTACAGTCACCATGGTTGACAACATCACAACCAACACCGTCATAATCATACCCACTGCTTCCCTCACCATTACCAACAAAACCTTATCCTTCAACTCTATAGTCATCAATGTATCACCATTACCAATACCACCGTCCTCATCACTATCATCAGCTTCACAACAGTCAAAAACATTACTACATACATCACAACACCATTATGACCATTGCCACCACCATAATCATGCAACAATAACAATTGGTAGACAGAATGCAGAACAATGTTATACAGTCACCCTGGCACAGAGATCTGGGCCTAAATCTATTGTTTTTCTGCTCACCATGCCACTCCAGTTTAGACCCAGCCATATGCAAATCAGTGTTGACCCTGTGCCCAATGAGAACAGTCCAGCCCGAACTGTCAGGTCAGGTCCTCCCTGGACTGGAAACAAGCATCCTAGGACCGGTTTCGGGCCTTCAGCCCTCATCAGCCAGGATACCTTGACTCCCATGGCATGGAGAGCACAGGACCTACGTCTGGGCATACCCGTCCCACTCGGGGTGACAAATGCAAAAAGAACAATTGATGGACAGAAGGGTGACATGCCCTGAAACCAGTCCCAGGCGGCTTGTTTCCGGTACAGGGAGGACCTGGCCTGGCAGTTCGGTCTGGACTGTTCCCATGGGGAACAGGGTCAAGACTGATTTGCATATGGCTGGGTCCAAACTGGGGTGGTGTAGTGGGCAAAAGAACAATGGATTTAACCCCGATTTTTTGACTGGGGAAGAATGTTTGCATTGTCAGCATTCGGTCCATCACTTGTTTGTTGTAACACTTTTCGTTCTAAGTGGGATGGGAATGCCCAGACGTGGGTCCCTTGCTCACTGTGTCACTGGATTCAAGCTAGCCTGGTTGAAGAAGGGTGACATTACCCTGAAACCAGTCCCAGGATGCTTGTTTCCCGTCCAGGGAGGCCCTGGCCTGACAGTTCGGTCTGGACTGTTCCCATGAGGCACAGGGTCCAGACCGATTTGCGTATGGCTGGGTCCGAACTGGGGTGGCTTAGTGGGCAAAAGAACAATGGATTTAACCCAGATCTTTTGACTGGGGAGAATGTTTGCGTTGTCAGCATTCCGTCCATTATTTGTTTGCTGTAACACATCACCACAATCATGGCCACCATGAACATCACCAACATTACCAACTTCATAACCTCCATTAGCATTAACACCACCACCATCACGATCACAATCAAAGAAGTAGGTGACTGTACTGCAAAGTAGTAAGTGGTGAGGCAGAGGTGGCCTTTGACAGGGTAGTGCCCTGGGCAGAAACAAATTTGGTGCCCTGTCTGCTGCTGGTTGGGTAAAAAATAAAATTTGGCAGCAGGGAGCCCATATGTGTTCAGAGGTCAGTCCCGGGCTGATTAAATCAGTTATGACTGGCCTCTCCTCTCAGCATGTACATCTCTGCACCCCTCCCAATTCACCTGAATCACTCACAGATTAGCTCCGCACGGTGGGGCAATGTTGTTTGTTGTTGGGGGAAGGAGTTAATAATTTGTGGCAGCCGGAGGTGAGTGGGAGGGAAGAAAAACAAAAAAATATGAAAAGTTTAGTGAATGCTGTCAAAACCGACAGCTTCTGTTTACCAAACATTTGTCAAATTGAAAGGAGCCGCCATTGAAAGGAACTCCTGTAAACTTCCATCTAACAATTTTTGCCCCATAAAGTATGTGATTAAGAATATTTTGGCCCCAGCATGGGCCAAGATTAGAGCTGGTCATTTTTGGACTTCTTTTACAAAGTCAAACACCTCTAACCCCTCTGTCACCAGCCCCAGATAAATCCCAAAGTAAAGGGATTGCTGTGTCTGGGTTGAGAGGTCTAGGTGTGGCTGACTGAGACCATCCCCAAAATAAGTTGTAGATGAGGGCAGTAAGGGCTCTTAGGCATAACAACTTTAATTTTCTTGAAATGCAAGTGGGAAGATCAGGTCAGGCAGTTACTCCCAGCAAAGAAATGGAGGGTGTAGTTCCATAATATGCCAATGCTGACCTCTTACACTGCAATTATAATTATGACAAATCCTAAAATCATCGGGCAATGAGAAGATTGTCTAGTTTGCCTTTACTAAGTCTATGCTATATGAAAAGGTTTGTCTCCTCTTTGGGTTACTCCAGATATTGTACAACGAGTACTCGCTCCTCGGTCAAAGAATGATTAAAGGAGCATTTGTGGCTGAGGAAACTGAAATGAATCAAAGCAGGGAGCTCAACAGATCTCTTTTTAGACATCAAGCTTACCTCTGCTTATGAATCTTTTTTTTTATATCCTTCCAGGTCCCGTCCCACTGCAACGTGTTTTAACTGGAGGCATGGGGTATTGCCCCTGAACAGTTTTTTATGAGATGGGGTGCAAAGTATTGCAGCTTCTATAAATGCCCTTCGTGCAACCTAGTGGAGGAAATTCTTCACCATTCTGCTTTTTTCTGCCCTACGCAAGCCAGTCTGCAAATTTCTGGGTTTTCGCCACTATGTGCCTGCGCTACACACTTTATGTTCTTGTCGTTGGGATGACCAAATGTTTGCATGCTGCCTGGCTCATTCACATGCGTAGTGCCAAAGTGTCGAAGCAGTGATGCCTTAAAAACTATTTTCCTTTATTTAATATGTACCCACCCTGAATGCTCTTATTAACCTTCCTGGGGTTCGCCCTCTCTGCTTTTCATTATATATTTTATTGACTACGCTGCCCTGCATGTGATTGTTTGT
This sequence comes from Lissotriton helveticus, assembly GCF_964261635.1. Taxonomy (NCBI): domain Eukaryota; kingdom Metazoa; phylum Chordata; class Amphibia; order Caudata; family Salamandridae; genus Lissotriton; species Lissotriton helveticus. The sequence goes on along the minus strand of NC_136067.1, from coordinate 825,985,206 downwards.
TTTTCGTGTTTTTAACCCATTGCTTTTGCACTTTTTAATGTCTTGTATTGTATTCTACGGATGATTATATCCGAACTAAACATTTTTATTTTTAATGGCAATGATATGTGTCATAAATGTTTTTGTAAATTATATTTACTATTTCTATAGTAAGTTTTTTTTTATATAGGGTCTGATGAGTGAAGTGGGTTTATCCCTGGAGATTAACAGAGAAGCAATCTTGTGGGGTCCAATGAAAGTGGAATCATCTTCAGGGAAGCAGTGTGTATAAGATTGGTTGGGGGCTGCACCCTTTCCCCCCAATCACCTGAATGTATGAGGTGGGCATCTCCCTCTTTGCTCCTCTGGATGACACCATGCTCCATCATCAACCTCGCCTCCGGGATTGTTATGTAATGTTGATTTTATGTTTTATGTTATGTGTATTTGTAGAGTGTGCTGTCACCTGGGAAGGGTTCCTGGCACTGTGCAGGGGTGAGACTAGCCTCGCCTGGGGAGCTGCAGGCAGTTTTGCACAACTTGGGTGCTCCAATTAATTTTTTCTTGGCATGCAAGTAGGAATAAACATGTCAGGTGGTTGCACCCAACATGGTATGACGGGGCAATGCTGACATTGTAAGATTTAAATATGTAAAATGTATTATTTACCTAGATTTTAATTGTAACAGAGAGCGGGATCCTAGAGGAAGAAGTGAGGATTCTCCCTGAAGCTGCAGGAGTAATAGCTTTTTGTATGAGCGTTAACCGCTTTTCTTTAGGTGGACAAACAATTCAGATTGAAAGAAATCTCAGGGGGCACTCAGAGATCCTAGCAATACACCACCACCTACCGCGAGTGTTGAAGCCCTGGACACAATTGACTAGTAGTATGTGAACCACTTACAAACTCTACTGTGCCAAAAGGAGAGATTTTGATTGGCTCATGCGGCAAGGGAAGCAGTGTTTTTCGATAGGTGAGCGAGGCTACCTCCCTTGGACTCCTTGGGAAGATGACGAAACAACAGAGCCGCCATTTTAGAGTTTTGAAAGAAGGAAGTGACGGGGTCTCTTTTAAAATGGATGAGGCCTCCATAGACTCTAGGGTCAGACCCATTAATGAGGAAAGGAAACAGGCAGTAAAAGAATGGTGTCAGTAGTACAATAACCAATTGGCAAGCGAGGGAGGTAAAGGAAGGGAGGGACTTCATTCTCCTGAGGTTATAAAAGAGAGAACAGGGGAGCATTCCTGGAGAAGTCCCTGTAGGTTAAGTCCTGATGGAAACATGCTCACGCTCTCTCGGTCTTACAGAAGCGCTATTGGTGGAAAATAACTATCTTGAACTGAGCATACTACATTAGTGGACTGTTTAGGAGGACATTGATTTGTTGGATATGAAGCAGAACATCCCAACTATTGCTTTATAACAAATAATGGAAAGAAAAGTATCCCCCCTCCAGTATGCACACCAGCCTTCTGATTCCTTATGTGCCTCAGTGGGTTACACTAATAATGTCTTTCTTGTATGCTTTCATATTTCAATATTAATTTTTACGTAAGGTGTAATGAGTGACATACACCTGCATTAAAATATGGCCCAAGTTTTCACCAAAATGTTGTTTTAAATCCAAGGAAGTTGTTGGAGGCCTTAATTCTCAACACATCATCAGCCAATAAGAGAGAACTAAAAACCAATAGATTTATATTTGGGAACATTTTGTGGATCAAATTTGCCAATGCTCCCTATGGACTTTGGATACACCAGGATTACATCTTGGACTAGGTCAATACTAACTAGTGCTACAATCCAATTTTTTGGGGAGTTTAATAAATGCAAGTAAAAAGTGAACATGAACAAGAGTGCGGGTTCACTGCGACACTGCAGTAAATTTTGGTAAAGAGTAAAGTATCTATTGAGGAAAGAAGCCATTTTGTCATGATAGCGGAAGTCAGTATTACCTTCATAACCGCATACTGAACCTTCACACTCAGAAACAGATGCGCGTGAATCATCAGAGGCTCTTCTAGAATGTTCCTATACAGTTACGTCATCACATTTAAATTGCGATGACGTGTTAACGAACTTGGGTCTAACTGCCAGGACTGACAAGATGAAAAGGGCACATTTGAACAGACGCCATGTTTTACTGTTAATAGGACCCGCACCCTCCAGTTCTGGCCCGCCTCCCCCAACATGAACACAATATGCAGTACCCCACCTTACATTCGTAATAGATTTCGTGGGGTAAAAAAGGCCATGTTTAATTCTCAACATTGAATAAACATGACAAGCATACACTATGCATATTGATATCCATAATTACATTTTAAAACAACTGTTGTACATTTCCTGTTCCCCCAGCCCTAAGGGAGGAGCACCATCTGGTTCGCATCTCGCGCTGGGGTATCCTACGCCAGGTGCCGTGCACCTGCCCCCTAGAGTGGTTGGCCCGCACTCCTGTTCCTTGTCCGTCATTACCAGGGCCCACCCCTCTACCACCAGGCTGCCCTGGGACGCCCAGGAGGCTCGAAACCTGTCGCCCTAGCCTCCCCAGCCGGTGGTGACTTCCTCCCCGCGGAGAGCTTACCATATCCCCCCTCAGAGCTGGCCTATGGAGTCCGCCCGGCGGCCTCCCATCAATCACTGTTTATTGCTCGCAGGTCTCTTTTCCGCAACAACGCCCCCCCAAAACCACTATTCTCAGGGACGGGTGGGTGGGAGTTTCCAGAAGGTTGGTCCAGTAGCGGAGTTCAGCTGCGGGGCACACACGGTCCAGTAATGGTGAAGGGAACAGAGACCTCGGTCAAGAGAAGTTGACCTTAAGTAGGCCCGAGGTCTCCGCCCTCGAACCATTCCGGATGTGCGTCACCCGCGACCCGGAAGTAAAAGGGGCGGTCGGTTGCCTATTGGCCGCCCGGCCGCCCAACCAGCAGGAAGTATGGCGGGGCCCGGAGGGGGCGTGCCCTAAGGGCGCGCCTCGTGATCTTCGTCGCTTGGCATAGGACCCGCACCCTCCAGTTCTGGCCCCGCCTCCCCCAACATGAACACAATATGCAGTACCCCACCTTACATTCGTAATAACCAAGAGATTTCGTGGGGTAAAAAAGGCCATGTTTAATTCTCAACATTGAATAAACATGACAAGCATACACTATGCATATTGATATCCATAATTACATTTTAAAACAACTGTTGTACATTTCCTGTTCCCCCAGCCCTAAGGGAGGAGCACCATCTGGTTTGCATCTCGCGCTGGGGTATCCTACGCCAGGTGCCGTGCACCTGCCCCCTAGAGTGGTTGGCCCGCACTCCTGTTCCTTGTCCGTCATTACCAGGGCCCACCCCTCTACCACCAGGCTGCCCTGGGACGCCCAGGAGGCTCGAAATCTGTCGCCCTAGCCTCCCCAGCCGGTGGTGACTTCCTCCCCGCGGAGAGCTTACCATATCCCCCCTCAGAGCTGGCCTATGGAGTCCGCCCGGCGGCCTCCCATCAATCACTGTTTATTGCTCGCAGGTCTCTTTTCCGCCACAAGGGTGGCCAAGGCCCTCAGGTCTGACACCCTCCCCACCTGCGTTCGCAATGAATGACCAAAGTTCTCTTATGAAAGTGTCTGTTCCTAAGTCCGACAGGTGTACTCCATCTTGGTGGTACATTGCTTCTCCACAGATCAACCTGTGCTGAATGTAGCGCAAGCGGCCCTTCGCTGAGCACAACCTTGCCAACTCACCATTTAGTCTCCTCACTGAAACGTTCAAAGATCTAACCCGGACTCCCGGGCCCCATGTCCTGCGTGAAAGCATGCCTGACCAAACAATCTTTGCTGCCGGGAACGTGTGCCCCAGCCAGGCAAACTCTGCCAGTAAGGCCTCCTTGACGGCCAAGCGTCCTCTGTCCACCATGTCGTTGCCCCCCAAATGTATCACAATCCAATCAGGAGACTTGTGCCGCTTCTGCGCTCTGAGTTCCTCGACTATCCGCCTGAAGTGTCGGATCCGCATCCCGCCGACGCCATGCCACAGGAATTCGGTATCGCCCAAGTCTGCTGGCTTCACCACTCGACGTTGCTGCAAGCGCACCGCCGCACGACGCACGAAAGAGTGCCCCAGAACCCATACCACCGACTCAGGCATACTAATCAGAAGGAGAAAGAAGACACCGTTAAACACCATCCAACACGAGAAGGTCAATCCGAGTCATAACAGGTCAGGCCTCACATATCTTTTGTAGCAGCCCAACGCCCAGCGCCCGACACCCTTTACTGCGTCGGAAGAAAGGCCCGCCCCGGCCGCTAAGGTAGCAGCGCCAATTCTGAAGGAGTGAGAGGAAGACCCGGCAGAACCCAGACCCAGTTCCCCCAAGGCCAACCTGAAGACTGCCTTAAATTGGTACTGTGATAGACAGTGGCCATTCTTGTGTATGAACAAGGCCAGGCCCCCCCCCCGCTGGACGTAAGGCTAGGTAGGCTTGCATCCGGGCTACCGGGCAGGCCGCCACTCCCGGGGCGGGACGAAGGTGGATGGAGGTACCCTTCCCACCCTGATCAGTTTTGGAACGCCTCAACAATACCACCAGCCCCTCCGGGGAAAGAACCATATCCCGAAACTGTAAGCCCCCCTCATGATCCAATCTGGAGGCCCCGACTATTTCCCCCAAGCGGAACGCCCCATAGAAAGCCAGGCAGAAGGCTGCTCCCATCAAGATCCCCTCAAACAGTGAATCACACACAGACGGTAGGACCCCCAGGATGTCAATCAAGGTCGGGAGATCCAGAGGCCTACGGCAGTCCCGCCTCGGCCCCTCGAGTCTGGCCCACCCTGTCAAGGCTTTTCGGATGAGAAAGGAGGTTCCAGGGTCCCGTTCCCCCGCTACTTTGGCAAAGAAAGAGATTGCCGACAAGTTGGCCCTTGCATAAGCTACGGCCCTGCCCTGATCCCTTAACACCTGAAGAAAACCATGCATTGAGTCTGGGGAAAAGATTTTTGACGCGCCTGCCCGCTCAGTAAACGACCTGTATACATTAAAATGCTGTTGATACACCCGCCTCGTGCGGTCACTCAGGGAGGCACCTACCAGCCCCGCTAAAGCGGGGCTCCAATTGTCCACAGTGATGTAGGGAACATAGTCATTCGCTCCTCCGCCTGCGGGTGGAACCTCCGGAACTCCTGTAACTTGGAACGAGACAAAGCATCAGCAGCATGATTATCAATACCAGGTATATGCGCTGCCTTGAAAGTTAAGTTTAATCTCAAGCAAGCCAATACCAACAATTTTAGTAAGCGTAGTACATGCGGGCAGGAGGCTCCCTGCCTATTGATGACCTGGACAACAGCCATGTTGTCAGACCAGAAAGACACAGCCCTGTCTCTGAAGCGATCTGCCCAGATAGTAACCGCCACCCAAATGGGGAAGAGTTCCAGGAAGGCTATGTTTTTTGTCAGGCCACTCTCGTGCCAGGCCAGTGGCCATACTGCCCCGCACCATGCGGTGCCCAAGATGGCGCCGAAGCCAATGCTACCCGCTGAGTCAGTAAAAAGGCCAAGTTCCGCACTGGACACTGGAGGGGCGGGCCACACCACCCGCCCATTGAAATCTCTAAGGAAACCACGCCACACTTTAAGGTCCTCCTTCACACTCGCCCTCAACCGCACCCTGTGGTGCTTCTGGGTGAGCCCCACCATAGCACGGGCAATAGACCTGGAGAATGGGTGACCCATCGGGATGATACGCAGCGCAAAATTCAACTGCCCTACCAGGACTTGGAGCTGGTGCAGAGACATCTTTGGGCCTGCCAAGGCCGCCTCAATCGCCTGAGAGAACGCTAGCACCTTGTCCATGGGTAACCTGCCCTCCCCGGCCACCATATCTATTTCAATCCCCAAGAAGGACATGCACGTCTCTGGGCCCACTGTCTTGCTGGGTGCCAGGGGGACCTCAAATTCCTGAAACATGTCTACCAGTTCACTGAGCGCCTGCGCGCTCCTGCCCGACGCAGCAGGGCCCATCACCATGAAATCATCTAAGTAGTGTACCACATCTGTGCACCCTGACCTGTATGAAAAGACCCATTGTAACATAGAACTGAAGGTCTCAAAGTACTTACAAGACACAGCGCAACCCATGGGCATACATTTGTCATAGTAAAACTGACGCTGTAACTGAAAGCCTAGCAAATGGTAGTCATCCGGGTGTATGGGCAACAGGCGAAAGGCCGCTTCAATGTCTGTCTTTGCTAACAAGGCCCCTCGCCCCAGGGCCCTCACTTTCTGCACAGCGGAGTCAAAGGACGAGTAAGTCACCGAACAAAGTGCTGGGTCAATGGAATCATTCACGGAAGACCCCCTCGGGGCGCAGAGGTTGTGGATCATCCTGAACTGTCCTGGCTCCTTTTTTGGTACTACCCCCAGAGGCGAGCAAACATAATTGTCCCAGGGCGGGGCAGGGAACGGTCCCGCTACCCGGCCCAGGGAGCGTTCTTTTTCTACTTTTGCCACCACAACTGAAGAGTGAGTCCGGGCTGACAACAGGTTATTACACTGGCTAACGGGAGGGACATGAAAAGCAGGAATGCGGAAATCTTCAGAGAAACCCTCAAACAGAACCTTAGCCGCCACCCTATCAGGGTACAGGTCCAACCAATAAATCAGACGTCCAATATCTACCGGGTAGGCAACTTAAACCTGTGGGGGTTTGATGTCCTTAGGGGCTGCACCTCCCCCCGCTCCTTTGCTTTTTTATTGCACTTGATCTCGGGGTGCGAGGAGTGACCACAGTAAGCACATGCGTGTTTAAACTTGCATTGCCCGGGAGGCCACGTGCACCCTTTGCTATTGAAGGCCCAACAAGCTCCCCTTTTTTCCCCCGGGCCCCCCTGGGATGTCCGAAAGGGCTGCCTGGTGGGCTGATCCTTCCTGCTAACACTCTACAACCATGCGTTCACCTCTACCTGGTCCCACCCAATGCCTGGGTTTTGTTCCTTGGCCCACCGGAAATCCCTATCATAATTCACCCACACTGAGCCCCCGTGAGTCGCATGAGCCTTCACAATTTTATTAGTGTAGAATATCAAGGGGATAGCTAGATCCGGTCTCTTCTCTAAAAGAACTGTTACAAAGACATGGAAACCAAAAAGCCAGTTTGTCAGTGTCTCCTCCACCCTTGGCCTCCTCTCCCTAAAGGAACCTTCTTTGCCCTCCCTCTCCTTGTAATCTACATCCCTCCTATTGGGCCTAATTAGGGAAAAGATGTCAACATAAGCGCCTTTCCAAATTTTTTCGCGCATTTCCGGGGTCACGTGTGTCGCTAGCATACCTGATTGTGACAGCACATTGCCCTGCATACCCCCCAGAGAACCCCCAACCTCGCTGGCCCTCGCCGCATTGTCACCTGGCTTACCTCCTAAACTTCCTGGTGCCAGCGCGGCTGCCGGGGGTTGGGATCCACTCGCTCCACTTGAAGCCGCCTTGCGCAGCTCTACCACCCATGGCGCTGTCGCCCCTGTGTTTCCTCGCTCGCCTACCCTACTCGGGGATGACAATTGTCCTACTAGCGAAGTAACTGATGCTAGCAGGCCTTCCAATGGGTCCTGCACCACCGCGACTGCGGCCACTGGCTGCGGTGGAGGCAGGGCCGGGGTGCCCCCCCCCCTGGGGCTAATGCTTGTAATGCCTCCCTGATTCCGGTCAACAGTGACCCGACCGGATCTGCTGGACAATGGCCTGTGGCACGAGTGGCACTGGTGCGGGGATAACCACTACCTCTGGTATGGGTGGCGGAGTGTGGACGGGACCTACTGATCCCTCGTCCTCCTCCCCCGATACCGGAGTATGTCTACGGTTTTTGCTCCTGTCCCCCCCTTTACTCTTCTGCTGCGCCTTGCCCTTCTTTTTCAGTGGGGGAAACGCTGCTCTAGGTGGTACCCCTTCCCTGCGTGGCCTCTCTGCTATAGGTTCTGGCTGTTCATCCTCGCTCCCAGTATCATTATCTGGGGTGTCTTCTCCCAGCTTGCGCAATAGCAACTTCATTATTTGCGCTAGCCCCGGGTCTGTGTCCTTCCTCTTCTGCCCTCCTCTCTTGGGCGCCATCTCAATAAAGCCCCTTTTCCACGCGTGCTAGCCTGCGCTCGCGGTCTGCGCTGCTGGCGTCTCCCTGCCTATCCCCAAGCGCGTCTGCGTCGCCTAGCAACCCCACCCGGCGCGCTGCCCAGTAACCTAAACACGTACAGCCTCCGAGTCCCCGCTCCCCGTACCCGGTCTCCCCCGAGCAACCGCCCACACCGCCTGGCAGGAGCCCGCACCCAAAGAGGCCCCGCGTGCAGCCGCAACCGGCAAAGGCGGGAAAGCAAGCACTAATTACCGGACACTTCCCCTCGCGAACCGCGGCTGCCCACAAGGCTCCCCGAGGCCCGACTCCTTACCTGGCCACGTGCACCGCACCCCGGTCCTCGTTCTCTGCTACCGACACCGACACCAGCTGGCCGCCGCACTCCATCGACAAACCACGGGAGATGCAGCTTAAGGAGCACCGACGCCTGCCGCGACCAGGATCCCCTCCGACTCCGCCCGCTCTCCCTCGACAATCCAACGGGAGACGGGGGAAAAGTTTCCAGAAGGTTGGTCCAGTAGCGGAGTTCAGCTGCGGGGCACACACGGTCCAGTAATGGTGAAGGGAACAGAGACCTCGGTCAAGGGAAGTTGACCTTAAGTAGGCCCGAGGTCTCCGCCCTCGAACCATTCCGGATGTGCGTCACCCGCGACCCGGAAGTAAAAGGGGCGGTCGGTTGCCTATTGGCCGCCCGGCCGCCCAACCAGCAGGAAGTATGGCGGGGCCCGGAGGGGGCGTGCCCTAAGGGCGCGCCTCGTGATCTTCGTCGCTTGGCATTTCGCTCTGTGTTGTGGAATGCATTGATGACTCCCACAAAACCGGGTCTATGTTATGATAAAATATCACCACACGTTACAGCCACATACTGGGGATTTTTCTCCCAATTCAGGCTGCTGGATAAACCTAAGCACAAATGATTACATTCGTGTAGCAAGATAAAATTCGAATTCGCAAATGTTGAGGCTTATTGCACAAACTTTCATGCAGGCCTGCAAAAAACAGCCCCCAGGGAGGAGACCGACATGAATAATTGGTTCAAAGAACTGCGGCTTCGCCTTGGTCCAGCACAGCTCTGTTTTGAAAATGTTTAAGTGCATCACAAAAGTTGCAAAGAACAGAACAGCAAGCACGAAAACATATTTAGAAATACTAAAGTTGCTACTTTCACTGGTTTGCTCGTTGTAAAAAGAAAGATTAAGAAAGATTAAAGCCACTGTCATTGTCAAAGTCATCTTTCGAGGTGGATGGTGGCTCAGAAAAAGCAGTAACAACCGTAAGATCGCCCCAAAATAAATTTTTGGAGTGTAACCTCTAAGCCTAAGTGAATAGGGCCCAGTGGCTTATTCTTGGAGAGATGAAGTTGTTTCCCATGTGGAAGCGGGCGTTCCCAGGAGAGCCTGACACCGCGCATTGTCCGCTGAGCGGTCCTGATGCTTCTTGGCCTCCTTCGCCTGAGGAAGGAAGGGGATCAGCGCCTTATTCGGGATAATTGTAGGTGTCAGCGTGTAAACGCTTGCTGCCTTCTCCAAAGTCTCTTTCACCCCCTCTCCATTCAGGGCATCTGGTATCCGCTCAATGGCACAAGGGCCTGGATCCAACCTGAAGTCGCCCAGGCTTTGGTCCGCACTGTGTCTGCATGCACCAATTGCAATTCGGAAAGCTATTCAGTCTTTTGGCTTTTGCTATTGTTAGCACAGACTTCAAAGTATTAAAAAAAAGACATGGAGGTGGGGGCAAAAATAGACATTTAGGGAAAGGGCATTTGGGTGTATTACAAGCCCCATAAACACCTACCATGATACACATGCATTCAATAACCAGTCAGGAAGATAATGAGTATATATTTTAACAATACGCATAGCTAAACTCTATCGGGAGGATTCACAAAAGCATTTATGAGTAAAAGAACTAGTATTACAGCAGTACTCATTCACTTACTCCTATTTTTCTTTGTGTACCAGCCCCACAACGTCCTATTTGTAAAACTGCAAAGAAGGCACAGTAACTTCTATGTATACTAATCATATATGAATATTGTCTGAATATCCCGATTTAACACTCTATATCTTTTGGGGCTAACAGAATGTCTGAGTAAGTAAGATAGTACCATAGGAATACAACTTTACTTACTCCAACATGCCTTTGTGAATAGGTCATTATGATTTAAATTGAACGCACCATTCTACTCTAACCACACATTGATAAGAGACTTGAGAGCCTGGTTAGATTACCTCTGTTTGTGTTCTGTCAATACATTATTTTCATTATTCTTGCTAGACCATGTCTTCTAAGGTTTCAAACAGGGGCAAAATCCTTATGTTTGAAAATGCCCTTTTAAAAGGAGGCAAAATCAATGCTGAATTCTGAAATACATTCCCAAATTTATATCTGAAAAAGCATAATGACCTCTTATTTAAGGAATATTTTGATGAACATATCGGTCCTCTCACCTCCTCCTTAGTATCCAAGCTATAGATCACTCTCTGCCCCAGAATGGAAATTGCCTTTTTGTACATGTCCCTACAACAGAGAAGTGTTTTTTGTTAGATTCGACAATCAATAAAGCGAGATGTATACTGCAAATGATGCTATTGAACTTTGCTGGTCAAATGAACCAACTTTTTAATACCCTTTTACATAGTTGTTAGGTTATTGCAGTTTTATTGCATGTCTATATTGTCAACCTCGATATAGTGACATACAACCCGAAAACAAAAATGAATTCAAAACAAGAGAATGAGGTGAGTACACATTCAGGCAAGCAAATCACAAGTGCAGTTCAAGATTTGAATAGACTTTTCTTTAGTTCTAGTTAAAAAAAAAAATTGTATTAAACAAATACTCATCATACAATGTAGGACAGAGAGGAACACAGCAGTCAATAAAGTGTAGTGCTGCACTGATCAAGCACATAATGCGAGTAACAGGCACTGAATTTAATGCATCTCTGATGCTTTTACGGCCTTGTGGTATCTTTAGTTATAGTTTTGCTTTGGATTATGGATCATGTAGTTGTGTATTGTACAGTTCATCTTTCCCAACTTCATTATATCCAGTCATTTGGCTCAGCCGTCCATTCTAGTGCTTTATGGTTGTTGTAGTACAACTAAATAGGAGAGGAGTAGGCCTAAAGTTAGGGCGGGCGACCTCGAATCTGGGGAACTGGGTTCGAGTCTCCGCAATGAGCTGAACATCCTGTGATTCTGGGCAAATCACTTAATCTCCCTGTGCCTAACACAAATAAATGTGTCCTCTTGTAATGCAACTGGTGCTATGTAAAGCGCTCTGCTACCCGATTCGGGTCAAGTTCACGCTATATAAAACTATGGAGAAAAAAAATGAGTTGACTGTCCTTTGAAGAGGTATTTGACTGCATCTATGTATTTCTTTAAATGTAATTCATCTCAGTGTACCCCGCTGTACGTGTGCCTTTACCCTCCCACCCGCTTGTCAACTCACGTGTGCATAGTGCATAGAGTGTGCAGTGACATAACACAACATAATGGGACAAACATGCAGAATGTGATGAGGGGACCCAAGTATGCCACATCTCACATATATTAATTGTCGAGGGCTGAATGGGTTGGGGGAACCCTGGTGGGTTGCCCCCCCCCCCCTCCCTGGCCTGAACTGCAGGAGCCTTCCTTAGGTCCCTGGGAGTCTGCAGTGCACCCTTTCTGTGGGGACATAGCATTATAGGCTCCCTTAAATCCCTCCACACATTTGCATGCATAGAATAAGTCAAACCGCATTTAATGGTCCCGACCAATGTGACGCAGCTCTCCACATGAGGGCCCCCACCCCTGAAATCTCCCACCTCCTTACATCGTGTGAGTCTCGCACCCCAGCCCGACCCAGGGTCCCCCCCTCCGCCTGTCTGCTTCCAATGCACACAACTAGGACATTGCTGGGAAATGCGGTGGCTGATAATAGAGATTTCTCTTTCATTTTTTCCGCTTGACTTGGTTATTGTTGCTTTTCTTTTCCCGTGATTCCTCCTCGGGGGGATTAGCTGTGACTTCGCCACCATTGGCGGCCAGAGTGGCCCAAACCCCGGGGCTGACAATGGCGGGGATCAAGGGATGGCCCGTTCTGAGCCCGCGAGGCCTGATCTGCGCCAGCCGAGCTCATCAAGAGCGCCCGGAGAATGAGAAAGCGTTTGGGGGTGAAAGCATTCACTCCCGGCGCTTCTCCCCAAATTGCCTCTAAGTTTTTTTTTAATGAAATGTAACGCTTGCAGCAATCAGCGGCTTTTTGACGGATTACACGCGGTGAAAGAGCCGTGGCGCTGCATTTAAAAGTGACTCGGGCCTTTGCATGCGGGCAGGCTCCTTACAAAAGTTGGGGGGCTTTTTATTCCTTGGGGAAAAAAGAAAATATTGGGGATTGGTGCGTGTAGGAGCAGTGAAAGGTGCATTAGTTTCTTAACAAGATCCCGGTTGACAAGAAAGTCTCTGTAGGAATTACCATTAACTCTGTGCCCAATCACCGGGTGCTAATTTGCATACTTATTGTCTACCCTCATGGGCAGGGGGTTCTATAGAGAAGAGATCACATTGAATATGCCGAACAGAAGAGCGCCAGGCTTTCAGAAATTGGAGTGAAGGAAGCTGAAAAATGTACTGTAAAAATATACATAAAATAAGAAAATGTATCTACATGAGACGATTTGTTAAGAACTCCTACAAAGAATTAAGATTTCAATTCAATTAAAAAATAAGTTTATTATGACCAATTGGTCTTTAAACTACACATACCATCACAACACAGCTACAAGTACAATTATTAAAATGTTTTAAAACAACCTAAAACCAAAATTCATTATTTCTCATAAAACTTGTTGTTGTAATATCATGTTGAACTCCAGCCAAGATGCCTAAAAAATTCAGATGTCAATACCATTGCATTAAGCAATATGTAAATAAGCACTGGGAAATAGCCATGAGGCGAAATGTCAACTCTATAAATACAAAACACCCAATACATAATAAATATATTCTATAATGTAGCTTCAGCCCTCATCTCTAATCATATCCCACTTAGGCATCATCCAGCAGCATGCTTTAGATGGAATCTGGCAGACTCTTCTAACACAGTATAGTTGGGTCTGGCTAGAGATGGGCGAGCCTCTGAAAGCTCGAGCCTGGCTCGAGCCCGAAGCCTGCCTCTGACTCAGCTCGAGGTCCGCCCTTCGAGCCAAAAACGAACTCATCTTTCATGTGGAATCTGCCTGCTTTCCTCCCTCTAACCGGATGTGACGAGACCACCAGAGCTGCAGACTGGTGAACCAGGTTTGAATCTTGGCATCGGATCAACATCGAATATATGACGATACAACGAATTCCGTTGCAACGCATGCCTTTACCACGCATGCGTTACAACGGAATTCGTTTACCACGCATAAACTTTTCCTCGACTATTTGCGTGGTGACGTCATACATCGTTAAGAGAAAACGGCATTTTTTCCCGATTTCTCTTAAACGACTCTGATGCCGACGTGACTTCTGGTGAGTTGTTTTATTTGGGGGGGAGACCCCCCAAGCCCCCCCTTTTTTTTTTACCTTTACCACATATGCCTTTACTACAAACATCGTAGTAAAGGCATGCGTGGTAAAGGCATTAGTGGTAACCACGCATGCGTTGTACTGCATGCGTGGTTAAAGATTTCGTGGAAACGGCTTCGTTGTAAAGGCCGTTTCCCATCAACATCCTGTGATTCTGGGCATGCACTTGAACTCCCAATGCCTATAAACAGGGCCGGCTTTAGCGTTGGTGGCTCCTGGCGTGACAATGTCTGTTGGCACCCCCAATGACCCCTCCTGCCACAGATTCCCTCACTAGTCTCTACCACCCTTTAACCGTGCCCCTCTTGTCTCCATAACCACTCTTGCTTAGAAGCATTAAATTCGTTTTATAGTGCCACTCATACCAGTGTAGGGTGTCAGAGCACTTTACATTACACAGAAACAATCCAACATACGTGTGTAAATCAGTGTATAGGAAATGTTACATAAGACAGAGGACTACAAGGTGTAGGAGTTACACGTCATCCATACTGGTAGGCAGTATAGTTTAAAAGTGATTGGTCTGGAGAAGCGCAAACTCAGAATTTAAAACGTAACACCATGTTTGGGGGTTCTCTTTAATAATCATAATTGATTTCTACCTAAATGAAGCATTTTTCTAACATTAGGACAATGAAAAACTGGGGGAAAAGTTCTAACTCTTTAATCTGTGCCTTGCAGCTTGCATGCAGCTCTATGATGACAGTTATAGCCCACTGTTCTATGTTAGGATTTTACCTTATAAACTGCCAGTAACAAGAGGATCTCTCTGACACAAGCAGTAACCCATTGACCTATTTAAGTTATATGCAATTTGTGATCTGCATGGTACACATTCTTTGCAGCAGGCATATTAACCCTCTGTAATACTTTACCTTGAGTCAAAACTTCCAATAGAAAAAACTCAGATTTCTCTCTAGGGAGAACATTAATCCCCTGGGTTAACTTGGCATTTTTATTGCTGCCTGAAATTTGCTGGGATCCAGAAATGCTGAAGCAGGTGCTTTTAAAACCAGCATATACTTGCAAATAGACTCCCCCACCTTAAGTCGGTGCCCAGTGCGGTCAAACCGGTTGCACCGCCTTAGAGCCGTCCCTGCCTATAAACAATGCATGCAACCATATGTAATGTAACTGGTGCTCATGTAAAGCATCCCCATTACCTTCGGGTCGAATTTGCACTACATTGCCAAAACTGCAGAAACATGAGGTAAAAACAAAACTGTAACATTAGAGAAAACACATAGATATCCATTTACTGGATGATTTGTACAAAGTAAAACAAGAAAACCTGGATAAATCGCAGCTTCCCTACTTAGATTGTGTGATCTTAGGCAAATATTTTATTTTACCAAAACTCTTTTTTCTTCATTGTAGCTTATGAAAGCACTTTCAAATGTGTGAGTTCAGACTACCAGTTGTACAAAAATAACACTTTTAATTAGTTCTTCCAGAACAGTGCTATAATCTACCCTATTAATGTTAAAGCTTCCAAATGTTAAAGAATACAGTTTTTTGAATTTTGAAGATATGTGTGACTGATGTTTATTGTATGAGTTTACATAGCAAATATTTTCAGGGCTCGGCTCGTGCACGGGCTCTAATATCCGAGCCAGACCCTTGATCTCCCTTGGCTCTGACTTGACTCTACCTGTTGATTCGTTGGCTCGCCCACCTCTAGGTTTCACTGTAGCCAGGACAGCATCTTCAACCAGGCCACACTATGTATTAAGGTAGAGTAAAATGTATTAACAGGGAACTCCTAAATTGTATCTCCTACTACCCAAATATGCCATTAAAGCCTCAAAGCACATACCACCACCAATCGTGTTGCACACAGGAGTTTCTATCAAACAGTTAGCATGTGTGTCATCAATCAATCAATCAATCAATCATGGGCATTTATATAGCGCACTACTTACCCGGAGGGTCTCAAGGCGCTTGGGGGGTGGGGGGGGGGGGTGCTGCTACTGCTCGAACAGCCAGGTCTTGAGCTTCTTCCTGAAGGAGAGGTGGTCTTGGGTCAGGCGCAGGTCGGTCGGGAGGGAGTTCCAGGTCTCATCTGAGAGAACGTGTCAATGATTTGCTACAGAAAGGTAGTCTCAGCCATCAAACACCAAGGACATTCACGCACAAATCACTGAAATTGATACATTCACGTAACATAGGAACAGACCTATTCATACTACTGATAGCACATCTTCACAGGTGAATCAGGCTTCGGTCTACAATTTAAAAGTGTAACTGCAATAAATGATGGACGGGCGCAGGGTCAAGACTGATTTGTATATGGCTGGGTCCAAACTGGAATGGCATGGTGAGCAAAAAAACGAAGTATTTAGGCCCGGATCTCTGTACTGGGGTGAATGCATGACATTGTTCTACATTTTGTCCATCAATTGTTCTTTTTGCATTTGTCACCCCGAGTGGGACGGGTATGCCCAGATGTGGGTCTCCTGCTTTCCATGCCACTGGAGTAAAGCTATCCTGGCTGATGAGGGCTGAACGCCCGAAACGGGTCCTAAGATGCTTGTTTCCAATCCAGGGAGGACTGGGCCTGGCAGTTCGGACTGGACTGTTCCCATTGGGCGCAGGGTCAAGACTGATTTGCATATGGCTGGGTCCAAAATGGAATGGCATGGTGAGAAAAAAAACTATGGATTTAGGCCCAGATCTCTGTACAGTGGTTAATGTATGACATTGTTCTGCATTCTGTCCTTCAATTGTTCTTTCTGCAATTTAAAAAACACAACCATTGAAAAATTAATCCCCCCCATGCTCAAGATGGCTATACTAATGGCAGATTATGCACTACACAAAGGTCAATAACATAGCACATGGGAACATAACATACCATTACATAATGTATGTACAGACAGCGAAAACAAGTCTGCTAAAGTAACAAAAAGCTTAAAGTATGTGCTCATGAAAAGTAGGAAATGCAAATGAAACTGGTAATGGTTCATTCAATACAGGGTTTGATCCAGTTAAGGTCCATGGGAGAGGGATCAACTTTATGAATTCTAACCTCTTGTTGCCTCTTATAACCTTCTTGGAGACAGCTCCCAGGTTCCATCTTTCGGAAAACCATAAGAAGCAACAAGTGGTTAGAATTTATGTGATTGCTCCCAGTTAATCCCAAAAACACCTACCGTGCAATCAATTGCAAATTGCATTTAGTCAGTATATTAACAAGTCAAAGTGTGTTTAAATGACAGGGCATCGGAGCACATTCCATAACCCTGGGACATCTATATATATGTAAATATATTCACTGAAAACACCTTAGTACCTCATTGACAAAAAACAAAGGTTGCAGAGGCATTTCTGGTGACATTTGACGTGTTATCAGAGGTGTCAACTGTGATATCATCATTCATGTCACTGACCATGTCATGAGTGATGTAATATGTAATGTCATAAGCAGTGCATTGCGGGGGCATAAGATATAGTTAGCTCATTTAACTATAGATGTTGAATTTCACAGGTTTTATACGAGTGAAATGTGAGCATAACTAGAACGTTCCTGTAACCATCGTTTTATCAGTGAAAAAAAAATATATATACTGATGAAAAAAAACAAAGGTTAAAGTAACATTATAGTTAGGTGAAATTATCAGTGACAACATTCTCGTTTTGAACTAAAATATACCACAGAAATTCACCAGTTATAGTTAGAGCTAACTATAACTTACACCCTCGCCATGCACTGCTTATGGCTTCGCATATGACATCACTCATGACATATTCTATGACATCATTTATGACATCACTCATGACATCTCAAATGACATCATTCATGACATCACTGATGACATCATTCAATCTTCTTTTGTTCCCACTGCTCTATAAACAGATATACTATTAGAGTTATAAATGTAAATGCAAAATATCTCAGAATAATATGAAGTGCAAATACTGCTATCATACATAGAGTCCACATAGATAAAGCTAGCTTATGTTATGAGCAACATTGGCCCTATACTATACACTTCAACCTATCCTGCACATGGTGTTCAATATGTATACAACTGTTAAAGGAAAACCAAGTTCCTCCAGATAATAAAGCCCTGTTACATAACTAATTCCCTACTATGGACAGTCTTTACCTGTATAAAAACCCTGACAGTCACTGAACTTACATTGAGAAAAGAAGTAGAAAAGTAGGTACTGTTGACACTGTTTACTCTATGGAGAGAATTTAATCTGTACCAGTTTCTTTGCAGACCATGGAACTCTCATGAGAAATACACCACAATTAAAGAGCATCTATTAAGAACAGTGTACACTCTATCCAAAACTTGTCCAAAGAGTGACTATTCACGTAAAATAACCAAGGTCTAAAGGCGATGATCATCATACTACCTGCAGACTTCATACTGTGGTTAAAACGTTACATAGAGGCCATCATCCGAAGCAAAACCAGCACATGTACGGAAGATAATAACTGGGGCAACGGTCTTCTCTGTTTAGTAGAAATTGTCATACTGAGACAATTATGTCTAATAACTCAACTTAGTATGCAGTATGTAGAATCTTTGTCCTGCTGGAAACCTTTTTGCAGTACCAAAAACAATGTGTGGAACATAATGAACACAAGTTAACTGTTACCTGCACACAGAGTTACTCTTAATTTACACAGATTTATAACATGTTCAATACCTCTACACACCTATGGTTCATTAGGAGCACATGCATTTTGTAAACACCTATACTGATTAGCTAGACACAGGTGGAACAAAATTAGGTAGAAAAGTAATATGGTAGTTACTCACCACTATGTAAGCTATAAAACAAACTAACACACTCATTGGATGATATTATAACTAATGTCATCAGTGATGTCATCAATGATGTCATTTGAAATGCCATCAATGATGTCATAAATGATGTCATAGAACATGTCATGAGTGATGTCATATGTGAAGTCATAAGCAGTGCATGGAGGGGACGCACGTTATAGTTATCTCTGCTAACTATAACTGGTGAATTTCTGTGGTATTTTTCAGTTAAAAACATTAATGGTGTCATTGACAAATTCACCTAACTATAACGTTATTTTGACCTTTGGTTTTTTCAATGAATTTATAAGGTTTTCCAAAAACAGATCTTTTATCACACCTAACTATAACATTACTAATTTCAGTGAATTTCCAGTTTTTTTTAACATAAAGTAATTTTTTATTACCTTACGCAAATTCAACCCACCGCAGCGCATGGGGGTTGGCTGCAGGGACTGGCCTTTGACTTAGGAATCACCAGCCTTGCTCCAGCTGGTCCCACTGCTTACCGTCTCCGGACAATAGTTTCTTTAAAGTGGTCTTGATCAAACCATTGTACCTTTTGACTAGGCCATCGGTTTGCGGGTGATACACAGAAGTACGTAGGTGTTTCACATTTAGAAGATTACAGACTTGCTTCATGAGCCGAGATACAAATGGTGTCCCCTGGTCTGTTATAAGATCCTTGGGGAATCCCATTCTGGCAAACAATTTGACCAGTTTCTGAGAAATGGCACTAGTAGTAGCTGCCCTTAAAGGAAACGCCTCGGGGTAACGCGTCGCATAGTCGACTATTACCATGACGTATTGGTACCCCCTGTGTGACTTTGGTAAAGGCCCTATGATGTCTACCCCTATTCTTTCAAAAGGTTTCCCTATGATTGGAAGAGGGACAAGAGGGAATTTAGGAGGAATGTACGGGTTTCTTTTCTGACAGATATGGCATTCCTGACAGTATTTCTTAACCTGTGCATACATCCCTGGCCAATAGAAGTGTTCAACGATGGAGTTTGTGGTCTTTTCTGCACCAGAATGACCTGCTAAAAGGTGTGCATGAGCATAAAACATCACTTGCTCCCGAAACATGGTTGGTACTATTAGCTGTGGGGTGGCCTGATTCTGTCCTACTCTATATAAGAGGCCGTTTTGCTCAATAAAACAGGGGTAGGTAAGGTGATTCTGGCCTTTGTTATCCTGTGCATTCTGCCAAGCAGTCGCCAAAGAGGCATCGTTTAATTGGGCCGCCCGGAAGTTGGAATCAGTGGACCAAGGTTCTTCAGCTAACAGTCCCTCCCAGACCCCATTTCGACCCTGTTTTCCTAGGACTTCCGCCACCAGAGAGGAGAACCACTTATTGTCTGTTCCTATAAGAAGGGATTCGGGTAAATCCGGTAGTACTCCCAATTCACACTGTACTTGGGTACCCTTTTCTGTTGTTAAAGTGACCTGGGCTAAAGGGTAAGTACGCACATCTCCGTGTACACATTTTATCCGGACGGTACGGTCCAAGAGTACAGAAGAATCGCTCAGTGCGCCTTTCTTTATCACGGAGTGGCGACACCCTGAGTCCAACAAGGCACGGGTTTTCTTACCGTCTACTAAAACACTTACATAAAATGCAGGTCCTGTCTCTTGTGCATATAGGATGGCACGAGGAGCATACCCGACCTCCATGGGTTCTTCTTCTTTTTCTTTCTTTTTGCGGCAGTACCTTGCAATATGTCCCCATTAACCGCATTCATAGCATTGTGGACCCGTAAAGACTGGTGGTTCTACCTTCAGGGGTCTAGGCTTCATAGGAGGAGGTTCGCTTTGGTTTTTAAATGGCTTTTTGTCAGGTTTTATGGGGGTTTTGTTGACAACAGGTTTCTCGGTTTCACGGAATACAGGCCTGGTTTGAGCTCTAGCATAGGAGTTCTAAAGTCAACCCTGCATGCTGTCTGAGCCACCGCTGGGGGCCATAAGGCAATGCCTCAAGGAACTGTTCCAGGTAGATTTTGTTCATGACGTTATCCATGTTACCCTCTTGTGGTTTCAACCACCTGTCTGCTGCATCTTTCAACTTGAAAAAAAGAGTCTTAGGAGCGTCATTTGGGGTTCCTCTTTCTTGTCGGAACCGAATTCTATGAGTTTCATCATCAACCCCCAATCTGTCTAAGATTATTTGCTTCATGTGTCCATAAGTGGCTGTTCCGTCTTTGTTCGCCAACTGATATGCAGCCTGAGCTTCTCCGGTTAGGAGAGGGGCTAGGTAAAAGGGCCATCTCTCCCCTGGCCAGGCACTGGCTCGTGCCGCCCTTTCAAAATTCAGGAAGAATGAAATAGGATCATCCCCTGCGACGTACTTCTGGAGAGGTACTACTGCTCCAGGAGGGTGTGCTGCTCGGCTTTGACCCAAAACCGCCAGCAATTGCGTTTGCCCTTCTGCAATTTTAGTGAGGTGGTCAGCCTGTTGTTGTATAGCCGCAGTGAATGCAGCTCTGTCACTGTCTGCTTGTTCGCTAGCTCTCCCAATTGCCCACTCCAGTTTGGACTGTCCTTCCATTAAGGTCTCCATCTTTTTTCAGATGGAAATTCTCCTATCTGGCTCGCCACTTGTCACCTTTGGGTCACAAGAAGAGAAGGAGCCAACACTGGGGCGACTTTTATGCCTCTTTTAATGTGGTATTTCACCTCAACAAAAAGATACTTGTATTTATGCGAAACAACAAATGTCCAGGATCCTTCCTTAGGTCCTCGTATGTATACAAAACAACAAATGTCCAGGATCCTTCCTTAGGTCCTCGCTTAGTTCCTTGACACGATGTATTGTTCTCCAGCGCATGTAAGGAAAGGAGAAAAACGAGGCTTTAGTGGAATGTTCAAATGTATAACAACTTCGCAGAAAGAGGGGGAGGGTGTGAGAAAAGAGTCAGAACCACCACCACGCTAACAGTGACTCTTGTAACGTACAAAACCTAACGAGGTGCCCTAGTGCTCTCTACCGTCTCCTACCCGGTCCCTCCCTTCTTAAACGGTAGCAATGAATGCAAACGAGCACGCACCTGGGAAAGCCACGCGTCCTCCTTCGCGTGGCTGGGCGAACCGCGGTGTCGTTGGCCTCCTGGCTTTACAGCTGCCGATGTCTGTTCCTCCTCGGGTCCCGTCCTGGCGTCTTCTCCACTTCCGTTGCCGGTTCTCACGAAAGGCTCCGTCTTCTTTCCTTCGACTCCCGGTCCTGTCGCCTTGGTCTCCGCTTCCGCACTCGGCTTCTCCTGGCGCTGCAATTTCTCCTCCCACGACAGAGACACGGCGTCTTCCGGGTCTTTGCAGATAAGGCCAGAGGTCGCTCATGATAGGTCCAGAAAGTCAGGTGGTCCAGAGGCGAGGCCCACGTCCCGAACACAAAGGCTATCCTTAAAGGGCCAGTAGTCCGCCTGTTGACAAGACGGAGAATCAGTTAGCCCAGCCGGGGCCGAGCAGGGGACCCCCTGACAATTACATATTTTTTATATAA
This sequence comes from Lissotriton helveticus, assembly GCF_964261635.1. NCBI lineage: Eukaryota > Metazoa > Chordata > Amphibia > Caudata > Salamandridae > Lissotriton > Lissotriton helveticus. Next base: position 825,963,286 of record NC_136067.1, on the reverse strand, counting down.
ATTGAAAAATAAATGTTTTTAAAAATATTGAAATTGTAATATTTATTTATTTTTTTATATTTTTTTAATTTATATATATTTTATATAGCAGGCAATGATATCCTATGGAAGAACATTCAGGTTACTGGTAAGTACAGTTAAATTTACTTTTCAGGTACAGTAGTGAGCTGAAAGATGCAGCACTGAGGTCTCTCCTGAAAACAGGTGAGTAAATCGGAATTCATAGTTCGGCTGATTTTTGAGGAATTTTTTAAAGTTCCAAAACTCCACACTTAAATTTTTTTTCAAGTGAAACATGTCAATGCTACCCTACAGAAGGAAATTCAAGTTACTGTAACTACGATTAGAATTACTTTTCAGGATCATTAGTGGGCTAAAAGATGCAGCAATGAGGTCTCTCCTGATAACAGGTGAGTAAATCGGAATTCGTACTTCGTCTGATTTTAGAGGAATTTTTTAAAGTTCCAAAACTCCACACTTAGAAAAATTTCCAAGTGAAACCAGTCAATGTTAGCCTATGGAAGGAAATTCAAGTTACTGTAACTACGATTAGAATCTTTTTTCAGGATCAGTAGTGGGCTGAAAGATGCAGCACTGAGGTCTCTCCTGATAACAGGTGAGTAAATCACAATTCGTAGTTCGACTGATTTTAGAAGAATTTTTTAAAGTTCCAAAACTCCATACTTAGAAGAATTTCCAAGTAAAACATGTCAATGATAGCCTATGGAAGGAAATTCAAATTACTGTAAGTATGGTTACATTTACTTTTCAGGGTCCGTCCTGGGCTCAAAGATGCTGCACTGACGTCTCTCGTGATAACAGGTGAGTAAATCGGAATTCGTAGTTCGGCTGATTTTACAGGAATTTTTTTAACTTCCAAAACTCCACACTTAGAAAAATTTCCATGTGAAACCAGTCAATGTTTGCCCATGAAAGGAAATTCAAGTTACTGTAAATATGGTTACATTTACTTTTCAGGGTCGGTCCTGAGCTCAAAGATGCAGCACTGACGTCTCTCGTGATAACAGGTGCGTAAATCGGAATTCGTACTTCGGCTGATTTTAGAGGAATTTTTTTAACTTCCAAAACTCCACACTTAGAAAAATTTCCATGTGAAACCAGTCAATGTTTGCCCATGAAAGGAAATTCAAGTTACTGTAAATATGGTTACATTTACTTTTCAGGGTCGGTCCTGAGCTCAAAGATGCAGCACTGACGTCTCTCGTGATAACAGGTGCGTAAATCGGAATTCGTACTTCGGCTGATTTTAGAGGAATATTTTGCTCAATAGTGAAGGAAGGGGGCGGGGCCTGAGGACACATGTGTGCAGACACGCCCTGTGGCGCGTTTTAGGTTGGGGAATATATTCCTCTTCAATCCTGAGGTCACCTGTGAGCCAACTAGCTCATCAGGTACCTCCAGTTTGCGCCAGGGAGCTGCGTTGCCGACAGGTGTTCAGAGGGCACACCCCCTTTTTACAACACTCTGCAACGCAGCTCTGTGGCACTTACTATAGGTACCCGTTGGACTGGTAGGCCCCTAGGGGACCTCTGGATTGAAGAGGAATATATTCGCCAACCTAAAACGCGGCACAGGGCGTGTTTGCACACATGTCACCTCAAGCCCCGCCCCCTACCTTCACCACTGTGGAAACATGCCCCATAATGCGTTCCAAGTTGGGGGATTAAGTCCCCTTGCATACTGGGGGTCGACTAGCACACCACGAACCTCCAGTATGCGCCAGGGGGCTGCGTTGCAAAGAGGTGTAAAAAGGGGCATGGCCTCATTACACCTCTCTGCAACGCAGCCCCCTGGCGCATTTGCAGAGGGGGAACTAATTCCCCTTGCATACTGGGGTCCCTGGGGGCCAACTAGCCCACCAGGAACCTCCAGTGTGCGCCGGGGGCTGCGTTGCAGAGAGGTGTAAAAAGGCCATGCCCCTTTTCACACCTCTCTGCAATGCAGCCCCATGGTGCTTTTTCAGAGGAGGAACTAATTCCCCTTGCATACTGGGGGTCCCTGGGGGCCAACTAACCCACCAGCAACCTCCAGTATGCGCCAGGGGGCTCCATTGCATAGAGGTGTAAAAAAGGGCGTGGGCTCGTTACACGTCTCTGCAAGGGAGCCCCCTGGCCCATACTGGAGGCTCCTGGTGGGCTAGTTGGCCCCCAGGGACCCCCAGTATGTGAGGGAAATTACGTCCCCCTCTGCAAACGCGCCAGGGGACGCGTTTGCAGAGAGGTGCAGGGAGGGGGTGTGGCCTCCTCCCGATCCCGTTTAAACAACTCATGGTTTATATAATGATGATCATTTACAAGGAACAATTGGGTATGATGCATATTTATCTATGTGGACACAGTGATAAGATGGCCGCTTTATCTCACTATACTGTGCATTATTTTCACTAGGGTGTAATTTTGAGTCTGTCTTTGATGTTTAGCAGAACTATATATATGTGTGTTAATACTGCTTGTCTTCTTGGCGTGATCAAGACGAAAGTCGAAACGCATTGCTGTGCAGTCGTGGAATAAATTATCTGCAAACTACTCAAGGTGTCCATGAGATTTCTGCATACGGAAGTTATTGGCATTGTGCCGGGCTACCGGTGCCCTGTTCACGGACCGCCCTGAAAGACAGCCTTCTTCAATACCGGACTCTGTTCTATACATATATATATATATATATATATGCAACCAAGTCCTGTAGCAAACATCCCTATCCCCTCGAAAGTCGGAGAAGAAAAGAACATGAACAGACCACAGGTTGGCTTGTGGAATTAAGGTGCTGTTTTATTTACACCACGACCTTCTTTGCATGACGCGTTTTGACCGGGTCACCCTGGTCTTGATCACATATATATATTAATGGTCCTGGGTACCGGCACCCGCCAGGGCCAGCTCCCTATGTCCTGTAGTGACCAACCCCAGGACATAGCCGTTTGCTCTCGCAGGGCTAGAACTTTCAAAACGTCCACCATGCGAGAGTAAACAGTAAGTCTGCTCCTAGCGAGGTGGAGCAGGAAACCTGCTCCTGTTTGCTGGGAGCGGACTTTTCATCTGTGATAGCGGGCAGGAAAAAAGATGAATGAATTGCTCCAACTTGCAGGGGGCACCATTTTTTGGCTGCTCCCTGCGTGATTGAGCAAAGCGGGCTCCCATTGGAGGCAGGGAGCTGCAAAGAACCATGGGGGCATTGAGGCTGTCCCTGCCGTTCCCAAAGCTGCACACTGGGTGCCCTTGGAGGGCTCCAGACCACCCAGCATCATGAGGCTGGGCCCCCAATGGATAGGGTCCCCTGGGCCGAAATCAGCCTGTGAAGGGGGCCCACAATGACCCTCCTCCCACATTAATTTGTTGCCGGGCCCTGGGGATGGGACCTCAGGTCCAAAATCTGCCTGGGGAAGGGGACTGTGTGGCCCTTCTTCCCTTCTGCAATAGTATATGCAATAGACATTTACCCAATGACGGAGGACTTACTAATTAACCAGAAGAAAGTACTCCACTTGGGTAAACATTTCACAGAAACTAAACCTCAATGGGAGGCACTTACAAATATAAACATAGCAAGTTCTCCAGTTGAAGTTCCACTTCTGTAAAGCACAAATTATCCTAACTTCTTGGGCTTGGCGAAGGCAAAGCAAGTGTGTTTCCTCTCGCATTTCATATTGAAAAACGATCTGAAATCCTTAACGAATGTGAATGCATCATTGATCTATTAGAGCTCAATCTGATCTGTAGTGATTGTGATAAGTGTTTTTTTCCATGTCGTTTCCTGGTGAAAGCAGAGTCTATGGTTCTCCCTTTTAATTACCCTGAGTATACAAATGCCCAAAATCACCTGCAAGCTCTTTCCATTTGGCCCATCCTGTTTTCCTTAGTAGTCTGCATAGGTTTTCCCACCTTTTCCCACATTGATGGAGAGCTTACTAAAAGAGCATGTTTCCCGATGATTTTGGTGATGCGTCCTTGATGTAGAGGAATACGAGGACCTTTCAACCAAACAAGCAAACATTTTCTTCATAAAGTTAAGAGGAAGTACCCTTGTTTGGTGGAGATTCTCCTCATTGTAGCCTCGTCCTTTTCTCTAGCAAGGATTCATATTATCACACATTTGTGGATCAAGACCTCAAGGCGCAATCACATTACCAAAATTACATGCGCACAAGTACATTGGAGACATCTCCTCATGGCTCATTACACAGCTGTAGTGTATGTATGCATTTCCCAATGAGGTTGCACTTACTAACTAGCCAATACAAAGTATTCCCCTTGTGTAGACATTTTGTGCTACACTGTGGACTCTTGTTAGATAAAGGGGCAGGTGAGGTTCTGTTCTGGCCCAGCCACTCACACAGCTCCCAACACACCCACAAAATCAGACACCCATTCAGCCACTCTCACATACACTGACAGACCCACACAACCACTCATACACCCACTCACCCACTAATACAGTCACTCACATACCCATACAACCACTCACACACCCATACAGTCACTCACATACCCACTCCCACTCCCACAAAAGCACTCACACACCCACTCACAGACCAATACAGCCACTCACATACCCACTCTCAGACTCATAAATCCACTCACACACCCTCAAAACTACTCACACATCCACTCCTACACCCATACAAACATACACACACCGACTCACAGACACATATAGCTACTTAGACATCCAGTCCCTGACCCATCCAGCCACTCACACACCCGCAAAGCCACTTACACACCCAATAACAAACCCATACAGCATCTCATATACCCACTCACTGATCCATACAACCACTCACACACTCACAAAGCCAATCAAAGATCCATACAGCCACTCACACACCCACTTACAGACCCATAAAGCCACTCACACATCCACTCTCAAAGTTTACAGGTTACAGTTAGGAAATACATTTTAAAATCCTTTGAAATTCACTGAAAAAACAAAGGTTACAGGGAAGTTATAGTTAGGAAATAACATTTAAAAAACATAGAAATTCACAGAAAAAAATAAGGGTTACAGGGACAGTATACAACTATAAAACCTTAGATATTCACTCCAAAAAAAGAAACAAAGGGCACCAGAACGTTATAGTTAGACTCGGATTTTACATGCATGAAATCATAGAAATTCAGCAGGTATAGTTACCTGAGCTCCCACAATGCAGAGCAGATTTGGAGTCTGTCTTCATTTCTTCACCGAAACACGGCGAAAATCGCTTAAATGTGGACCATAAAATGCAGGATATAATTACTATGAGGATGTTAATATCGCACCAATTTATTGAATTTATGCACTATGTTGAATTGTGAAAACTGCTCGAGTGTTTAACATAGTTATGTTGTTTTGAGTCTATTGTCACTGTCTATTTGTTAGTAAATCACGTGGTGATATAAGGAAATGTTCAAACACTAAACGGCACTCGTGAACAAGGGACTAGGTCCCGAAACGCGTTGAGTTGCCATATAAGTTTCTGAATAAAGAACAACTGCTTTAGAAGCTATTTTGTTGTCCATGGTTGCTGTTTCCTGGTGGAGTTCGACAGCAAGTGTTTTGATTAAGGAGGTTTGCCGCCTCGCCACGGACCGCAGATGCTCATCAAATTTGTGCCAACTTAAAACAAAATATATTTTGGCCACAGGAGAGGTCACTCTGGGACCACCCCACCAGACTTAGGGAGTCAGGGTATTCCTACTCTGCACCCCTATGTTTTTTGTTTTTCTTAGGACTCGGACTAAGTCCTGAATTCTAAGATGGCTTCCGCCACATGCGTGTTGATGTAGTGGCAGCCAATCAGATCTCACCATGAGATCTGTCAGCACCGCAAATCCTCTGTGGCGTGATATATACGAAGTTTTTTAACATTAACGAGCATATGTACAAGGGGTTAACGCCGCCTTAGCATAATTTTTCCGACGGTTTTGCGGCAAGATTTTTATCGCCGTATGTACAAGCTGTTGCTAACCTCTGTTAGCGCCAGTTTTCCAGCAAAAAGTCCATTCTAAAGATCGCCACTTCGGTTAGCGATAACGACATGCAAGGGACGTCGTTAACCCACTTCACCATATTTACAAGGGTATTCCTGAAGTTTGGAGGACCAAAAAAACGCCTGCTAACTGCAGTTAGAGGCAATTTTTTAAGACCAGAAAATAGCTGGTCTTAAAAATAGAGATAACACTTAGGGCCTCTTTTCAGCAGGTTTTGGTGCTGGACAGCGCTGCAAGCAATGTTGTTGCGCTGTCCTGTGACAAAACTACAGGGCAGGAATGCGCACCATCAATAAGTTAGTGCACGTTCCTGGGCCTCAGTCATGAAATGTGTTACTGCTCTGCGACAACACAGCGTTGCAACACTTTTCACTACGCCTTTCATGCGACACCACGGATGCGCTGTATTCACTGGACAGCGCTCCATGATGCAAATAATGACAGATACATCTGAAATCCTGACGTATATGTCTGCCCTAAAGTCACACATTGCTGCAATCGTGTCACAAGCATGACACAACTCCAGCAATGCATGGGGCCAGCCTGTACCTGTGGCACTGCGTCACCCTTACGCCTGCCATCAGGCAGGCGTAAGGTACTGACGCAGTGCCGTCCTACAATTGTCGCAGTGAAATCTGAGGGATTTAACTGTGCCTCTACTATGAGGCCTTGTCGCGTGGGAACGCACATCCTGGGTACATCATCCAGGTATGATGTAGCACAGGGCATCACAAGGTCACGCATATGCCTAAATGCGTCACTTTGCAAATATGGCGCAACGTGGTGCTAGTTTTGCCTGGTCCATTCTTGAGGGGTGCCAGGGTGTCGGCGAAGTTGGAGATCCATCGGTGGCTGTTACCCGCTCTGATGTTATCGTTTGTAAGCATTGGCAGTGTGGTGATGCTGAGGGAGTTGACGAGATGTTCTTTGGTGGCCTTGATCCAGCTGCGATGGGGGGGGCGATGATGGCAGTAGTGTACAGTGGGCATGGTGGAGACGTGATGTATACAATGATATAACCAGGAGAGTCTGGTGGTGTGTCTGTAGTTGAAGTTCCCACTGGTGGGGGAGATGTGCTCAACCGTGTGTCCTGCTATGTGGCTTGCTGCGGTGACTAGCTGCTTGAATCTGATGTTGGAGAGCTTCCCTAGGAGGGGCTGGTGTTCTGGTCAATGGGGTTGTCCAGGTGGAAATTCAGTTTGCCGAGTAGGATGTCGTTGGTGGATGGGAGAGACTGGTGTGCTATGAGGTCTACAATGGTATCGGAGAATGTGTGCCCATGGCCCAGGGAGGCCTCCTGATGAGGGTGCCGCAGAGGATGGGGTTGGGGTTGCTCCGGATCTGGAAGATGAGGTGTTCCATGGTCACTGTTGGGTCATTGTAGTGCGCGGTCAGTTGGACTGTGCTTGTGTAGGTGATGGCAATGCCTCCTCCTGGACGGTCCGGGTGGTCCTTGTGGGTGATTTAGTAGCCGTCAGTGATGGCGATGTCTGTCTGGAGCAGAAGTTGGTCCTGGCAAGTGATATGGCGTCCAGGGTGGATGGCGAGGAGGGTGCTGGCTCCATAGTGGTGGAGTGTCCCAGAGGAAGGGTCCGAGAGGAAGTGTCCTTGGTGCCGTAGCACTATCCAGGGGCAGACGGACGCAGATGGGCTTGCCTATGGCTTGCCTTTGGCACGGGAGATGTCCATTACAATGAAGGCATTACATTGTAACGCCTTTACAACGCATCTCCAACAATGCAGGTGCCTTTACATTGCATTCCATTACAATCCATTGTGAGGTCAGTAATGGGATATTTTCAAGTTTTAGGGTGGGTATGGGTTTCGGGTGTTGGAGATAAAAGTTGGGGTGTCTTATGGGGTAAAATTTGAAAATTGGGGTGTGTTTTAGGGTCAATCGTGAAAACTGGGGTGTGCATTTGAGTCAAATATGAAAATTGGGGTGTGCATTTGGGTCAAATATTATTTTTAGGGTGTGTTTTGGGGGCTTGAAGATGAATTTTAGAGTTCAGGGTTTGCTTTGGGGTGCAAGGTTTAGTTTTAGGGAATCACTCATTGAAGTGGGAATAGTAATGTTCACATCTCCTCAATCCAACACCTTCCCTACTGTTGCAATATGCCTAGTCTTAGAATGCATTGTAATGGAATGCTATGTAATGGTATGCCTCGTAACTCCATATATACCTTTGGCACACCAGTGGTATGCCCGCTGCGCATGGCCGCACAGCGACCGCCACTGAGAAATGCTGCGGGGGGGGGGGGACTGGACAGTTGGGAGGTGGAAAACGCCCCAAAGAACACTGAATGGGGTGTGGACGTGGGGGGTGTTTGAGCAGGCGTTGTAAATATTTAAATTAGAGAAATCTTACCTTGAGGCCAGGTCCCGTGTCTTCGTTGCTTCTGCTCTCCTGCGTCTGCTTCCAGGAACGGGAAGTAATCAGCCAGACCTCCTCCACTAAGCCAATCACAACACTGTAATTTGGTGTTGGGATTGGTCATTGGCGCCGGGCGAGGCGTTCAGCCAGGGGTTGGAGGGGTGGGCATGTTCTACATGCAAGCTGTAATGCAGCCTGCAATGTGAACAGGACAGTGTGCATGACTGCTTTGGGCGGCCTGAGCGGGCCGACTAAACAGTCACTGTGCACTTGAGTGGGCATGCCACTCCTCCCCTGCCCTGCTCCATGTGTGTAGCAGCCCTACCCACCTTCCCACCCGAAAAGGAAACATGGCATGATTACATCAGGAAGTTATCATCATGTGATGATTGTTTCTCTTCTTGCCCTGCTTGAAAGCAGCGGAGTGACGCTCTTCCGCCATAGCGGATAAGCCGCTACTGGGGGTGTGTCATCTACATGTGCCAGGCCTAGGCGACTCAACCCCCAGGCCTCCTCAGCTACGCGTCCCACCTTCTTGTTTCCTGGACATTGACACCATGGCACAATCCACTGCACTTTCTCCAAATCTGTGACGCAGCCAGCAGGAGCCTCAGCCAGGTGGGATTTCACAAGCCTGGATACAGCAGTCGTCGCCAAAGTCTGCTGGTTAACATCCCAATGCAGTTGATGCAGCAGGGCCCCCTTAGGCATGACGTTGCAGTGCTCCCACCACACCAGTTCGGTGCATCTCAGGGGCCTCATTCTCCACAGCCTCTGGCCAGCGCAACATCAGCCAGCCTGTGATGCAGAGAGGCGCCGCCCATTGTTGGTAATCTCCTCTGTGCACCCCTGTGTAGTGGTGGATCATAATATGCGATGCAGACCTCCCTTCGTTGATGCGCAGGAGCGCCTCTACCAGTCACAGCTCCAAGAGGCGCAAGGCGGTCTTCTCACACAGGTCAGCAACATGTCTCCATGCGACCGACCAGACTTCCCCACCAGGTACGGGTGATCGCCACGCCTCAATGTCTACCACCACGGCTCATCAACTCCACAGCTCTTCCATATCCCACTCCAGGCTCCAGGCGCAGGTCCAGCGAGGCATCCAGGCTCCAAACGCAAGCCCAGCAAGGCATTCAAGCTCCAGACACAGGTCCAGAGAGACATCCAGGCTCCAGGCGCAGGTCCAGTGAGGCATCCAGGCTCTCATCCTGGTCATCCTGGATGTTGGGTGGCTTGAGGGTGTTGTTGATGTGTTCTGCACTTGGTCCTGGTTGCTCCATTCTGCACTTCATTGTTTTTTTGCCTATTTTCAAGTGGAGGTCGACTGATAGGCTATTTTTTCCAGTAGAGGCACACAAAACTAACATTGGGCTGACTAACGGCGTTTTTTGGCCGCTAATGGACCTTTAGATGGTTTTCGCCCGAATTCCTATCCCCATCACGCTAATGTTAGCTGCAGTTTTCATAGCTGATCGATGAAGCTATCGCCATGTAGCGACGTCTTGTACATACGTCGCTAACAAGGCGATAGTTTTCAGCGGTACACAGTGGTAAGAAAACTGCTGCTAACTAGCATTAGCTGTAGTTTTCGCCAGTCCTTGTACAAATGGCCCTAAGTGTTCAAAAACTGCTGAACATATTTACACCAAATCACCAAAAGCACTCTTTCTGGACCAAGGTCAAGCTTTCTGCCAAATGTGGTGTACATCTGTTCAGCGGCTTGGTCTGTAGGGGTGTCTAAAGTTCCTATAAAAAATTGAATAGGGAAAAACATTTTAGACCCCTCTTTTTCATAACCCTTGCTTGACGGATCACCCTGAAACTTTCCAGTAAGGAGCTGAGGTGAGCATTTTTTGGTGGGAAAGTTTAGTGCAGATTCATCTAACGGCGCCAAATAAATAAGCAAACCAAAAAAAACACATTTTTAATGAAAGTACCCTGCGCCGACCGCCACATTGCGATCTCCGGCCTCATGGTGAAAACGAAAATAGGTTTTAGAGATGGTAGTTCTAGAAATACAGTAAAAAACATGAGTTTGAAGTGTACAGTAATAAGCCTCTAGTGTGTAAAATACTGTAATGTGTGTGTATATATGTGTTTTCACTTTATGGGAAAAGCGTGATCGTTGCGGTTAACGACACCATTGCGATGTCCTGAATAACCACGAAAATGGGAAATAAGTCTGAAAGATGATTTTTAAAGAAACTTAGTACAAAAACATGAGTTTAAACATGTTTTGAAAGAAGTATATATATAGTAATGTGTGTAGGGCAATGTTCAGAATGGATTTTTTTTACATATTATTTTTGGATGTGTTGGTGGCCATTGAATGTCTGCTTTTGTTTTCTGTTTTCGGGATGTGTCTGACGTCATCGCAAAGATCCCCAAAAAGGAAAGAAAAAAAAACCTTTAAAAACAAATCTTCACAATATTTCGGGTACTACGGTGGCTCTGACAAGAGCTGTTGCGTTGGTTGTGTGTATTTGGCTGCTATCCATAAGACCGTATGCAGAGTTTCAGGTTACTTAGAAACACCCTGTCACATTTATCTGTAATATGTTCTCCATCATTTCCATACATTCCATGCATGTCAAAACACAGATTGTTGTTATAGATACAGACCATGCGATGGTCTCTGAGGAATGCAGATATAGTTTTATTAACAAGTCATCAGTGATGTCACTGACCATGTCATGAGTGATGTAAGTAATATGTGAGGTCATAAGCAGTGATGGGGTGATATTTATAGTTAGCTAACTATAGCTGCTGAATTTCTTTTGGTTTTGGTTTCTTTGGTTTTGTATGAATGTTCTTTTTTCAGTGATCGCAAGATCGAAACGCGTCTTTTTCTTTGCCAGTAAATATATTGTTACGGGTATATAAATATACCCATTAACTAAAGACCACATTGGTGTGGCTGTTTCTTCGACAGAACCGTGAAGGAGGACTACGATTGGAGAATATATATATATATATATATATATATTATGGCTCCAGGTTACACCGTTCCGAGGGTCACTCTCTATGTCGGGTGCCAAAAGAATGCGTTGGTGTATCGCGTTTCAAAATTAAAGCTCCAGTATTTTCTAACCTATACCCAGCCGGGTCAGGAACAAAGACACAGCACTCCCGGGCTCAATTCATACAGCGGAGGTATTTTATTCAGGCAAACGCGTTTCGGGACAGCGTCCCTTCGTCAGTGGTTCAACAGTGGATCACACAGTTTCATGTTTTTAAATAAGACGCCAGAATTGGTGATAGACATCGAAAACGGACTAAAACGTCCACAATAACATAGCGCCATCTTAGACTGGTTTAAATCTGCATTTTTGGCATAGTGTATCACAGTGTGTGTTTATATTTAAATTTAAACATTTCGCCGTGTATCGGCAAGTGCACAAAAAGACCAGTTTTCATGTTTTCGTGTACATAAGGGTGTTCACTCTTACGATAGGGATAGTTGTGTGAATTATTCTGTAGTCTCAATGACAATCATGGCCCATCGACCTTGATATAACTTCAACTGAAGTTTACTTCAGATCTAATCTTGCCGTGTATCGGCAATGGCAGCCTTCATGGCTGCATATATTCTCACTACTTCATCCCTTTCCCCGAGCATTTCCCAACCAATTGATCTGGATCAAATTATTACATGATAAAAAGTCTCATTTTTATATTATCCACCACCCATCTCATCTATTCAATCCTTCATATTTATACAGTCATTTTACATCCTCTTAATTGTTTCAGTTCATGTCTTCTTTCACCACAGTTTTTTCAATCCAAAAATTATTTCAACTTTCACATACTTTTACTATTCATATGTCCCATTATCCAAGGTGAGTTGCCATCTCCTCTCCCATGTTCAGACCCCCCGGTGCCTTCGTTTCCAAATCAATAATGTAACGCGATTCAAGTCTTCTAAGGGTCTGCAGTCTGTTCCCTCCCCTGATATTTTCCGGGACACAGTCTAAACAGAAAAACCTAAGTAGGTCTCTATTACTGTTATGCTTGATCGCAAAGTGTCTAGCGACAGGGTATGTAAAGTCCTTATTCATAATCGCTCTCATATGTTCTAAAATTCTTAATTTTACAGAATTGATTGTGCTACCAATATATTTCAATTGGCAGGGGCACTGTAAACAATACACTACATGATCCGTCTGACAGGTCATGAATTTGTTGATTTTCCTTTCGCCTTGACAGCCTCTCACTTTGTAGGTTAGTGTGCGTTTGCTAAAAGCGCACGCTTTGCACTTCCCGCATGGAAAGAAGCCTTTAGCCTCCCTCAGCGTGCCTTTGGTGTTTCGTAAGGGTTCCAGATGGCTCTGGACCATATGGTCCCTTAAGGATCTTGCCTTCCTAAAAGTAAACTGCGGGGTGACAGGTATGTCCAACCCCACAATATGGTCTGTTTTTAGGATATGCCAATGTTTGGCCATGATTGTCCTTAGTTTGAAAGAGTTCGCCGAGTAAGTTGTTACCATGCGAAACTTCCCTTCCACTTTGGGCCTTTCTTTCTTTTGGAACAGTGCATTGCGTGGCAGGGCCTTTACACGATTTAGAGTCTCATGTAGGAGTTTTGATTTATAACCCCTTTCCTTAAATCTGTCCATACTCTCTCTGACTGTTAGATCAAAGTCCTCCTCATGGGTACAGTTTAGTTTCAGTCTGAGAAACTCCCCATAGGGGATACTATTGATCAGTTTACGAGGGTGACTAGTAGTCACCCTGCAGTTTACTTTTAGGAAGGCAAGATCCTTAAGGGACCATATGGTCCAGAGCCATCTGGAACCCTTACGAAATACCAAAGGCACGCTGAGGGAGGCTAAAGGCTTCTTTCCATGCGGGAAGTGCAAAGCGTGCGCTTTTAGCAAACGCACACTAACCTACAAAGTGAGAGGCTGTCAAGGCGAAAGGAAAATCAACAAATTCATGACCTGTCAGACGGATCATGTAGTGTATTGTTTACAGTGCCCCTGTCAATTGAAATATATTGGTAGCACAATCAATTCTGTAAAATTAAGAATTTTAGAACATATGAGAGCGATTATGAATAAGGACTTTACATACCCTGTCGCTAGACACTTTGCGATCAAGCATAACAGTAATAGAGACCTACTTAGGTTTTTCTGTTTAGACTGTGTCCCGGAAAATATCAGGGGAGGGAACAGACTGCAGACCCTTAGAAGACTTGAATCGCGTTACATTATTGATTTGGAAACGAAGGCACCGGGGGGTCTGAACATGGGAGAGGAGATGGCAACTCACCTTGGATAATGGGACATATGAATAGTAAAAGTATGTGAAAGTTGAAATAATTTTTGGATTGAAAAAACTGTGGTGAAAGAAGACATGAACTGAAACAATTAAGAGGATGTAAAATGACTGTATAAATGTGAAGGATTGAATAGATGAGATGGGTGGTGGATAATATAAAAATGAGACTTTTTTATCATGTAATAATTTGATCCAGATCAATTGGTTGGGAAATGCTCGGGGAAAGGGATGAAGTAGTGAGAATATATGCAGCCATGAAGGCTGCCATTGCCGATACACGGCAAGATTAGATCTGAAGTAAACTTCAGTTGAAGTTATATCAAGGTTGATGGGCCATGATTGTCATTGAGACTACAGAATAATTCACACAACTATCCCTATCGTAAGAGTGAACACCCTTATGTACACGAAAACATGAAAACTGGTCTTTTTGTGCACTGGCCGATACACGGCGAAATGTTTAAATTTAAATATAAACACACACTGTGATACACTATGCCGAAAATGCAGATTTAAACCAGTCTAAGATGGCGCTATGTTATTGTGGACGTTTTAGTCCGTTTTCGATGTCTATCACCAATTCTGGCGTCTTATTTAAAAACATGAAACTGTGTGATCCACTGTTGAACCACTGACGAAGGGACGCTGTCCCGAAACGCGTTTGCCTGAATAAAATACCTCCGCTGTATGAATTGAGCCCGGGAGTGCTGTGTCTTTGTTCCTGACCCGGCTGGGTATAGGTTAGAAAAGACTGGAGCTTTAATATATATATATATGTCTATATAAATCGAAATGTTGTCTTCTATCGAAAACACAACCACCACGGACTCCCAATGCGTTCAGCAGTATTTTATTTGCAGAAAAGTTTAGGAAAAACTCACTCGACACGTTTCGAGACCCTGTCTCTTGGATATATGTCTATATATACAGATATATTATCTACTGGCAACCGCCAGTAGATAGTTATAGTTAGGACCTAGTTTCCATAGGAAAAGTGTTTTTTGTTTTCCCAATAACTTTGGCACCGGATGACGAATCTTTGCAAAATTTTTAAAACTTGTGGGGCGCTCCGGTCAGCTCCTATCTTAATAGTTTCGGGGTGATTCAGCAAGTGGGGGCCTAGAAAAAAGGGAGGTCTCAAAACGTGTTTTCTCCATGTTATTTTCCATAGGAAACTTTAGACACGGCTACAGCTCAAACTGCTGAATGGAATTACACCAAATTTGGCAAAAAGTTAGCCCTTGGTTCAGAAAGAGACCTTTTTGTTAAATGGTGTAAATCCATTCAGTAGTTCCTGAGAAATTAAAAAAAAAAGGTCGGAAAATCAATTTCCCTTAGAAAACTTTAGACATGGCTACAGCTCGAACTGCTGAGCGGAATTACACCACATTTGGCAAAAAGGTAGCCCTTGGTTCAGAAAGAGACCTTTTTTAAATGGTGTAAATCCGTTCAGTAGCTGCTGAGAAAATAAAAAAATAAAAACTCTATATCTAGAGGTGCGGTGGATCCGCGAACCCTCCGGACCACAATCTTTATCTAATTTGGCTGTCAACACTCCAAACCAGGTAATGTAGCCAGCAGAAAACAGAAAAACAAATGCGTAAAACAAGAAAAGGGGGCAGGGTAGAAACACCCTGACCCCCTAGGCCTGCTGAGGGGGTCCCACAAGGACCCCCAGGGCCCAAAAAAGTATTTAAAAAAATTCGTCAATAGTCGTGGAGGATCCACGGATCCAGCTGCGAAAAAAAAAAAAAAGCGCGGGCTCCCGCACTTCGTTATTATTTAGCCCCCAAGTGGGCCAAGTCCCGGGGGCATGCTATATTGTGATTGCGTGGACCCAGGGGGGCCCCCGCAGCCTCTGGGACCGCCTTCCCCGGGGCCTTCTTTAAATATTTGTGGGGGGCACGCGCCCCCCCACCGCTCCGGGGACCACCACCCCTGGGGCTTGTTTTTAAGGCCCCCCCAAGCCCCAGGGACCACCACCTCCTGGGGCTTTTCTTAAATATTTGCGGGGGCACATGCCCCCCCGCAGCCGCAAGGAACCGAACCGCAACGC
Source organism: Lissotriton helveticus (assembly GCF_964261635.1). NCBI lineage: Eukaryota > Metazoa > Chordata > Amphibia > Caudata > Salamandridae > Lissotriton > Lissotriton helveticus. The sequence goes on along the minus strand of NC_136067.1, from coordinate 825,947,585 downwards.
CCAAGGGCTTTTTTTTAATTTTTTAAAAAGAACCTGTGTGGGGGGGCTCAAGTCTCCCCACATTCCCCGGGAACCGCCACCTCCCCGGGTCATTAACTATGTAAATTTGGGGGTCCGTTATGGACCCCCAAGCCCCGGGGACAACCACCTCCACTGGCCTTTGCCAATGTTGGGAGGGGGGCCACGCCGCCCCCTGCCAGGAGCCCTTGATGGGCCTGGGGACCACCATCCCCCAGGGCCAGCTCCTGCAGTGTCCCGGGGTGCCTACACCCGGGACACTGCTGTTTGCAATGACAGTCCCGTCCTGTCATTGCAAACTTCTTTGCTTCAATGAACTGAGAGCAGGGAAACCTGCTCTCGCTTTAATGAAGCAAAGTAGATTGCTTTTCCACACGGGGAGCTGGATGTCAGCAGCTCCCAATGTGAAAAAGCAATGCCGGCTCCTGCAGGAAGCGGGGAGCCAGTGGGACCGTGGAGGCATTGGGGCTTCCCTCACGGTCCCCAACGGATAGGGCCTGCCCAGGGGGATGGGATCCGTGGGGCTAGAAGTGGCCTGGGAGGGGGCCACACGGCCCCACTCCCCAAATTTAATAAATAAATAAATAAATAAAGGCCTGCCCCGGGTGATGGGGTCCCTGGGGCCAATAGAGGCCTCAGGAGGGGGCCACGCAGCCCCCCTCCATAAAAAACAAAACAAAATGTGGCCATGCCCCGGGGCCGGAAATGGCCTCGGGAGGGAGGCCCACGTGGCCCGCTTCCCATTCATTTTTTTTAAAGGGGTGGGGTCCCCAGGCCCCAAAAAAGGGAAAAGAAGGGGGCCACACAGTCCTGCGATCGTCCTGGTGACCCGCCCCCTCCCAGCAACACTCTGCAAACGGCCCTGTGGCGCGTTTTAAATTGGGGAATTAATTCCCCTTCAATACTGGGGGTCCCTGGGGGCCACCTAGCCCATCAGGTACCTCCAGTAAGCGCCACAGGGCTGCGTTGCAGAGAGGTGGTCCAGGCCATGCCCCTTTTTACAGCTCTATGCAACACACCTCTGTGGCGCTTACTGGAGGTACCTGGGGGGCTAGTTGGAACCCAGGGACCCTCAGGATTCAAGGGGCCTTAATCCCCAAACTTAAAATGCGCCACGGGGCGTGTTTGCACAGTGGTGAAGGGAGGGGGCGGGGCCTGAGGTAACATATGTGCAAACATGCCCTGTGGCGCGTTTTAAGTTAGTGAATTAATTCCCCTCCAATCCTAAGGTCCCCTGGGGGCCAACTAGCCCACCAGGTGCCTCCAGTAAGCACCACAGGCCTGCGTTGCAGAGAGGTGGTCCAGGCCACGCCCCTTTTTACACCTCTCTGCAATGCAGCTCCGTGGCACTCACTAAAGATACCTAGTGGGCTAGTTGAACCCCAGGGACCCGCAGGATTCAATGGGACTTAATCCCCCAATGTACAATGTGCCAGGTTGCGTGTTTGCAGAGTGGTGGAGAAAGGGGTCATGGCCTTTGTCTACACAATCCCACTGCTTGGGGCTTACTGGAGGTAAAAGGTAGGCTAGTTCATTCCCCAACCAGGAGCGTGCCAGTTAGCGTTTTTGTAGAGTGGTGGGCACAGTGGGCGTGGCCTGGTACGAGTTCTTATCAATGCTGCTGTGTGGGACTGACTGGAGGTAATAGTTTGGGAAGTTGGCCCCCAAGGATGTCCTTGGTAGCCAACTATCCCTCTTGTTACCTCCAGTAAGTCACACACAGTGGGATTGCTAGGAAGTCTTCAGAGGCCATGGCCCCCTTTCTCTACCACACTGCAAACGTGCCTCCTGGCAGACTACGGGATGGGGGATGAAGTCCAATTTAGTCCTGAGGGAGTTTGGGGGCCAAGAATCCCTCCTGGTACCTCCTGTAAGTCCTACGCAGCGGAATTCCTGAGCGTTGGTTGGACGCCCAGCACCCTTTCTCCACCACTCTGCAAATGCGACTACTAGTTAAAGTAGCATATTTCTACACCTCTGACTTAGAGGTAGCTTTAATCCCCCTGCCCTATTATGTAATAGGGCCTTACAGAGGAGGTCATGCTAATCACAGGGGTACCGCAATGCATGGTGTTCCCTAGTGTATGTAGGTGTTTTCACTGTATTCTAAGTGTCTTTTAGCATTGCACTGGCTCTAGGCCTGGTTATTCAGAGTAAGTTACCACCAGTACCCGTCTGAAAAAGTTGTGGGCACTGGATGATTTTGCAACAAGGCCTCTTTCTGCTCCTCTGTTGGTTCTTTCTGCAAATATCTTCTTCTTCCCGAACTTTTCTTCGTCTTTCTGGACTTCTGTTGCCTCTTTCTGCATTTGCCTTGTTTCTTTCTGCACTTTTCTTCCTCTTTCTTCACATGTCCTACCTTTGTAGGCGTAGTTAGAAGTTAGCATTTAAAAAAAACTTTGAAATTCACTGAAAAAACCATAGGTTTCAGGCACGTTATAGTTAGAAATTAGCATTTAAAAAACCTTAGAAATTCACTGAAAAAACCATAGGTTCCAGGGACGTTATAGTTAGTTGGAGATTTCACTCGTATAAAACCATAGAAAGTCGGCTGTTATAGTTAGTAGACCTAACTATAACTCGGGCCCCCACAATGCAATGCTGATGCCGTCACATATTACATCACTCATGATATGCTCAGTGACATCACTCATGTCATCACTGATGACATCACTGATGACATCATCCACGTGATCATCTGATGCACCTCCTCATACCCTAATAAAACCTTTCATACTTCCACTCTAAAATACAGACCACCAATATCGAAACCATAGACAGGCCAATAGCAGTTAGTACATACATGCTCAGTGATTCATACATCTACATACACATCCACCCACTAACCCATACAGTCACTCATACACACAGTCATTCATCTGGTACAGCCACTGATATATCCCGCCATTAGGTAGTTATAGTTCGGACCTCGTTTCCATAGGAAAAGCATTTTTTGTTTTCCCAATAACTTTGGCACCGGTTGACGAATCTTAGTGAAATTTTCAAAACTAGTGGGGCGCTCCGGTCAGCTCCTGTCTTGAATGTTTCTGGGTGATTTGCCAAGCAGGGGCCGAGAAAAAAGGGGGTCCCAAAATGCGTTTTCCCCATGTTATTTTCCATAGGAAACTTTACACAAAGCAGCATCACTTTTGCAATGAATTCTCAAATTTGTCACAATTTCACGGCAAAGAATTTTTTTTTTAAATGCTGTTTTTGCCCTGGTGGGGTCCCTCTGGGACTCCAATACCAAAGCTTGGGGGCCCTTGTTGAAGTGTTGGTAGCTGATCAGAGCTCTGCATATCTCTGCACGAGCTTGTCATTATTTGCAAAGACTTCACAATTGTAGATATATAAATTTGGATATCCTTTATTATCTCGTACACAACAGAACGGACTTAGACCAATTAACAAAAAAGCACAATCTGCTGACTAAAAGCTAAAAGCTAGCTTTCTGACAAATTTGGTGTATTTCCATCCAGCAGTTTGGGCTATAGGCGTGTCTAAAGAGTCTATGGCAATTAACATGGGAAACACACTTTTTTTTACCACCCACCCACCTTTTTCTCGGCCCCGCTTGACGCATCACACTGAAACTTTCCATGCACAACAAGATTCACCAGGGTACTTTTTAGGAATATTTCCTAAAGATTCGTGAAACAGCACCAAACATATAAGCAAGTCAAAAAAAGCTATATATATACATATATCACTTCCAAACTTCACTGTCGTTGGGGGCCCCCAACCCTGCAGGGCGGCCGTAGCTGCAGGAGACCAACCTTTCTTTGGTATATATATTACCTACTGGCGGTCGCCAGTAGGTAGTTATAGTTAGGATTGGCCACCATAGGAAATCCACAACATTCTATTGGGAATAACTCTGGCGCCGGTTGAGGAATTTGTGTGTAATTTTCCAAAACTTTGGCCAGCTCTGCTGCGCTCCTTCCCTGAAAGTTTTGGGGGGATTTGTGAAGTGGGGGCTGAGAAAAAAGGGGGGTCCCAAAACCTGTTTTCCCCCATGTTAATTTCCATGGGACGGTCTGACAAGTCTACAGCCCGAACCGCTGAACGGAATTACGCCAAACTTGGCAAAATTGTAGGGACTGGTACGCAGATGTGCCTTTGCTATGTTTGCTGAAAATTGCTCCAGTGGGTTTTACGAAAATTAACTTCAAAAAGACATATATATCTATATGCGCTCTCCGAGCGCTTACAGGTACGCGTACCGTGGAGCGCACCCGGCGCGCTACGGGAGTGCGCGAGTGGAAAGCTGATTGGCTGTCGGGTGTCTGTCAACATTCTAAACAGTCCGGAGAGTCCGCCATCTTGTGTCTCGGTAGAATCGAGACACAAGAGGTGAAAAAGAAAGGGGAAAATAATTAAAAGGGGGCAGAGTAGAGACCCCCTGACCCGCTAGGTTTTCTGAGGGGGGCCTAGAAGGACCTTGAAGGACAAAAAAACTTTTTTTTTTTTACATTTTCGCGGGGTAAGTGCTGGCTGCGCTCCCGGGTACGCTCTCCGGTACGCGCACCCTGAGCGCACCACGGGGAAAAACAGTGTAAAAAAATAGAGTAAAAAAATAATGTAGAGTGTTTAGAGGTAAGTTAGCTCTGAAAAGAGCTGTTGTGTTAAGTGGGTGTTTTTTGTACCTACAAGTAGGTACCAATGCAGAGTCTTATATTCAAGAGGAAAACTCTATTCCCCTCATCTGTAAAATGCACACCATCTCTCCTATAGATGTCTTGCATATCGTAACGCAAGTTGTTGTGGTAAATGGAACCCATACCATAGTCTCTGAGGTAAGCAGAAACAGATTTATTCACATGTTTCCTTGCTTTCTCAATCTGTGGACAAAATTGGTTGGACCAGTTCCATTTTTGCCTTTGGCATATATTAGAAAATACCAAGGCAGTTTTTGGAAAAAGTGACATCAATTGCCCAAAGATGTCCTTTAAAAGCATTTCCAGACCTACACCAGTCAAAGTGCCCAAGTCATTGCCACCACAGTGCACAATTATAAGGTCAGGGTGTGGTAAATGCATAAAGGATTTTACCAATGGTATCAATTGGTGACTCCTCAATCCTCTCTGTCCAATCCATACAATGTCCACATTTGGTAAATCAAGATTGTAAATACCTCTGTTAGCTGCGTATTTTTGACTCCAGTGGACATAGCTATGACCCACAAACCAGACTTTTGTCATTTTGAAGGTAGATGTGCTTCTAGTCAGATGAGTTGTGGAAATTAAATGGCAGTTTGATTATGAAAAAAGTGGTTGTGAATCAGTGCAGTTGAATAACCATAAATGATTGGAGCTTTGTTAAAAATCTCCACTGAAAATTAGGCTGCATGCTTTTTTTTTGTAAGAAGTCATTTCAATGGTTGAGAAAAAGTCATTTAAAGAAACATTGCATTTCATTAGCTAGTAGATTGAGAGGTCAAACAGCCTTGAAGGATTGTTTTGCAACATAGTATGATGAACTTGTGAACTGTGTGCTGGTTTAAGAGGGAGTTACCATGGTTACAGGGTAAATGAGCACTGGGGGATGGGTGAATGTTATGTGAGTTTCAAAGGCTTGAAATGTACAACCAATTAAAATGTGCAGTTTGGTTTTGAATTTGTGTGGGAACAATTTTTATTGGCTATGTACAAGAATATGGGTCTGAAATGAGAAATAATCGGTGCCATTATTGAAAGGCTCCAGTGAAGGAAGCATTGTTCAGATATTCTGCTTAAGAATATCTGTTGACTGTGACTGACACTGTTTGACATCTTCCAAAGCATTTTTAAAGGTGAGTAATGACTCTTTTAAAAAAAGATAGAGAGCTTAAAGATTTTTGACAAGTATCACAGTGAGTGTCTGTGTGAATTAAGGAATTATATTTTTACCGTTTTCCATAATGTTAGCTGTGTGTTTATAAGGTAGACTTCTTTATAAATTGTTTTTTATGCTTGGATTATATTGCATGCAGAATATTAAAATTGGCACCCAGACAAGAATATGAAATTCTGTGAGAGATGTTTAAAGCTTTTTTTTAATGGCATAAATTGAGATAGAATATACAAAAAAGAGAGACATATTTACAAGCTGCGTGTGCAATCTTTGACATAGCTCTGTATTTATAAGGTAGACTTCTTTATAAATTGTTTTTTATGCTTGGATTCAATGCTGGTTTAGAAATTGTGTAATGGCTTCATTGGACTTGTAAATATGCTCCTTTTTTTGAAGCGCCTTGTGCAACTTTTAGCATGGGTGGAAGCAGTGAATGTATGGAGAGGGATAAGAATAGCAGATAGAAAACCATATGAAATGGTGTGGGAGATGCATAAAGTATTTCAGTAATGGTATCAATTGAGATGGAATATAAGATAAAGAGGGGCATATTTACAAGACTCTTGCGCAATTTTTGACATGGGTGCAAGCAGAAAATACATGCAGAATAATAAAATATGCACCCAGACAAGAATATGAAATGATGTGAGAGATGTTTAAAACTTTTTTTAAATGGCATAAATTGAGATAGAATATACAAAAAAAGAGAGGTATATTTACAAGCTGCGTGCGCAATCTTTGACATAGCTGTGTGTTTATAAGGTAGACTTCTTTATAAATTGTTTTTTATGCTTGGATTCAATGCTGGTTTAGAAATTGAGTAATGGCTTCATTGGACTTGTAAATATGCTCCTTTTTTTGAAGCGCCTTGTGCAACTTTTAACATGGGTGGAAGTAGTGAATGTATGGAGAGGGATAGGAATAGCAGATAGAAAACCATATGAAATGGTGTGGGAGGTGCATAAAGTATTTCAGTAATGGTATCAAATGAGATGGAATATAAGATAAAGAGGGGCATATTTACAAGACTCTTGCGCAATTTTTGACATGGGTGCAAACAGAAAATGCATGCAGAATAATAAAACATGCACCCAGACAAGAATATGAAATGCCGTGAGAGATGTTTAAAGCTTTTTTTTAATGGCATAAATTGAGATAGAATATACAAAAAAAGAGAGGCATATTTACAAGCTGCGTGCGCAATCTTTGACATAGCTCTGTGTTTATAAGGTAGACTTCTTTATAAACTGTTTTTTATGCTTGGATTCAATGCTGGTTTAGAAATTGTGTAATGGCTTCATTGGACTTGTAAATATGCTCCTTTTTTTGAAGCGCCTTGTGCAACTTTTAGCATGGGTGGAAGCAGTGAATGTATGGAGAGGGATAAGAATAGCAGATAGAAAACCATATGAAATGGTGTGGGAGATGCATAAAGTATTTCAGTAATGGTATCAATTGAGATGGAATATAAGATAAAGAGGGGCATATTTACAAGACTCTTACGCAATTTTTGACATGGGTGCAAGCAGAAAATACATGCAGAATAATAAAATATGCACCCAGACAAGAATATGAAATGCCGTGAGACATGTTAACATTGTAAGAGTCTACCTTATAAACACGCAGTTATGTCAAAGATTGTGCACGCAGCTTGTAAATATGCACCAGACAAGAATATGAAATGCTGTGAGAGATGTTAACATTGTGAGAGTCTACCTTATAAATACACAGCTATGTCAAAGATTGTGCACACAGCTTGTAAATATGCACCCAGACAAAAATATGAAATGCCGTGAGAGATGTTATAATTTGTGAGAGTCTACCTTATAAACACACAGCTATGTCAAAGATTGCGCACGCATCTTGTAAATATGCCTCTCTTTTTTTGTATATTCTATCTCAATTTATGCCATTAAAAAAAAGCTTTAAACATCTCTCACGGCATTTCATATTCTTGTCTGGGTGCATATTTTATTATTCTGCATGCATTTTCTGCTTGCTCCCATGTCAAAAATTGCGCAAGAGTCTTGTAAATATGATCTTGCACTCCACCTTTGGAGCATTATACAAAAAAAGAGAGGCATATTTACAAGCTGCGTGCACAGTCTTTGATATAGCTGTGTGTTTATAAGGTAGACTGTCACATTACATTTCACTGTCTTCTGAAAGTAAACAAAATGGTGGCGATAGTGTACATTAGAGAGAGATAGTGAGAGAAAGAAGGCATGAGATGAAGAAGAGATGTGAAATGCACATTGGAGAAAATATAGTGGGAGAAGGGAAGTAACTGTGAGTAAACTTACTATGTAACACAGAAATGTTGCACTCTATACTATAAGTCTCACTTTATACCACAATCATTTCACTACTATCTCATAAATTACAAGTAGAATAATAAAAAATGTCTCAAACTATTTATAATTTCTAAATATAAATTTATTCTTCAGCATTTTCATAATTTAGAAGAACTTCTAACATTAACTGATCAGGAATCTCCTCATCAGAAGTCTCCATACATGAGTCCAGGAACTCAATATAGTCTAAACATTCGATTAATTCAGCATCCAAAGTCTCATCATTAAAATCTTCCATTCCATCTCCTTTCAAAAAAAGGTCTTCTTCATAAATAGTGTTATCATCAGGATCATTCAAGACCTCAATCAAACTCGTCTCAACAAAAGTCGCAGAAATTTCAAAATTAATATCAACGGTGTACTCATTGACATCCATATTCTTTTCAAATTTCTTGCTGTAAATTGCAGGGGAAAAAATCACTCTAATTTATCGATTTTAGTAATAGAGAATATAAAACTAGTTTTATCAAGTATTAAATTCCCCTTACAAATTAACAACTCACCTTTTAGAAAGCAGTAGAAGAGTTAGTACTGTGTAAATTTCACACCAGAAATAGAACACCAAAAATTCCTCACAAATGTACCTAAAAGAGTACTATCACAAAATGGCTGTGTTTCCCTCTCATTTTTCATGTATATTCATGTAGAAAACCAATGAAACTTCATCACACACAAATACAAAACCAAAGAAACATTTTAATTGGTTCTAAATTTCAAAAGCTAATTGGCTCTTGGGTGTCTGTAAACATTCTAAATGGTCTGCATAGTCCGCCAATTTGTGACTCTGAAGAACAGAGACACAAGAGGTGAAAAATAAAAGTGGAAAACATTGATAGGGGGCAGGGTAGAGACACCCTGCCCCCCTTATGTTTTATCAGGGGGGCCTAGGAGGACTCCGAAGGGCAAAAAAATGTGTTGTTTTTTTTTTTTTAATTTCGTGGAGTAAGCTCAGGGTGCGCACACATAGGCGCTTACCGGTACGCGTACCCTGAGCGCACCACGGGGAAAAACAGTGTAAAAAATTAGAGTGAAAATACAGCTCCTTTTTGAGAATTGGAGGTAGTTCTGAAAATAAACTTTTTTTTCTTCTTTTTTTAAAATTTTTTTTTATACTTTTTTATAACGATTTTATATTTTTTGGTATTTTTTTTCAGGGGAAAAACAAAAACAGGGATTCCAAAACTGCTCAACAGGAGCAAAAAAAATGTGAAAAACTAGGGACGGGGGGGGGGGGGGGCAGCGGTGTTCCTGTCTCTTCATAGCAATGAGTTCAACGCTCTTCTCCCCATAACAGAGCAGTTCATCACAGTCCACACATAGAAATGTTATGCCTGCAAAGACCGGCTGGACGTTAGGGACCATTCTTCCACGTGCTGTTCCTGAAGGTGTTGCTCCGCCAGTGGAGGTGCTGCCGCCATCTCTTGGTAATGTAGTGTAGTTCCTATTATCCCAATAGGCTCTGCGCATTGGAATAATACCTTCAATAGTATAGACCTAGGACAGAGGTTAACTAGGTCTTCTACTGACGATATTAGACTTAAAGTTTTTGGTTTTGCCAGCTAGCTCAGAGTTCACTAGAAACTTTCTCGAATAGGCAAGGAGGAGTTTAACCACCCTGGATAGACAAGAAGGGATTTAGTTTCTGACAACCATAGAACATGACAACTTTGCTCTCCCCTAATCAAGAGTGTATCTCTAGAGTCGTGTGAAAACAAAAGACAACTTATTTTACTCAGTCAGTTCAGTGCATTCTTAGTTTCACCAGATTGTAGAGAAAAGGAAGAGACGGGCGTGTTCAATAAAAGATGTTATTTATTGATCAGTCTCTTTTCTCGTACAAGAGAAATGAATCGATATTATTGCGATACTTATGGTTAAGTAAAGTGCATACAATAAAAGCAGAAGTATAAAATAATACTGCAGAAGCATTGATATGGTTTCTAAGCCATATGATATTTAAAACTGATAAAATAGATACATACATATATACATTTGACTAATCGTACTCAACTGGTGCTTCTAACCACGCCTACCCCAGTGTACCTGACCTAAGCCTAATACGTGGGCGGGAGTAGATAAGTAGCAGTTTAAGTTAAGTTTGTTTTGCCAAGTGACTGACTCAAGAATTCTCTGCAAGGGGTTATTCAGTTCTGTACCTGAGATCTAGAATGGTTGAGGGCTGGTATCTCTCGTCTCTGGTCTTGATATTCCAGCTGCCTGCGAGGGCTGCTTGGAAGCGCCGGAGCTGGATTTCTCGGCAGGAGAAAAGCAGCGTCTCGTTCTTAGCGCATCAGGAAGGCGGGGCAGCGCCAGTGGGGTCCGCTCTGTGCTGGCCTCTTCGGCAAGTCTCGCTGCTCCGATCTCGTCACCACCGCGTGTGTTTGCTTAAGGCAATGTCGGTAATATTTATACCTGTAAGGTGCCGAGATTGACGTAAGGATGGACATGGATACGTCAATAAGGATGTCATATGAACGGGCTCGTTCGCACATTCTTTTGCTGAAGTTCTCTGTGAAATCAAAACAATGGCCGCAGGGATTTTCCCAGGTTGTCATAGGTTTGATTTGTTTTGAGAACTCCGTATGCCTTATCAGGGGCTGGAGGAATAGTGCTTGCCTAATTAGATGGCAAGCGTTATGACCTAATCAGATAACGCGTTCCTGTGCCGTGGTGTGGCTTAATCAGATAACGGTTTTTTGTACCGTGGGATGGCTGCTAGTTAATTATTAACCAGAACAGGGTCAGGAATAGGGGGATCGATACAGAACCTATAGGAATACATCACACCCACTCCACGCAGACTATGTCCATATTTACAAGATCTAGGCATAGTAAATATACTAGTAGAGCACGTGTGTACCGTACCACCCCAAAATACATCCATATGCATTTTGAAACCATGAAATATACGAAAAGATATATATATGCATTATATGCACTCAAGCAGTATAACAATACTAAATAAATTACGCATATTCATACATCATTATTAATAAAATATGAAAATTACACATGAAATGGCTCTTAAGACAGAAGAAAAAAATGCGAGACCATTTCATCACAAAATAAAATATATTTGAACATGCCAGAGGGCAGCTAATGTCTCTAAAGTTCCTAAAATAGAATTTTAGTTCTCTAAGAATAGTTTCTACTTTAAGCAGAAGATAAGTGTCCCGAAAAATTGCAACATATTTTGGGGCCGCTGAAAAAATTATGTTCCGCTGTCCGTAAACTGGAGAAAAATTGTTATCAAAGTTGAAGGCCAAATTCAGGGTGTTGGGAACGCCGTGTGCTAGCTTGCTCAAAAGCCATTATTTCTGCTCTGGTGAGAACATCATATCATTTAGACTCTCGAAAAAGCAGTCAACAGCTTCCTGTGAAAGTTCCATTAACTCGGAAAAAGATGTTACCATGCATTCATGAGCATGATTGCCTTCATTGATGTTTCGATCAGCATAGCTGACAGAAGGTCGTACCTGATCGATGCTGCTTTCATCTTGAACCTCACTACCCCTCAATCGTAGTGGTGAAGTCTCCACGAATGCCGTCATCAGGATTGGTAGCCGCTGGGGACAGCACAATGCATGAGCCGTGACCGGACCCAACAAAGTTTCTGCATCCATTGGCGCATCCAATTGTAGCGTCAGACAGGTGTCCAACACGCATTCTTCTCCGCATAGCAAGCACCTTAATACAGGTAAAACACAGCTTTGCCACATTGGTCTAAATGAAAGAAACCAAGTCATGTTCAGGTCTCTTAGCCGGGACAGTCCAAGGATTTTAGATATCCGGTCCCGGTATCCAATGGCTAGGATTGTTTCTTCCCTTGTCGCAGGTGTTTTGTCTGTGACACGGTTTGCCATAGCGAAATAACAGAATCAAAAATAGGATTCCTGCCACTAGTCCCAAAAGGAGAGGAAGTCCACCAAAGATGGAATGGACAAAGTCCGGAAAAATACCCAGAATGGCTTTAAATGGTGTTAAAGCCCCCGAAAACACTGTCTTAAATACATTTGAGACTCCACTGGTATCAGAAATATTTAAGATTTCATTCAGGATTTCTGCGAAATGTATGGGGGAATTAGTTGATAACAATGAATGAATCTCTGCCGTTGTCCTTGCAACTTGGAGATCATACGTTTCTTTTGATGACGTGAGCCTGGTCGGCGTCTGAAGGAGCACTGTTTTCATTCTGCTTAAAGTATCAACTCGAATGGAAGCAATTTTCAAATTCGGCCATAACCTTGCCTCCCTGTCTGGCATTGCGCTGGGGAACAATACTCGTTCACAGCACATGACCTTCGCAGTCATACTTATGAGATAAGGTATTCCGGGCACCAAGCTACAACATCTGCGGTCTACAATTATAATGTAACTCCCGTTCGATAGTCTCCTAAAGAATGGTTCTATTTGTGTCGCAGGTGTGCCTAGCTGGTGACATGAAAGGTTATTCGAGGACCCTTCACAGGCTCCGTGTAAACTAATACCATTACACAGAAGTGTACCGCTTAGTGACGTGGCACAATTATTGCCACTAAGAAACACTTTCCGGCCTTTATTACTGACACAAGCATGTGAATAGGGCAAGTTCCATGTTGACTTAATGTACCCTTTACCCAATTTTTCGTACATGCCAGCCTGTATATATTTTTGGCAGTATTGAAACCTGAAAGTAGATATTGGAATATTAATTATTCCATGTATTATCCATTCACTGACAGGTCGTTCTGACATTGTCAATGGTAATCTCTCGAGTTTCTCAATGCTCAGGATTGTATAATCAGCACCCTTCTGTGCCATACTGATTTGTTTATCAGTAAGGTTAAAGATATTGAATAGTGACGTTGTGTTGATTAAACGCCAAGGCACATAGCCTGAACGCAGATTTTGTAACGTCCAGCCAAGCTGTACAATAGAACGCAATTGGGACTGACCGTGTTGTAACAACAGTAAGTCTTGCGATATTATGTCGATTGCTGAAGACACAATGCTGTCCAAAGAGTATATTCTGGAGGACAGAGTCATTAACCCATTGTCCACTACAGAAAGTGATTTTTCCAAATTTATACGGTCAATTTCCCGTATTCTCTCTGATGTTTCAATTTGAGTTATTTTCCAGGCTTCGTTGTAAGCTGCATATACAGAGGCTGCTATGAAGCGTTTTTGACGCTGTTTGCGCGGTCCCATAATGAAATCACGCAAGTCAGCACCATCAGTAAGTAAAGTCAGGTGTTGCTTAATTTCTGCCAGTGTGGATGTTTGTAGCCATTGAAGGCAGAGCTTGCCCACACTGTACGTGGTAATTATCCCTGGGTGTTGTCTTTGGGAATATCTAGGGTCTGGCCTTGTCAATTTGAACCCCTGGATTTTGTTCAGGAATCTGTCTTGACAGTTATTAGTATCTGTGGGCCAGATCAACCACTGTTTCCAATCAGGATGTGTTCTGTTTTGGTTTAATATATGTTTTACGTCTATCTCCTCATCTAAAGATATATTACCGTTCATTGTTGGCTTTGGAATAGACGGTTTGTTTAAGTCTTTGAGTTTGGCTAGGCCAAGACAGGTAGTTTGTTGAACAGTGTCATTCAAAAATATAATTTGTTCTGGGATCATGCAGGCTCTAAACAATGATTCTATACCTTGTACTTGCCATTCCTTTGTACCCCAAACACTTTTTACTTCAACATTTTTGTCCCAGTAATCAAAACCAAATGTACTCATTTGCTCAAAAAATGAGTCTGAATATATCAATTTAGTGTTTGTAAGCATGGTCTTTGTACCTGTCTTATTTGATAATTTGAAATAAAATGTTTTTGCATTACTTGTGTTGAACCCTGAAAAATATGAATATTTGTCATAAAAAGTTCTTGAGCTACCTTTTGGAGGGGTTGCACAGTGTTCCCATTGATTATAATTTAAAACATTTCTAGGTTGTGCAGAATTTTACAGATAATGATTACTACAGTGATTATAGCAGAACATTTTATCATAATTTGACGAACCCTGCAAATAATCATGTTTTGTAAATTTAGCAGACATCACTAGGTCAGACATCATATTATTAATGCTTTCAACGTCCCAATCATCAGCAACTGAGCTTGGTTTTACAAAGTCACTCAATGAGATCTTGATTTGATGTGGATACTTCAGGATTTCAACCGGACCATAGATTTCATAATCAGTATTGTCCCATGCTATCCCACCGGGTATAGGATTGGCTGTGAAGTTGACTGAAGAAAGTTCTCTTTTCTCGACGTGTGAAGACGTGTGTGGTTTGAGGACCAAGTTGATTTTCTGGCTTGCTGTGTCCATTTTAGCATATTTTCCCTCAATGAAGTGTCCCAAACATAGTACCATGATGAGCCAAAGTATGAGGATAAGTGCACCTAAGGCCACCCAGAATTCAATCCACGGAGAAATCAGATAGGTTTCTTTCAGATGTTGAAAAGGTTCCTTAGCTTTGTCTTTAAAGGTTTTTGTTGATGTTTGTTCCTTTGATTCACTCAGGTTTTCAGATGAATCATTGAAGTTGATGAAGTAACCCGATGCCGTTCTATCTATTGTTCCTATTGTTTCAGGAGTGCTATTCGCTTTATTATTGTGTTTTGTTGCAGCAGCATAGTCATTTGTTACTTCATTGTAGATTGGTGTGTCTCTGCTAAATGTTTTTATTTGGGTTTTTAGAGGTTTAAGTTCCATAGCATTGTTGCATAGTCCTTGTTGTTGTTCTGTTGGCATTTCAAATGTGAGTAGCCTCTTAGATTGAACCTCTGTGTTTGTAGCAAACCTTGGTGTTCTACTACTTATCGGGAGTCCACTCGGCCTACTGTTCGTTATCGGCCACATGATTGTGGTTTTATCAGGTCGATTGATACAACTCTGTTCTCCTTTTTACCAGCAAGGGGCGGTAGTACTACTGATCTTGTCCCGTTGATAGACAAGACAGGAACTGCTTTTCTGTAAGAAGGCCCAAATTCCTTCTTTACCGCGATCTTTTCTCTGACTAGATCCCCGACTTTTGGAATCCAGACAGTTCTTGCTGGGACAGGTGGTTTTTCTTCAGTGGTCGTTGGCTGTTGTTTCAACTTTATGTTGCTCAGGTCTTTCCTTGTTTCGTTTAAGTCCTGCAAAATAGCCAAACGATCTTTGATATCAAAGCTTTTTTCTTTAACCACTGAAGTCTGACTGTCAAGATCTAAGACCTTCATTCTAGTTCCAAACAATAATTCGTACGGACTGAATCCCCTCAGAGAATTTCTTGGCCGGTTATTTAGACTACGTTGGACACTTATTAGATGTTTGACCCACCCAGCTCCCAAACCTAATACCTTCGCTGTTATAGATTGCTTTATGTCACGGTTTTTTCTTTCTACGATTCCGTTTCCCTCGGGATGAAATGGACAAGAGTACCGCAATGCAATACCCATGCTGGTCATAGCCTCCTTATAAGCTCTAGAGCTAAAAGCAGGACCCTGGTCAGAATGCAGCATGCCAATTGCGTATGTGCCGATAAAGACTCGCAAATCTTTTATAACAGTTCTGGCGTCAGCCGATCGCTGGGGCCACATCCATATGAATCTCGTGCATGAATCCACTGCAACCAAGATATATTTATAGTTACCATCCCTTTGTAAGGGACCACAGTGGTCCAGGTAAACACAGGCTAATGGTTTATCCGAGATTAGAAGGGGCGTCTGCGCTGGTCGTCTCACTGTTGATACTTTCATTTTTTGACATATTTCACATTCTAGAACATAGTTCCGTGTTTGTCTTCTCATTTGTGGCCACCAGTATCTCTGTTTTAATAACGATACTGTGGCTGAGACGCCAGCATGTACAGAAGCAAGTCCTTCGTGTGCCGCTATGATTAGTCCTAACCTATGTTCCATGTTTGGAATTGCCCTATCCCCCCACTCCAGGGATTCGAGCAAACGGAACATTGTTTGTATCAGTTATATATGAGTACTTCACTGGAAAGTCTTTCGGGAGTGTTTTTATCGAATCTTTTTCTGTAGCGCTGACAGCTTGCAATATGTCGCTGTCTATTTTTGTTTTTGACCGGGTGATGGCAGCTACGGAAGCCGTTTGCACAGCTGCCTTCGCGGCCTCATCAGCCAATGAATTCCCTGCAACGTGAACGCCATCACGTTGATGACTCAGTGTATGTATCACGTGAGTCTTTGGTAGTTCTTTTTGCAAATGAACTACTTGTTCCCAAAGCATTTTATGCTTGATTGTGCCTCCTTTTGCATCCTTAAAACCATTCTGAAGCCAGATCTGCAAGTATTCATTGTAAGACTGAACGCAATAATACGAATCGCACACTATGAGTGTGGGGAATTCTCGATCGGTATTTTCAAGCGCCATCTTGAATGCCAGTAGTTCAGCTCGCTGAGCTGTACAATCTCCTAGAGATTGTGTTTTAGTGACCGCTGGTTTAAATTTCCCTTCGTGCCAGCGACCTTTAACAATCGCGCACGCAGCACTGTAAGCTTGTTTACCCCCTACTGCGGGTTGTGCTGACCCGTCTGTATATATTATACAGCCGTAATGTTCTAGAGGCAGAATTTCGATTGGCGGAGGACATTCAAATTCGTATTGGAGAAATTCTTGTGTTTTTAAGTTGGGATCAAATTCGTATACCACGTCTGTTGCAGCAAGAGAATTAGCCCACTGTATCCACCTTGGATGGAGTGCTTTAGCATTCGGAATGCTTGCCTTTGTTACCGCCTCCAGGGCTGGTATCGGTGTCACGATGATTATTCGTTTACCTTGTGCTAGGGCCCGCTCCTTTGCTACAGCAGTCTGTACCGCGGTCAGAATTTTTTCCGTTGGACTAAATTTCATTTCAGCCTTTGTGTACAAGTGTGATTTGTATGCAATTGGTACCTTTTCTCCCTCATTAGAGGTCAGGTATGTGAATCCGCATCTTCCTGGGATGACTCGAATCACAAGATTGCGTGTGTTGTCACGTGTTTCTAATTTTGTTTTAATTAACATGTCTGTTTGTAAAGATCTCAAAATTTCTGTGTGTTTTTGAGTCCAATTGATTCTTTTAAAATCTGGTTTTATTAGATCATAAAGGGGTTTGATCCTTTCTGCGTAATTTGCAATGTATGTTCTTCCGAAATTTAGGAAGCCTAGAATTGATTGTAAGTTTTTTAGTGTTCTAGGAGCTTGGAGTACCGCACATTTCTCTAGGAAATTGTCAGCCAGGCTTTTGCCTTCACTTGATAATTCATATCCTAAAAACAGGACTGTTAGATGGGCAATTCTTGATTTTTTAAAGTTGAATTTGTAACCCTCTGCTGCGAACCCAAGTATTATGGTGTTCACTCTCTTCAAGTGAGTATCCAAGTCATCATCTGTTAGGTAAATGTCGTCGACATATGATAATGCCTCGTCATCGTATGTTTGTAGTAATTCTGTTACTCTCTTTGAGAATAATCCTGGGCTGTTCTTGTGCCCCTGGGGTAAACGGCAGAAGCTTTTTTGCGAGCCATTTACCGAGAACGCAGTCAAATATCTGCTCTCTGGTGCTATATTTTGACAAAAGAACCCATTAGAGATGTCTAATGTTGTTTTGTATTTTTTGCGCACTATGTTATTCATTAGTGCAGCACTATGCGAGTTTTGCACTGCAAAGGTTTTGCAACATGAGTTAAGGTGTCTGTAATCCAAAACTAGACGATATGAGTTGTCTGGTTTGGAGACAGGAAACAAAGGATTGTTCATTTGTGAGGTGCAAGTTTCAATCACCCCCTGGTATTCAAGTTGATCTAGGATCTCTTTTACCTGTTTTTTAGCTTCTTGCTTAATTGGGTACTGCCTCTGTGCAGTAGGTTGTGATTTTAACTGGATTTTGTGGGGAGGAGAGTCCTCATCCCATCCTACATGATTTTTATATAAAGCAGGAGCTTGAGCTACTGCCCACTTTCTAGCAAGTGTATATTTTTTATGAATTGGAATGTGATTTGAGAAGGCAGGCATAATTATTTCTTCGCCATGAGGACACTCCCTGACAAACTCTGGTGGCCAGTCTCGTTCAGCTAGAAGGATGTCATAGCCCTTGGACAGATTATCCCAAAATAGTCCCCTTATTTTTCTAGTCTTATCCCCCTCTATACGCAATGTAATTTCATATATTTTATGAGGTTTGCTAACTCTGGTGTCTGCAGTTTCCACCTGAATGTATTCATTCGTGTCCACTGTCTCCAGATGATTCATAAGGACTTTGCGAGCTATGCTCACTTCTGCTGCGCTGTCTAGCATTGTCTGATGCCATTCTCCGTTTTTCAGCTGTGTTCTCAGTATTCTCGGCATCTTTGATTACTTTAATACTGGCTACCTTCTTTTTTGGAAATTGTAATTTTTTATTCAGATGAGCAGGTTCTTTGTCTTTGGACTTGACGTGCTCTTCCCTGTGTTCTGATCGTCCTCTTCTTTCCGATTTCTGCGAGGAAGTCTGAAAAGATTGAGAGGGACGTGTATCAATATCTTGATATCTATCAGGTGTTCTTATATTATCCCTATTTCTAAGGTTGTATTTTTTCCCAGAGGGCTCACTTTGGGGAGACCTGCGTCCTTGGTTCGGAGATCTTTCTCTCCGCCGAGGAGACCTTCCTCTGGACTGGAATCTTTTTTCTTTAGGATTGGATTGTTTGTTTCCATCCCAGCTCTTTTTTTGAGTGTTTAAATTATTTTTAATAAATATCTTTTCAGGACTTTCAATCAGTTGAGGTTTTACCGGTATTCCACCCAGACTATCTCTTCCTAGTTCTTCATAGGATTTCTCTATGATTCTGGCAATTTCAGTTGGTTGGTCTGCTATATCTGTCTCTTTTAACCTTTGGCGGATCGCCACGTTTGCTGCTTCTCCCTTTATGTTGGCTAATAATATAGCCGAGACCTGCTTGAAGTCTTTCAGTAATTTCATACCGAGAGTTAAAGCGGGTTCTGGACCGTATTCATCTTGAATTTGTTTTAGCACATCTGGTATTACTGACATGGATGGTACACCATGTGTTTTTGTGTATATGGAAGCAAAGACTGTACCCCAAGTGTCACAGTCTTCCACGTGTGGTGCGATTCCCATTGGAAGACAGATAGTCAGAATCCTGTGTTTTTCTACCGGGGTGGTGTCTGGAAACACCGCCTCTATTTTTTGTGATTTTTTGTGCTAGCCAGAAGGGTATTTGTTCCCGTTTTGCGGGTACTTTACCCAGACAGGACTGTACGTTCTGTGGTGTAATTTTATTTGTGTTACCCTGATGAGGGTTCAGCTGTGGAATTTTAACTGCTGGTTGGACTGTTGAAGTCCGCATTACATATTGGACTAATTGTCTATGTATTTTGATTAGTTGTTTTAGCTGTATTAAAAGCTCTGCTGCAGGCATTTCTTCAATGTCTGGATGTGGTGTATATCCGGCTAGGACCGGCCACGTTGCTCCTGGTCTACCTAGTGGACCGAGCCTGGTGATGTGATTATTATGTTTTAGGGCGCCATGAAACAAGAGCAGGTGCTCTTGGAATTTGAGTGGTATTTCCACCTCCTCGAAAGGAGTGTAGATATCCGGTGGTTCCTCTATTTTATAATAGTGGAACTCTTTTGTTACAGCGTTTGCTGCTGGAAAGTTTATCCATGAATAGAATACCTCTGTCTGCCGATATTCGTGTGCCTCAATTACGAATATGACTGTACCACCTCTTGGTGTCAGTCCATTTTCTATAAGTTTTAAGGTTATAGATTTCCTTATGTTGACCGGGATGAGTATTGCATTTGGGTCATTTTCCAGCAGAGTATTGTCTGCTACTAGGAGTTCAGGTGCTATTCTAGCTGTCTCCCTTTCTTCATCACTGTCTATCATTTTACCGACAGGAAGGTTATTCTGTTTGTTTGCAGATCAGGTTTCTATGGACACAAAGATTAGATGCACAATATTTTGGAACAGTGTATCCTTCAACGTTGACTAAACCAAGAACCATACATAGGAGTCTCCTCCTGCGAGGTTTGGCGGATATGACCTTTCACCCACTCCAGACGTCTTTGGAGTATTATGGGAAAAAAAGGGGTTCTGTGTGAAAAGGCACGACTGAGTTACTCTAATGTCTTGCGTTAGTTTTATCGCCTATCCAAACGTTTGGGCGCCATGTAGTGTAGTTCCTATTATCCCAATAGGCTCTGCGCATTGGAATAATACCTTCAATAGTATAGACCTAGGACAGAGGTTAACTAGGTCTTCTACTGACGATATTAGACTTAAAGTTTTTGGTTTTGCCAGCTAGCTCAGAGTTCACTAGAAACTTTCTCGAATAGGCAAGGAGGAGTTTAACCTCCCTGGATGGACAAGAAGGGATTTAGTTTCTGACAACCATAGAACATGACAACTTTGCTCTCCCCTAATCAAGAGTGTATCTCTAGAGTCGTGGGAAAACAAAAGACAACTTATTTTACTCAGTCAGTTCAGTGCATTCTTAGTTTCACCAGATTGTAGAGAAAAGGAAGACACGGGCGTGTTCAATAAAAGATGGTATTTATTGATCAGTCTCTATTCTCGTACAAGAGAAATGAATCGATATTATTGCGATACTTATGGTTAAGTAAAGTGCATACAATAAAAGCAGAAGTATAAAATAATACTGCAGAAGCATTGATATGGTTTCTAAGCCATATGATATTTAAAACTGATAAAATAGATACATACATATATACATTTGACTAATCGTACTCAACTGGTGCTTCTAACCACGCCTACCCCAGTGTACCTGACCTAAGCCTAATACGTGGGCGGGAGTAGATAAGTAGCAGTTTAAGTTAAGTTTGTTTTGCCAAGTGACTGACTCAAGAATTCTCTGCAAGGGGTTACTCAGTTCTGTACCTGAGATCTAGAATGGTTGAGGGCTGGTATCTCTCGTCTCTGGTCTTGATATTCCAGCTGCCTGCGAGGGCTGCTTGGAAGCGCCGGAGCTGGATTTCTCGGCGGGAGAAAAGCAGCGTCTCGTTCTTAGCGCGTCAGGAAGGCGGGGCAGCGCCAGTGGGGTCCGCTCTGTGCTGGCCTCTTCGGCAAGTCTCGCTGCTCCGATCTCGTCACCACCGCGTGTGTTTGCTTAAGGCAATGTCGGTAATATTTATACCTGTAAGGTGCCGAGATTGACGTAAGGATGGACATGGATACGTCAATAAGGATGTCATATGAACGGACTCGTTCGCACATTCTTTTGCTGAAGTTCTCGGTGAAATCAAAACAATGGCCGCAGGGATTTTCCCAGGTTGTCATAGGTTTGATTTGTTTTGAGAACTCCGTATGCCTTATCAGGGGCTGGAGGAATAGTGCTTGCCTAATTAGATGGCAAGCGTTATGGCCTAATCAGATAACGCGTTTCTGTGCCGTGGTGTGGCTTAATCAGATAACGGTTTTTTGTACCGTGGGATGGCTGCTAGTTAATTATTAACCAGAACAGGGTCAGGAATAGGGTGATCGATACAGAACCTATAGGAATACATCACAGTAAATTCCGTGCCAGGTCCCTGACACTCTCCCTGGCAAAGTTATTTGGGTGTATTCTCTGAAAATGCCTAATTAGAGTGGCATTTCCAAAGCTATATTTCCTATTAGGATTGCCTCTGGATAAAATAGTGCCACATATCTTGCAAGTTACCTTCGCAGCATTAACCTTTTTTTTTCCTTCAGGGATGTCAAAAAATTTCCAAATGAAGTGGTCCTTTGTTTTGTGGCGAGGATACCATCAGAATCATTGCTGGATGACTCCCTTGCAGCCATTGCTGTAGATCAGAAAACTTTGAGAAGCAGATAATGCACAGAACACCTCTTGCTGTCTCCAAGTACAAAGCAATAGTGAGATAAATGGGTGGGTTTCTCAATATTTGGGAAAAAAAATGTTCTTAACCAATTAAAAGTGTTATTTTAAGGTCACATGGCTTGACACGCTTACGCTGCGCGCCCCGGAGCGCTTCCGGGGGCGCTTACGCGGCGCGAACGTAGGCGCTTCCGGGGGGCGCTTACGCGCGCGCCTGAATGACGTTTTGGTAGCTTTACAGAAATGCAAAATCATTTTTATTTCGTAAATCAAAAATACTGCTTTTATAAGTATGGTACTGAATGTCTTGCATTATTATTTACTTTTCATACATATTTTTTTTTCGAACGCAGAAATGGCGCTCCCGCTGCACTCTCGGGAGAGCTTACCGGTGCCCGCACCCTGACCGCCCCAAGTCAAAATGATACAGGTAAGCTTACCGGTGCGCGCACCCTGAGCGCACCAGGAAAAAATGATTAAAAAAAAATATACATTGAACAAATATATATATATATATATATATATATATATATATTAAATATAATAAATACTTATAAAAAACTGCTAATAATAAAAAAAAACGTAGGTTACAAAGACGATATACAAAGGAATTTGCTTTTTAAAAAACAATGAAATTCACTGAAAAAAACATAGGTTTCACAATCGTTATAGTTAGGAATTAGCTTTTAAAAAACCTTTGAAATTCACTAAAAAAACCATAGGTTTCACAATCGCTATAGTTAGGAATTAGCATTTAAAAAACCATTGAAATTCACTGAAAAAACCATAGGTTTCACACTCGTTATAGTTAGGAATTAGCATTTAAAAAACCTTTCAAATTCACTGAAAAAAACATAGGTTTCACACCAGTTATAGTTAGCTGAACATTTTACTCATACAAAACCATTGCAAAGTTCACCGTGCATTAAAGATGGCTGGTCCCGTTCCACTTCAAACTGTGCAATCCTCACAGTGAGCAGACCCATGGCGCTGCAAGGATGGAACTCGCAAGCCGCAGACGCCGCATGGAAATCCCGCTCCGTGAACGCCCAAACAATCCAAGGCACACGGATCCCAACAGCAGCAATGGTGACACCTGACCGTGACCAAGGGCTGGTCACTATATTTTCTCACAAATTGCCCCTTAGGAGTCGGCGCGCTCGGGGCTGCTCTCTCTCCACAGGTGAGTTTTGACAGGACACTCTCCCTTTCTTTATGGGCGACGCGTTTCGAGTATAAACCCCTCTCTTCCTGGGCACATCAGGAGAATAACGGCAATGAGGCTCTTCAGGTATGATCCCTCTTTTATTTCTTTATTTCTGTAATTCCGCCTATAGTTAATCACAAGGCATTATGGGACTTGAAGTGCACGCATACATTACAACCCAATTGGGCGCCGTTGAGTTGCTCCTTTAAACAATCATAGGGGATAAGTCCTGCAAAGTTCACCGTGCATTAAAGATGGCTGGTCCCGTTCCACTTCAAACTGTGCAATCCTCACACAAAAGAAACTCGTCTTTCCAAACGATCCTGGGAAAAAGAGCCAGCCACTCTGGAGTTGTAATGCAGTTAGTAATTTATTTCAAGGCAAATGAAAGCAGATAACGCGTTTTGAATCAACAGAGTCTTGGTCACATGACCACAACAATTCATTTAGACATTTAAATAATACGTCAGTGCGACGATGCATTCCATAAACATAGAAGAAAGATGCTTGTTCAAACTTCACAAGCGTGTGATAAAACAGTGTGTGCCTATGATAATCAAAAATCCATATGTATAATTTATGATTCAATAAAGCGTATAATACCCATTAATGTGAAAGATGAACCAACAAATACATAGAAAGATATATTGTACGGTGTTCTTCTGTCACGCTAGCATACAATGAAAACTTCATTTGCCAAAGGGCCTTACAATATTCACTGAAAGAACAGTCTGAGTTAATCTATTGAGATTCAGTATACAAGTCATATGAACAAGATGCTGTAAAGATGTTAACGTTATTAATCCAATCATCCTATTCTGTGGTGATGGATAACCATAAATTCTGATTGTTGTACAGATATAAAAAGATTGATGAAGGGTCTAGTGCCCTTACTTAATGTTGAATACCTCCATAATATGGGAATAAACTAATAAATCAGTCATGTGAATCCGTCATATGGACTAGCACAAATGATCAAGAATTTCATCAACTAAATAATTCTTAGTAAATTAGGCTGTAGTAGCCAGACTTTCCAAAGAAGAGGTTCCACAATGGTGTTACTTCTTCATGCAGTTTTATCCCTGAGTCCACGCTGTTCATTGATGCAAAATTGGCCTAGTAAAGAATCTATAAATAGACAAAATCGCATAAACAGTTAAATAACACCACCAATCTCTATTTAGTGCATTATTAATATATACTCTATATCATCAAAACAATTTTTTCTCTAAACATATATATTGGCCAGAGGCTGGGCAGCATTTCATTCTGCTCCGGCGCCAGGCAGGAGCAATTCTGTGTTTCCTTGCACAATAGTGCAGCCAGAGTGAAACGTTTGTGCTCTCAACAGGAGGAAGCAGTTTTCTGCTCCCTTCAGGTGAGAGAGCAATACTACTTACCTGGCTCCTCTCGGGCAGGGAAAAGATGGTGTTCTGTGGGATGGGGTCCCCTGGACTCCATCCCTGAGCCAGCTCCAGGAGTTGTGGTCACCAGGGCCATACCATGGCTTGGGAAAAAGTTGCCGAACACATCCTCCCCATTATCAAAATACCAGCCCCGGAGGATGGGGTCCCAGGTGCCTCTTTAAGACTTGCGGAGGAGGGCCACATGTGCCCCACCCAATTATAACAATACAGGCCCTGGAGAAGGGGGTACTAGGGGCATCATGAAGGCTCAGGGAGGGGAACCGCATGCCCCCCTCACCCCATAAAAATGATTGCACCCCACCCGGGACCTGGCCCACCCATGGCAGTTTTAAAAAAAAAAAATCCAGAAGACTGCCACACATTTTATTTTAATTGGCGCTGCAGATTCTCCACAGATCTGTGGCGGGAATTTTTAAAAAAAAGCTGTTTCTTGCCCCACTAGGCCTAGGGCATCCCCACCCTGCCCAACATATGTTTTTTTTTACTTTGTTCTACGACAGGAGACTGAGTCCCTGAGTCCTGAAATAGCTGCCATCACATCTTTGTTAGTGTGGTGGTAATCAATCAAATCTTATCTTAAGATCTGCTGGCTCTGCTGATCCTCTGTGGCTGCCAAATTTGGCATAAAACCGTTCAGCAGTTTTTGCGGTATCACTGTTCAATTTTCCTATTGAAAAATTAATGGAGAAACACATTTTTGGACAACTTTTTTTTTTACTCAACCAGCCTTGACAAATCACCCTGAAACTTTCCACGAAGAAGCTGAGACTTTTTTGGGAAATTTTTGTGAGGATTCGTCAAACGGAGTCAAATTTATTAGCAAAGCAATAAATGTATTTCCTATGGGAACGTGGTTCTAGCTATAACTATCCAATGGCGACCATATATGCATGCGCACACACACAGAAATGCATGCGCACACACTCTTAATGCATGCCCTTTGCAGGAGACCCCTCCTGTTTTGTCTGTGACCCATTGTGTACCCTCCCGTAAAATCACTTCTAGAGAACCCACTGCCTTTAGTAGTAGTATACTATTTTCATTCACACACAGGTTTCCTGTTGAAAAGTCAGCACAAATTTGCACAAATTCCCCATGAGAAAGGAATTAAGCTATATAAGCAGGAAAAAGTCCAACACAACATCACCAAAAGAGATCTGAGATGCAGTAAATTTAAGAAAACAAACTCTAAATCAAAGGACCAAAATTATGGAACAGTACTGGTAGTGCTCTCCACCACAGTCACTGCTGCATGGAACACTGTATGACACACTCTAAAGACGTAGGATTGCTAATATTGTCTGTATACTTCCACATCACACGGCATTCCATCAATCAGATATACCAACCGTGAAAATCAATAGCAAAGATGGCTACCATATCCACTCCACACTCAGGACCATATTATCAAGAAAGGGCGATACATTATCGACGCTTTTATCTGCAGGAAACTGCAGCTAAAGCGGCGATAATGAGCTTGATAATATGCCCTTGTGAATTCCCATAGAAGCCCAGGTTAACACCAGAACTATTGTTTTGTTCTCCGCATCAGAATCATAAGGAGGACTTCAAACATTAAAGGCTCTCCACACGGAAGTAACAAAACAGAAATACAAGGTATCCTTGCTTCTCTGCTGGTTTACTTCCGGGTAGCTGAGAGTGTGTCTAACCACAAAAAATCCATCATAACAATGACAGGAGTGAGGCAGTAAGTGCAACCGGCTAAAATTTGAAACAAATTGAACATGTTTCAATGGCTAATAAAAAGCAAAGAAGGATCAAAGGTAACATATGTCTCATCAGAAAATTATATGGAAGAAGTCCGGGTAACAGGTAAAGCAGGCTGAAAGCCCAGAATTACCTTGCACCACCCACCATTTTCAACCTAATGTTCCGAGTTTTGACCAAGACCAGCAGGAGAGTATCCTTCAGGCAAATGTAACCAAAACCAGACACAGATGTGTCCAGAGACGTTTTCAGGGTGGGGGGGGGGGCTCCCTGATAGAGCCAACTCTGTTCTGCAAAGAGTCTTGCCCAGATCACCTTTACTGATTCTTAAACTGAATCCTAAATGGGATGATTATGCCCTAAGTGGTTATGGCGCTTCTCTTATGACGGTCAATATTCAATTGTTCTCTATTTATTCGATGATGGTGCTCAGGGAAGGGGTAATCATCCACCACCCCACTCTACAGACCCTTGATGGATCCTACGTAAAACACTACCAAGCCCTAGCACACATAAATAGACAAATTCCTAATACACATTTTGCAGTGCACAACATTTGTAACAAACACAGCAATATTATTTGATGTTGCTTGTTTTAATGTTCGTTCCAGTAGCTGAGTACCAAACTTTGATCTGCGCTTGTCCAAATGACCAAGAGCTGCATTATTGATGGAGCCCTCCGGCTCCCCCAAGTTTGTACCTGGACACATCTCAATCAGTGCACAATTGGGCCATGTACTCCTTCAAGCCAGAAAAGACCACCTTCTATACATGTCTTAATTGAATCAGTTGAAGCACAGAAGAGAGGGCGGCACAAAAACATGGTGGAAAAGTCCATCTACTGCTTTGTTTATATCTGCCTGGCCTCCTCACCCCTGGGGTGCGCCTAGAGGTCATAGAAGAGCGGATGCAGATGATCCAGCGGCCTATAGAAAATATATCATAAACAACGCTACCCAACTTCATAACCTATAAACAAAATTCTATACTAAATATGGACCCATTTATAAACCTGACATATTTTGGGCCTACTGAATCAGGTGGTCAGATTAAATCTATATACACATTATTTACAAACTATATACATATTTATACATCTGCGGAAAGAATATTGTCATTAGAATAAAACTTATCCATTTAAACGACCACCATTGGCGACGTGATCTAGCTAATAGTAACCTACACTCATGAATAACCAAGACCAGCTTGTTTGTCAAAAGTAAGATTTTATTTACTAAATTATGGTATATAAGTTGATAGTTTTATAAATGAATTTTATTTGCAATAAAGCAAGCATGATTGTAAAGAAATATGAGAAAATACAATTTAAGTAAGTGAATCAAAATTAAAGTGAAAATATAAAGTTTAGCATTTCTAAAACCTAATTCCCTAACTGAGCTAAATAGATAGAAATTAAAGTAAAGTTCTTTGAGGATTCTTACGTGCTCCAAGCAAAGTCCGTCAGCACTTCACCCTCATCGGAAAGTCAGAAAGCAGCAGCCAGCCCATCCCTAAGGGCATGACTTTTTATACCTTTCTATGCTAACTAAACTACGCAAAGGAAAGTTTTCAGAAATCTTCGACGTCCCATTGGCTGAGAGTGACAAGTGACATGTCACCCACTTTCCAAAAGTTCCATTAAATCATGTTTCATAAAGACCATTGTCTCTTCCACGTTAAACCAGGAGCTTCCTGAGTTTGCAACAAATGTTCAAATTTGTTCTCACTACGTCCAAGCAACTTCCGCGGATGCCAAGTTAAGGCTGACAAAATGTTCACTTTCGACCTTGGCCATGTCCGACAGAATGATGACAGCACATCAGTTTTTGCTTTGTGAATGCAGCTTTGAATAACGCTTTAATTCAGAATGGGCGTCTCGTGACTTTTGTAGAATTACAAGTCAGCTCTTTTCTGCGACTCAAGTGACTAGGCCCAAAGCAGACAACTTATGATTTCTAATATAAAACAAACACAAGAAAAGTATTAATGTAAGAAATAATGTAGATTCTGTATCCACCCCAGGATTTACTAATTAATTAACCCACCCGATTAATCAAAATGTTACCTAGCCATTGCAAACAAATAAAGCAGCGTTTATATCTACCAGTCTCCGTTATTCCATGAGACTCATATGCACCTAGAATAGTAGAAATGACATCACACAGACAAGGAAAAGCAAAACAAGCACATGCTTCTTTTAAGTTTGCAGCAGTTAGTAATGACAAAAACGAAAACAATAAATTATTTTATTATTTTGCACGAACAAAAAGATGCAACAATTATGCACGTTTATGAGCACACATGTTAGTCCCCCCATGTGTAAAGTTTAATCTAAGTTGTATTAGCACGACATATCACAAATCATTAATATTATTATTCATGTTATGGAAATGTGACTTCACGAGATTAAACAAAATTTTGTTTTCTATCTCGCTCCATCAACTCCCTCATCTGGTGATTAACAAATCACCACACCAGCACTCAAAATTTTGATAATTTAAATTTCTAAGAAATCGATTCAAATTCATTTGTATCAGTAAACCTAAAAGTCTGTTTCTGCATAATCTTTGGAATTAGCATAACGCTCTCTATGTAACTCCTGTAATTCGATCTCCCTTTCTTCTTCTTTTCTGAGTTTATAGATTCTTTTCTTTTCTTTCAACTGTTTCTTTCTTTTATGTAACAAACAACCTATTTTGGTCAAAATAAAAATGAATACTATTATAATCAAAGGTGCCAGAATCTTGCCAAGAATTGAACTTCCGATATCATGAAACCAGTTTTTAATTGCTTGAAACCTTTTTGAAAGTTTCCCTGTAAAATCATCTTCTTCTAAAGGAATTATCTCTGAATGCATTTGTGTAATATTCTTAATATACATTTCAATATTCTTACTTTCATCAGGTATATATGTACAACAATGTTGTACATGTAAAATGCCACAGACTCCTCCCTCTTTTGCTAGGAGTATGTCTAAAGCAAGGCGGTCTTGTATTACCATAGATCTAATTGCAATAACTTCAACATTCACTAATTGAAATCCATCAGCTGTGTCAGTTGATAATCTATCAACTATAGTGGACAATTTTCTGATTCTCCCTGCATTTAGGGTTATACCAACAAAAGGTATTACAGCTTGAAAAATATCTCCCAGAACTTCAGTAAATGTTTCTCTTTTAACTCTATTTACATAATTATGAATTTTAAACAATCCTTCTGAATCTCTGTCAACATGAAACACTTTAGGAAAAACAATTCCCACATAACAAGTTCCATACCAGTGGTCTGGAAGGTTGTAGTAGGCTTTGTCACCACAAACAAAATAAATCCCAGGAAAGATAGGATCTTTTCCACCTTTAAATCCCCAACCTCCCAAAATCTGATAAGTATCTTCACAGTTACTTGCACCTACAAAGTAATTATCAAAAAGTGTATTATCTCTTCTAATGCAAAGTTTTCCACTAACTGGTTTGTCTATGTGAATTGCAATATTTTCAAGCATTTTGCCATTTAATTTCTCATCCTCTTTTTGCCAGAAAGCTGACTTAGTCTGCTTAACTAATTCATTCCTCTTATAAATTGCTCTTCTCTCCTCAACCATATTCAAAAATTTCTTTCCTTCAGCACTTAATTTACATGTTAGATTATTCTTGTAAGCATACTCGTAAGTGAGTTCATTAGTAACAAGGAAAAATTCTCTCATTTGTTTTGCTTTCTTATGCTTATTTAAAGCATTATCAATCTTAATATTTGCAAAAATTTCATCATAATTTGAATAGTAATATTCTAAACGTCCAGTTTGATAAAATAAACTAGTTAATACACTACATGTTACAGCATAAGTGAGAGGAAGCATATTATATGTTACTCCCTCAGAAACAGAAGCAGGTAACTTAACACAGACGTAGCAGTCTTTTGCATCCATTACCTTAACATATTCACTCAATAGCTTTGTGAATGTATTACTTGAAAAATCACCAATTGATTTATCTTGATGAATGTTAGGCTGATGATCAATAACTTTTGCAGACGCACTATGTTTAGTTTGGCTAACCAGAGCTTTGCTTGTTATGTTAACTTTGTGTATTTCTCTATTCATTTCCAAAGGGATAATCACAGCTAGAACCAACCAGAGCAGAACTAAAATGAGCAGACACACCAGAGTCATCTTACAGCATCTTTTAAAAACAGAACACTTTGAAGTGCTCTCCTTAACATAAGGCATTCTTGATTAATTTTAGCCTTAAAAATAAAAATAAATTTTAAAATTCTAAATTTATATTTACACCCCCCTTTTAAAATATATATATTTTTTTTTTTAAAACCCTAAACAAGATTTCTTCGACCTTATGTCATACATAAGTTTTCTTCAACTAAACAGTTTTTCTTCGACCTTGTGTCAACTAACAAATTTTCTTCAGCCTTTTGCCAATTTAATATTTCTGTACTTCAATCATTGTCACTAATTTCTTGGATTTCGTTTTCTTCTTCACTACTATCATATATGTCAATAACAGGTGGAATTACTAAATAAGTCCACTCAGGAGACTTGTATTTTTGATTTGGTCTTATTATTCTCTTCCCTTTTCTCGATATCACTTCAATTTTTCTTCCAACTCCAACTTCTTTTCCAGGACTCTTTTGACTACTGATTTCTTCAACTTGTTCTTTTGGCTTTTTGATCAATCTGACTCTCAATCTTCCACCTGGCCAGTAGTCTGCTTTTCTCACGTACTTCTTCTTTGGTTCAGAATTATTTGATTCTGACTTCCAAGTCCTTTTCTTTTTGTTTTCACTTTCACCTTCCACGTCACTTTCTTCAGTTTCGTAGTCTGAAATTTCAATTGACTCAGGAACTTCTCTATTCGGCAATTTCACTCCTTCAGGAACTTCACTTTGTCTTCCATCACTGGTACTCGGTAATTCGTCTTCCTCCTCTTCCTCAATTACCTCCAACTTCCCAGATTTCGGATTTTTGTTCCTTACTTCAGAGTTTGTTCTCTGCCTTTCGATACTCTCCTGGTCTGAAACTTCTTTTTGTTCTGCTTCTTTATCTTCAATGGAGACAACCGAATCCTCAGTTATCTTTCCTTTTAACAGATTCTCTTCACCTTCAGAATCTATTTCAATTATTTCCAAGTCTTTTCTTGTCAAATTTCCATTCACTGGCACAGTTTCCAGATGTCGACTTTCTTGTCGATCTTCAGTATCTGGAATTATTTCACCTTCTGTTTCGCCTTCTGCTTCAGAATCAGAATCATCTGTGGTATCACTTTCAACATCAGAACTCTCAGGAGTTGGTACTGGAATAGTATGACTAGGATGAATCCAACGTTTCAATCCTCTGCACTTTACAGCATTAGTAGTGATCAAAATTATCTGCCTAGGTTTCTGCCATCTAGGAGCTAGACAATTTCTTCTCCGATGTACTTTCGTTCTGACCCAATCGCCAGGTCTCAGATCATGTGTCAAAACCTTTTCATTTGATTGAGCTTCAGTTCCCACCTGATTAGACACAGAAGTTACCATATCAGATAACCTTTTACAGTAATCCAAAATAGCACTGTCATTTATGCTCAACAGTTTACCTACAGGTACAAAAGCTTGCCTCATAACTCTTCCCATTAAAATTTCATGAGGACTCAAACCTGTCTTTTTATCTGGTGTACTTCTTAATGACATCAAAACAAGTGGAAGAGCATCAGTCCATTTTATACCTGTTTCAAGACACATTTTTCCAATTCTGTTTTTAATTGTTCCATTTATTTGTTCAACTACTCCTGATGCCTCTGGTCTGTATGCACAGTGTATTTTCTGCTCAATGCTCAAAGCTTCGCAAATTAACTTCATCAGTTTGTTATCAAAATGGCTTCCTCCATCACTCTCAATAGTGACTGGAAAACCGTACCTTGGGATGATTTCTCTGAGCATTAGTTTTGCCACTGTAATTGAATCACAATGTCGTGTAGGGAAAGCCTCTACCCATCTTGAAAATAAGCATACAATTACAAGCACATATTTCAAACAATTGTGTAAGGGCATTTCGATGAAATCCATTTGTAACCTGGTAAAGGGACCACCTTCTCGACCAATTATTCCTGTCCCCACCACTGATTTTCTGTTTGGATTCATTTGTTGGCATGACAAACACCTTTGACAAAAAGATTCAGCAATAGTTCTAAACTTGGTATTGAACCATGTTTCTTTGAAAAGTCTAACCATTGAATCTCTTCCCAGATGTGCTGGACCATGATATAATCTGGCCATGTCAGCAATCAAACAATTTGGTAAGACTATTCTGCCATCTTTGTAAACCCACACTCCATCTTCTTCACGTGGTCTACAATCTGATCTTAACCATAAGTCTTTTTCTTCATCTTCTGCTTCATTTTGTAAATCTCTAATCTCATGCCATGTTTCTACAACAGTTGTTAGCATTAATGAATTTGAATCAGTTTCTTTACTCCTCTCCCGATTGTATGAATAATTTTTCCTTGCGCAGTATTTAGCTGTTTCATCTGCGAAGGCATTTCCCTTGGAAATATAATCAGTTCCTCTAGTGTGCGCTGCACACTTAACAATGGCGATTTCTTTTGGCAATTGTATTGCTTCAATTAATCTCCTAATGAAAACTGCATTTTTAATTGGTGATCCTGCTGATGTCATGTATCCTCTCTGTGACCAGAGTTGTCCATAATCATGCACAACTCCGTACCCATACTGACTATCAGTAATGATGGTAACTCTTATATCCTTTGATATTTCACATGCACGAATTAAAGCAATCAATTCAGCCACTTGTGCTGAACGAACTCCTTCAAGACATGATGCTTCTTCAACATCTACGACTGTACAAACTGAATATGAAGCTTTTAAGACACCTCCTTCGGATCTTAAGCATGACCCATCCACAAAGTAGACAAAATCCGATTCAGACAAAGGTCTGTCTTTGATGTCTTTTCTTGGTTTAGTGCAGAATTCCATGACATCTAAACATTCATGTTCTGTTTCAATGTCATCAACAATTTCAGAATCAGGCAGTAATGTAGAAGGATTCAGATTTAAACATCTTGAAATCGAAACATTATCTGCCCCTAGTATGATTTTCTCATACTTTGTCAATCTGCTACTTGTTAGATGTTGAGTCTTACCTCTTGTCAGTAATATTTCAACTGAATGAGGCACAAAAACTTTCACATGAAATCCCATTATGATCCCCTCACTTTGTTCGAGGCTGATACTTGTAGCTGCAACTGCTTTCAAACAACCTGGTAATGCTTTAGCAATTGGATCAAGAACTGCAGAGAAGTATGCAATAGGTTTCTTTAAATTTCCGTGTCTCTGAATTAACACAGATAATGCACATCCTTCTCTCTCACTGCAATACAGTTCAAAATCTTTCTCATAATTTGGCATACCTAAAGCAGGAGCTTGGCATAAACTCTTTTTCAGGTTCTCAAAAGAGTCCATCTCAGCATCATTGAGAATAATTGGATCTTTTATATCTGACTTTGTCAGTCTTTGTAGTGGTTTTGCAATTACTGAAAATCCACTTATCCATTGTCGACAGTAACCAACCATTCCCAAGAACATTCTGACCTGTCTTTGTGTTCTTGGTGGTAACATTGCTTGAATAATTTTTATTCTCTCTATTGTTACTTGTCTTTTTCCCTTTGCAATTCTGTGACCAAGATATTTTACTTCTTGTTTGCAAAACTGTAGTTTTGCTGGGGACACTTTATGTCCTTCTTCTGCAAGGCGATTTAACAGAATTATTGTGTCTGTTACACAATTTTCTCTTGTCTTTGCAGCTATTAACAAATCATCAATATACTGCACTAGCGTAGACCTACCAGGTAAGTCTAGGTCTTCTAATGATCTTTTTAACAATTCGTTAAAAATTGAAGGACTTTCTGTATAGCCCTGAGGGATTCTTGACCATCCGAGGGTCTTACCTTGGAATCTGAAAGCAAAAATTTCATAACTGTCTGGATGTAAGGGAACAGTAAAGAATGCATTGCAAAGGTCAATGACTGTATACCATTCAGCATCATGTGGAATCTGAAATAAAATTACTGCTGGATTTGGAACCACAGGACAACATGGAACGACAATTTGATTAACCTTTCTCAAATCTTGTACGATTCTAAATGTTCCGTTAGACTTTTTAACTCCCATAATTGGTGAATTACAAGAGCTACTCTCCATTTCTTTTAATACACCTTGCTTGATTAATTTTTCAATTATAGGTGTAATACCTTCAATTGTTTCTGTTTTCATTTTATATTGTGGAGTGTTTGGAAATTCTATTCCCTGTTTCAATGTAATTTTTACTGGATCTACGTTTTTCATCAGACCCATCTCATTTCCAGTAAAATCCCATATTTCAGATTTCACTGTTTCTTTGAGTTCTTCAGGTAAATCCTTTTCTTCAAAGGCAGGAAACAATTTTGTTTCTTCTGCTTCCATCATCATCATTGTCATTCTGTATAAACCATCTTCCTCCATTGTTCGTAACTCAACTCCATCAGGAGAACAATATATTCTACAATTCATTTTACATAGGATGTCTCTGCCCAATAGATTTACTGGACTACTATTACAAACCACAAATCTGTGTTTGTCTCTGTAATTTCCAATTTCAACTGGTACTGGATCAGTTAAGTCAGTTTTAATTTGTTGATTACTTACTCCGACAACTTGGATGGTATCCCCAGAGAGAGGTAGGTTTTCAATTTCCACTGATCTAACAGTAGAACGGGTAGCACCAGTGTCCACTAGAAAAGTGATGTCTACATCATTAACTTTCCCGTTTACAAAAGGACCAGACTGGTCAACCTCAAGAGTGGCTCCAACAACACACTCTTCCTCCTCTCTCGGGCACCGTCAACAATAATCATCAGAATCGCTGTCTTGACTTTCTGTTAATAAAAATTGTTGTGAAGCATTTTGCATTTGAACCCTTTGCTGCTTTTGCTGTTTTTGTGGTTTTATTACCTGTTCACTTCCCTGAAATCCCACATTTGGATTATATTTTTGAACTCCCCCACAATTCGGAAAAGGTGGTTGTGGCAATTGGTCTTGACGATTATTCACCTGTTGTTGTTGCTGTTGCTGTAACTGTCGCTGAATATTAAATTCGTTTAACCCCTGTTGTATCTGTAGCTGTCGCTGCAGGTCAACACCATTCTGCATCTGTGGATTCAATAAGGGATTCTTTAAGTTTTTAGGAGGATGAGGACACTCGTCTCTCCAATGTCCAATTTCGCCACAATTAAAACAAGGTAATCTTTGCTTCAACTCCTCAATCTTTGGGCTAAATTTCTTTGGGAAATTATTATTTTTAAACTTTCCTTGTATCTGGTTTGTATTTCCAGTTTGAACAAAATTAGTGTTCTTATTACCCATGCTGGCAATCTGTTGCTCAGCCACCTTTACCTGAGCCCACATGGCTTTCTCCTTCAGCTTCTTCTGTTTTACTTCTATTTCATCGCTACAATACTTTGCTTTTCTTAGAATATCATCTACAGATAATGATTGCCATCCGACAATACTATTTCTGATCATTTCTCCAATTTCAGGTTTTAGTCCATAAACAAATCTATAGACAAAATGGCTCATGTCTTTTTCATCTAATTTTTCATAACCACTGTATTGTTTAAAGATTAACAGTAGTCTTTCATAAAAAGAATGAACTGATTCTTTTGTTTCCTGTTCTGTCCTTTCTATTTTAACCCAATCGACTTCTTTGGGTGGAATTTTGTTTTTCATCCAAACAATTACTTTTTCATAAAAATCCATTACAAGTGGATTTGGAGCACCTGTTTCTTTGATTCGCTCAGGTTCTGTTTTTGGCCAACTAATCGATATCTTGCATTCTGTCCAAAGATCTGATGGAACAACAATATCAAAAAATCCATCTAAATCAATCCACAGAACTTTTGACACTTTGATGAATCTATCGACTTGCCTGTACCACTCAACTGGTTTTTCCCTTAATTTTGGAAAGTCATTTGTAAATAACAGAATGTCCTGTCTCGACCAAGGGACATGAACATATCCTCCACCTGCAATTTCTCTCATTGGAAATTGTTTTGACAATTTTTCCAATCTTTCATCTTCCTTCTTTTTCGTCCATTTTACTCTCCATTTGTTCAGTTCTCCTAGCTTTTTGATATAGACAATCAAATCTTTAATATGAACTATTCTTCCCATTGAGTTTAAACTCTCGATGTCACTTTCTGAAAAGTCTAATCTGTAATGTTTCGCAAAATTCTTTTGTTTACTCACATCGATTTCAAGTTCTGCTGCTAGATCCTCTAGTTGATCATATTTGTTTTTCGTTTTCCACTGAATGCTTTTACAAATGAACAGTAGTTCATCATCTCGATAGTAATTTAAACTATCTGGACCAATTGTTCCAATTATTAATTCTTCGATATTCGCTTTTAATTTGGCCACAATAAGTTTTGGTGTGGTTACCCTGACTTCAGGACTCCCTATATCTGATATAGCACCCATTGGTGTTTTTGGAGATAAATCCTCATTAAAGGTTAAATCAGGCATTCTCGATTTAGAAGAGTTTATTTCAGATAAGTCTGAATAAAATTTTTCAGCAGCCTTTTGAATTTCTGTATTTAAAGGAATAGTTAATCCAGTTTTGTTTGTTTCCTTTTGATCAAATACGGGCTGAACAGGACCAATTGTTACTGGAACTGTCACAGCTTCCATGCCTTTTGTCATTCTTTTTATTAATTCTTCTTTTGATCTTAAATATTCATTATAATCAACATCTTCAACATTTCTTGCCTCTCTTGTATAATCTTTTGGAGGTTCTCTTGCTCTTGGAGCCATTGTAAAATGTCTACCTTCATTTCGAGCATTCTCGAATTCTGGTCTTCTAGGAGTTTCAATGATTTCACAATTATTAGGATAAAGTTTAGGAGCTTCATTAATTGGAGGTGCACTCGGTGAAGTTTCAGTAGAAACCACCGGAGTAGACCATGATCTAGGAGGTCTCAAAGGCTGATTCTTTCTAGCAGTTGTATATATTTCTTCCATAACTGCATCCTCAGATTCACTTTCCATAGATTTCCCTGTAGGAGTACCCATTACCATTTCATGAATTAAATACAATCCTTCACTCATGTTTCCCTGTCTCCACATTCGCAATCTATCTTCATGAGTTTCTCTTCTCCAAGGTGGATTTTTAGAAGGTCTTTTAATTCCACTAGCTTCTCTTTGTAATTGATACATCTCGTCTTCCCACTCAACTAAAGCTTCAAATTGAGTTGGTCTCGGTTTCGGAACAAGAGCATTCATTTTCTCTCGTAAATTTCTTAAGACTTTTACATTAAATGAACCATCATCAGGCCAAGTTAAAACACCGTCGTTCTTAGTATAGCGTTTCCAACTGTCGAACCATAAGACAGTATGATATCCATATTCACCTTCCATATACGCTGCAGGTGTTTTATACTTATGAAGTAGTTTACCACCTCGCGTTTCGATTTTCTTGTCAGGTGAAAATAAATTCTTAAACTTCTGAAATAATGTTGGCTTTTTCTCAACATGTTTAAAATGATAACTCATTTTTAAGAGTTAAATCTAATTCACAAAATCGTTCGTAAAATATTTCCGGGATGTTCCGTAAAACAACCAATCTGTGCGCGAAACACACCAACAAGCCAATGACAGTTGAGCTACGTCACTTTTCTGCTCAACCAATAAATTTGGAGTTTTTCCGAAGGACCAATCAGCTCACAGGCCGTCAGAGACTCAAGAGCCAATCAGAATATAGCTTGTGACGTAGGTCACCCAATCCCAGCGCGGCTCTGTGACGTACACAGCAGCTGCGGTTTCTCGTTTCTCACTCCTGGCGCTTACCCCTCCTTCACAAAATCTTTTCACAGCGCCATTTTAAGAACACTTTTCAGTGTAAATTAATTCTTAACAATGACTATAAAGACAACATCTGTTCGTTTCACTATTTAGGATAGTTTACATACATTCAAGTATCCACACTTCGGAATAGACGGCGCTATTCACACTAAGGATAATATTCAATTGTCAGTAGAGTAACCCTTACCCCACCCTTCTAACACGTATAATTATGAACTCGCTTTGCTCTGAACCCACCGCGAAGTGAAAGTTCTAAGAGTTTCACTTGAACATAAAATACAATTCAAACTCGCACTTTCACACTGAAATTTCCCTAATTTCAAACACACATGAAATCCGTACAGGACTCTCACCTGTTTATAGAAATCATGCACCGTTAGCAAAATAACGACGTTATCCGTACAGGGCTCTCACCTGTTTATAGATATGAAACATGTACCCGTACAGGACTCTAACCTGTTTATAGATAATCATGCACCGACGCTAATTTACCCTTCACTCAAGCTCGGATATAACTAATACTCTTATCACAGTGAGTTTTATGGAAGGCGCTTTGTCCCTATTCTCATGCTGCTTTAATTTCTTAGAAAACCCTCACTTTACAAGATTCAGACCTAGCCCTAAAACTGTGCTGCTCGGCGACAACACTATGGTACACGGCGATACCTCTTGTGATACTCGGCGATATCACTACAAACAGAACAGATGGCTTGCGTGACTAATTTCTCGCCACACAATCTATACCGGTATAGCTTACAGATAGCACGAAAAACGAACTTAACATGTGTTAAAACATCAATCCTATTTCCATACCATAACACTTTAGTAACCCTTAGTAACCAACATATTACCTTGGTTACCCTTAGCAACCATCAATTTCTGCTACCAGAGAATTGATCCAGCGGCCTATAGAAAATATATCATAAACAACGCTACCCAACTTCATAACCTATAAACAAAATTCTATACTAAATATGGACCCATTTATAAACCTGACATATTTTGGGCCTACTGAATCAGGTGGTCAGATTAAATCTATATACACATTATTTACAAACTATATACATATTTATACATCTGCGGAAAGAATATTGTCATTAGAATAAAACTTATCCATTTAAACGACCACCATTGGCGACGTGGTCTAGCTAATAGTAACCTACACTCATGAATAACCAAGACCAGCTTGTTTGTCAAAAGTAAGATTTTATTTACTAAATTATGGTATATAAGTTGATAGTTTTATAAATGAATTTTATTTGCAATAAAGCAAGCATGATTGTAAAGAAATATGAGAAAATACAATTTAAGTAAGTGAATCAAAATTAAAGTGAAAATATAAAGTTTAGCATTTCTAAAACCTAATTCCCTAACTGAGCTAAATAGATAGAAATTAAAGTAAAGTTCTTTGAGGATTCTTACGTGCTCCAAGCAAAGTCCGTCAGCACTTCACCCTCATCGGAAAGTCAGAAAGCAGCAGCCAGCCCATCCCTAAGGGCATGACTTTTTATACCTTTCTATGCTAACTAAACTACGCAAAGGAAAGTTTTCAGAAATCTTCGACGTCCCATTGGCTGAGAGTGACAAGTGACATGTCACCCACTTTCCAAAAGTTCCATTAAATCATGTTTCATAAAGACCATTGTCTCTTCCACGTTAAACCAGGAGCTTCCTGAGTTTGCAACAAATGTTCAAATTTGTTCTCACTACGTCCAAGCAACTTCCGCGGATGCCAAGTTAAGGCTGACAAAATGTTCACTTTCGACCTTGGCCATGTCCGACAGAATGATGACAGCACATCAGTTTTTGCTTTGTGAATGCAGCTTTGAATAACGCTTTAATTCAGAATGGGCGTCTCGTGACTTTTGTAGAATTACAAGTCAGCTCTTTTCTGCGACTCAAGTGACTAGGCCCAAAGCAGACAACTTATGATTTCTAATATAAAACAAACACAAGAAAAGTATTAATGTAAGAAATAATGTAGATTCTGTATCCACCCCAGGATTTACTAATTAATTAACCCACCCGATTAATCAAAATGTTACCTAGCCATTGCAAACAAATAAAGCAGCGTTTATATCTACCAGTCTCCGTTATTCCATGAGACTCATATGCACCTAGAATAGTAGAAATGACATCACACAGACAAGGAAAAGCAAAACAAGCACATGCTTCTTTTAAGTTTGCAGCAGTTAGTAATGACAAAAACGAAAACAATAAATTATTTTATTATTTTGCACGAACAAAAAGATGCAACAATTATGCACGTTTATGAGCACACATGTTAGTCCCCCCATGTGTAAAGTTTAATCTAAGTTGTATTAGCACGACATATCACAAATCATTAATATTATTATTCATGTTATGGAAATGTGACTTCACGAGATTAAACAAAATTTTGTTTTCTATCTCGCTCCATCACAGACACTACATCCTCCAAAGCTAGTTTTGAGAGCGCATCCATACACAAACTGACAGCAGAGCTACCACAGCACCCACCATGTGTATAGGGGACCCCCGACCAGCTGTTAGAAGGATTCCAGGCCGCCTCCACGCCCCACCTGGTAAAACAAACAGTAACTCGGAAATGCAAAGCTTTGAAGAATGGACTGTGTGTGTTGCATTGCTGGGTCAAATTTAATAAGAGGACCTCATGATTATTTAACTTCTAAAACAAAGGAGGGTCTCTGTATCTCACAGTCTGCCTCCTGCTCTGCAGTGATCACCAGAGCATTGGGCTGGAGACTATAAACAGGCCCATCGCCATTTTTTTTTGCCGCTGTATTAGTTAACAAGTTTGAGTTTTTCCCCCCATGCCAATCAGAGTTGGCTCTTTTCAGCTGCTGGGCAGTCAATCAAAGTTCACAGTAATTATTGCTTTGTGTCCCAGACATGACAATTTGAACTTGTCCCTCGGATCAGTGAGCAGCCAGTGAAAGCTAACTTGCTGTCTTTTTAATGACCTTGTTACCGCCAAGAGGGCACATTCTGCAGGCCTCACAGATCTGTCAGGGGACCTTGGAAAGAAGCCACGTACACAGAGTTTGTGGGCAGCTATTTTTGTCACCACAACGGCTCCAATAATAAGAGGAAGTGTTTTATGAGGGCTGCCATCTTTTGTTTAGATTCAGGTTTATACTTAAACGTTATTTGGGTGATATGCGCACATAGAGGTGGGTTTTTGAGGGAAATACTTTGAATACATAAGACTTCCTTGTGCGTTAACAGGTGAATGTGCTGTAAGAAAAGGCGAGGAACATGTTCATGGTTTGCCCAAAATGTACACACGTTGTGGCCACGTTAGATAACTGAACTAATAGGCAGGAAGAAAAGAGAAGTGTTTGAGCATGAAATGGATCAACCACATCAACAACAAAGGTTCCAAGTGGAAAAATGTAAAACAAGATTTTTTGAGTTAATCAATTCATCAATACTAGAGTTGATTGTATATATTAATAATAAAAAAGGAAGACAGAAAAGAAAAGGCTGGACCCATTCATTCAATATACAATATAACATCTATTGGTATTATGTTGCAAGGAAAGTGCTCTGTGCTCAGGTGATCACATAGTTAAAAGTGCCAAAGAGGCATGGACCAGCGTGCAAAAGGCATATGACAATGAAGCAATATTGAAAGATTGCAGTGAGAGCAATTCTACGGTCCTGGTGTGCAAGCAGTTCATCAAATACTATGTTCACATTGTCATGGCCGTTGAAAGCGTTTCGACCATGCATCATTAGAGATGTCATTAGGATTAGCAGCTTTTTCATTGATGGAAGGGCAATATTACTGCAAATAGAAGATGGGAACCAGCAGTTATGCTGCAAATAGGTGCGCCGGGCACAAAAAGGAAGTGCACCCTGTTACAGAGAGTGCGCTGCCTTCAGGGCAGCCGCAAAAGTATATGCTTCCCTGGGGCAGTGCATTCAAATACGAAGCAGCTGCTTCAAAGCCGCTCTGTG
This sequence comes from Lissotriton helveticus, assembly GCF_964261635.1. Taxonomy (NCBI): domain Eukaryota; kingdom Metazoa; phylum Chordata; class Amphibia; order Caudata; family Salamandridae; genus Lissotriton; species Lissotriton helveticus. The sequence goes on along the minus strand of NC_136067.1, from coordinate 825,905,337 downwards.
TTTCACTGTGCAGGCGGCAAACCTGCCCACACTTTGAGGAAAGATTAGAGATGTATTTGCCGGCGGGTGCTGTGAGTGACTGCACCCACCTGCAAGAGGATGTCTGGGGGTCCATGGGACCTTCTTTCCCCCCTCCAGAGGCTGTCTTAAGGGAGCACACAGACAGTGCTCCACCTTTTTGTGGTGCATTTTCAGTGAGACTCCTGCCAGCTTCTTTGCCTTTGAGCACACGTTCTGCGCAGCCCGAGAGATGGGGTCACTTGCAGGAAGCCAGCAGGGCCATGTGGGCCCGCCCTGGGGTTCCCCCCATGGTCCCCAAAAAAAAAATCTGTGGGTGTCCCAGGTTGGACCGGGACACCCAGAAACAATTTTTTTAAAATCCAAAATATGAATGATAAATTAGCGGACATAGCAGGTCATTTATTATTTACTGCTCCTTCAAGGAGCTCCCATAATACCCCAAAAAGGGCTGCTTACATATTTTTAGATTTGGTGATGCGCCTACAAGGGGCAGGGACACCCGCAACATTTTTTAAACGTTGTGCAGGGCAGCAGGGAGTTTTGTAGCCCCCCAGCCAAGCACATCAATTTTCCTGGGTCATTAAGACCATGAACCCAGGACAATTTACCATATTTTTTAAATGCACATCCCAACCAGGAGCTTTTGCTCTACATCTAGTAGTGCAGCCCCCTCTAGGGGTTGATACTATGGTTGCGTTTTATGTGGCATGAAGATGTATTTAAAAAATACAAGGTCCTCTTGTGATTTTTTTTTTATGATTGTATTTTTCGTTCTGAAAAATGTTAAAAGAAAAAATCAGGGCTATATTTAACTGCCTGGGAGAAGACTTACCGGGACCGCTCGAGGAAGTACCCCTCCTTGAATCGGGCAATTTGAGGTGTTATATTTCAAGCTGACAGAGTTTCCTCCGGGGGCTCAATATGGGCTATGAATTATGTCCCCAAGAAATCATGAGCAGGTAACCCACTGAAGGGTGTAAATGTGCCGTAAAGGACTACGTTGTCCAGCATGCAATGGAAAAAGGTACTGAGTACTTAAAGAACAAGAAAGGTGCTGCGCGTCATGCACGCAATTGTTTTCTGCTCTCGAGGCCTCTGATGAGATGGTGAGAGTCCATCGAAACGCGTCAGGCCAGGGACACGAGTACGGGAGGAGAAGCTGTCGGCTTTAAAATAAATAAAGATGTCTCTTTCACCTCAATGGGAGTGTGGCCTCATATTGCTGGAGCAATTTTGTGTGGATATTACCTACTGGCGGTCGCCAGTAGGTAGTTATAGTTAGGACCTACTTTCCATAGGAAATCCGCAACATTCTATTTGGAATAACTTTGGTGCCGGTAGGCGAATCTTCACGAATTTCTCCAAGAAAATGGCCTGCTCCGCTGCTTCCCTGAAAGTTTGGGGGTGATTCGTGAAGCAGGGGCCGAGAAAAAAGGGGTGTCCCAAAACGTGTTTTCCCCATGCAATTTTCCATAGGACCTTTAGCCAGGCCTACAGCCCGAACGGATGAACAGAATTACACCAAATTTGGCAAAAAGGTAGAGTTCTGTTTGCAGATCACGCTTTTTGTTGAATGGTGTAAATCCGTTCAGTAGTTCGTGAGAAAATCAGAAGTAAAATCATAAGTATATCTATAGGAGCTTACCGTACTCTGTACTGTACTCTGTACAGTACGCTTACCTTCCCGAGCACGAGCTGCATGCTGATTGGATGTCAACTGTTTGTCAACACTCCAAACCAGGAAGTGTTGGCAGCCATCTTGGAAAGCAGAAAACAATATGGGCTATGAATTATGTCTCCAAGAAATCATGATCAGGTAACCCACTGAAGGGTGTAAATGTGCCGAAAAGGACTACGTTGTCCAGCATGCAATGGAAAAAGTGTAAATGTAAATGTAAATGTAAATGTACAGGAATTTATATAGCGCAAATCACCAAGCAGTTTCTAAGCGCTTGCTTAGGGAACCCGTCCTGGTATTCCCCTGTGAGATAACCCCGGCAGGGTATCCGCAAGGTGAAAGCCAGGCATCCCGCCGCGAGGGGCCGTTGTGGAGATTAAGCAAGCTATTGCCCAGAGTTGCAGAGTGTGAACCCGTGAATCGAGTAGGCACCGGAGCGAGAATTGTCGAGTCCATGGACATTTTAGGACTCAAGACCCCGCCGAGCTGGGAATTGAACCCTGGTCCCGGGCTGACCTCTGCTTCCAGGTCTGCCTCCTCTAATCAGTGAGCCACACTTCTCCACTGAAAAGGTACTGAGTACTTAGGGAACAAGAAAGGGTCGGCGCGTCATGCACTCAATTGTTTTCTGCTCTCGGGGCCTCTGATGAGATGGTGAGAGTCCATCGAAACGCGTCAGGCCAGGGAAACGAGTACGGGAGGAGAAGCTGTTGGCTTTAAAATAAATAAAGATGTCTCTTTCACCTCAATGGGAGTGTGGCCTCATATTGCTGGAGCAATTTTGTGTGGCTATTACCTACTGACGGTCGCCAGTAGGTAGTTACAGTTAGAACCTACTTTCCATAGGAAATCCGCAACATTCTATTTGGAATAACTTTGGCGCCGGTAGACGAATCTTCGCAAATTTCTCCAAGAAAATGGCCTGCTCCGCTCCTTCCCTGAAAGTTTGGGGGTGATCCGTGAAGCAGGGGCCGAGAAAAAAGGGGGGTCCCAAAATGTGTTTTCCCCATGCAATTTTCCATAGGACCTTTAGCCAGGGCTACAGCCCGAACAGCTGAACGGAATTACACCAAATTTGGCAAAAAGGTAGAGTTCTGTTTGCAGATCACGTTGAATGGTGTAAATCCGTTCAGTAGTTCCTGAGAAAATCAGAAGTAAAATCAGAAGTATATCTATAGGAGCTTACCGTACTCTGTACTGTACTCTGTACAGTACGCTTACCTTCCCGAGCACGAGCTGCATGCTGATTGGATGTCAACTGTCTGTCAACACTCCAAACCAGGAAGTGTTGGCAGCCATCTTGGAAAGCAGAAAACAAACGCGCAAAACACGCAAAGGGAGCAGGGTAGACACACCCTGACCCCCTAGGCCTGCTCAGGGGGTCCCACAAGGACGCCCAAGCCCCATAAAAATGTTTTTTTTTTAAATCGTGGGATACAAAGTACAGTTCTCAGTACAGTACTCTGTACGGTACTCTGTACTGTACTATGTACTCTGTACCTTCCCGAGCGCATACTAAAGGTTCCTGGTGGGCTAGTTGACCCCCAGGGACCTCCAGTATGCAAGGGGAATTAGATCCCCCTCTTCAAACACCCCAGGGAGCTGCGTTGCAGAGAGGTGTAAAAATGGCCAGGGCCTCATTACACCTCTCTGCAATGCAGCCCCCTGGCGCATACTGGAGGTTCCTGGTGGGCTAGTTGGCCCCCAGGGACCCCAGTATGCAAGGGGAATTAGTTCCCCCTGTGCAAACATGCCAGGGGGCTGCGTTGCAGAGAGGTGTAAAAAGGGGCGTGGCCTCATTACACCTCTCTGCAACGCAGCCCCCTGGGGCATACTGGAGGTTCCTGGTGGGCTAGTTGGCCCCAGGGACCCCCAGTATGCAAGGGGAGTTAGTTCCTCCTCTGCAAATGTGCCAGGGGGCTGCGTAGCAGAGAGGTATAAAAAAGGGCGTGGCCTCATTACACCTCTCTGCAACGCAGCCCACTGGCGCATACTAGAGGTTCCTGGTGGGCTAGTTGGCCACCAGGAATATCAGTGATATCATTTGAGATGTCATCAGTGATGTCATGAGTGATGTCACTGACCATGTCATGAGTGATGTAATATGTGACGTCATCTGCAGTGCATTGAGGGCGCGCAAGTTATAGTTAGCTGAACTAACTATTACGGGGGAATTTCAATGGTTTTGTATGAGTGAAATGTCCAGCTAACTATAACATGTATGAAACCTATGTTTTTTTCAATGAATTTCTAAGGTTTTTTAAATGCTAATAACTAACTATAACATGTGTGAAACCTATGGTATTTCAGTGAATATATGTATATATTCACTGAAAAAACCATAGGTTTCAGGTCATATATAGTTAGGTATTAGCATTTAAAAAACCTTGCAAATTCACTTAAAAAACATAGGTTTCATACATGTTATAGTTAGCTGGACATTTCACTCATACAAAACCATTGAAATTCCCCCGTAATAGTTGAATGTCATGTTATGTCATGAATGATGTAATATGTGACATCATCAGCAGTGGATTGCAGGTGCGCGAAATATAGTTAGTACAACTAACTATATAGGAGCAATTTCAATGTTTTTTTAAATGCTAATTCCTAACTATATATGACCTGAAACCTATGGGTTTTTCAGTGAATTTGCATGGTTTTTTAAATGCTAATACCTAACTATATATGACCTGAAACCTATGGTTTTTTCACTGAATTTGCAAGGTTTTTTAAATGCTAATTCCTAACTATATATGACCTGAAACCTATGGTATTTTATGTGAATTTGCAAGGTTTTTTAAATGCTAATACCTAACTATATATGACCTGAAACCTATGTTTTTTTCAGTGAATTTGCAAGGTTTTTTAATTGCTAATACCTAACTATGTAAGGCTTGAAACCTATGGTTTTTTCAGTGAATATATATATTTAATATAATATATATATAATTTTTATTTTCATATGATTACACGGTCCGCACACCGTAAACGCTCTGAGCTCTTATCCCGACAAATTTTTTACATTTCTAAAACATAATATCTACATTTTTAACGTAGATTTTAAAGGTAGACAATATCTGCTTTAATGTAGAAAATGTTTTTTTTAAACTTTTAACAACAGTATATTACTTTTTGAAGTAGTAACAAATCTCGCGAGGGTACATCGCACATGCACCCAACGTAAGAGCTCCGTCCGTGCACCGTAAAAGCTTCGAGCTCTTACCCCCGAAAGTTTCATAAACTTTAAATCGTTATATCTACGTATTCATTGCACAATGTAAAGGTACACATTATCTGGGATAATAAAGAACATGTTAATTTAAACTTTTAAAGACCATATATAACTTTATTAAAACAATTATAAATCTCGCGAGGGTGCGTACTACGTAAGCACATCGTAAGAAGACGTAAGCGCTCCGTAAATAATACGTAGACGCACCGTAAGCTTACGTAAGCGCTCCGTAAACGCTCCGTAAGCTTACGTCCAACCATGTGACCTCATAACAAAAGATTTTATTGGTTTGTAATACTTCCGACTCCAATTCTTGAAAGACCCCTTCCATCTTCATCATTCTTCTTTGGCTTTCGAGGAAGAAACACCTTTTTTCATCAGCACTTCGCTCCTGAAAAATCTATTGAAATGTCTGAACAGCAGGAACCTGAGCATTCAGAACATGAGGAACCTGAGCATTCTGAACATGAGGAACCTGAGCATTCTCAATACCAGGAACTTGAGGATTCTTCTAGTTCATCTTCAGAAGAGTTTGTTCCTGAAACCCCTAGATCACCGAAAGAGTCCATAGTTTGGAAATTTTTTTAATTCCCAGAAGGACAGAAAAAGGTCAATGCGCCTTTTGTCACGTGCAAAATCTGTGACACGGTACTTTCCAGAGGGGATCCACAGAAGAAGTACAGCTTTGGAACTTTTAGCATGGAACGCTGTTAGGGATTAACATTGGCAAGTGTGCTTCATTCCGGTTTGTGCATTTGTATTTGACCCCTTAGCACCAAAACCCGTACTTTCCTGACGCTCCCTAAGGGGGATAAGGAGGAGCTGGGCCCTCCCATCATTGCTTGGCTTACTTGCTGTGACCACGCCCCCTTCCCACTTCCTGGTTCCTGTTCGAGTTGTTTTGCTGCCGTCTAGAGCTCTGCTGGGCTCTGTCTTCTAGTCGCCTGATACCTAACTCTCCTGACCCTCTGCTACTCGCTTTTCTACCCTGTGAGTGTGCGTGTGGTGTCTGGTTGTGAAAGCGGTTTTCTTTTCCGCTTCGTTTTCAGTGAACGCGACGCCCTGCTATTCCTCACGCATTTTGCGGGCGTTATCGGTTCACTCTTTGCTATATACTGGTTTTGCTACCACTGTTACCTCTTTGGGTTGCCCCTTTACTTAAGTGGTTTTTTCCTCTTGAGAGTGAGCGCTCCGCCCTATCCTCCTAGGGGCCGGGTGTCTCACCTCCTGAGTGGGTGCTGCTCCGCTGTATTCGCCCCCTGTGCAGCCGGTCGGTGCCCCTCACTCCTTTTCTGTTTTGTGTTTGTTTTGTATGGTGTTTTGGTGTTATTGCTCCGCTGGCCTGATCTTCTTTAGTCAGCCGGCCAGTTCACCTCACCTGCCCTTACCATTTACGTTGCGTCAGAGGTGTGTTGAGTCCTTCGTGAGTCCTGTTGGACCCCTCCCTGATTGCCAGGACTCATCGTTGATGCTGGCCCGATCTACATTTGGGGTAAGAACCAAGAGTGATCACACTTGTCAATGTTTTAGGGTGTTTCATGTAAGCATAGGGATTGTGTTTATTCCTAACTTGATCTTTGTTTCCTAGCCTGGACCACCCCTCCCGGAGACGCCTTATCTACTATTCTGTTACCCCACGTATGAGGAGAGTGGTGGACACTCCTTGGGTAAATTCCCTCATACTTTTAGGATACAGCAGATAGGAGTGTGGTCTACCTTGTTAGCGCATTCCTGCTGCTGTGTCTTGGAGGTGTGGGGATTTGTCTTCGCTCCCGTGGAAGTTGGCCCTTCCCCTAACAGAAAGCCAAGCCCACGAATTTTCCTTCCCCTGAGCGAGGATGAATCCCGACACATCTATGGAGGCGTCAGGCTCTGTCCCACAGAACCTTTCCATGGAAGACTTGATGGCAGCTTTGGTGGCCCTACAGACAGAAGTAGGAAGATTAGGTACAGAAAATCAGAGGCTAGTTGCGGAAGTCCATCAATTGAGAACAGGCACCATCCCTAAAGTCCGCAAAAGTTATATCCAGCCTGCCAAATTTACACTTTCCCCAACAGAACAAGACCCACGAGCTAGCACTGATCCTCAGGCCTCCCCTGTGCAAGTCACGGTAAACACCCCTAACCCTGTGCCCCTAGCCATGCCCGAAAGATTTACAGGGGATAGCTCTAAATACGAAGTTTTCATGAACCAGTGCCAACTCCAGTTCTTGTGCAAAGCCGCGTCCTTTCCGGACGATTCTGCCAAGGTAGCGTTTATTATATCCTATCTAGTCGGGAATGCGGCAGAATGGGCGGTGCCACTGGTACGGAACAACGATCCCCTGTTATATGACCTTGACCTATTCAAAGAAAAAATGAGAAGCCTTTTTGCTAAGCACGCCTACATGCAAGCCAGTGACACTGAGTTACTAAACCTTCGACAAGGGTCGAAGGATTTGCTCTCGTACATAACGCAATTTAATCGCCTAGTAGCCGAAACCCACTGGCCTGAAGACAAGCGAACTTCTTTGTTTTACAGGGGGTTGGGTGAAGAACTTAAAGACCTACTCTCCCAGATAGTAGATCCACCAGAGGATTGTGCTTCCTTTATTGACCTGGTTGTTAAATTAGACCATAGATTGCATGAGCGAAAAGGAGAAAGGCCTCGCACTGTTGGGCCCAAAATGGTTTTCCACAGAACTGAGAAACCCATAACCAGAGACACCCCTGAGCCCATGCAAATAGGGGGAATACGCGGGCCTCTATCCTTGGAGGAAAAAGAGAAAAGAAGGAAGCTCAATCTGTGTCTATACTGTGGCAAAGGAGGGCACTTTGCTCGAGAATGTCCTGTGCGTCCAAAAAATCCAAGGCAATCAGTAAGCAGTCTTACTAGTTCGGAAAACTCGAAAGCTTGAGGAACAGAGAGATCGATTCCTTAAGCTCCAAACCTCCACAGATCTCCTCTAAACCCGTCCTAATGGTTAAACATTTCATTGTACCTATTACTCTCACTTATTTAGAGAACAAACCATTCACCATGTCAGTTCTCTTAGATTCCGGCGCTACCGGTAATTTTTTTGACATCCACCTAGCCAAACAATTGGGGCTTGCCTTTGTGGCTAAGCCTCAGCCTGAAGCCATCTGGGCCGTAGACGGTTCGGAATTATCCTCTGGAATGATTAGTTACCAAACATCTCCACTGACCATTGTGTTCAATAACGGACATTCTGAGTCCCTTGTATTTGACCTGATCGATGCTCCCAATTTTGGTGTTATCTTGGGTGTCCCTTGGTTGCAGATCCACAACCCTGCGATTGATTGGGAAAAACGAACGGTTACATTGGGTTCTTCTTTCTGTAGGAAACACTGCTACCAAGAAGCCCAGGAACCAGATTTGCCACTATGTTGTGCAGTACAAGCAGGGGTGGATGCATGTTTACCTGACCAGTATGCCGAATACTCAAACGTATTCAGTGAGCAGGAAGCCACCAAATTGCCTCCACACAGGAGTTATGATTGCAGGATTGACCTGATACCCGGTGCTGACTTACCCTGCAGTCGCATTTATGCCTTGACTCCCTCAGAAAACGACTATCTAAAAAATTATCTGGAGGAAATGCTTGCTAAAGGCTTCATCCGTCCTTCCTCGTCGCCTGTTTCTTCCCCTTTGTTTTTTATAGATAAGAAGGAAGGAGGGCTCAGGGCATGCCTGGATTATAGAGCCCTGAACAAAATCACCATAAAGAACAAGTATCCCCTTCCTCTTATACCTGTCCTTCTAGACCAGATAAAAGGGGCGAAAATCTTCACTAAAATCGATCTCAGGGGTGCCTACCATTTGATCAGGATAAAACCGGGCGACGAGTGGAAAACTGCCTTTCGAACAAAATATGGTCTCTATGAATATTGTGTAATGCCGTTCGGGTTATGCAATGCCCCGGCGGCATTCCAATATTTTATTAACGACATTCTGAGGGAGTACATCGATGTTTTCGTTATAGTTTATATCGATGATATACTTATATTCTCTCAAAACGAAGCAGAACACATAGAGCATGTCCGGAAAATCTTACAGAAGTTGCAGGAGAACCAGTTATATGCCAAACTGGACAAAAGCACCTTTCATACCTCTGAAGTTGATTTCTTGGGTTTCACCATCAAACCTGGTGGCCTTCAGATGGACCCTAAAAAGGTAGAGGCATTGACACTGTGGAAAAGCCCCACTTCAGTCCGAGAAATACAATCCTTTCTAGGATTCGCCAATTTTTATCGGCGCTTTATCGATCGGTTTTCTGACACAGTTTCCCCCATCACAAGACTGTTGAAAAAAGGTGTACCGTTTGTTTGGACATTGGAGGCAGAACAAGCATTTTGTGCCTTAAAAGAGAAGTTCACTTCTGCTCCTATTCTCCGTCACGCAGACAACTCTCAACCTTTTTATGTGGAGGCTGACGCATCACAATATGCTGTAGGAGGGATTCTATCCCAGCGAGACACAAATACAGGTCAAATGCACCCCATAGCTTATTTTTCCAAGACCTTGCTGCCTGCTGAAAGAAACTACACCATAGGGGAGCGTGAACTGTTGGCCATCAAATTGTCCTTCCAAGAATGGCGACATCATTTGTTAGGGTCTCCTCATGTGGTCACCATTTATTCGGATCATAAAAATCTGCAATTTTTCAAATCCGCCAGAGCACTCACGCCCAGACAGATGAGGTGGTTATTGTTTTTTAGTGAATATGATTTTGTGATCACTTACAGGCCCGGCACACAACAAGGGAAAGCAGATGCGTTATCCCGGCTAGGACTAGCTGACCAATCCAACAGAGAACAACCGCTTCCCATCATCCCAGAAAATAAGATCCTTGGGGTGGGAGAGAAAGATCACACACTTCTAGAAGACCTCAAAAGCCTACTACCCACCATCCCATCGGATGAATGGTTACAAAATCCTCTTCACACCATCAAGGAAGGGATTTATTACCATGATAACAAGATGTTTGTTCCTGCTTCACCTTTGAGACAAAAGATCATTGTATGGTGTCATAGTAGCCCTTTGGCCGGCCATACAGGTGGGCGGAAGACTCTTGAGTTATGTCGCCGATGGTTTTGGTGGGAGTCAATGTCTCAAGACGTCTGGGAATATGTACACGCTTGCGCCATATGCGCCCGCCAAAAGGCTTCTCATTGTGCTCCTACAGGGCTGTTAAAGCATATAGCCATACCCCCTGCACCCTGGCATACTATCAGTATGGACTTTATGACTGATTTACCACCATGTCAGGGCTATACCACCATTTACGTAGTAGTAGATCTCTTGTCGAAAATGAGTCATTTCATCCCTCTAAAGAAAGTGCCTTCCTCTAAAGAACTGGTGGCTGTTTTCTTGGACTCTGTGGTGAAACTACATGGGTTGCCCACAGTTATCATTTCCGACCGTGGTCCCCAATTTGTCTCTAAGTTCTGGAGAGGAATGTGCGAGGTGTTGGGAATTGATCATAGGCTTTCTACCGCATATCACCCTCAAACAGATGGGCAAACTGAAAGAACCAATCAAACTTTAGAACAGTTTCTGAGGTGTTTGTTAACTACTATTCCTTCTACCTGGGTTCAAGCACTCCCTTTAGCTGAATTTGCTTATAATAATTCCAGTCATGCAGCCACCAAGGTCTCTCCCTTTTACTTTGTTCAAGCCCAACACCCTAGAATGCTCCCCATTGTGTTACCCCCTGACGACACAGTACCCGCTTTAGAGGAACAACATGCCCTCATACAGAGCACATGGGAAGCAGCCAAGACAGAGCTAGAAAGGGCTAAAGAAGCAATGAAGAGACAAGCAGATAAACATCGTAGAACGGAACCAGACTACGTGATAGGAGAAAAGGTGTGGCTGTCCACAAAAAACCTTAGAATGGAAGGGTCAAAAAAGTTCCAACCCCGCTTCATAGGACCCTACCCAATAGAGAAAATCCTCTCTCCTGTTACACTTAAACTCCAGCTTCCCCCATGTATGAAGATCCATCCTGTGTTCCACAGTTCTTTGATAAAAAAATACATACCTTCCCTTGTCCCTGAAATCCCTCCCCCTCCAGTACAGATAGACGGAGAAACAGAATATGAAGTCAGCAAAATATTGAATTCCAGACGAATCCGAGGCAAACTCCAGTACTTCATTGATTGGGTGGGATATCCCCCGGAAGACAGGTCTTGGGAACCTGCTGAAAACATACATGCAGTGCGGTTGATCCGACAGTTCCACAGATTGCACCCCACAAAGCCAGGTCCGGTGAATAGATCTTTAAGGAGGGGTACTGTTAGGGATTAACATTGGCAAGTGTGCTTCATTCCGGTTTGTGCATTTGTATTTGACCCCTTAGCACCAAAACCCGTACTTTCCTGACGCTCCCTAAGGGGGATAAGGAGGAGCTGGGCCCTCCCATCATTGCTTGGCTTACTTGCTGTGACCACGCCCCCTTCCCACTTCCTGGTTCCTGTTCGAGTTGTTTTGCTGCCGTCTAGAGCTCTGCTGGGCTCTGTCTTCTAGTCGCCTGATACCTAACTCTCCTGACCCTCTGCTACTCGCTTTTCTACCCTGTGAGTGTGCGTGTGGTGTCTGGTTGTGAAAGCGGTTTTCTTTTCCGCTTCGTTTTCAGTGAACGCGACGCCCTGCTATTCCTCACGCATTTTGCGGGCGTTATCGGTTCACTCTTTGCTATATACTGGTTTTGCTACCACTGTTACCTCTTTGGGTTGCCCCTTTACTTAAGTGGTTTTTTCCTCTTGAGAGTGAGCGCTCCGCCCTATCCTCCTAGGGGCCGGGTGTCTCACCTCCTGAGTGGGTGCTGCTCCGCTGTATTCGCCCCCTGTGCAGCCGGTCGGTGCCCCTCACTCCTTTTCTGTTTTGTGTTTGTTTTGTATGGTGTTTTGGTGTTATTGCTCCGCTGGCCTGATCTTCTTTAGTCAGCCGGCCAGTTCACCTCACCTGCCCTTACCATTTACGTTGCGTCAGAGGTGTGTTGAGTCCTTCGTGAGTCCTGTTGGACCCCTCCCTGATTGCCTGGACTCATCGTTGACGCTGGCCCGATCTACATTTGGGGTAAGAACCAAGAGTGATCACACTTGTCAATGTTTTAGGGTGTTTCATGTAAGCATAGGGATTGTGTTTATTCCTAACTTGATCTTTGTTTCCTAGCCTGGACCACCCCTCCCGGAGACGCCTTATCTACTATTCTGTTACCCCACGTATGAGGAGAGTGGTGGACACTCCTTGGGTAAATTCCCTCATACTTTTAGGATACAGCAGATAGGAGTGTGGTCTACTTTCTTAGCGCATTCCTGCTGCTGTGTCTTGGAGGTGTGGGGATTTGTCTTCGCTCCCGTGGAAGTTGGCCCTTCCCCTAACAAACGCCATGTCAAGAATATACACCCAAACAATTGGAGTAAAGCTGTAATGAAAAGATCATCAGAGGAGCAGGGCTCTGCTCCCAGCACTTCTTCTCAACCAACAGCACCACCAATGCAAGCATCAATGATTGCAAATATCCAACCAGAACTCAAGAATTTGATGATGCAATGCATTCGTTGCCAGAAACTAATAGCCTTTGGACAAGAGTCCATTCAAGTTATCCTGCAAAAAAACAGGAAGCACAGGTGCACCCCATAATTTTTTTCTTTATTTTTCATAGTTTGTTCCGGTTGAACAATTATCTGCCTTAAAAAGTTTATTTTTTTACATCGTTTTTCAAGCAGAACAAAAACAAAAACAAAAAAGTTCTTTTTAGAACTACCTCTACTGGTTAAAGAAAGAACTACATTTCTATGTTTGTATGTAAAAGTTTGTCATAGTGAATGTCAAAGTGCAAAACTATAAGGATGTGGTACAGCATAAACCTATAAGGTGTTTACCTATAGTATACTGTACTACTTCCAAAGCACTGAAATGTATCATATGTATATAAATATGTTACAACTCAATGGGCCAGATGTACGTAATCTCGATTTACCTACTCATAAATACAGAGGGCCCGATGTAGGTAATCCCAGATTACCACTTCTTAAATACCGAATCATACCAATTCGGTATTTAAGAACTGGCAATGGGGATGTAGGTATTTTTACCGAATTAATTACCGATTCGGTAAAATTCGGTAATTACCGATTCGATAATTACCGAATCTGTATTTGCCATTGATTCCTATGGGCCTTGAAGCCCATAGGAATCAATGGCAAATACCGATTCGGTAATTACCGAATCGGTAAATACCGAATCCTGCCAGGGGTAACAGGGTGTCACTTTGACACTCTGTAGCACCCCTGTTTTTTGCTTGTGTGCAATGTGACACACATACATGCCCTTAGGGAATGTATGTGTGCCACATGGCACAGGTGTACATGCACAGATGTGCATGTACACAGGAATTCTTTATTTACCACCTGTTAGACCTGCCTGGATTTTTTGCGTAGTCCCTCCTCATTATTCTTTATTTTGTCCCCTTTTTGCCCCTCATTCCCTTAATATTTTTGTGTCTACTACTTTTTATAGGTGTTGGTCAAGGGGATAGGTGTTCTTTCCCCCCCCCATAATCTTTTACCTCAGGCCCAGAGGCCTGTTTTGACAGGGAAAGTTGGAGCCACAAAATGGTGGCTACCAACTGCCCTAACTGCCAAGTCCAGAACTCACCCATAGACCAGCATAGGGCATTCCAGAACCTTCTGGTCCATTCTGGACCACTGAAGGGCAGCCTATAAAAGGCGGAATGCGGGGCAGCCATTTTGTCTACCTGTGGAAGTCAGCTGGAGGACAGGTTGTAGCTAAGGGTGGGAAAAGGTTAGACTTAGGGTTGACCTCCTGGACTGGGAAGCTGCCTATTTGGTCCATCCCACAACTCCCCTTTTAGTTACTTGTCTTGGCCCCGCTGTGGGAAGTTACTGGAGACCCTGGGCGCCTAGCTTGCCCCTTGTCTAAATTGTACAGGGGAAGCCTTCAGGAGAAGGAGACTGCAGCGCTGCGGTGTGCAGTCCTCTGCCCAGCATAAAGATTCCAGAGACTGGTAAATTGTTCTAGACTGTCCCCTAATTCATAAACCCCTGGAGCGTTATCTCTCACCTGCTGTGGTGGAGCGCCACTGAGGAGAGTAGCAGAAGCCAGGAGAAAACGGGCTGTTCCGCTCTTCCAAACCCCCAATCCGGTGCTGGGCGAGCGGCGCCGTTGTGGAGCTGTATTTGAGTGCCCTGAGGTGAGGAGCGGACCCGGGGAAGCCTTTGACAATTTCCGAGTGGGCGGAGGAGGAGAGCAGCGTCGACGAACAGCGCGGTCTCAGGCGGTGAGACACTCATTACTCGCGCATGCTCAGTGGCGCCGCCGGGCTCCGTGAGGCGGAGCCGGATCAGTGAAGGCGGGAGCGGCAGCTGAGGAGCGAGGAGCACTTCGCGCATGCCCCCGAGAGTAGCGCGTCCCCGGCCAGCGTGAGGAGCGGAGGAGGAAAGCCGGGAGGTCTACGGCAGTAGTGGTAATCAAGAGCTTCTCTCCCCTGCTCAAGCGCCCTACAAGTGAGGCTGGCGCGAGCGGGAGGAGAGGCGTGAAGAGCTTAACAGTGGCTGGAGAAAGTTGGGGAAATCTGCCTGATTAAGCGCTGGTATCACGCAGTGGAGAGCTGAGGGGCCCAGGGGCTGGTGTATCTCGCCAGCGCGTGGCTCTCTTTGGTCTTGCTCTCTGTCCCTCCCTCACCCTCTGGTGCAGCCAGACTACCACTGCCTGGTAGGAAACAAGTAAGGAGGTGTTCAGAAGGGGGAGAGTGACGCTAGTGCTTAACTTGAGAATAACTTATGCACTGATCAGTTCCACAGTTGTGCAGCCTACAGTGGGGAGGAACTTTAGGAAACCCTCAGTGACTGTGTGCTGGAAGGAGGAGGTTACTGGAACTGTGGGTAACAAGTATAGTGCGCTATATATTAGCCCCCTGCAACTACTTCTGGGGCTTAATTAAATGCTGAGTTAAGTGGGACTATCCCTATTGCATTCAAATAGATAGAAGAAGACCTGTAATGTTTCCATGCAAATGAAAGTGTTGCTCTGATCTGATTAGGAGCTGTTCTTGCCAAATCTTAAAGTAATGCTGTGTTTAGTGGTGATATAAAGTAAGCTGAGTACAGTCATTATCTAGCTGAGTTATAAAAGAGTAAGAGTTATCTGCCAGTTGTCTAAGTGAAGTGTCTATACTATAAATGCTGGTAGTTAATATGATCTAGAGTTGAGAAATATTCCTGCTTAATTCCACACAAACTGAAATGTAATTTAATTGTGAATCCTAAAAGTAAAAATACAAAGAAATTATTTTTATAAACCAGAACGTATTTTTACAACAAATTGGTGTAGTGTCCTTTTTAAGTGCTATTGCGTGGATTTACTTTTGGGTGGTCTGCAACCTTCGCACTGTGCCTCTAGATTTGCTTGTCTTACCCCTAGGCCAGGCTACCCTAGGTGACCTGGCATCTCAGGTTCTAACATTTGGTGCCTAGCGGTGGGATACTGACTTGGTTGCAGCTACTCACTAGTAATTTAACGCAATACACTAACCTACACCAGGAGTTTTCTCCTTGCGGCCCTCCTAATTTGAATTTTGTTTTTTCTAAATTTATTTCTGGTGGTGGGTGGAGGTTAACCCCAGGTCACTTCTTGGTTTTCTCCTGTGAGTTGATTCTATCCCATAGCGAAAGATGGAATTGAATTTTAAAGAGCTGGAAGCCAATACTGTGGCCCAACTCAGAGATTGGTGTCAGCATCAAGGGGTATTTTTTAATAAAGGTGCCAAGAAAGGAGAGTTGCTGACAAGCATAAGGGCATGGGTGGAAGCTCATTTAAGGGAGGAACCAGAAACTGAAGAGGGTGACGAGGACACTGTCCCTGAGGCTGCATTGTTGAACCAAGTAGGAGGTGGGAATCTGCTGACAGGTCCCAGGATTCCTTCAAGGGCAAGCAGCAGCGTCTCAGACAGGGGTTTAACTGAAGCCGAGCTAGAAGATAGGAGGGAGGAGAGGAGAATGAAGTTGGAATTAGCTAGGATGGATATGGAAAGGGAGGAAAGGAGGTTAGCTCATGAGCGAACCATCAAGGAGATGGACCTACAAGCCATACTAAGAAGGTCTCCCAATCCTGATAATGGTGGCAGCGAAAATAAAGTGAACACCAGGGAATCCAGACCCTATTTACCCAAAGATGTCATTGCTAGTTACACCCCAGGTGATGACATTGCCAAATGGTTGGCCGCCTACGAAGTTTCTTTAAGGGCTCACGGGATCTTAGAAACTCACTGGGGAGGTGGGCTGTATAAATACATGCCACCTGCTGGCAGAGACACCTTGTTGGCTCTGGAGCAGGATGAGCAAACCCACTACCCTGCAATGAAGGTGGCACTGGTGAAAAAGTTTGGACTTACCCCTGAAAGGTACAGACAGAAATTCAGGGGAAGTCACAAAATGAGTACCCAGAATTGGGTAGACTTTTTAGACTACGCCAAGAAAGCTTTGGAGGGTTGGGTCAAGGGCAGCGAGGTGAAAGACTATGAGGGGCTGTACAATCTATTTTTGAAAGAACACCTTCCCGAGTTGCGCCAACACCTGGTGGACAGCAAGCTGACCGATCCCCGGAAGCTTGCAGAGGAGGCGGACACTTGGGCAAGTACCCGGGTGTCCTCAAAGGGGACTGGAGGGGATTCTCAAAAAGCCGGACAGGGCGCCCCCCAGAAGAAAGAGGGAGGAGATAAAAAGAAGGAGTTCTCCAAAGGTCCCCAAAATAATTTCCAAGGTAAGGGAGCAGGTTTCACCCCTAGGGCAAACCCGCCCAGAAACCCTAATCCTGGCCAAAGCCAGCAGCCAAGGGTTCCCCACTGTTTTGAATGCAGTGGTGTTGGACATTATAAGGGAGATGTCAGATGCCCAAAGAGACCACCCCCTCCCACCGGAGGAAAGTCACCGGGAGTAGCTAGTGTAGCGCTCGGGGAGGAGTTGCCCTTAGATAAGGGGGGTGAGTGGGCGGGTGTCACCTTAGTGTCCCTGGGAGAGCGGGAGATGGTACCAAAGATCCAGGTGCCCCCAAATACTACAAAGTATGGGCAATGGGTTACCATCAATGGCCAAAGAGGGGAGGCTCTGAGAGATACAGGAGCCAGTATGACTATGGTGAGAAGTCAACTGGTGTCTCCAGAGCAGGTTGTTCCTAATGTACTCCACCCCGCCGCGATGGCTGACGGCAGAATGGGCCACTATCCAGTGGCTGAGGTTCCCTTTGAGTGGGAAGGGGTTGCAGGTTCACTTCGAGTTGCCGTAAGCCCTGCCGTGCCAGTTGATTGTCTGTTGGGGAATGACATGGAGCGCAACACTTGGAGAGAGGTGGAATACCGGACGCATTCTGCGATGCTGGGTACACCTGACTGGGCCTGTGTAAGCACACGGTCTGCGACTGCCCAGAGAGGGAGTTCGCCTGGGTTGGAGCCTGGAACAATGGCCCAACCCGCTGCCAAAAAGGGACAGAAACGGAGACAGGGACAGCCTGCTTCGGCTTCCACGCCCCATGGGACAGATCGGCCACCTGCGGTGGTAGGCCAGGTGTCCATGGAGGGGGGAGTAGACTCTCTGGAGGATTTACCCATCCCTGCTGAATGGCATGTGGAGGGAGGTCCTACCAGAGAGGAATTCTGTAAGGGGCAGAGGGAGTGCCCTACCCTTGAGGGACTGAGGCGTCAGGCTGAAGCCCAGGCAGCAGGTGATGCTACGGGACACCACCATATTTACTGGGAGGATGGCCTCCTCTACAGTGAACCTAAGGTACCTCTACCTGGCTCATCAAGGGCCTTGGTGGTCCCGCAGCAATACCGAGCCTTTCTGCTGGAATTGGCTCATGCGATACCACTGGCAGGACACTTAGGCCAGGACAAGACCTTTGCACGGCTTGTTCTCCACTTTTACTGGCCTCAGATGAAAGCGGCGTCCAACACATACTGTAGGACATGTGTATCCTGCCAGGCCAGTGGGAAAACAGGGGTGAAGCTAAAGGCTCCCCTGGAACCACTTCCTGTCGTTAGCACCCCCTTTGAAAGGGTGGGCATCGACATTGTAGGGCCATTGGATCCACCAACAACAGCTGGTCACAGGTTTATCCTGGTTCTGGTGGATCATGCCACACGGTACCCAGAGGCCATCCCTCTGAGGACTGTTACTGCACCTGTGGTGGCTAGGGCCCTGATGGGAATCTTTACCCGGGTAGGATTTCCCAAGGAGGTTGTGTCTGACAGGGGGACCAACTTCCTGTCAGCTTACATGCGGACAATGTGGAAGGAGTGTGGGGTGACCTACCGGTTCACCACTCCTTATCACCCCCAGTCCAATGGACTGGTTGAGAGGTTTAATAAGACCCTGAAGGGCATGATAAGAAGTCTGCCGGAGAGCTTACGGAGGAAGTGGGACGTTCTCCTACCTTGCTTGCTGTTCTCTTACAGAGAGGTGCCGCAGAAGGGAGTGGGCTTCAGCCCTTTTGAATTGTTGTATGGGCACCCTGTGCGTGGGCCTCTCAGCCTGGTGAAGGATGGATGGGAGAAGTCTCCCAGAAAACCTCCCCAGGATGTGGTGAGCTATATGCTGGCCTTCAGAAGCCAGATGGCCAAGTTGTGGAAGCAGGCTGCTGACAACTTGGAGGCCAGTCAGGCAGTCATGAAGGAATGGTACGACCAAAATGCTCACCCGGTGGAGTTGGAGCCTGGCCAGAAAGTATGGGTGATGGAACCTGGAGAGCTAAGTGCCCTTCAGGATCGTTGGACAGGCCCATTTGAGGTGTTGGAGAAGAAGGGTAAGGCCACTTACTTGGTGGATCTTAAGACCCCGCGGCAACCCTTACGGGTGCTGCATGCCAATCGCCTCAAACCACACCATGAGAGGCCAGAGGTCATCCTGATGTTGGTGACTGATGGTGCTGAGGAAGCAGAAAGCGAGCCTCTCCCAGATCTCTTTTCATGTCAAGAGAAGGATGGGTCGGTGGAGGGAGTGATTCTCTCCCCATCCCTAACTCCTGAGCAACGAGAGGATTGCCGCCAGGTATTGGGGCAGTTCTCTTCGCTGTTCTCCCTTGTCCCGGGAAGAACCCACCTGTGTACCCATGATGTGGACACAGGAGACAGCCCCCCAGTGAAGTCCAAGACCTACAGGCTGTCGGACAAGGTGAAGGCTAGCATCCATGGCGAAGTTGCCAAGATGTTGGAGCTAGGAGTGATAGAACCTTCCAGCAGCCCTTGGTCCAGTCCGGTGGTGCTAGTCCCAAAAGCCGCCCCACCGGGCACCATACCAGAACTGAGGTTCTGTGTGGATTACCGAGGACTGAACTCAGTTACAAAGACTGATGCTCATCCAATCCCTAGGGCGGATGAGTTAATTGACCGGCTAGGAGCTGCCCAATACCTAAGTACCTTTGACCTCACTTCATGGTACTGGCAGATCTCCTTGACAGATGGAGCAAAGGAAAGGTCAGCCTTCTCCACGCCTGAGGGACACTTCCAGTTCTGTGTGATGCCCTTTGGGCTCAAGAACGCCCCTGCCACATTTCAGCGGCTGGTGAACCAGGTCCTCTCTGGAATGGAGAGTTTCTCTGCTGCTTACCTGGATGACATTGCTGTCTTCAGTAGCAGTTAGGAGGACCATTTGCAACATTTGCAAGCAGTTCTCCAGGCCCTGAAACAAGCTGGATTGACCATCAAAGCCAGCAAATGCCAGATTGGGCAGGGGTCGGTTGTGTACCTTGGACACTTGGTGGGTAGGGGGTCAGTGCAGCCCCTGCAGGCGAAGATTGAGGCAATCATGGCCTGGGAACCCCCCAAGACACAGACTGAGGTCCGAGCTTTCCTGGGCCTCACAGGTTACTACCGTCGCTTTGTGAAGGGGTATGGCACTATTGTAGCGCCCCTCACAGAGCTCACTTCTAGGAAACAACCTCGACGGGTAGTTTGGACAAAGGCTTGTCAGCAAGCCTTTGAAAAGTTGAAGCAGGCAATGTGTGAAGCACGGGTCCTGAAGGCTCCCGATTTCTCCAAGGAGTTCATTGTTCAAACAGATGCATCCGAACATGGCATTGGGGCAGTGTTATCGCAACTAAATGAAGAGGGCCTGGATCAGCCTGTAGTCTTCTTATCCAGGAGACTGCTTCCCCGGGAACAGAAGTGGAGTGCAATTGAGAGGGAAGCTTTTGCGGTGGTGTGGGCTCTGAAGAAGCTGCGGCGATACCTCTTTGGCTCGCACTTCCTGGTTCAGACTGACCACCGCCCCCTTCGTTGGCTGATGCAAATGAAGGGGGAAAATCCCAAGCTGTTGAGGTGGTCCATCTCCCTACAGGGAATGGACTTCCGGGTGGAACATCGGCCTGGAGTGGACCACGCCAATGCAGACGGTCTCTCCAGGTATTTCCGCCTTAGTGAAGAGGACTCCCAAGGGGTTGGGTAGTTCTCCCCACTTTCAGCTGGGGGGGACGCGTGTTAGACCTGCCTGGATTTTTTGCGTAGTCCCTCCTCATTATTCTTTATTTTGTCCCCTTTTTGCCCCTCATTCCCTTAATATTTTTGTGTCTACTACTTTTTATAGGTGTTGGTCAAGGGGATAGGTGTTCTTTTCCCCCCCATAATCTTTTACCTCAGGCCCAGAGGCCTGTTTTGACAGGGAAAGTTGGAGCCACAAAATGGTGGCTACCAACTGCCCTAACTGCCAAGTCCAGAACTCACCCATAGACCAGCATAGGGCATTCCAGAACCTTCTGGTCCATTCTGGACCACTGAAGGGCAGCCTATAAAAGGCGGAATGCGGGGCAGCCATTTTGTCTACCTGTGGAAGTCAGCTGGAGGACAGGTTGTAGCTAAGGGTGGGAAAAGGTTAGACTTAGGGTTGACCTCCTGGACTGGGAAGCTGCCTATTTGGTCCATCCCACAACTCCCCTTTTAGTTACTTGTCTTGGCCCCGCTGTGGGAAGTTACTGGAGACCCTGGGCGCCTAGCTTGCCCCTTGTCTAAATTGTACAGGGGAAGCCTTCAGGAGAAGGAGACTGCAGCGCTGCGGTGTGCAGTCCTCTGCCCAGCATAAAGATTCCAGAGACTGGTAAATTGTTCTAGACTGTCCCCTAATTCATAAACCCCTGGAGCGTTATCTCTCACCTGCTGTGGTGGAGCGCCACTGAGGAGAGTGGCAGAAGCCAGGAGAAAACGGGCTGTTCCGCCCTTCCAAACCCCCAATCCGGTGCTGGGCGAGCGGCGCCGTTGTGGAGCTGTATTTGAGTGCCCTGAGGTGAGGAGCGGACCCGGGGAAGCCTTTGACAATTTCCGAGTGGGCGGAGGAGGAGAGCAGCGTCGGACGAACAGCGCGGTCTCAGGCGGTGAGACACTCATTACTCGCGCATGCTCAGTGGCGCCGCCGGGCTCCGTGAGGCGGAGCCGGATCAGTGAAGGCGGGAGCGGCAGCTGAGGAGCGAGGAGCGCTTCGCGCATGCCCCCGAGAGTAGCGCGTCCCCGGCCAGCGTGAGGAGCGGAGGAGGAAAGCCGGGAGGTCTACGGCAGTAGTGGTAATCAAGAGCTTCTCTCCCCTGCTCAAGCGCCCTACAAGTGAGGCTGGCGCGAGCGGGAGGAGAGGCGTGAAGAGCTTAACAGTGGCTGGAGAAAGTTGGGGAAATCTGCCTGATTAACCACTTGTATGCTAAGGCTATTTTAGGACTTTAATGCAATTTCCATTGAAATCAATGGAAACTCCATGACGAGCTGGGCTCGTCATGAGCGTCGAAGGGGTTAAGCGCTGGTATCACGCAGTGGAGAGCTGAGGGGCCCAGGGGCTGGTGTATCTCGCCAGCGCGTGGCTCTCTTTGGTCTTGCTCTCTGTCCCTCCCTCACCCTCTGGTGCAGCCAGACTACCACTGCCTGGTAGGAAACAAGTAAGGAGGTGTTCAGAAGGGGGAGAGTGACGCTAGTGCTTAACTTGAGAATAACTTATGCACTGATCAGTTCCACAGTTGTACAGCCTACAGTGGGGAGGAACTTTAGGAAACCCTCAGTGACTGTGTGCTGGAAGGAGGAGGTTACTGGAACTGTGGGAAACAAGTATAGTGCGCTATATATTAGCCCCCTGCAACTACTTCTGGGGCTTAATTAAATGCTGAGTTAAGTGGGACTATCCCTATTGCATTCAAATAGATAGAAGAAGACCTGTAATGTTTCCATGCAAATGAAAGTGTTGCTCTGATCTGATTAGGAGCTGTTCTTGCCAAATCTTAAAGTAATGCTGTGTTTAGTGATGATATAAAGTAAGCTGAGTACAGTCATTATCTAGCTGAGTTATAAAAGAGTAAGAGTTATCTGCCAGTTGTCTAAGTGAAGTGTCTATACTATAAATGCTGGTAGTTAATATGATCTAGAGTTGAGAAATATTCCTGCTTAATTCCACACAAACTGAAATGTAATTTAATTGTGAATCCTAAAAGTAAAAATACAAAGAAATTATTTTTATAAACCAGAACGTATTTTTACAACAAATTGGTGTAGTGTCCTTTTTAAGTGCTATTGCGTGGATTTACTTTTGGGTGGTCTGCAACCTTCGCACTGTGCCTCTAGATTTGCTTGTCTTACCCCTAGGCCAGGCTACCCTAGGTGACCTGGCATCTCAGGTTCTAACACCACCCAATTGTATTGAGTGGTAAATAACGAATTCTTAAACGCCTCTAGCACTATCAACAGTGCTACCAACATTAGAATTTACAGATTTGGTATTTTTACCGAGTCTGTATTTACCGATTCGGTAATTTTACAGATTCGGTAAATACAGAATCGGTAAAAATACCAAATCTGTAAATAAATGCCTCTACATAGGAAAAGGCATTTACCGGTCGGTAACGGCCGAATTCGGCCATTACCGACCGATAAATGCCTACCTACATCGGGCCCCAAATCATACCACTTCAATATTTAAGAGTAGGTAAATGGGATGTAGGTAATTTCTGTTTTGAAATTACCGAATCTGTATAATTCAGTCATTTACCGAATCGGTATTTACCGATTCGGTAATTGCCATTGATTCCTATGGGCCTTGATGCCAATAGGAATCAATGGCAATTACCGAATCAGTAAATACCGATTCGGTAAAATTACCGAATTGTCAAGGGGGACAGGTTGTCACTTTGACAGCCTGTTGCACCCCTGATTCTGACTTCTGTGCCATGTCACACACATACATGGTCTTATGACATGTATGTGTGCCACATGGCACAAATGTACATGCACAGATGTGCATGTACACAGGAATTCATTATTTACCCCCGAAAGTGTTATCCTTATATCTACATATTCATTGTTATGTTATGTTAATCTAAACTTTTTAAGCGCACGGGCACCCAAGGGTTTCATGGCGCTGGCAGTGAGGATAATTGATAGCAGTTAACCTATCCAGAAGCTTGCTTGAATAGCCAGGTCTTCAAGGCTCTCCGAAACTCCATAAGGTTAGTACATCTCCTGATCGTCAGAGGAAAAGTGTTCCAAACCTTTGGGGGAAGAAAAGCAAATCGGCACCCACCCTGACGCTTCCGTTTGAAAGAGGGTAGGGTGAGGAGGGACAGGTGGGCTGAACGAAGGTTGCGGGTAGGCTCATGCTTGACAATTAGGTTGTTGATAAACATGGGGCTTTTCCCGTGAAGGGCCTTAAAAGCCAGACATCCTACTTTAAATATTACCCGTTGGGCTATGGGTAACCAGTGTAGAGCAGCCAACAGTGGTCTCGACGATCTCCCATTGAGGTGTTTGAAAATGAGTCTGGCCGCTTGGTTTTGAACAATTTGTAAGCGTTTAGACAGAAACAAGGGGAGTCCTAAGTAGATAGAATTGGAGAAGTCTAATCGGGACAAGACCAGGGCGAGTACCACTTGTATAATCGCAGAGTGGGTGAGCAAGTGAGCAATTTTTCTAATTTTGCGCAATTGATGGAAGCTGGAAGAGATCACAGCTCCCACCTGGCCTTTGAGAGAGAGATCAGAATTGATGGTGATCCCGAGGCTTTTCACCGAGAGAGAGGGAGAGGGAGGAGGCCCCATTGTTGACGGCCAGTAGTGGGGGCCCCAACTGGTCCCACTTTTGCCCGGGAGTACTAACTCTGTCTTCCCTCGGTTGAGTTTTAGATGGTTCAACTCCATCCACCGCTGAATGTGCAACATGGTGGCCTGGAATTCCGAGACAGAGTCAGTGGAGTTCAGTGAGAATATTAGCTGCAGGTCGTCAGCGTAGTTATAAATAGTAACCTTCCTGTTCTTTAAAGAGTGTAAAAGGGGTTTGAGATTTAAATTGAACAGGAGGGGGGACAATGACGAACCTTGCGGGACACCACAGGTAGTGATCAATTTGGGCGCGGTAAAGTTCCCGAGTCTACCTGCCTGAGTACGATTGCTCAGGAAAGATTTCACCCAACTGAGAGCCGTGCCCCGCAGACCAGCCTGTTCGACATGGTGTAATAAGATGGTGTGATCCACCGTGTCGAACGCCGCCGACATGTCCAGGAGCACCAAGGCCTGATGTGTACCCCTGTCGGCGTTAGACCTCATAGTGTCCAGGACTGCGAGAATCACTGCTTCAGTCGAGTGAGCCAGGCGGAAACCGGCTTGGTTGGGCTCCAAGTACTCCGATGTTTCGATGAAATTGGAGATACAACTTGCCACATGGGCTTCCAAGATCTTTGCTCCGAATGTAAGGAGGGATTGTACAATATAAAAGTACACATTATCTGGGATAATAAAGAACATGTTTTTTTAAATTTTTAAACACATATATAACTTTATTTAAGCAACTTTTAAACAACATATATAACTTTATTTAAGCAACTTTTAAACAACATATATAACTTTATTTAAGCAATTATAAATCTCGTAAGGGTGCATACCAAACAGTTCTTTTTACAACTACCTCTACTGGTTAAAAAAAGAACTAAATGTCTATGTTTGTATGTAAAAGTTTGTCATATTGAATGTCAAAGTGCAAAACTATAAGGATGTGGTACAGCATAAACCTATAAGGTGTTTACCTATAGTATATTGTACTACTTCCAAAGCACTGAAATGTAACATATGTATATAAATATGTTACAACTCAATAGGCCAGATGTACGTAATCTCGATTTACCTACTCATAAATACCAAACCATACCACTTCAATATTTAAGAGTAGGTAATTCGGATGTAGGTAATTTCTCTTTTGAAATTACCGAATCTGTATAATTCAGTCATTTTACCGAATCGGTATTTACCGATTTGGTAATTGCCATTGATTCCTATAAGTCTTGAGGCCAATAGGAATCAATGGCAATTACCGAATCAGTAAATACCGAATCGGTAAAATTACCGAATTGTCAAGGGAGACAGGTTGTCACTTTGACACCCTGTTGCACCCTTGATTCTGATTTGTGTGCCATGTCACACACATACATGGTTTTAGGGCATGTATGTGTGCCACATGGCACAAATGTACATGCACAGATATGCATGTACACAGGAATTCATTATTTACCTCCGAAAGTTTTATAAACTTTAAATCGTTATATCTACGTATTCATTGTACAATATAAAGGAACACATTACCTGGGATAATAAAGAACATGTTTATTTTAAACTTTTAAACAACATATATAACTTTATTTAAACAATTATAAATCTCACGAGGGTTCTAAATCATTATATCTACATATTCATTGTACAATATAAAGGAACATATTAACTGGGATAATAAAGAACATGTTTATTTTAAACTTTTAAACAACATATATAACTTTATTTAAACAATTATAAATCTCACGAGGGTGCGTACCACGTAAGCACATCATAAGATGACGTAAGCGCTCTGTAAATAAAACGTAAACGCAAGCTAAGCATCAATGGTTGCAAATATCCAACCTGAACTTAAGAATTTGATGATGCAATGCATTCGTTGCCAGAAACTAATAGCCTTTGGACAAGAGCATTCTGAACACAAGGAACTTGAGGATTCTTCTACTTCATCTTCAGAAGAGTTTGTTCCTAAAACCCCTAGAACACAGAGAGAGTCCATAGTACGGAAATTAAAAAAAAAAACAGAAAGAGAGAAAAAGGTAAATGCGCCTTTTGTCACATGTAAAATCTGTCACACAGTACTTTCAAGAGGGAATCCACAGAAACAGTACAGCTTTGGAACTTATAGCATGGAATGCCATGTCCGGAATATACACCCAAACAATTGGAGTAAAGCTGTAATAAAAAGATCATCAGAGGAGCAGGGCTCTACTCCCAGCACTTCTTCTGAAGCAACAGCACCACCAATGCAAGCATCAATGGTTGCAAATATCCAACCTGAACTTAAGAATTTGATGATGCAATGCATTCGTTGCCAGAAACTAATAACCTTTGCACAAGAGTCCATTCAAGTTATCCTGCAAAAAAACAGGAAGCACAGGTGCATTACCAGGAGCATTTTTTCTTTTCTCTGAAGATTGTCTTCTGGATGAATCTTCTAATTGAGTCCTCTTGATTGATAAAGCTTGCTTATAAAGTCTTTGTTTGCGGTTCTTGGTAGGCATAATCTATTATGACTCTGTAGATATTTACAATCTGTTGAAAAGAAAAATATGACATATTATAGACCACTACCAACATCGCACATAGCAATTACATTAACTAAACAATATAAACACTAGTTCACATCTCTCTTTGTGTGTCTCTTATCACTCTCTGCCTGCACCATCTCCCTCTTTGCATGCCTCATCTCACTCTCTCCTTCCACCATCTCTCTGTTTGTATGTGTGTGTCATCTCAATCTCTGCCTACACCATCTGTCTGTTTGTGTGTGTATCTCATCTCACTTTCTGTGTCTAAAAAGATTTACCATACTAAATGTTTTTTGTTGAAATGTCTGGCTTTAAGTTTTTTGACAAGGAACTAAGGAACTAAGGAATTATATTCATCTTTTCATCTTTTTCCATAATGTTAGCTGTGTGTGCTCACAATTTGTATCTTTTAGCTTACAGGGTAGACTTCTTTTTAAAGTGTTTCTCATGCTTGAATTCAATACTGGTACAGAGATAGTGCTAATAGTTTAATTTGGCTTGTAAATATGCTCCTTTTTTACAAGCGCCTTGCGCAACCTTTAACATGGGTGCAAGCAGTGAATATATGGAGAGGGATAGGAATAGCAGATAGAAAACAATATGTAATGGTGTGGAAGATGCGTAAAGGATTTTACTAATGGCATAAATTGAGTTAGAATATACAAAAAAGAGAGGCATATTTACAAGCCCCTTGCGCAATGTTTAACATGGGTGCAAGCAGAACATGCATGCAGAGTAATAAAATTCGCACACAGACAAGAATATGAAATGCTGTGAGAGATGCGTAAAGGAATTTACTAATGGCATAAATTGAGATAGAATATACAAACAAGCATTTACAATGCAATGGTCTCGGCAATATTATATGTAGAGCTATTGGCATTGCTCATTATTATTTTTTTTTTTTTGTATCCCTAAATAAATGCCATTGTCATTTATATTGGCAATAGCTTAATTGCTCGTCCCTAGCCATGGGTTCCATCATCTGGACTTAAAGTTAATAAATTCTACACAAGTCTACTTTGCTGTTCTGGTCTCTGGTCATATCAGCTACACCCCAATACTATAGATTGGCAGCAGATTATACTCTTGCTAATAAACACGAGTTAACAGTGTAAACTGGCATCCAATGGGGGTCCAAGACACACGTGGATCAATGGACAATCATTTGGCTTACCCATTAACACAAACCATGTGCACCACGCAGCAACCAATAGAATGAGACATCTGGATTGGGGGGAGGGGGTAGCATATGATGCCACAACCAACTTGAACAAATGAGGCAACTAGAAGCAGAGAAAGCAAAAGGAACTCCTGAATCACGATATTAAAAGTAAAAGTCCTACCTATTCAGCAACTCAGTACACAAGCACACTACACTTTTACAGTTAGTGAATCCATGCTTTTGGGCAAAGTGCACATTCCAACTGCTACTTTTTGCTTTTAAGTTGTTACATATATCACAACCAGCAACCAATATTACATGTGCACTCTTCAGCACATTACCGTCACTTTTAAAAGTCCGCCAAAAAATAAAATTCCTCAGCACCTCAATGCCTAGGAATCATCAGCACTCTGATGAGCCCCATAACGTTGGGGAGTGCATCTCAAACCACAGGATAAATCTGTTTGCGTTTTGTAGCAGGCGATAACCCCAGTGTACTCTGAACAAAAGGAAGATGGCGCAGCTTGCAACCTAGACAACAAGCGAGTCACATCTGTAACTTATGTTCCGGCCCCAACAGAACAAACATGTATGTGGCTCGTAAATAACTGAATTACTAGCGGTGTTTACGTATAATCAAGCTTCCATTACCATGAATGGATAAACATTTTATTTTACCATTTAAAATCATTACACAACAAGTCCACTCCAAACTGCAAGATAAATAATTAAAATGCAATCAAATATAAAACATCCCTATCGTCACTTAATACGCTTCGTCTTCAACGAAGATCATGTAAAAATTATATTGTGGATTTTGATTATCTCTGAGGCTATTGCAGCTGTTTGCACGTCGTTCAGGTCCTTGACCGCCGCGTTCATTAACTTAAATAACCGAGCAGGTAATCTGGTTGATGCCCTCGGACAAAACTCGACAGCGTTTCCAGAGCTTATGATTTTAAGAGTTTTAAAAAACCAGACTCAGATAAAATGTCCTTAGTGTCTGCAGTTTCGTACAAATACATATCATTGCATAATGATTCTGGAGAGGAGCTGCATAAAAAGTCAAGTGTGTATAAAGAGTTTTAAGTAAAAGGCTTGCTTTAAAATTCTGTGGAGCCGTTATGTTAGCTGACCTTACTCCAAGTTTAGGAGGGATGCGGTGTTACATTAGAGATTATGTGGCACACAGTGTCTTGCAGAATGAAGTTACGGCATGCTGTATTAACGTTTAGTATGGCATGTCACGTCAATGTTTGACATTACGTTTACCTTGCACAGAAACGGCTGCTGCCTGTCCAAACTATGAATAGTATTTCTCGCTAACCTGATGAATGTATTCTCTCAAAACTGAGATCATGCCACCATAGTCTCCTCTCGTAGTAGGCCCTGCTGCAGCCTCGCTGGAGAACCAGCCTGCTCAATTAGCGTCGCACCCAACCCCGTTCCGAAGTACTAACATTACCCACATCATGCTCACTGTAAGCAAACAAAAGAGTTGCAAGTGGAGCCCTTCAACACCCTTTTTTTAGAACCAGTCTCAGAAACACGTACTGAGGTCGCAGTTATATGGCTACAAATGTAGAGTAGCAATGGCGCTTTAGTTGTAAGCTAAAGAAACGAATCAAATAAACTTCCAGGCACCATCTAATTCTCAATCCGGGGGAAACTAAATTAAAAGGAGGCCCACAATTGCCGGGGGAGGCAGTTCTTTAAGACTACCGTTGCTATTCGACCGCCTTATGTAATCAAGAAAGTCACTGTCCCGTAGCGCCTGCCTCAAGGGAACCCGGCAGCGTCTCTGAGAATAGGTAGTCCATTGCACCGCACCAGCATCGAGCGCATTGCACACAGTAAGTTACATGCACTCGTTTAACAGGCGTGTGGTAGAAAGTTACCGATGTGAGCCGGTATTAATAAAAGGCGTACACAAACGCACAGGCTCGTCTAAAAAAGCAAACTCTATCGAGTCAGCCGATCGGGAGAAGCGTTTCAAACCTGAATCGCGTACCGATTTGCTTCGGCTCAATGGCGTTGGGGGCGGCTTCCCGACGTCCGACAGAATAGGATAATAAAACAAGAAACGTTTAAAAGAACAAACCCTGCCCCAAGTCCCGGCAGCGAAAACACAAACCCGGCATTCCCCCCCAATACAGATACCAAGCCCCCGCAAATAATGAGAGAAAACCCCGAGAAACCCCCGGGAGGGGGGGAAGGCCCAACAACGTGCCCAGCCCCAATTTACCCACTTAATAAGGACCAAAAGCAAGTTAACTGAAAACATACGTGCCCCCCAGCAACAGCGGCCCGCAAATGCAGGCAGCCCGGCCCAGGCACCACTCCCGCAATGGGGGAAGTGGGCCCGCAGGGGAAAAAAGGCTCACCTTATAATAATATCCCTGGGCACGACCAACGACCTAAATCTGCCCATTCTGCCTGAAGGAGGGAGAGACCGAGGGGGAGTCCAGGAGGGAGAGAGCAGCGTGGGAACACGGGTACAAGGCGGAATAGAGCCCGGCAGCACAGGCGAGGAGGAAGGGAGCCCTGCAGCTCGTCGTAGGAAAAAAAAAATGGCGTCCGCAAGCTTCAGTCTTTTTCGGATTGGGGGCGTGGTTTTGCTGTTCTGAGTGACGGACAACGTCACTGTCTAAAGAACAGCAAAAATGCTGCCCCCAAATCCGAAAAGGACGGGGCTACATCGGAGTGACGGATCTCTCCTCCAATGGCTGGCCTCCTTTTAGGAAGCCAGCCAATGAAGGAGAGACAGGGCAGGGAGGCGGGACCTTCTGCGCTACTAAGAGTCATTAAATCTCCGGCCTAAGACTGCGCAAGCGCAGCCTTTTAGGCCTTCGACCTAAAAAGAGAGGCATATTTACAAGCCCCTTTCGCAATGTTTGACATGGGTGCAAGCAGAAAAGGCATACAGAGTAATAAAATTGCTACACAGACAAGAATATGAAATGCTGTGAGAGATGCGTAAAGGATTTTACTAATGGCATAAATTGAGATACAATATACAAAAAAGAGAGGCATATTTACAAGCCCCTTGCACAATGTTTGACATGGGTGCAAGCAGAAAATGCATGCAGAGTAATAAAATTGGCACACAGACAAGAATATGAAATGCCATGAGAGATGCGTAAAGGATTTTACTAATGGCATAATTTGAGACAAAATATACAAAAAAGAGAGGCATATTTACAAGCCCCTTGTGCAATGTTTGACATGGGTGCAAGCAGAAAATGCATGCAGAGTAATAAAATTGGCACACAGACAAGAATATGAAATACATTGAGAAATGCGTAAAGGATTTTACTAATGGCATAAATTGAGATAGAATATACAAAAAGGAGAGGCATATTTACAAGCCCCTTGCGCAATGTTTGACATGGGTGCAAGCAGAAAATGCATGCAGAGTAATAAAATTGCCACACAGACAAGAATATGAAATGCTGTGAGAGATGCGTAAAGGATTTTACTAATGGCATAAATTGAGATAGAATATACAAAAAAGAGAGGCATATTTACAAGCCCCTTGCGCAATGTTTGACATGGGTGCAAGCAGAAAATGCATGCAGAGTAATACAATTGGCACACAGACAAGAATGTGAAATGCCTTGAGAGATGCGTAAAGGATTTTACTAATGGCATAAATTGAGATAGAATATACAAAAAAGAGAGGCATATTTACAAGCCCCTTGCGCAATGTTTGACATGGGTGCAAGCAGAAAATGCATGCAGAGTAATAAATTTGGCACACAGACAAGAATATGGAATGCTGTGAGAGATGCGTAAAGGATTTTACTAATGGCATAAATTGAGATAGAATATACAAAAAAGAGAGGCATATTTACAAGCCCCTTGCGCAATGTTTGACATGGGTGCAAGCAGAAAATGCATGCAGAGTAATAAAATTGCCACACAGACAAGAATATGAAATGCTGTGAGAGATGCGTAAAGGATTTTACTAATGGCATAAATTGAGATACAATATACAAAAATGAGAGGCATATTTACAAGCCCCTTGCACAATGTTTGACATGGGTGCAAGCAGAAAATGCATGCAGAGTAATAAAATTGGCACACTGACAAGAATATGAAATGCCTTGAGAGATGCGTAAAGGATTTTACTAATGGCATAAATTAAGATAGAATATACAAAAAACAGAGGCATATTTACAAGCCCCCTGCGCAATGTTTGACATGGGTGCGAGCAGAAAATACATGCAGAGTAATAGAATTGGCACACAGACAAGAATATGAAATGCTGTAAAAGATGCGTAAAGGATTTTACTAATGACATAAATTGAGAAACCTGACTCATTTTCAAAATACAACAGTAATGAAGCCCAATTGCTTGTTATGCTTCCCAATACTGCAAACAGCACTCTCTCTATATTAAAAGAACTATTACTCACCTTTAAAATCACTTTTAAAAATGTAGAACAGTGTAAAACACACACCAGATTTTCTTAAACAGAATCCCTGAACTGCAGCTCAGACACTGGAAACAGAAATGGCACAGTTTCCCACTCATTCTTCCCACACTATTTCAAAACTAAACTAACATTTCAATTGGTTCTACATTCCCACACTTTCAAACTCACATAATATTCACCCATCCCCCTAGTGCTTATTCAACCTGTTTCCATTGTAACTCCCACCTAAGGAACGACAGAGTTTAAAAGTTCATCATACTATGTTGCAAATGAATCCAGCAAGGTTGTTAGAGCTTTCAATATAACAGCTAATCATGTGCAATGTTCCTTTCAATGACCTTTTCTGAACCATTAGAATTACTTCTTTTAAAAAACAAAACTATGCACCCTAATATGCTCTTTTCCATTTTCAGAAAGCACCAATCATTTCTTAAGCTTCAAGTGCAGTGAATGTCCCCCTCTTTTTTTTCTAAACTGCAAGCTTTCCAACTGCCATTTCATTTACAGCCCTCATCTGAGTACAACCAGACCTGCCTTGAAGATGCCTTCAGTATGGTTTGTAGGACACAGTTTTGTATTCTGGTCTAAAAGGTATGCAACAAACAGAGGAATTTTAAACCTTGATTTACCAAATGTGGATATTTTATGGATTGGCCAGAGAGGATTGAGATGTCACCAATTGATACCATTGGTGAAATCCTTCATGCATCTCCCACACCCTGACCTCATAATTGTGCACTGTGGTGGAAATGACTTATGCACTTTGACTGGGGTTGGTCTGGAAATGCTATTGAAGGACATCTTTGGACAATTGATGTCACTTTTTCCTCAAACTGCCTTTGTCTATTCTAATATATGCCAAAGGCAAAAATGGAATTGGTCCAATCAATTTTGTCCACAGATTGACAAAGCAAGGAAACATGCAAATAAATCTGTTTCTGCATACATGAGAGACTATGGAATGGGTTGTATATATCACAACAACTTGCGTTACAACATGCAAGGCATCTATAGGACAGATGGTGTACATTTCCCTGATGAAGGGAACAAAGTCTTTCTCTGTAACATCAGACTCTGCATTGGTACTTACTTGTAGGTACCAAAAAAAACACAATGAACACAACGGCTCTTTTTAGAGCCAACTAACATGTAAACACTCAAATATGATTTTTAACTTTATTTTTTTTATTAATTTTTACCGAGGTCCGCACACCGAGCACTCTCCGAGCACTCCCCGTTCGCGGACGTATCGTGTTTTCTGATATTTTTTTTTAAATAAACATTATTTTTAACCTTAGGAGTCCTTGAAGGACCCCCTGAGAAGGCCTAAGGGGTCAGGGACACTCTACCCTACCCCCTTCCCACGTTTGTAAGTTATATTTTTCACTCTCTTCTGAAACCACAAAATGGCGGCGATAGGGATCGCGCACCGTGCATTTACCGAGCACTCACAGTGCATGCACCGAGCACTCACTGTGCGTGGACCTATTGGAATAAAAAAAAAAAAACTAAATGGAAATGTACAACGTCTCCTCTGTAGATACCTTGTATGTTGTAATGCAAGTTATTGTGGTATATTGAATCCATACTGTAGTCTTTCAGGAAAGCAGAAACAGATTTGTTCACATGATTCCTTCCTTTCTCAATGTGTGGTCAGAATTGGCGTAGGGGGTCATGAGTTCCTACTCTGGTGAAACACACTTGCTGTTCTATATACTTACTTATGTTGTAAACTAGTGCATCAGAGACAGTCAGTGGGAGAAAGGATGCAGGACATGAAGAACACACAATTGTATCACTTTGCTACTACCTCATAAATTACATTTAAATAAGTATAATTTTCAAAAAAAAAATCTTTACTAAATTAAAATTTATATATCAGAATTTTCAAAATCTAAAAGAACTTGTAGCATTTCTTCATCAGGAATTTCATCCATCAAAGTGTCTGAAAATGATTCGTCAAACTCAACAATGTCTACACATTCCATTAATTCCATATCTAGTGTTTCATCAGAAAAATCTGCCATGGTATCTCCTTCATGTTCTTCATGATTTGTTTCATCTATACAATCAATATACACCACAGAATAAGTTGCCTCAATAAACGTTGCTGTTATTTCAAAGAAGATGTTGGTAGGCTCCTCATTTTCATTCATCATTTTTGTTAGTGTACTATTAAAAGAAAGAGAAACAGCGCTTACTGCATGATTTCCTGCTCTGGTGAGACACACTTGCTGTTCTTTAAACTGACTTATGTTGCAATCTAGTGCATCAGAGACAGAATGTGAGAGAAAGGATGCAGGACAATAAAAAAGAGATGTCAAATACACATTTAAGAAAATTTTGGGGGAGAAGGGAAATATTTATGAGTAAACTTACTATGTAACACCAAAAATTATCAGTTTGCTACTACCTCATAAATTACATTTTGATAAGTATACATTCTCATACAATATTTATTTACTAAATTTAAATTTATTGTTGGAAATTTTCGAAATTTAAATGATCGTCTAAGATTGCATCATCAGCAATGTCAATATTAAAAATCTCCCAAAAAGAATCCTCAAACTCAATGAACTCCAAAGCTTCCATTAAATCTGAATCCAAGGATTTATCATAGAAATCGTCCAAGCCATCTCCTCCATCATAAAGCTCTCCTTCAGGAACATCCTCAATAACAGTCACACAAGTTTCGATAACGATGTCAAATGACTCTTCATTTTCAGCCATTATTGATGTTAGTGTACTATTAAAAGAAAGAGAAAGACAGTGAGAGGGTGCAGAGGAAGAGTGAGATAGGGCAGAGAAAAACGATTACATTCTATTAGAAGAGTCACTACTGTGTAAATCTCACACCAGAAATTGAACACCAAAATTTCCTCACAAAACTACCTCAGACACTATAGTCACAAAATGGCAGTGTTTCCCTGGACAGTGTATAGTATCAAGCAAGAATTAGAAATATAAAGCACTGCATCTGATGTTGCCCTAATCAATCCATAAGTATAACAGAAAAACATTAAATAACTTACAGAATTTGTTTTCCTATTAACTTAAAGTGAACAACAGAGTTCTCCTTACAAATTAACAACTCACCTTCTAGAAAACTGTTGAACAGTAAATTCTGTCTCAATCTCACACCTCAGAAGTATACCTCAAACACTAAAATCTCAAAATGGCTGTGTTTCCCTCTCATTTCTCATACATATTCAGATACCCAGCCAATCAAATATTATCACACACAAAATCAAAACTAAAGTAACATTTTAATTGGTTCAAATTATCAACACTTTCAAACTCACATAATATTCAACTTACCCCCATATGCTCTCTACCAATTGCCATACTAACTCTCCACAAAACACCTACCTAAACCCAAAGGTGAAAGAGTCATCACTCAATGTTGCACTCAACCAACATCTAAACAATGAAACTTGTTATTTTAATGTATTTCTTTTTTGTCTTTTCCGGTGCGCGGACCCCACGATTTAAAAAAAAATGTTTTTTTTATTTTTTTCAACCTTCGCGGTCCTTTACAGATCCCATGACAAAACCTAGGGGCTCAGGTATCTCTACCCTGCCTCCTTGTCAACTATTACACTTCTGTTTACAACCACTATCATCTGCCACAAAAACAAGATGGCGGACAACACTTCCTCATTTCGACTGACTGGAATGTTGACAGACGTCCAACAGCCAATCAGAATTCCGTGCGCGCACGCTAAGGTCCGCGCACGTGCAAGGACAGTGCAAGGACGGTGCAAGCCTGTGAGCGCACCGTGTCCCACCTATAGATATATAATTTGAAAAAAGTCGATTTTCTCAACAATTACTGAAGGGATTTTCACCAAATATACAAAAGGCACTTCTGCATACCAGGCTCTACCATTTTGCCAAGTTTGCAGTAATTCCATTCAGCCGTTCGGGCTGTAGCTGTGTCTAAAGGTCCTATAGAAAATTGCATTGGACTCAAATTCACATTCAATTTTCTCAAAAACTACTGGAGGGATTTACACCAAACATAGAAAAGGCACTGCTGCATACCAGTCCCTACCATTTTGCCAAATCTGGTGTAATTCCGTTCAGCCGTTCGAGCTGTAGCCTTGTCAGAATGTCCCTATGGCCCCCGCTTGACGAATCCCCCCAAAACGTTCAGGGAAGGAGCGGAGCGCAGCGAGGCAAATTTAAGGAAAATTACAGGCAGATCCCTCAATCGGCGCCAAAGTTATTCCCAATAGAATGTTCGGAATTTCCTATGGTATCTAGGTCCTAACTATATATACCTACTGGCGACCGCCAGTAGGTAATATATGTATATATATATATATATATATATATATATATATATATATATATATATATATATATATATATATATATATATATATATATATATATATATATATATGTCTGACTATTTTCACATTTTTAGCCACCAAATGTAATAATAAAAACTATGTAAACAGGAAGTCACAGACATGTATTTTAATAAACTTCATTAAATAATTCTAAGTAATCAATATTAATAAATATTGCACTGTGTGTATTATTGAAACATATTTGATTACAATTATTGATGATTTTTAGAGAAAGACAATAGATCTGCTTTATATAAGTGGTTGGGTGCCAAGGGGAAGGCGGGGTTTGGCCGCAGACCAGACCCTGCGGCCAAACCTCTGCCACACATAGCCAAAGGCAGTGCGTGGTGGGGTGTAGGTTTTATGTCTGGGGATAAAATTTTACTTTGCGATAAAGAAAATGTAGAAATTCACTCACCAAAACTAAAAGGCAGGGGAGCAAGTTGTAGTTACCTTTAGGGTATGAGGTATAGTTTCTTGAGTTAACTATAACTGGCGAATATCAGAGGTTTTGTTTATTTAAAAGGACGTGGTTTAACTAACATTTTCACTTAACTATAACATCCCTTTAACTTTTTTTTTGTAAGTTTCTAAAGTTTTTTTAAATGCAACGTATGTATCTGTGTATATCTCCGTATACATAGATACAGATATATAAACACATACAAAGTCCTATTTCAAAGTTAAGTAAATATATAGCCTCATATTTCCGCACAGATTTAAAAAAAGATTTGTAGTGAAAGGTGGTTGGGTATAATAATGTGTGTGGTGTGTATTGACTGCTTTTTCTGTCACATTCACCAGCTTTATTGGTGGGTCGCAATTTAGGGCAGGACATATAGAGCTGGAGCACAGGCTCCATCTGGCCCCCTGCTTGAAACACCATTGGCTCAAAGCACACTGATTCATGGCCCTTAAGTGTATGCTACTAGACCAAGAAAAGAATAAAGCGAAACTACAAAAATCAAATGAGGAAATAGAATGTTTTTACTCATCCTTTGAGCAATGACTATCTATCACAGGATCACAGAGTAAGCACATGAGCTTCAGATAACATGGCTTGGAACAGAAAGAGGCAACCACTGTTCGCTGTTCCTGGGATGTGCTGTTTGCAGCTCATGCACTAACTCAAAGAAATTCTAAGTTAAATGTATGCAATTCAAACAGTGCAATTGTATAAAAACCTATGTACAACCGTGCATAGATGAGTGTACACAATTATGGTAGGCCCACTGGTGGCTTTAAGTGATCAATTAGTTTTAGTATACATCAATCCTGTACTATTTGTATGTCCTGTAGATTGGTAAAGTGATCATGTGCTCTGATTCTCTGAATGGGGTAAGAACACTGTTGACTAAATATTCCTTGGGTTTTTCTATAGCATTTTTGTTGAATTCTTATGTTGGGATAGCTTTAAAGGCAGAATATACTTGGGAGTTCCATGTGGAATGTGGAGCTCGAGGGGAATCAGTTGAAGCTCTCTGACTGTGGGGTTCAGTTATAGGTAACTTGCCTTCTCACAATAAATCCTAATTAATCAACATTTGTTGTGGATAGATTCCTTCACTCACGATGATTCCTTCAATTTGATCTAATCCCTACAAATTCCCTACAGCAAAATGTTTTAGAAACCTCCATGCCTGTCATGTAAGATTCCTGAAGAACACTTCTCTGTTAAAACACATTTGATTAAGTTCAATTAGGACAAAAATATAGCAACTGTGGCAGTTGAACTCTTGATTTTGCTCTACCTGTAGTTTATTTAGCAGGGTTCTAATATAAACTAGATATTATGAGTTGGCGTGCAATAATCTGACAGTGACTAGTGCTTCAATCACAATGCCCCTCAAAGCAGGAATTATTTATTTATTTTATATTGATTTAATTAGCGCAGACCTAGCCTCTGGGCAATAACGTGCTTTACAAGTAACAAAAGAACTATGAACATTTAAAGAAGGAACAGGGAAGAGATGGAAATTAAGTTCAGTCAGGAAGGTATGGTCTTAAAAGCAAGAAGATTGGGATTTAGCCATATATGGTCAGGAGTAAAGTTCCATTATCTAGGTGCCAAGTATGAGAAGGCTTGTTTTATTTTTTCACTTTTTTTTTCATAGGGATTTCTAGAATTTGGTGATTTCATCCTCTTAATTCTCATTTGCTGCTCGTGAGTTTGAGTTTATTGTTCAGATAGGGAGGTAGGGTGGTGCAAATTGCTTTTTGCATCATGGTCTAGCTTCAAGTAGTAGACAGTGAAGGTGTTTTAAATAGAAGAGATGTGAATAAATTGGTTTGCTTTTGCAACTATCTGAGCAGCTGTGTGTAGTATAGTTTGAAGAAGAGCAGTGGTAAAAGCTGGAAGGCCAACGAAGAATGACAAATGAGGTGTCTTTTCTTATAGCATGAAAGGATGCTTCCCAGGGCTGTCATAACTTGCAGTGTCATACAAGAGATAGGATCCAAGATAAAACCCAAGGTTTTTACTTTTGCTCGGGGCTACAAGGTTTTCCCAACAACAAAGAAATAAATGGAAATGCATTATGACTCTTCAGTAACTTTGGTGGGAGCCATCACCATTGTCATGCCTGAAAGAAAGACTAGAAAGATAGCTCTGATTTGTGGGGTGAAAAGATCTACTTCAAGATGCCAAACCTTGTTGAAACCTGCTCAGTAGAATTTATTAATCAAAATCAAAGACTAACACGCATTAAGGGAATCACAAAGACAGAGCTGGCCCATAGGTAATTGCCCCTTTAAAACATGATCCTAAAAATCACCATCAATAAACACAGTTTTAAAAGGTGCAAATGGCCACAGTGTCGCCTTTAGTAAGACAGTCTCAAAAACCTCAAGTGCATGCCAATACAGGAGTCTTTGGTAGAGAAGGACGTACAAGCCATGTTCTGAAGGACCTAACCTCTAAAGTAGCATGATGAACACTTCAGCTTGCAAGAGCAAGCATTCTTCTTTTAGCAAAAAAAAAATTTAAGTGACTTTCAAATGGGATATAAAAACTGCAAATCAGGGGGTCTGCACCAAGTGATCTGCTTCTCCCTCTCGTACCCAGAAAGAGACTCCTGACAATATAGATGTAATGTACAGAAATCAGGAAGTATAAAGAGCACCAGGTGTGCCTTTTACATCAGTGCCAGTTACCTTTCAAAAAACTTAAAATCATTTAATTCAAATAGAAAGATGGTTTGAAGTAGAAAAGGAGGGAAACTTAAAAATGGATTGAGAAAAATGTTAGTATACTCCACCTCCCAGTTGTATATACAGTGATGAACAGATAAAGCCATATGGCTGGCCTATATATAAAAGATGATTTTGTCCAAACATGAAAGAAGAAAAAGTATGCATAGTTGTAGGGCAGTGGTTCTTATCCTTTTGACTTCTGTGGGCCTCCAGTTAAACATACCTGGAACAGGGGACCCCCACTGATTCGTTATTGGATTCCGGGGACCACCAGTGAGTCATTACTGGAAGCCTGGGACCCCAGTCGAAGCATTCTTGATTATTTGAACCACAAAACAATACCCAAAAAATTCAAGCATTCGTCAAAAAAATATACAAATGAGGACATTTTGTATTTAATTCTCAAACAAATAGAAACAAATCAAAATTTTTATTTTAACAGGAAGGTTGGA
The DNA here is from genome assembly GCF_964261635.1 of Lissotriton helveticus. Taxonomy (NCBI): domain Eukaryota; kingdom Metazoa; phylum Chordata; class Amphibia; order Caudata; family Salamandridae; genus Lissotriton; species Lissotriton helveticus. The sequence continues at coordinate 825,865,188 of NC_136067.1, read as the reverse complement.
GCTTTTCTAAATCTACATAAGGCCACTGATCGTCCATACTATATTCTGTTTGTTACACTTGCACTGCTCCCACCAATCAATCTGATTATACCAACTAAATGTTTTGCCTCCACAGTACATTTAGCTCTGTTTTTATGTACACTTTACTCTTCTATTAATATTATTTAATTATCTAGGCAACTGCGGACCACCGGAGTAGGCTTCTCGGACCCAAACCACTGCTTTATGGTATCTTTGTACGCCCCCATACCCAAGACACATACACCACTACATTCTATTGGTTTTTAATACAGATTTTTATATAATCAAGCCCTGTGTGGGGGGGGGGGTCCTTCTCAGAAAAAACTTCATGATACAAAGTAAGAAGACACCCAAAACAAGGATGAGAAACAGTGGCATCACTTTTCGAAATTAACACAAAATAAATGCCATGTATTGACTTATTACCACATTCCCAAAGAGCCATCACTAATTGCCCTGTCCTGAACTTCCCATGCTTGTTGTTAAAACGTATACAAATAACACATAATTCATGCAACGTGTGTTTTATCCTTTTCTATGACCAAATAAAAACTTTCAAAAACAGGAGTTTAGAAACAGATGAGTTTTTCCCCTTTGATATATACCATTTCCATCATTCGAAAGTGTTTGCTCAATATTTTTTCATATTTGTTTATCCACTCCTGGGACTAAAAACTGAGGAAGGGCTTTCAATCTTACCCTTTTCTTTACTGCAATTTCACTGCAAAAATATTTCAGCACGTTCTTTTTCTTTGTACCTCAGTTTAGCTTTTATGTCTTGTGGAATATTACATGTTGTGTTTACTGAACTGCAGAATCAATTTTCTTACATGTCATGATTCTCTTTTGCTGCTGCTGAAAATCAATGATTTCAGACAAATTGCTAATAATGAAGTCCCTCACACAACTGTATTATACAGTGTCAGTTGCCACTGCGTAGTTATAGATAGGCCAGAGATTCCGAAGGAAGACCATTTTGTGTTTTGCCAAACACTCTGGCTTAGTTTGACAAATCTTCACAAAACTTACCAAAACTAAAGTTCATCCATTTAAGCTCCTTCCTGGAAAGATCCATCAAGTGGGGTCTAACAAAAAGTGAGGGCCTCTCAACATGTTTTTCCCAACCAAATTCCCATAGGTATTTTGGAAAGAAGGCTGGATCTTTGCTCAGAAAGTGTGCTTTTTATAAAATGATGTAAATCTAGAAGTTGTTTTTGAGAAATTAATGTTCAAAATATAGTGATATCAGAATGGTTGGTCCTGCTGGAGTACCAAAGTGCCTCCGCGGTACAGCAAATTAAAAAAATAGAGTGATCTGACTGATTGAGAGGGACTTTTTTCCAGGTCCTGCTGGACTGAGCAATCTGATTGATTGGCTGCAACTCAAACAGAGATGTTGCAGTCGCTATTGTGTGACACAGTGACATGGTTCCTGTGTTCTGAAGATATCTAAGTATTAAGATATCATGGCACATGGTAGTGGTACCCTGATACCCTTACGGTTATAAAGGAACCCCCCTCTCTCACATGCCACCCAAAAACAAATGTTCGCTTCATGTGGTCCTGTGGGTTTACACACAGCCTTTGCCCTGTATTGAATCCTCTGTGGATAGCTGACATTTTGTGGGCAACCAACCACACATGTGAGGGCAAGCCCCTGCTGTACTGGGTCGTTGCCGTATGCGCAATCCCTTACTGGGAGCTTACTCCCTCCAGACATTCAAGCCAGTTTAAGTAGACAAAACCCTACTGCAGCCAACGCCCTGTGCTCAACCAACCACACACAGATGGGCAATACCCATATGTTGTTCCGTCCGGTGGAGAATGCGTCATGGACAGGTCACTCCCTCCAGACACCCAAACCCCCTTGGGGGGTGAACCCCTACTGTGCATGGCTTTCACCCTATTCCTAATTCTTTGCAGACAACCAACCTCTCATGGGCAACCCACAGCACACAAATGGGCAAGATCCTATTGTACATGGTCTTTGCCTTGTGCACAACCTTTCACAGAGAGGCCACTCCTTTCAGACTCTGAAGCCTCCTTTGTCCTGTTCTGCACTTATAGAGTACAATATTCCAATAGTTTTATAGGCTATCAAAATGGAAAATACCAGCCTTTAAAGGGTGCCCCCTTTGTTTTTCACTTGAGTGGGCCTTTTATAGCTAGTATATCCTACTACAGGATAGTACAAGGATATATAAGTACATTCTGTCATCATAGAGCAGAATGATCTTATATATTTGGTAGTTTTCTTTAGCATACTATGGTAGTTATTAAAGTGTGAATATATTGTTATAAGCCTTTGTCTTTTGGTAACATTTATAACAGTAAACTGACCTTTTATTGTTATGTATAGCCTACTGTTGCACACTGTAATGCTATATTAACATTACTAGACAGACATGGCAAACAACATAATCTTTTTTTGTTTTTTAACCAGTAGAGGTGGTTCTCAAAAGGACCTTTTTTTCTCTTTTTACACTTTTGAATTTTTGGACAGATGTTTTATTTTTGGGGGATTCAACTTAAAAAAGAAAAAGGGAATCTGAACTTGGAGTAAAAAAATATATTTTTTGCACTGAGATTGATGGTCAGATACCAACTTGTCTCCAATAGAGGCACATTTTGGAGCAATTGCTGCAGTAAATTAACATATTGACACACAGACGTTTAGCATCACTCTGCCTTTGTAGCACCTCAAACAGCACTGTGCCTCCTGGTTGCACAGTGGTACATCTTGATGCATCTTCTTCATCTCAACTTTGCTCTGTACGAGCTAGTTGTCTGCTGTGCCAAGCTTTCATGTGTTTTTTTCTTGCCAGATGTTTCAAAGGTGTACTTCTTAGCAGTATCCTTCTGAAACAGGCTGCATTTTATTATCCTGGCATACACTTTCTGCTCGCCGAAGAACTGCTAAACAATGTACTCTGATGGGTCCTGGTTCCTTTTTCATGCTTTTCCTCAAGTTTCTCAGTTGTCTCCTAATCAGATGCCATTCTTATTTTTAGGTTGAGCTCCCCGCAAAAGTTGAACTCTCCAAAAAGAGAAGGGGGCAGAGCACTGAATGTGGGATTTAAACAGAATATGGGAAACACACATATCGTGGGAGAAAATGTTGAGTCAAAAAAATATAGTGAAGGTAAGTTTCTTTAGGTAAGTAAAGTTTGACTATATATAACTTGATATTTATGTACCTTGACGATATATATATATCTTCAAGGTACATAGATGCAGAGTTAAGAATAGTAAATCTATACTTACCTATTTGCACTAACCATCTCGATTTTTTGGTCCTCCATATTTTTAACATGATATTCTGTCCACAAGATATTTGTGTTTCCGATATTCTGTCAGTGATTCCTGAATGTCGACACATCATGCTAATCCCTAATGAGGTCCTGTAAATGTCGCAAGACACGTATTTCAATGAATCAGATATATTTCCTTTCTCTCTTAGGGACCGCAATACCAGTGTTAGGTACTGCAGTACTACCACATCCCAAAACACAGAAACTTCACTAAGAGCCACAAGTCACCTTCATTAACTGTGTGTATGAGGAAACTTCTAGACCCAAAGTTAAATTTAAATCACTCTTACATACCGAATATAAGTGTTTACTTTTTTTTAAAAGATCCCACAGTATTCTTGTGGGACCCACAACAGCAAGTAAACTCCACAAGGGACTTCCCCAGAACCCTCTCATTTTTTCTATGGGTCCAACAGGAGTACTGTGATACCTACGGGAGGTAAAGGAAAGTTACATGATATCAGTCATTTAGTTGAGCATTTACAAGACTCTACTAAAAATTCACTGGGAAAACTAAACATAAGAGTAAGGTTACAATGAAATATGGTAATAAGATCTTACCTTATGTCAAGAAAAAATCCTAGAAATTCACTAGAAAAAACAAGATTAAAGTTGAGTTATTGTTAGTGATGGTAATAACATTGTACATTAGTGAAAACAATAAGAATTTAACTGAAAAAAATGGAGAACTTATTTTAAGTTAAAAACCCTACAAATTTACCAAAACTACAAAGATTAAAGGGACATTAGAGGTTAGGTAACAAAGTCACACACAACGTAATGTTTTAAAACAGAAAAACCACTGGAATTTGCCAGTTATAGTTCAGCGAGCTAACTATAACTTGTAACTCTGCCTTGCGCTGCTAATGATCCCACATATTACATCATTCATGACATGTTCAAGAAATCATTCAATGGATCATAGATTGCGCCAACAGAATCGCCCCTGTCAAACCCACCAAACTCAAGCAGGCCAGATGGTACTCCAAGGAACTGAGAACCACGAAATGAAACTGCAAGCAACTAGAAAGGAAATGGAGCACCAGCAAGGAGCCAACTGACAGACCCACCTTCAAGACATCCCTCAATCAATACCACCTGCTCCCAAAGAAGACAAAAAGGACTTCCTCCATGACAAGATCTCCACCATCTACAAAAACTTCAAACAGCAACCTATCGCTGCCAACACCCTCAGCCACCTCGCACCCACTGAAGCAAACCTGACCACCTGCTGACCACCTGGGACCAGCTCACTACACAAGATACCACTGTCATCAGGAAATCCACCCATTCCGGGGCTCCATCTCAGCCCTGTCCCCACCACATATTCAACCTCCGGAGCAAGGTTATCAGCAAGGAGCTCACTACCATCCTCAATGCATCAATCACCTCAGCCACCTTCCTGGAAGACTGGAAACACGCAGAAATCAAACCCATTCTCAAGAAACCTCCCATCGACCCCAAAGATCTCAAGAACTACCGCCCAATCTCTTTACGCCCCTTCCCTGAAAAAGTCATTGAGAAGGCCACCAACTGCCAACTCACGGAACACCTGGAGAACAACAATCTTATGGACTCCTCCCAAACCGGATTCTGCACCAACCACAACACGGAAACGGGCGACATCAGAACCCTCCTGGACCAGATGGAAACACAGCCCTGATCCTGTTTGACCTCTCAGCAGCATTTCACACCATATCCCACCATACCCTTATTAGAGGTTTCATCACATTAGAATCCAAGGAAATGCCCTCAAATGGATGACCTCCTCCCTCACCAGATGAACCCATAGAATCTGCCTGCCACCGTTTACCTTGAAGCCTTAGAACATCATCTGTGATCTTTCCTCAAAGCTCATCGCTCAGCCCCACATTGTTCAACACCTACATAACCCCCTTGTCCAACATCGTCAGAACCCATGGACTAAACATCATATCTTACGCAGGCGACACCCAGCTCATCCTCTTTCAGAAGACCTCTCCACCACAATGGCCAACTTCTTTAGCATGACGAGCGTCGCTGACTGGATGAAGTAGAACTGTCTAAAACTCAACATTGACAAAACAGAAGTGCTGATCTTCAGGAACAGCACTTCCCAGTGGAACAACTCATGGTGGCCTCCAGAACTAGGACCCTCTTCAACGCCTACAGATCATGCCCGTAACCTTGGCATTAATCTGGACAACAAGGTCACCATGAAGAACCAGATCAACGCAGTTTCCTCGGCCTGCTTCCTCACTCTTCTCATACTCCATAAGATGTTCAGAAGGATCCCAGTCAACATCAGATGAATTGTCACTCAAGCCCCCATCACCAGCCGGCTGGGCTATGGAAGCACACTAAATGTAGGGATCTCCACACACTTTCCGAAGAGACTGCAGACCCATACAGAACTCAGCAGCCAGACTCATCTTCGACCTCCCCAGATGGACCCACATCACATCCCACCTCAAGAAACTCCACTGGCTCCCCAATTCAAGATGCTGATCCACACCTACAAAGCCCTAAACAATCAAGGACCAGCTTACATCAACCACTGCATGAACTTCCACCATCCTTCCAGACTCCTGCGCTCCGCCTCCGTCTCCCTTGCACACACACCCCCATCAGCCTAAGCAACAGTGGAGGATGTTCCTTCTCCCACAGGGGCGAAACTACACCCGAACTTCGGAGGGTGGGGCTAAGACTCCAAGCCAGGGCTGGCCCTAGCACTGGTCGCGCAAGGTGAAAAAGTCTTTTTTGGCGCCCCTCCCTCATTTCCTGCTTCTCCATGAATTCGCTCACTACCACTCGCCAACAATGCACCTCATCTCTCTACAGCCCCTTTCTGACAAACATTTCATTTTATATAGGGCTACTCATAGTTTATTCACACTCAGTTCTGTGATCTGCATGGTACATGTTCTTTGTAGCAGGCACATTAACCCTCTGAACTGTGTGGGTGACAGGAGTGCCCATGCAAGTGCACGGTGAGTGGCGTAACAGTGTGAGAGCACGTGGGATGAGTGACTGCATGGTGAGTATGGTGACATATGAATTTGGGTGCAGATGTAAGTTTAGAGTGGGACTAATTAATGTATGCTTCATGAAGGGCATGTTTGAGTGAGATTGCAGAGTGAGCAGTGAGAGGGACAGGTGAGTAAAGTGCCACATGAGTGCAGCCGTGGCAGCTCCTCCGCTAAGGCGGATGAACATCTCCCCACTGCTCAAAAGGAAAATGGTGGGTGGGAAGGCGGGGGGCTGAAGCCCTTTCAGCCTTATGGGCGTTGCGCGCCTGACGCTAATTGCTGGAACAACCTCCGCATGCACTTCAGGACCTCAACCTCTCTTCACAAATTCAGGAAGGGACTCAAGACCTGACTGTTCAACAGAACCCCCCAGAAACAGCACAGATCTCAGCTCCTGAACACCCTAACAGGTGATTAGCCGCACTTTTACAAATCCTGATTGTTTGATCATTCATTACATCACTGATGACATCTGGATTGACGTCATTAATAACATCACTGATAAAATCATCCAATGAATGTGACAGTTTGTTACGTGATGGTATTCAGCAAGATACGTTTACATCTAATGTTCCACAGCCTCTGTACTGCTAATGGTGTAACCTCTCCCAACATACAGAAAATTTCTGGAGTCACTCATATTGAACAGATATATATATATATATATATTCACAGGTATTCAGGCCCATAGGAACTACAATGTATTTATAGATATTAATGTGATCAACAATATATTAAAACGTCAGTACATTTTAGTAGAATGTGTGATCATTACTTATGTAAAAGAGATCAATTTGTTGAACTTCTCATCTTTACCGCCTGGAAAACCTCCATGGGGGACCACTACTGGGAGGGCTGCACTGCCACACCAATGTAGATTGTGCGCTGCACAAATGCCACTTAACAGTTTCGTCCATGGCTGTCTGAGATTGCAGCATGAGCAGCTAAACCTCACAAGAACATGGGTGCAAACAGGGCCAGCTTTAGGGCAGTGCGACTGGTGCGGCCGCACTGGGCACTGACCTGTGGAGGGGGCACTGTGACCCCCATGTCACAGTGCCCCCTCCACAGTGTTTAGCAATATATTATAATAGGAGAGACGAGGGGCACTTTTGCAGGTGGTAGTGAGAGAATCCGATGTAGTGGTCATGGGACGTGGGGGTCGCTGAAAGTGATTGTTGCACCGGGTACCACCAGTGCTAAAGGCGGCCCTGGGCAAGCTGGGGAAATCTAGCTGTTTCCAACTCCAAGGTCGATCTTCGTCCCTCGCGCTGACTCAGGCACGGGTCACTTGTTCAGGCTCAGGCTTCCCAACTTTGGGGTTGGAGTCTCTGCCTGTCGTTGCGCACCATGGGGCACATTTACAACTTCTGGTGCATCTCTGCAAATCAGCAGGGATGTGCCAGAACAGATGCATTGCGCAATCCCCCCCTTGCGTCACCACGGATGCGTCGCATTTACAATGCGGCGCACCATGGTGCAAGGAGGGGCAGATGCGTGACGTATCTTGTGGCGTACTGGTGGAGCATTGCTGGAGTCATTTCGTAAGCGAGATGCAACTCCTGCATTGCACAGGGGCCGCCCATACTTAACGTGGTGTGTCACTCCTTACGCCTGCTTCAAGCAGGCTTCAAGCAAGCTTAAGGAATTGACGCAACAGCGTCGTAAAACTGACTGTGAAATCTTATAGATTTCACTGCGTCAGTTTTATGGGGCTTTCCTGCGAGGGAATGCCCACCCTGCGACAGAACGCCCACATGAAACCTGATGCAGGTTTCATGTGGCGCAAGCTATACAATGTGACACATCTGCCTAAATGCGTCACATTGTAAATAAGTCGCAACGTGGCGCATGGCTTACGCCGCCGCTGCGTCACAAAAGTGACACAACAGCGGCGTAAAAGTTTCGCAAGTGGCTTGTAAATCTGCCCCTTTGTATTTTGAACTGTTTGCGCCTACATTGTGACTCACAATCATACAACTTGCTCTTAGCAGGACAATGTAAGCTTGGAGACCATTTTATGGGCAGCAGAGAGTAAACCTCTTCTGAAATTCCGAAAGGATGGCTCAAGTTGAGGAAGTATTGTTGATAACAGCTAGTGAATAACATAGACCGTTGCAGGTCAGGCTGCCCCCTGCTTTAGGAGCGCCCCCCTCTCAGTGAAAGACATGTATCTCCATCTATCCACGCATCTCTTTGCCTGCCGTTTTAACATATTTTTTTAATAATATTTCTTCGTATATATCTGACTATCCGTCCGTTGTTGGGTCTACCTACCAGTATGCTGGTCCGTAATTTTTTTATATACTTGCGTGCTAGATTACGTTTTCAAGTAATCACATCTTTCACATGTTAACCGACATTTAAAAAATATGCATAAGCCCTATACAACATTATGAATCACTTCTAGGAATTTCGCAGTTATACAACTAGAAGAATGGACTAGTCTAGTGCCTAAAAATTACATACGCTTTCAGAATTATGCTGCAGAGTCAGACAGTTCATCTTTTCTTGGCCCTTGCCAGTGCTATCATGGCTTTGCTGGGAGGGTCTCCAAGGTGGCACATCTCCGAACCCAGCCCCCCTTTTCGGACTAACTCTGCCTGCTTGTTAGTGTCCAGCTCTGAACTTCTTAAGAGTATTTTTGTGTGAGTCAGGGTTCATTCACTCGGCCCCCTTTGTGGCGCTTTCTTCCTTTCAGCCCTCAGTGTGTTACACCAATTAAAGACCGACGTGCTGGAAATGTAATGGGCCGAGCAGGGATTGTTTCTGACAAGCAACAAAACACATAGACCCGCCCCTTAGATTAGGCCGCTGAAGGGGAGGTTCAGGCCGGTCACTTTTCTGAATAGTTCATGAACTGTAATTCCGAGGAGACTCGTGTGAAAGAAAATGTCTCTCTTTTCTTTCTATAAAACACGACAGAGAAGGAGGGCACACAACACCCCTGTCCCATCATTTCGAAAACAGATAACAGCCAGCCCATCTCATGATCCTAAGCGTACCACATAGGACGTTCGTTATTCACGTCAAATTCGAATCTGTCTGGAATTTATACGTTTTTTACGTCACTTGCCTTCCTGGGCTGTCTCGTGCCTTCATTTTGATAGCGCTGGGAAACCATTGTTTGAACTCGGCGTTATCTCCAATTCATTTATGGTATTTTTTTTCATACGCAGTCTTCTATTCGTTGAAATGCACCTGTTCGGAGTTCAGAACGTAAACTGTAAATTTTAAAACACAGTCAGCCATGTTGTATTGACTGCTTTGGGACATAAACGACATTTATCATGGAACCGATGCGGTCCCAGAGCACTGAACGAGCGACAGTCAGTTTTGACATTAGCAAATCTAATTTTATTTATTCTGATTTGTGATTTCTTTACTGTACATTCCAACTGGCTTTGTATACTTTCCATTAAGTTATGTCCCTCTTCCTCATGGCATTTTATTTTCTTCATATAGTTGTTATCTATTTGTCATACATTTCAACTTTAATTTTAATTCTTCTAGTTTAGACTGCCTATGTCATTGTGCCATCCTTCACTTTGCACTTTATCCTTATGTATAATCTGTTGTTATATATTCTGCTTTAGTGTATATTTGATGTTCCTTTTACATTCTGTTACATTGTTTATTTTGAAGCTCCTCCGTTTAACTCACCCTCATGTCATATCACTGTATTCTGCTTCAAGTTCTCGTTTGAATTAATCTCTATGATTTATTTCCACCTCCCGTCTGCGCTTCTTTGACCAGTACGATCCAATCTGCTATCCATCCCCTTTCTCCCCCTCTTCTCCAAACAGTGCCTCCACTCTCTCTTCCACCCTCAATTTCAACCCCTCCCATCTCTAAACTCGGCCCAAACTCTTGGTCCATCGTCTACCCCCCGCCCCATCTCTCCAAACATGGTAAGAAGAATTTCAAACATAAAATGCTCTGTCTACACCCAGGAACCTTATTTGCAGATCACCATAACAACCTTAATTCCTCACATCTGTACTCCTGAGGCTCAGCCGGGAGGTTTTACTTTAAAAAAACGTGTATTTTCTTAAAAATTGTGTGTCATTGTGATTTTAAAACTGCGCACTTCCCCTCACCTGCATAGCGGTTTGGGCACTTACTCTTACCTCTTGACTCCCAGGCAGTCGATTTCAACACCGCCACGGGATAGAAAACCGCCATTCCCGACAGCAGCGAGCGAGCCTGCAATCAGGCCACGCCCACTTCTTGAGGCCACACCCAATCTGTGCTTAAATATGTGCAACACCCGTACGCGCAGCGGACGGGCGCAGCGGGCGCGCCGTCAGCGCGCCGAAGGCGCGCCAAAGGCAAGCCCGTCTGGGCCCGTCTGGGCCCAGACGGACCCAGGCCCAGAAATGCTGCCGGAAACCCCACTCGCGCGCATGGTATACACTGGAGACATGCTCCGTGCACTTCAACCGAGAACAATCTTGGCCTGTCACCATACGCATACCGAAGGTAAACCTTTCTACTACTGTATGCGCTGCGCTCCACCCCCTACCGCATCTACAAAACCCGGACTTAAGATTGGCCTTCTTAACTGCCGTTCCCTCCCCAAACATGCAATTGAAACAAACTTGCTAATTCTAGACCATGACTTTGATTTGCTCTTTCTTACGGAAACGTGGCTATCAGACAGCACCGACTCGGACATCGTCGTGGCCCTGCCTCCAGGGTACTTCTGTCAAGCACTTCATAGACCCAAAGGGAGGGGAGGGGGGGTAGCCATAATTTTTAAGGATCATCTCACCTGTAGAACCACTGATGCTCAAATCGAGGACTGCGAAAGCTGCCAATTCTCCATTCAATTCTCCCCAGCCCACTCCCTGTCGGGCTTACTGATCTACCGCCCCCCGGGCCCCCCGGGAAAATTCCTTAACGCCCTTATTGAATCAGTCGCACAACTAGCATCCTCTGTCAGCAATTTTCTCATTTTAGGCGATCTTAACTTACATTTGAAAGACCCTACAGATCGGATAGCCGTTGACCTTCTCCAAGACCTGTCGTCACTCAATATCCGACTGGTAAACAATGAACCCACCCATGAGAAGGGACACTTATTGGATCCCGTCCTCACCAATGCCACAGCCATCACTACTAAGCCTCCCCTGATCCTCCCTTGGACAGACCACTTTCTTGTCCCAATCTCTTGGGAAACACCCCTCACCAACCCTCAAACCCCTAAAATTCAGACCACTGACAGACGGTGGCACAAACTTGCACCTGAGGAATGGGCCGCCGTTCTAGCAGAGTCCACTCCCAAGCTCTCCAGCGATCCAGCTATGGCTGACGAGCAGGTCACTGAATGGATCACCTCCTCTCTTGATGCACTCATCCCTAAAACCTCCTCTCTCAAACACCCCAAAAGAGTAGCCTCGGCTCCATGGTACACACCAGAGCTTAAAGCCCTGCGTCAAGAGTGTAAGAGAACGGAACGATCCTGGAGGAAAGTCAAATCAGAAACAAATAAAGAGATCTATTCTGCTTCTCTCCTTAATTACAAAACCACCATCCGTAAAACCAAAATCGTGTTTTTTCAGGAGCGAATAGAGAAAGCAGTATGCTCCAGCAAGGAATCCTATGCTATCCTAAAAGACCTTCTGAAAACCCCAGCACCCGGACCTAAACATCCCACTGACCCTACAGCTGACCAGACCAAATGCCAACAATTGGCGGATTTCTTTCACGGGAAAATCCTAAAAATCCTCGAGGCTATTCCCTCCGCAATTCTGGGTGAGGAACACGATCTCCCGCAACCGTCAACACCCTGCCGTCTTTCTTCATGGGGCCAAGTCACGACTGAAGAAGTAGAAGACACGTTAACATCCATAAAAAGCGGCTCTCCTAAGGATCCCGCCCCACTCCGAATTCTCAAAAAGGTAGCCTCCACGATCATCCCCCCCGTGACTCACCTGATTAACACCTCACTCCAAAAGGGAGTCGTACCCCCAAGCTGGAAGGCGGCGGTCGTGAAAGCTTTGTTAAAAAAACCCTCCCTCGACCCCGAAAACCTGGCAAACTATAGGCCCATCTCCCTACTCCCAGGAATCAGCAAGATTGCTGAAAAACTGGTGAATAGAAAACTTTCCCAGTTCCTGGAGGGCAATAACATACTAAAAAGCTCCCAGACGGGCTTTCGCCCAGGGCAGGGCACAGACATCGCCCTCCTAGCAGCGGTTGAAGAGGCCAGAACGCTATTGGACGTAGGAGGATCAGTGGCAGTGATCCTCCTCGACCTAAGCGCGGCCTTCGACACCGTCGACCACCGACTCCTTATCAAAAGACTCAAGGGAGCCGGTGTAGAGGGCTCCGCCTTAGCCTGGCTTACATCTTTCCTGGCTCAAAGGACCTACCAAATCTGGGAGAACAACGCCCGCTCCTCCGAAATTCCCCTCCAATGTGGCGTGCCTCAGGGCTCCTCCCTGAGCCCCACTTTATTTAATATCTATATGTCCACATTGGAGGAGGTCATCATTCCATTCGGAGTGAGTGTCGTCAGTTATGCTGACGACACACAACTGGTTGTGTCACTATCCCACCCCAAACAACAACCAGCAGATCTATTTAATTGCCTTGTGGAGGTCCATCACTGGATGAACACCTCTGCCCTAAAATTAAATGGGTCAAAAACGGAGGTTCTGCTCCTGGGCCCAAAAGGACTCACACTGTCCCCAAACATCTGGCCAGCCTGTCTGGGCCCTCCTCCAGAACCCAGAGAGGAAGTAAAGAGCCTGGGAGTGTGGCTTGACACCGACCTCTCGTTCAACGTGCAGGCAAAGAAAGTGGCCGGGACCTGCTTTGGTCTTTTGAAGTCATTGAGGAAAGTCCTGCCCATCCTGCCCCCCAACTCCCAAAAGTTGCTTATTCAAGGCCTAATAATCTCGAGGCTTGACTATAGCAACGTGATATACCTGGGCGCCCCAGAGATGACCCTGAATAAACTTCAAAGAATTCAGAATACCGCGGCCCGTATCCTCACGAATACCCCTGCCAGAGCGTCGGCCAAACCGGCCTTAAAACTCCTCCACTGGCTCCCCATAAGAGAGCGGGTCAAATTCAAGGCCCTGTGTCTGGCCCACAAACTACGACGAAATCAAGGCCCCCCTGCTCTCAAGAAATTCATCGCCCCTTACAAATCCTCAAGACCTCTCCGTTCTGACACCGAAAACCTCATTGTTGCCCCCAAATTCAAGAGAGCTCGATCGGGAGGAAGGCGTTTCTCAGTCCAGACTGCACGACTTTGGAACGCTCTCCCCCGAGCCCTGCGTCTCGAACCTCAATACCTCCGATTTAGGAAACAGCTCAAAACCCACCTCTTCCCACAGTGAATCACTCCTGGCCCTTATCTTGTTCCTTGTTCCGCCCTCCCCGTCCTCTTCCTTGTCCCTCCTTCCCTCTCCCCCTCCCTTGGTCCACTGTACTCAGGAGATAAGATTTTTTAGCGCTGGGATACCTCCGGGTGACTACGCGCTCTACAAAATAAATAAATAAAATAAACTGAAGTAAGACGTGCTGTTACAAACGTCATGTGTTTGGGGGCAGTTAAAAGTACGAACCCTACAGTAGGATAGCAAGTGCGCAAAGAACCTTCATGCAAGGAAGGACAAACATTGACAAAGCCAATTGGTCTGACGTTGGTGCCAGCCTTTTGGCTTTGTCAATTCTTTTTTTGTTTAGCTATGGGTTTTTAAATAAAATATTGTTGTGGGATTTGGCAGGCCCTCGCCAATATAAAAAAAATGGAAAAAAGCGAATGTTTTTCTTTTTATCTCAAATAGCACACATTGCAGTAGTAGTCCTTGGCATCCAAGGGGACTACTTTGTGTGTGGACGTTCTCCCTGTGGAAGGACATAATGCTGTCACAGTAAAGCTAACCAAAGGCTGAAGCGGGATATCACATTGCCCCTACTCTATACAGTAGAGGGTGGAAGAAACATTTGATTGACACAACAACAGACCCATAAAGGAAAAGGGATGACTGAAAGCCCCTATAAGTATATATTATATATTTATGTAATTTTAATAAACTCAAAAGGACTTGGGTAACACCAGACCTAGAAAAGCCCCCCAACCCAGAAGACCATGGCTGGGTAGTATAAGACAGCCATGCTTGTGGGGCAGAGGACCCCTCAAGCCCTTAGACCCCAACGGCACTGCATCTGCTGTACTATTGATAGCTCCTCCCCTGGAACAATAGTTCATATGTACAGATACATTTAAAAAGTCTTCAGCAGAGTGACATACGATTATATACTGGGTGGTTAAAGTTAAGGCTCTTGAGTTTTTTAAGGGAGTGCCCAGGCAGGGAAGCAGTAATTTCACCTGCTTTCTATGACCTCTTCCAGAATCAGTAAAAACATTCATACGCCAAGGAGTGGTCATTAGCATTAGCTCTTGAGTGATACTGCAAGCATGTGTGGTGGGATGGGGTGACGGTTCCCCTTATAATGATAAGTTTAGGCTGGTGGATACATGATGGGTGCATAGAGTGGAGGAAGGGAGGCACATAAAACCAAAAGGGCGTGTTCATAGCAGATGCAGAGAGCTCACGTCTTAAGGATGCTCCAGCATGTGTATAAAGTGTAGACAGATCAAGCAACAACACAGAATTTTAACAGCTAAAAGAGCTGAGATGGTGAGACAATGAGTAAAGGACAGTTAATCGGGGAGACTGTGTGGGATAGGGCGACAGACCCTGGAGAACATCAGCTATTCAAAAAAATCTTCTGAAGCTCTTCAGAGCACTATACATCTGCACCTTGATGAAAAGAATCGGTCTGGTATTGATAGAGTCACAGAAACACAGACAATAGAACATTAACATAGGGTGGGAAGACTTGGAATAGGAAGAGTAAGTGATTTCAAAGTCAACTGAAGGTGTTTCTCAAGGAGCATCTCCTTTGTGAGAATGCTGTGAAAGAGGGCACATTCCTGATGGGAGGATGAAGAAGGTTCCAGATTCTGGATGCGTCACCTGACAAGGTTCTGCTTAAAGTGTTGTCCTTCCTGAAACAGGGAGTGAGAAGAGATCTGTTTTCATAAATCACATGTTTTAGGACCTTTCATAGTTGGATAGCGTTTGAAAAAGATATTTGGGAGTGTTGCGGTGTAAGGCTTTGTGAACAAGGCATGCTGTTCTCAAGAAGGCCAAGGAAAGAACAAGGTGATCATGTTTTTGGTGCTGTGAAAAATCTTGCAGAAGTGAGGTATAGCTTTTAGAGGTACAAGTCTGATTTTAGAGATGATAATTAGGAGGGAAGAACCATGATCTAGATGGAATATTACCAAAGTGTCAACGCCTAGTTTTAGATCACGAGCAGTGTATGCAATGAAGCTGTTTTAGCATCTGCAGATGGAATCTAGCAGATTTACCCATTACCTGTAGGTACTCTTTGACATGTAGGATGTCTACTAGAAAGAAGCCAAAGTCTTTAGTTGAGGTTGATGGTTTCAAGTCAGTAGTGGTTTTTAGGTTGGTCAGACTTGTGGGTAAGTGTTAGGCCTGTCAGCCTTAGGGTGGTCTTGCCCCAAAGTTTTTGCATTTCTCCTCCATTTCTGCTGATCTTGTTTTTGCAGGCATTAGGATTCTGCACACCTTACAACTGCTAACCAGTGCTAAAGTGTATATGCTCAGTCAGACATTGAAGTTTCTCCCCCACTTCAAAGATACAACTGGGTATCAATATTGGACCTGAGACACCAACTCTTCAGCAAACATCTGGACCTGTGGATACCCTGCCAGGCAGAAGGACTACTTTGCTGCTTAAAGGACTGCCACTCTACTGGACTGGTGCTCTGAATGACTGCTATCCTACTGTGCTTACCTGCTGCCCTCTTGCCTGGGTGAGGACTGGAGCTGCATCTGTTGAACCCAGGACCCCAAAGTGACTCCAAGGGCTAGTTGGCTGGACTCGGGCTTGAGGCTCAGGAAGAGAAGAAGGCTTCAACAACCTTGAACCCAGCACCTAGACTCTGCCATCTGTGAATCTACCCTCCCAAGTGGGGCCACCCAGGCCTGCCCCTTGAAAGTTGGCCTAAGGTGCTCTTCCAGGCTCTGTGGATCAAGCGTAACTGACATATGTCCTCTGCTGTGAGGCACAACCCCGAGTAGAACTGAAGCATTGCAGCTGCTGCACCAGATATCCACAGTTGCCACTTTGTGCATTTGGCACTATTTTTACTAAAATCTTTAAAATTGAATATCTCTGGGTCTACTGATTGGAGTTTTGTTATTTTGGTTGTTTTATTTAATATAAATGACTCCACTTTTCTAAATAGTTTGGGATCGTTTTGTGGTGTGTTTTCACGGTGTTGCTGTTTGAAGTGTTGCACAAATACTTTACACATTGCCTCTGAGTTAAGGCTGACTGCTCTGTGCTAAGCTACCCGATGTTTGAGCACAGGGTTTACTTGTGACTTCACCCTGAGAAGGATTGTGGTTGCTGCTTGAGAAGGGTTTCACCATCTCCCCCCACCAGTAACTTCAATTTCTGCATTGAATTTTTAAATGTTTTTGTTCCCTCTTCATATTGATGTGCAGCAGAAATAGTTTGGTAGCAGAGACAGAGTCAACAACGTCCAGCTTTTGATAAACATTGGTGCCATCAGTTTACTGATGAAAATAAATCCCAAGATGTTCATGACCTCACTCAGTTGTACAAAGAATAGACTGGAAAAAATTGAGAAAAGCATAAAACCTTGAGGATTCCGACAACACTGGGAAATAAGCAGGATCAGAAAAGGCTACTGAGTGAGAGCATGGTGGTAAGATTGGAGTCCTTTCAATACAGTTCCACTGAGGTAAATCTGTTTTAGAGAGGGTCTGGTAGAATTTGGTGGCATAGGGTGCCACATTCCCATTTTAAATTTAGGAGCATAAAAAGACATGAATGATCTTCATCAAAAGAGCCTAGAATATCATTGTGACAAGAAGTGTTGCAGATTCTCTATTATGTCTAGTCATGGTTGCTGCTCTTAGCTTATGATGACCATTGTTTATCCTCTGCGTTTGCTGCATAATGCTCTCTTTTGTGAATTGCAGTGCCCTGGGCTTCTTGTTACTTCTATATAGGATCTCCTCCTAGACGTTCTAAGTCTCATACATTTTCCTTTTTGCTGTCATGAGAAACCTGGCCCTGGCACCTGCAAGTATATGTATGGATTTACTACCGAGATTTTGACAGATGTCCTGCAGTGACTGCAATCCCACTTCCTGTCTGAGCGGTATTTCAAAGATGGATGGTGTGAAATGCCTCAGGGAAGGTGAAGGTGTCGGCCCAGAGAGCACGTGACTGCATCTACTACAGAAACGCTCCAGAGGTGAAGAGCAGGTGCAGAGATAGGAGACGAAAAGTGAGAAGGAGAGATGAGCAAAAGAAACGAAGAGTACATGTCAGGGGACAGCGTGCTGGACGACCCAACGAACAATTCAAAATTTGCGAACATACGTGACAAGAATTTTCAATTCTATTAAGGACATGGAGGCGTGGATTATGCTTCTCATTTCTTTACTTAGAAATCTCAGCAGCCAATCAGAAACAAGTAAAGTAAAATAATACTACAATACCCATGAGCACGTTGGGTATCACCTGACAACCATAGAGTAACCCCTATAAAAGGTCCATAAGAGAATACCACATCCTCTTTCTTTGGTAACAGAACAGTTAAAGTAAATAAACAGTCCAACATGAAGAACGTGGAAGAAAAGATGATCTATCACTGAAAACAGCAGACCACCGGGCTGTAGTAGAAGATTTGATGCTTGCATCTTCAGAAAACCAGAACCTGTAGGTAGACATCAGACAGTCCAAGGAGGCAGAACAACGCGCCTCATTTAGGATCACAACCTGAAAAGAGATATAAAGACGTGATATATCATTCCCCCATGGTAGAAAATCACAATTAGAAAGGGAGGGAAAAAGAAGGAGTATATCTATATAATATATAACATACATATGCAATAAATGCAAATACTGGAAACAACATTTGAAATACAGAAAAACATGGGTGGGATAATCCTCGCCTCCGTGTCCTTAATAGAATTGGAAATTCTTGTCACGTATGTTCGCAAATTTTGAATTCTATGTCAGGACCGGAGGCTCCGATTATGCTTGTTCAAAGCTGTGCCACCACCACAGAAGCTATATCCACAATTGGTTTATAATAAATAGTCTTAAACATAGAATCAGATGACCAATCAGCTGCCCTCATAATATCCGTTAAACTCACTTCCATAGAAAAAGCTTTGGAAGCCATAGCTCCACGAGTTGAATGCGCACTAAATTTGGTAACATCAATACCTGCCTCACTGAGCCATCTCAACCATCTTGCTAAGGTAGCTGGGGTCACAGGGCGAAAAGGTTTTTGCAGAGCAATCAACAATTGACCATGCATATCTTGTCAAAAAGGAGCAGTACTTACCTCATAATCCTTATTACACTGTACCACACAAAGCTTTGGATTATTGGGAAAACTCGGGTAAGTAACCGAGGCAGTGTTACATTTAGTGCGTCGGGATATAGCAAAAGTGACCCCTTCAGGTGAAAAAGTACGACCTGCAATATCCAGAGCACGAATATCAGAAACGCGTTTACAAGAAACCAGGCATAACAACATGGTCAATTTAGCCGAAAGCTGTTTGCGGGATAGCGAATCATTGGAGGGCCAAGCCTTTAAAAATCGCAAAACATTAGAAGCATCCCATAAAGCAACATACTTCGAAGAAGGTGGTTTTACCAACCTGATACCCCTGAGTAATTTACAAACTAATGGATGTTCACCAGCCGGTTTGCCATTGATTGTTATATGGCCGGCAGAAATGGCAGAACGAAAATTATTAACCGTTCTATAAGCGAGACCGGAAGAAGCAATAGATGCCAGAAAATTCACAATCAAAGAGATATCTGCTGAAGCGGGATCCACCTCCCATTGATCGCACCACCACACCATCGCTTCCAAGCTGCGGCATAACGTTTGTGTGAGTTGGGAGACCAAACCTCGCTGATAAATCTGGCAGCGTCTCGCGAAAGGCCTGGGATTTGGCAGCGATCCCCGAAACCCGCCATGCAACTAGAAGGAGATGACCTGACTCTATCAGTGGATGCGGGTTGTTGAGAGGGTCCAGCAACAGATTCCACCTCTGGGGAAGAAGGAGCGGCACTGCACAAATCATCTCCAGAACAACTGGGAACCAAGCCTGTGCCCTCTAAAGAGGGGTGATCAGAATCAATTCTGACTGATAATGCTTTGTGCTTGCTAAGACCCAGGGGATCATTACAAACGGGGGAAAGGCATAACACAGATGAAGTGGCCAGACCTGCAGAAATGCATCCGTGGCCAGAGCTTCCGGATACCAACTTAAAAACAGTGGAAGTTGGGTGTTGAGGCAAGAGGCAAACAGATCGATCTAGCACTGACCCCACAACAGGGATAGTGACCTGAATACCCGAGAGTGAAGCCTCCAATCGCTGAAGTCTCGAAGGTGACGAGAATTCCAGTCTCCAATCAGATTGTTGCGTCCCAGATGATACTCCGCGATCACTGTGATGTGTCTCTGAAGACAAAAGATTGTTCATGCGGAGAAGTATGCAACAGTTCGTCGTGAGCGGGGATAGACATGAATTGCAAAATACCCTGCCAGAAGCTCCAGACAATTTATATGGAGAGACAATTCCTCCTGAGACCACCGGCCCCCCCCATGGCTATCTGACCGCAAAGGGCTCCCCATCCCCACCGACTGGCGTCGGATTCTATCACCACTTCCGGGGATTCACCGAACAGGGCTCGAACATTCCAAGACTCCATGTGTTCTAACCACCACAACATCTCCCACCTCGCCTCCTCCGAAAGAGGAATCTGATATGAATACTTGAGGCCTTTCTGGAGATGGCGGATTTTGAGTCGCTGAAGTGCTCGGTAATGGAGAGGCCCTGGAAAGATGGCTTGGATCGAGGAGACTAACAGAGCGACTATCCGAGCTACAGACCTCAAAGATACAATCTGTTTGGGTACAATCAATCTCAACTCCCTCTTGATAGATTTGATCTTCTGATTGGGCAAGAGGAGTTGGCAAGTGAGGGAATTGATGAGAAAACCCAGGAATTCCATCGATTGAGACGGAATGAAAACTGACTTCTGAGGATTCACCAGAAATCCGAGTGACTGTAAAAGATCTATTGACCACCCCAAATGAGTCATTAACAGACAAGAGCAATGGGCCATGATGAGAATGTCGTCCAGATAAATGATCAGACGAACACCCCGTGCTCGCAGAGATTCCAGGACAGGCCTCAGGAGTTTCGTAAGGCACCAAGGTGCTGACGAGAGGCCGTAAGGGAGAACTTTGTACTTGAACCAGACTCCCTGCCATTGGAACTGTAGAAACCGACGATGAGGGCCGTAAATGGGAATTGACAAATATGCATCCTTCAGATCTAGGCGGAACATCCAGTCCCCTTCCTGAAGAAGGTCTTGCAGAAGATGGATGCCTCCATCTTGAAGTGGCGGTAAACAACCCAACCGTTGAAGTCCTTGAGATTGAGAACCAGTCTGGAACCACCCTCTTTTTTCTGAACCAGAAAGACGGTGCTGGAGAAACCCTGAGGATGACGGGAGGTCCGAACAATGGCCCCTTTTTTGTAGAAGAGAGTCTATTTCTGTGGAAATTACAGCTTGATCCTGAAGCAAAAAAAACAGGCGTGCAGGAGGATGAGGTTGAGTCGGACAACTGAAGAACTCTATTTTGTAACCTTTGACAGTCTCCAGCACACATTCAGACCGTAGACGTGTCCGCACCTCTTTGTCAAACGGTTGTCAAATATATGTTTGGACATATTCAGCCACCTCCGCAGATGGAAGCCAAGAAGAAGAGTTAGGGTGCACAATGTCGGAAGGGTCAAACGTAAGGAGTTGGGGATGTGTAGGTGTGTCCACAAAATGGTCCTTACTAGCCTTCTTAGAAGGACGAGGAGAGACGTCATGGTCAGATGGCGAGGTAGAAGAGGTGTCACCATTGTCCACCTGGCGAGATTGAGTGGACAAAATCTCCTTAGAAGACCGACCATAGGCGTGGTCATCAGAGACAGCCTTAGCCAATTTCACAAAATCCGACTTGTGAGGATTCTCACCCTCGGCAGCATTAGAGGAAGAACGTCCAGAAGACGAAGGTAGCCAGCCCTGCTGCAAAGCATAATTAGAAAGATGACGTTTCAAGGGCTCAATAGCGTGGACAAGCGACTTATTTACTGAGTGTTGAACACCCACGTCAAGAGCCTCAACCAACTCTTGCTCCATGGAGCCAGAAGCTCCCTCATCATAAAAATATTCTTCCTCATCATAATATTCAGACATAGTGACACTAAACAGGTCAGTAACACCCACAAGAGGAAGTAAATACACTGTAGCCAAGGGATATGCCAAAGGCAAATGAGAGGGGGAGTGGTAAAAACCCCAGGCAAGCCAAAAATACAGGCACAAAGTAACCAGTATGTATACCAATTAAAAGTGGAGGGAAGGCTTGCCAGAACAACCACTCTAGGCAGAGCCTATGCAATTATTATGCAGCCCAAACTCGTAAATTCAATTTTTGGGCGTAAATTGGGGCTCAAAACAGGCTTGTGGGAAATGAGCATTTAAAGGCTGCTCCCGCGCTAAAAAATGTGATATGAGCAACAATGTATGCACTCAAAATGGCCGCCGCGCATGCGTAGTAACGGCCGCCTTTCAGAAATTGAAAAGCGAACTACGCGATACAGACTCACGTAGCCCTTTCAGCCCCGCACTCCCGCTCAACGAAACACAAGTGGTGGCGCAAAGCGCCCAAACCGGGAAGCCGGAACACGTGCTCCCTGCAACGATCGGCAAACAAAACCAAATGAAAAAGGAACATGACCAGTGCCGCACAGCTATGAAAGCCGAAATAAAATCGAAGAATACCACAAGCGCCATATGGCTTAGAGAGCCGAATGAAGAGCAATGAAGCAATCAATTACAATAGCAATGTGCAGAGCCAGCAAAGCGCCAACACAGGTACAGCCAAAAGTATTAAATACAGATGACAAATGAAGAAAGCGAGTACAACGCGCTTTAAGCAAATAGTAAGGCAGCAAATATGTAAAGAGAGTAAAACACTTAACTGGCTGCGGAGCAGCAAAGAAAGAGGATGTGGTATTCTCTTATGGACCTTTTATAGGGGTTACTCTATGGTTGTCAGGTGATACCCAACGTGCGCATGGGTATTGTAGTATGCTTCTACTTTACTTGTTTCTGATTGGCTGCTGAGATTTCTAAGTAAAGAAATGAGAAGCATAATCAGAGCCTCCGGTCCTGACATAGAATTCGTCCACACTGAACACCGTTGGGAAGCCAAAGGAGAAGCATGAAGACGCCCCACCCCATGCCACAGAGTGCAGGGAAAAAATGGCCAGAGGTACTGCCAGCCAGTCTAGCTATCCCGAAGTGAAGGAAGATGCTGAGGCTCCCTCTGTAACAACCTCGGAGGGATGAGACCCCAGGTAAGTGCCCTTCCTTCAATTCTTTTCACTAGGGAAGTGGTCGGCAGGGCAGGAGTGACACCTGTTCACCTCACCACAACTGCACACGAACACAATCACCCTGGGTGACGGTATCCCTACAAAAATGTTTTTTCCTACCTACCAACCTTACGTTACTGTTATTTTGTTTTGAGGGACAGCCCTTCTATGTGGTGGAACCTGGACATGAAGGCAAGCCTTGTACAGAGTCAAGTATTCAAGGTAGGAAGAAAACTGATGGAAACTGAAGTGAAGAGACTGTTGGTATTTCTGTTGCCCTGCCCTTTCCTTTTTCTTACCTTATCTTTCCTGTGGGACCTTACGGAAACAGTGGTTCTTCGCACTGATAAAAGGGACCTGTCCATACCAACCCCTCGACCTGAGCCTCTTCCTTATTCTAGTGACCACAGTGAAGTTGAAGCCCCTTTTTATGTGCCCATGGTATAGTCCTTGATAACTCTTTTGCATGCTCAGAAACATCCAAGTTTGCCACAATAAGGAAAAGATTTCCTTTATCTTGTATAATGTAATGATGGTGCTCATAGTCACTGTTTAAGCCTAATGAGCAGTTCCAATTACTACCTATATGTTACGGTAATTTAATCAGTCTGACTTCTGACCTCTAAAAGGTAACTATACCTCTAAATTTTGCTGTTTTTAGTAGCTGAGTGTTTGTGCCTGCTCCTAATCGCTGTACACAAATATGCTGAAGTCTCTGGTTTTCATCAAAATTTTTTAAAACAAAGATACAATGGCACTCACCTTGGGGCATATGTATAAACTGAATTTTTAGTCGCAAATGCTGTGAATCGCAATAAAGAGCGTTTGCGACTAAAAATTTGCAAAACGCGATGTATGAGCAAAATCGCATCGCAATATTAAGGAATCGAAAAAATAACCATTTCTAATATTGCGAAACAAAAAATATGCAAATATTCTTGTGAATTCTTAAATAGCGATTTTCTCAGTTTGCGAAAATCGCAAAATGGAAATCGCAATTTAAGAAATCGCAAGGACATGTATGAAAAATCCCAATTTGCGAAAATTGCAAATTCGCAAAATAAGAAATCGCAATTAACACCAAGTGCATGCAGGCGGTAACCAGGTGCAAGGTACTTAAAAACCAGCCCACAATGCAACAGAACCTTCCACAATGGCAGTACTATATGTGATAGCCAGGAGGATGCGTATTCGGGCTCTTACACACAGGAATGGGACAAGAACGTATCTTCAGGCTGCGCATCACTCTGTTCCAGCAGACTGAAAAGGAGATCCATGACAAGTACAGGCTGCACCCACAGACCATCAGTGACCTGATTGAGGAGCTGAAACCCTATTTGGAACACCCAACACGCAGGACCCAAACAATTCCCACCCATGTGCAGGTCCTATGCTCCCTTCACCTCCTGGCCTCAGGGAGTTTTCAATGGATCATAGCAGAGGTTGGCAGGGTCTCACAGAGTGCCCTGTCACGCTTTTTCCATGCCTTTCTAGATGCAATGCTACAGAGGCTATCACATCACATATACTTCCCCAGCACCCAACAGGCATTTCAGCAAACAAAACTTGACTTCTACCAGATTGCACCTTTCCCTCACGTCATTGGCTGCATTGATGGGACCCATGTGGCCATCACACCCCCATCAGCAACTGAATATGACTACAGAAACCGTAAATGCTACCATTCCTTGAATATACAGATTGTGTACAATGCTAAGTATATCATCAATGACATTGTACCTAAATAACCTGGCAGTACACACAACTCTTTCATCTTTAGACATAGTGGGATACACAGACGTCTGAATGTTGGAGAGTTTGGAGAGGGATACCTGCTAGGTAAATGCATGGCACACACATGTTATGTTAATTTAGTCTTTTATAGCGCGCGGCTACTCCATAGAGTGTTCCGGCGCTTTTATTGAGAGCCTGTAGCAGAATAACACAACACAGTAAAACAAAACGGACCCAGCAGAAAAGAAAAAAAACGTACTAAAGGGCGAAAATCCAAGTTTTAAGGCCCTTTCTAAAAGTCAGCAAATTAGAAGTGCTGCGTAATGCCAAGGGCAAAGTATTCCAAAACTGTGGCGCCAGCAACCTAAAAGAGCGACCTCTAATGCGGGCCCTTTTTACTCGAGGAACCATAGCAAGGAACAATGATTCAGATCTCAGAGATCGGGCCGGATGGTAGAAAGCAAGCCTCATTTGGAGATATTTTGCTCCCGAAGCGTGGAGAGTCTTGTGGGCCAGGGTCAAGGCCTTAAAAACTATCCGCTTCCGGATAGGCAGCCAGTGAAGCGACTGCAAAAGGCCAGAGACTCTGGCTCGCCTATAGAGGCCAAAAATGGCCTGCGCAGCCGAGTTCTGGACCACCTGCAGCCATTGCAGGAGATACTCCGGCAGGCCAAGATTTAGGGCGTTAGAGTAGTCCAATCTTGAACCAATCAAGGCCTGCACCGTGGCCTTCCTATGATCTTCTGAGAGCAAAGGAAGGAACTTACACATATCCATTCATCCACTACATCTCCTGAGGGGGGGGACATTGACTCACCTATTGTGTCTATCCCTGCCGGTGACAGTGCCTATGCGGTGTGGGGCAACATCCTGACCCCGTACCTGGATCCAGCCAATGCGAGGGAGAGGAGATACAACAGGGCACACAGACCTACGCTCTGCGTCATAGAGCGTACGTTTGGAATCCTAAAGAGCCGGTTCCGATGCCTGCATAAAAGCGGAGGAGCACTGCAAAACAGACCTGAGACCTGCTGTAAAATCGTGGCAAGCTGTGCAATGCTCCATACCATGGGTATGAGGAAAGGCACAATTGACATGACCGATACAGACACATCGGATGACGATTGCCCTGCTCCCCCTGGCAGACCAGCATCAGGAGTTGGGGCAACTGCCGGACGTCAGAGACGGACTGAGATCACACAGAACTACTTCTAGGTGAGTAATGATGACTTGAGGCAAAATAATGATTGAAATCAATGCTGTGTTTATTCATAGTTCAAACACATTCACTGTTGCTGTACCCAGCACATGTTATGTACACAGTGCAGGTAGTTCCCAAAAAAGTGTTCAATATGTATTAATGGGTTGCATCACCCATTGACGCAACTGTTTAGCTGTACAGTTCACCTCCTCCGGTGATGGATTGGTGCTGGTCGATCTCCAGGCTGAGGGCCCTCCGTTGGGTACCTAGGTACTGCACCCTGTCTGCCACTGCGCCTTCTTGCATCTGGCAATGTTGGTGTGTTGCTACTCCTACTTGATGTCTCCTCTCTCTCCCAAGAGACCATGAGTGCTGTGCCACCTGAGTTTGCCGTCTGTATTTGCTCAACTGCACTGGTGACCTGCGCCAGGCCTCTTGCAATGTCTTGGCAGCAGTGTGACATTTTCACATGCATGGTGATGCTGCGACGGGTCAAGTTGCTGGTGGTGGTGCACAGGCGGTTCACCCCCTTTGTGTAGTTATGCAGACGTGTATTGGCACGTTGGGCAGCCCTGTCCCTGGCATCTTGGTTATGCTTAAGAGTGTCAAAGAGGTCACGTATGGCACCTGCCATGGCCATGATGCCCTCCCCCATGTAGCGCTGATTCTTGTTGAGTCTGCTGAGCTGCCTATTAATGGAGCGCAATGATTTCTGTTGCAGGCGCTGTACCTGCAGCATGCTGTTCTCAAGACCTGCAAAGACTGTGTGTTCCTCATCGGTGGCAGTGCTGGTCCTGGGCCTTGATCTGCGTGTTTCCGTTCCTGGCACACTCATTTGTGGGGTTTCCTGCCCACGCATGTGTGACACACCCTGCCTTGACTCTCTTTGCTCACTCTCCTCCCCTGTGGCCTCTATGTCATCCTCCAATGGAGGCAGTGGGGGCACATGTGTGCGCTTCCTGCGCATGATTTTTGTGTGCTCTGTCTCTTCACTTGAGTCCCCATCATCAGCCTGGTCCTCAGGATGTCCAAACTCATCTCCCTCTGCACTGTCATCAAGTGCCCTTAATTGTGCTGTGGATGTAAAGGGGAATACATGAGTTTGTGTCATTGTCTGCATTTTGCACTCAATAAAGTTTCTACAATTTGTCTTGGCTAACTTCTGACACTGTCTTATTCCCTTATCACTGATCCACATGTTGCATTTGATTTCCTATGTCTCATGGACACACTATCATACATCTTACTACGTCTCTCATGATGCATTGCTGGGTGTGCTGTAAGAATTGGACCGGAGTGACATGTGTTGTTTCTATTTTGCACATTCCTGAATGTGTGCATGGGATGGGGATCTGTGCAGATATATTTGGCATGCATCTTACCTTGGCTGCTGGTTGCAGGGTCGGAGCTGTCTATGTCATCCACACCACTGACGCTCTCATGCAAAAACTCAAAAATTAGAACACCGCCAATTAGAAAGAAAATGGAGGCAGGGCTATCATGAAAAAGACAGACGCTTATTTACGACAGCTCGGAGGAATTATAATAGTTCCATCTTAGCTGCTAAGGCAGCCTTCTTCTCTGATAAAATTTCTACAGCTCATAATAAGTCGAGAGAAATTTTTAAAGTAGTTAACGATCTATGCAATGACACCCACACCTCCCCCTCCCAACCCCCGACTCAATTACTGTGTGATCAACTTAACGATTTCTTCAGGGAGAAGATTGATATTATAAAAGCTAGCATCCAGACGACTCATACCAGGGCAACAAGCAAGGAAATTTGCGAAAACCCACACAAACTCCAGTCTATCCCCCACATCGATTTTCCCAAACTGGTGGAGCTTATGAATCGGGTAAAGTCTGGTTCCCCCAATGATCCCTGTCCCCCGCATATACTGAAGGAAGTTTATTCTATACTACCTCAGGGAATCCTCCCACTTCTGAATAATTCCTTATCACTTGGAATAGTTCCAAACTCATTTAAAAATGCTATTTTGGTCCCATTAATTAAAAAGCCAGGCGCGGACGTATCTGTTCTCTCTAACTATCGGCCCATATCTCTTCTTCCGTTTGGGGCCAAGCTGCTTGAAGCACATGTGGCCAGCTGCATCTCTAATTTCATTGAGACATCCGACTACCTTGAGCCAAACCAAGCCGGGTTCCGCCAGGCACACTCCACTGAGGCGGTTATTCTTGCTGTCCTTGATACTTTAAGGTCTAACGCCGACAATGACAATCATCAGGCCCTTGTACTCCTGGATCTATCGGCTGCGTTCGACACGGTGGATCACACCATCTTATTACACCGTGTCGAACAAGCCGGCCTTAGCGGGTCGGCTCTCGCCTGGGTCAAATCCTTCTTGAAGGACCGATCCCAGGCAGTCAAACTGGAGAACTTTATGGCACCTAAACTCCCCACCACGTGCGGTGTTCCGCAGGGCTCATCATTGTCCCCCCTCTTATTTAACCTATACCTGAAACCATTGCTGCAGTCCCTAAAAAATAGGAAAGTCACCATTTATAATTACGCAGACGACCTGCAACTGGTCTTCCCTTTAAACTCTGCGGACTCGGCTGAAGAATTTCAGTCCACTATGATGCATATCCAGGGCTGGATGGACGAGAATCACTTAAAGCTCAATCCCGGAAAGACTGAGCTGGTACTCCCTGGTAATAGCGCGACTAGTTGGGGCCCTCACTTTTGGCCATCCTCGATGGGTTCCCCTCCTAAGCCTTCTCAGTCGGTGAAGAGCCTTAACGCCGACCTCTCTTTGAAAAACCAGGTCGGAACAGTGGTTTCTTCTAGCTTCTTTCAACTTCGAAAGATCAAGAAAATCGCCCATCTTCTGACACACTCTGCCCTCATCCAAGTGGTAATTGCCTTGGTTCTTTCTCGCCTTGATTTTTCGAACTCTATATATCTGGGCCTCCCCCTTACTCTATCCAAACGCCTGCAGATTGTCCAAAACCAAGCTGCCAGATTAATATTCAAAAGCAATCGCAGGAATTCGGCGAAACCTTTGTTAGCCTCTCTTCATTGGCTTCCTATCACTCACCGGATCACCTTTAAAGTGGGATGCTTAGTTCACAAGGCCCTTCATGGCAATAGCCCAAGGTTCATTAATCATCTAATAAATAAATATGAACCAACTCGTAACCTTCGCTCTGCCCACCAGTCCCTCCTCAAGCTACCACTGTACAAGAGAAAACGACTTGGCGGATGTCGATTTGCTTACCTTGCCCCTAAGATTTGGAACGGCTTCCCCCTGTCTCTTCGGACCTGTACTAATCTGGCGAAATTCAGGGGTGCTTTGAAGACTTGGTTAGTCAAGCAAGCGCACGGTTAGACTATTTCTTTACCATCTGTCTCCTCTCAGCGCCATGAAACCTCTGGGTGACCGTGCGCTTGACAAATTCCGAATAACATAACATAACAGGAGGGTTGACTCCCCCAGCTCCTCATGGGGTGTTGGCTCTGCTGCTGTGGATGATCCTCCCCCGGTCTTGTTCGACTCCTTCAGTCTGGCTGCCACCCTCTCCTTCGACCTTTGCTGCATGTCATACCACCTCTTTCGCAGTTCTTCCATAGTGCGATGAGTCACACCCACAGCATTGACTTTTTCCTGAATGTCCAGCCAGATCTTTCTTTTCCTGGACTCAGGGACTCGCAGTGCCGTTTTCCCAAAGAGGACCTCATGGATGCACACTATCTCCTCTTTGAGCACCTCCTGCTCCTTGTCAGAGAATTTGTGTTTTCTCTTCCTTTTTTTCCCCTCCTTGCCCTCATGTTGCTTCTTGGACTCCATTGGGGTTGTTTCTCTGCTGTGCTGACTCCTTAAACTCTCCAAACAGCCTCTGACTGTGGCTCAGGCAATCAGGTGCAGCAAATCACTCCCACTTCCTGGTTGTGATGTCATCAGGCTGCACCTGTATTGCAGATTCCCGCTTTTGCGATTTCTTAATTTGCGAATTTCACAATTAAGGAATCGCAAATCAAAATTTGGAGACTTTTTTGCTATTTTTAAGAAATCGCTAATCGCTAGCGATTTTTCTATATACATCCCGTTTGCGAATCTCAAAATGGAAATCACAAAATATCGCAATTTGGGATTCGCAAAACGGTATGTTCATACATATGCCCCTAAGTACCAAAGTAGTTTGTATGTCAGAATATTGTTGACAAAAATATCATCTAACAAATATTGTGTCCTAAATATAATCAGCAAAAGGGTTGTCTCATTAGGTGTACATTTTACATTATTTACTCCAATGATATGATCTTTTTAGAAAATAGATGTAGGACACAATATTCTGGTACCATACCTCAACCGTTTATATGATATTCATATAGTATTACATAGTGAAATGTCATAAGGACAAATAGGTGTGCGTTGCCACTTCTGTACCACAACTAATTATGATAAAATGCCACTCTATGGTGTTGGAGTAAATTTGATAGGTCAAATTCACTCATTGGATGAAAGGGCTTTCTTAATATTATGTGTGACTGTGCACTCCATGCTGTAACAAAAAGTAGAATTTATGCATTGTTTCAGCCCATGGAGTAGATAAAATGTCAAGTTGTGGCTGGCAACATACTGAAAGAATCCAAAAAGTATCTCAAGAGATTGGGCAAACATTATGATCCAAAAATGAAGCAAATTAATAAGGAGTATTACTTAACAGTGAGTGTTCAGTGGGTAGAGGGACCGATGGAAATGTTGCAGATAATTTGATGCCTTGGTGAGCGCATCAGAGATCAATTCATGTCCAAATTTAAAATGAGGAAAGGAATAGATGAAGGGCCTGATGTACTATTGTTCCATTCACAAAAAAGTGGGTCACAAATAGCACACTGATATTGTGCGAATTGAATAATATTTTGTGAACTGACCTATGTATTAACAGGCCCGTTCACAAAATAAAAAATCACATGGGGTCTCAGAATGGCCTGTCTAATTAATATTCATTAGGCAGGTCACAATTTGCGACCCTATGTGATTGACTGCAATGACAGGCATGGTGACCTGCACGGGAGAGCAGTCCACCATCTCTATGATTTTATTCCAAAGTGGAAAGCTGTTTCTTTTATGCACCCTATGTTCCTTAAAGGAATAAGTGCTGCTTTAAAAAATGAATAGCAAAACACACAAGCTGATGGACGGAATGTTGCACAATGGCAAAACATTCACCCCCAGTCACAGATCTGGGTTTAATCCATCGTTATTTTGCTCGCCAAGCCACCCCAGTTCAGACATGGCCATATGCAAATCAGTCTGACCCTGTGCCTCATGGGAACAGTCCAGTCCGAACTGCCAAGCCATGTCTTCCCTGGACCGGAATCAAGCATCCTAGGACCGGTTTCTGGCTATCAGCCGTCTTCAGCCAGGATAGCTTGACTCCAGTGGCGTAGTGAGCACGGGACCCACGTCTGGGCATACCCTTCCCACATAGGGTGAACAGCAAACCACACAAGATGATGGACGGAATGTTGCACAATGGCAAAACATTCACCTCCAGTCACAGATCTGGGTTTAATCCATCGTTATTTTGCTCACTAAGCCACCCCAGTTCAGACATGGCAATATGAAAATCAGTCTGACCCTGTGCCTCATGGGAACAGTCCAGCCCGAACTGCCAAGCCATGTCTTCCCTGGACCGGAATCAAGCATCCTAGGACCGGTTTCTGGCTATCAACCGCCTTCAGCCAGGATAGATTGACTCCAGTGGCATAGTGAGCACGGAACCCACGTCTGGGCATACCCTTCCCACATAGGGTGAACAGCAAAACACACAAGATGATGGACGGAATGTTGCACAATGACAAAACATTCACCACCAGTCACAGATCTGGGTTAAAAAAATTAATGTTTTCCATTTTGGAAACATTCACGCACCCCCTACCCCACCACCCGCACCCCAACTGTTCCCCCCACGCAGGCTGACAACAATCTTCCTAAAGAAGAAATTGTCCTAAAGAGACACATTACTCTTTACAAATCAATTACAATCCAATTCAGGCTTTACTAACTCATCAATGGTTTTCAAAATCAAGTACGGTGGTAAAACATTAATATAAACTCACTGGGAATGTATGTGTGTGAGTATAAGAATGAGGGTCTCCTTTTTACTGCAGGATCACCAAATCTTCTGATTAAGACAAATTGATTGTGGTTGGTCCGTTAAATTTGTATAATTATATTTATAATTTTTGATATTTCTCTAACTAAGCAGAGTGGCTTGATAGTAAGGTCTTGATGGATGCCCTGAACTAAGTACTGTCAGCTTGGGCACAAACATGTTGACCATTGCACAGGGTAGACATCCATAACCCTGTATCTTGTTACTGTTTTAATCCTATCCAGTGGGACATTTGAATAAAGTTTAATAGTACCCTCTGAGATAGTTTTTTAATTCACACACTTTTTAAAAAAAAATTCTTTGCACTCTGCCCCTTACTCGCACCACTGAGGTATAGAGACACTTACATGCTAGAATAAAACACTCCTGCTCCTTCCTGAGGGGGAAGTTGAAGCCCACAATGGGCACCTTGCAGTCCCAGTGTGCTTGGAGGAACCCAATGATGAAGCATTTCACCCTTGGGTGAGTGAGGGTTTTCGTTCATTAATAGGTAATGCCCGCCCCCCTACTTATACACACACGTACATTTCCAGTTTGTTTACTATCCTTTATTTAGTGTGATCTGTATTGATTTGGAAGTGATGGAGGTTAGGTAAAACTGATATTGTCCTTTAGGTGTTACAAAATGCCATTTGACCCCTTGCGTGAGTAATAATAAAACATTAATATACACGTTTTTGAATTGGAAATAGGAGTCCAGTGGCCTTTTCACCTCGCCTCCTATTTCCAATGGGAAAGGATTGAAAAGGTTCTTTTACGAGTCAGAAACTATTTTCTGTCTTGTAAAAGGGCTATTTTACATAAAGAAAAGCCCTTTTGCAATTCAAAAGTAGTTTGTATATGAGCCCTAAGTTACAGTGACAGAGCATGACAGACTAAGTGAGGTGATCATGGCAAATGGGGTTAAGCAACCATTATTCTGTGGCAGTAAAATACACAATGAACAGAGCAAGAGTTGTAAAACAGATGCCTCCATGGTTAAACAGTGGAGAGCACTGGACCAGTAGGTGAAGAAGGGCCCTGACAGGGAGAAAAATGGCATGTTTGGGAATTATTTGGAAACAAGGCCTTACTACTGTCACAGCCGAAGTCTAAAGAGGTTTACTAGCTGTGTTTTCTGGCCAGTAAGTACGGGACCACTGTTTTCACACCTGGGAAAACTGGGAGAGAAAAATCCAGGCCATTGGGGACAGGCTCATAATGAAGCCCATAGTATTAGCACTCATCTCTTTACATGTAGGTGTAAGTTGCTCAGAAAGTGGATTGGTCTACATTGCCCAACAAAGAATACAGTATTATATCTTAGTTGAGCTTTTTCCACTCAAGAGTTGCCCTTGGACATTCAAGTCACACTACAGCCTTTCTCCTTTGGGGCATGGCCTTGATGACAGGTTTATTCATTCTAAACAAAATGTTATTGTTTTCATATAACTTAAAACAATAGCTGCCAAGACACAGTACATCAGAAGCAATCAATGGTCCATGCACTATGGTTGTACAGAGTTAACAGGGTAAATGTGCATAACATATTATAACTTACCATTTGTCCTCTTCAGCTAGCAACTAACAAACTTCAACACCCAACTCCTCCAACTTCAGTTACCCCTTCACCAAGTGCCATATGTATAGTTCCATAATGGGCAGTAAAATTTTGAGTTCTTCCCTGTAGTTCCAAATCCCACGAGGCATCCCAAGAAACGTCAGTTGCTTCCACCCTCTGGATCTGAAAGTGTCAGACTGGATGCATCTCGGTCAACAAACTACTGGTCACCGTCTTGCGTGTGGCAAAATATTATTCTTAATTTGTCAGATTCATTGTAGACAAGACCAATAATGGGAGACTGTTACTGAAGAAGGGGCTCGCTATTATTTAGTCATATGTAGGTCAGAAGAAGTTCATATTAGTTAGATAATTCACTGATCTGCCCCCACATATAAGGCAGGTTTGTGGCTGGTGATGAAGCTGCTCTCATCACTGATATTGACACCTGACAGGCAGGGAAAGTAATGTCCAAGAAGCAAAGAGGACAATAGGTCAGGAATGCTATTACCAGGGAAAGTAGGTTTGGAAATTGTAGGTCCCTTATGTAC
This sequence comes from Lissotriton helveticus, assembly GCF_964261635.1. Lineage (NCBI taxonomy): Eukaryota > Metazoa > Chordata > Amphibia > Caudata > Salamandridae > Lissotriton > Lissotriton helveticus. The sequence continues at coordinate 825,831,124 of NC_136067.1, read as the reverse complement.
CAGGGGGTGTGTGGTGTCACAATCCATGCTAGTGTTTATTTCTGATGGCCTGCTATGTGCTGTCAATAAAAGAACTATGATAGTATCTCACAAACACAAGTTTCTCTATGGACATACCATCCAATAATCACTTGTAACTCATTGTCAATGAAATGGCAATGTAGATGAAGGAGAATATCATGGAGTAATACAAATTATTGAAAGCATGAGGACGTCATGTTTTTTGTGGTGTTGTCAACAGCTAGATTGATAACACTTTAAGGAACAGTTTGATGTGTTCAAAACAAAGTGGCGGCCCCTCCGCAATGGTGGAGGAGCACCGCCCACTGCCTGGCTCAGAGCCAGCAAATGAAAAATAAAACAATGTTCTAGTATTGATTTATTTTTCATTGCCGGCTCTGAGCCACCACTATAGGGAGGGGCGGGGCCCAGGCATGGGAGGGGGAAGAGGAGTACTATGTGCACTCCCTAAGTGCACATATGTGTTGTGGCCGTACAAGGCCGAAAAAAACACAAATGCTCACTTAGGTTTCTCCAGCCCTGCTGCACTGAGCAGCTGGGCTGGAGAAACCCTACAGACTCCCTGAGCGGAGTGTCTTTTCCGCCTGCTTAAGCCAATCCCTGAGTGCTCTGCAGGATGGTGATTGGATGGGAGTTTGTCCCAGGGCCTGGTGGAGCCAGGAAGAGGAGAGGAGAGGAGGCGCGACGTGATGCAGGGGCGGCTGCGGCTTCAGGTAAGTTATTTTTTTACATTAATATATTATTACTAATCCCCTCGCTTGACGCGACCACTATCGCATTCCCTCCAAGCGCCCCACCACCCTTTTTTTTGTGGCGGCTGCCACTGTCAAAACAGTCAGACAGTCTAATGACATAGCAGGGGGTGTGGTTTGTTTGAAGTTGCATGGTCTGATGAGAATTCTTTAAGTTGACTATGAAGAGATGTTAAATTCTATACCAGTGGATTTCTGGAAAGGTCTGGAATTTTAACCATATCACATAATATTCTGGCTTGGGAGCCAGTGGTGCAACAGGTGGTTGTGCTAAAAGTGAGACTGTATTGGAGAAAAGGCTTTGAAGTCACACATGTGCATGACGTAATGTATATTAGTTTAAAAATTCATGTTTTTGCATGCATTGTTTTATGTTTGTATTGTAAAAAGATTGGGGTGAAGTCTGTCAGTGAAAGTGAATGAATGGGTAATATGTAGGTACTAACTGAATGATTTTGTTGTGTTCATGACCTATTATTGAAATGTTGGAATTGCAAGTGGTTGTTCTGAAGTGTTGTGAAAGTAAAGGATGATTGCTGCTATGAGGATGATACGATCTTTCTGTTGACATATTCTGATGAGCCGATGTTCCTTTACCCCAATGAACATAATTCAGGCTTCTACTCTAATGTAAATTGCCTCATTGTATATGCTAATATCATGCAAGGGTTTGAAAAGAATTCACTTTTCATAAGAACCTGTTTGACGTTATAATAAATTATTTGAACAAGGACAAAGTGACAGGAACCAGGAACACAATTACAGGGCAGATTATCATGGATATAAATATCATTTGTATGATGTTGAGTATATCCCATCAAGACAGATTTAGGGGTGACCAAGCCAGCATTTTCCACTTTATCTCTTCTAGTGTTTTAGATGATGTGAGAGAGTACCTCTTTTTGCTTGGTGGCTCCCCATGTTTTGTGACTAGATGCTGAAGGTTTTGTAACTCTACATACTGAGACAGTGCTGACCAGTCACCAGTGTATGTGCTCCGACCCCTAAAACATGGTGATATTGGAAATCTACCGTGGATTAGGGGTCCAGGGGGAACAAATTATAGACCATAGGTGTATGTTCCCACTAACAGTCTAAATAACAAATACTACACCAATGGTCTCTTACATGTGTGTATAAGCAAATAGGTAGTGCCTCTCTCAAACAAAATAATATGGGGGAAACCTAACTGGGGAAGACATCCCTTAAGGATAGGAACCCTCACTCACCCGAAGGTGACATGTTTCATCATATGGGTCCTCCTTACCAGTGATGAAGCCCTAGTCAACACTGGGAGCTACTACTTCGGTGTTTAAAGAAGGAGCTCAGAGATGTTTTTAGTAAAGAAGGATGGCGAACCCATAAATGAGATGATGGATGTAGTAGGGTATGCAGCGCTGTATTAAGGAGGGTGTGGGTGACATTAAAACTGACTAAGTAGAATCACTACATAACTTTATTATTGTGTTCTACCTGACAGGTTTAAAAATTCAAAAAGAACAGCACAGTGGTATGGATATAAAACCACTGTCACTAAGTGGTCAACATGTTTCAGCCTATTGATCTTTACTAAAGTATCAGCGACTTTCTTCAGGACCAGATCTAATGTGTGAAATTTGCTGCTGCAATAAAGTGAAAAAACATATATATATATAGTATTCATACAACACCGGTGCTCCTGCGTATTCTTTTTTCTGTCAGGTTATACCCAGGTATCTATACATACAGAAAAAAGAAGAAGGAAAAGGGGGGGAGAGAGAGAGAGAGAGATACATATACAAATTGCTGAGTTATCACATGTAAAACTCTGCATACTGAGTGCATATGTCACTATATTGCAACTTAATATGCTAAAGAAACAGTCAAGAATAACAAGGACTTACCCTAATAATAGAGAAGCACTTCTGGAGAAAAGCACAATGAAAGAAAAAAACGAGAGACTAACATTTGTCAACACCTTTTCTAGCTTCTCTTATTCCGTAAAAAAGAGCATTAACAAACACTGGGGGGTGCTGAACTTAACTAACAAGACTCTCCCAAGGCCATTGTTTGCTTTTAAACGGAGTGCGAATCTAAGAGACAAATTGTTTCATACTCGTTCACATGGCATTAAGAATACAGATCCACAGCCCACTTTGTGGAATATGCCGAAGGTAGTGGGCCATTTTCCATGTGGGACATGCACAGTCTGCGTCCAAACTGAGAAAACACTTGAAATTGACATAGGAACCTCACGTCCGTGGAAAATTGACAAACACACAAATTGTAACAGCGATCGATTAATCTATCTGATATGGTGTCCCTGTCAACTTCGCTATGTGGGTATGACCACTAGGAAAATCAAGATCCGCATTCAAGAACACAAGAGCACAATACGTTGCGGCAAACGGTCCACCAAATTGACCAATCATTTTATTGATAAAGGACACGCAGATATTAATTTACATTGGGTGGTATTGGAAAAACCCTGGATTCCACCACACTTGACAGACCCCACTAACTTTCTTTTCCGCAAAGAACAACAATGGGTGTACAGACTTAAAACAGATGATGTGGGTCTAAATGATGATGTACATTGGATTTCCATATAACATCTATTTGGAATAAACATGCATTCTCTGACTCTGTATATACATACATATATACAAACGAACAGAGTAATATTCATTCATTCAAACAATTAGCTCATACCTTTAATAACAATATACTTTGGGTCTCCATGTATAACAAATAGTAGACTATTGTTAAGGATAGTCAATCAGGATTAGACATGTGTCCCCGATATTTATACATGGATTAGTATAGAGTGAATAAGCAAGTAACCTGAATTATTAAATCGTACTTTGTATAAGTCTCTCCTATGGATTAGTATAGAGTGAATAAGCAAGTAACCTGAATTAGTAGATCGTACTTTGTATAAGTCTCTCCTATGCCTTACCGGTGGTTGCTTACTCCATTGATCTACCTAATGAACATCAGTGTGTAAACATACAATCATCATATATGTATTTATCATAGATGTTCATCTGTGTATTACTTTCAATCACGTGAGCAATTTAACACTATCTCTCGATATGCTGTGTTATATTGACCTATAGTATCCCTATCCCGCACATGCGCGGTGGTGCAGACTACTCGACATGCCTGCATATTGTTCGAGTATACTCCTCTTGGAATGTAGCCACGAAGGTCTGAGTCATAAATAGACACAATTGACGTGTCTTACTCGATCTAGATCGTTATAAACAGAGCCCTTAGTGCTAATCCATTTGCGCACTAATTTAACAGTATCCCCTCTACGCATGCGCGGAAGAATAGTGTATTTCGCGCGCAGGCGCAGGCTAAGAGCGCTGCTCTATTGCGCATGTACTATCGAAATGCAGGCGTTTGCATAGACTACTGTTCTACGAGGCCCCAGACAGCCCGTGCACGGCTGCAAACAATTACGGGGCTGCTATAAAGTCACCAGTCTACCTTCCAGTCGGTACCTTACGGGGCGAGCTCTTGCAGGCGACGAGGTACTGACGGATAGGTAAGACAAATAGATGTTATTGATTTGTTTTAGTGCTTGAATTCTTGATGCTTGACATATCGATTCTAAATAGGATACTTTACCCTACTTCTTGTTTTTTAGAGTTTGATTTGTTAAAACTTAAAATGCCATATCCACTCTTTCTAGCACATGAGGGTCCACACTGTGTCACACTCATGAGCACTCTTTCCTTTCTGTTTGCCATAGCCATATTGGTTTGTTAAGACTAGAGTATAAGTGTACTTGATCTAGACACTGATATTATCTCCTATAGAGCGGGGCCTCCCTCCAGAGCAGCCTGCCAGGTAGAGGTGAGGCAGGACTATCCTACAATTGAGGGTAAGTCCTTGTTATTCTTGACTGTTTCTTTAGCATATTAAGTTGCAATATAGTGACATATGCACTCCGTATGCAGAGTTTTACATGTGATAACTCAGCAATTTGTATATGTGTCTCTCTCTCTCTCTCTCCCCCCTTTTTCCTTCTTCTTTTTTCTGTATGTATAGATACCTGGGTATAACCTGACAGAAAAAAGAATACGCAGGAATACCGGTGTTGTATGAATACTATATATATATATATATATGTTTTTTCACTTTATTGCAGCAGCAAATTTCACACATTAGATCTGGTCCTGAAGAAAGCCGCTGATACTTTAGTAAAGATCAATAGGCTGAAACATGTTGACCACTTAGTGACAGTGGTTTTATATCCATGCCACTGTGCTGTTCTTTTTGAATTTTTAAACCTGTCAGGTAGAACACAATAATAAAGTTATGTAGTGATTCTACTTAGTCAGTTTTAATGTCACCCACACCCTCCTTAATACAGCGCTGCATACCCCACTACATCCATCATCTCATTTATGGGTTCGCCATCCTTCTTTACTAAAAACATCTCTGAGCTCCTTCTTTAAACACCGAAGTAGTAGCTCCCAGTGTTGACTAGGGCTTCATCACTGGTAAGGAGGACCCATATGATGAAGCATGTCACCTTCGGGTGAGTGAGGGTTCCTATCCTTAAGGGATGTCTTCCCCAGTTAGGTTTCTCCCATATTATTTTGTTTGAGAGAGGCACTACCTATTTGCTTATACACACATGTAAGAGACCACTGGTGTAGTATTTGTTATTTAGACTGTTAGTGGGAACATACACCTATGGTCTATAATTTGTTCCCCCTGGACCCCTAATCCACGGTAGTTTTATCTTATCTAGTACGGCCTAAGGCCGTGGGTCTTTCGCAGTTTAAGTCCTGTTTTGACTAAACTCTGTCTTGTTTCTTCTTTTTTCCTTGCGGCTTTGGCTTGAACGGGCTGGTTTCTGTCCTTTTTGGGTGGCGCTAGTGCTAGGGCCCCAGAGAGTCATAAAAATGGCAGAGAGATTAGGCTTGTCCTTTGATAAAGATATGACACGGGAAATACTTAGCACTCCAAGCATTTTAGACACCATTCCCAACATTACCTCTAAACCTAATGATGACTGGGCTAAACTTACAATCCTCAAAAGATCACATTCCAGAACGGAAGTACATGGGCTTATAATGACAGAATACTTTAGGGCCAACTGTGCACCAACTGGCCTAATAGTTACGAATGCTCCGCGCCTATTCCTGGATGACAAAACTTTCCTACGCGACTGGTCTCTCATTGCATGGAAATGCACGAGAGACTGGTTAATATTGATAATTACAACTGCAAAGAAGGCAGCTGACCTTATTCTTGTAGAAATTCAAACACTAGAAGCCAGCATTAAGCAAGCTATTGTGAGTCTTGTGTACAAAAAACAATCGGATAAAAAACAAGCAGAGGAATCTTTTAAAAAACAAGTTGAAGATATCAATAAAAGCAACACTGATTTGAAGGATTCTATTCTTACTACCAATATTGCCAAATTTAAGAAGGATCTGGATAAATTCGCTATGGATAGAATATACCCATACACCAGTGATGACTATGTTCCACCACAATTCAATCGGAGAGGTTGTAGATATGGTTCAAATTATTCCACTTCATCAAGTGATGATGACTCCAACACGGATGATAATGCAAGACATGGTGGCCAGACTGGCAGACCATCCAATCGTCGAGGTAGAGGAAGAGGTTTCAGGAGAGGTAACCAGTTTGGACAAGGATTTGATCCATGGTGGCAACCAACACCGTTTGGATTCCCACCAGGTAATCAACCACAAAATCAGTTTTTTCCTTACCCGCCATACAATCAGATGATGCCACCACAACCTTTTTTAGGGTTTGGCCCCTTCAATCAAAGAGGCAGAAGAAGAGGTCCGAAAACAAGGGTGAGCTGGAACTCACCAGTAGCAACAACAATGACGGCCCAAACCTCAGGAACAGCGACGACGAGCGGCACAAACAAGTAATAATCAATTTGAGCACTTATACACCTACTGAACTGGAATTACAAGTCTTGCGGAAAGGGCTTGGTTTTGTGCCAACTTACAAAGGAGATGCTTTTCAAGCACATCAAGAGCTAGCAGCATTCTTCAGGAAAATTCGTCTTAATGCCTTTTTTAAGGATAAGGAACAAGGAGAGACAAACATTACCAATACAGGATTACGTCCAAAATCAACTTTTAATCCTCCTACGCACATGATTCCAGCACGCATTATTGCTTTTGAAGAAGCTGTACTCTATGATTTTGAAAATATTGTGAACAGCAATAGGAACCAATATCAAAACCTCACTCGAATGGAAAAGACATCTCTACACAATCTAGCTAACAACGCATATTTAGTTATCAAACCCGCGGACAAAGGGGGAGCGATAGTGATTCTGAATAAAGAGACTTATAGAGATGAGTGTCTACGGCAACTCAATGACCCAAAATCTTACAAGAAACTGCAACTGGATCCTACTAAATGTCTGATCAAAGAAATCAGCAGCAAGGTGGAGGAAGCAAAAGAGAAAAAAAATGGATAACTGAACATGAGGCACTGTACCTGGTAGTCACAACTCCGATAACACCGTACTTTTACGTTCTACCTAAGATACATAAGGTTACTAGACCACCACCAGGGAGACCGATCGTTTCGGGGATCGGTTCCCTTCTCGAACCCCTTTCCACGTTTGTGGATTCTTTCCTTCGCCCAATGGTATCACAGATGCCTACCTTTGTCCAAGACACCAAGCATCTTTTGTCAGAAATTCAGGGGCTGTCATTCGACACTGAAAAGGACTGGCTTGTGTCCTTTGACGTGGAATCCCTTTACACTTGTATTCCACAGGATGAGACACTAGCCACTATTAAAACTATGCTTTAGAATCTCAATTGGGAGAGTATAACACCAATAGAGTTTGTAATGTTTTGTGCCAGGAAAGTACTTAAAGAAAATTTCTTTAAATTTGAGGATCAATTGTACCTCCAAATCTCAGGTACTTGTATGGGCAGTGTATGTGCCCCTAGTTTGGCAAACCTGTATGTCCATAAAGTAGAACATGAGATTATACTAACACCCAGCAATCCATTTTTTAGCTATCTATCTACCTGGAAAAGGTACATAGATGACATTTTTGTCATCTGGTGAGGAGATTTAGAGACACTCAAATTGTTCCATGAATGGTTGAACCAACAGGACGATTTCTTACGATTCACCCTTGAATTCTCTAGATCCAGTCTGCCGTTTTTGGACCTATCAATTCAACCTAAAAATGGAACTCTTGAAACAGAATTGTATAAAAAAACCTACCTCATGCAATTCTTTGTTGCCTTTCCAAAGTTATCACCCACAAGCTCTTTGTGAAAATTTGCCGTTTGGACAATTTTTACGAATAAGGCGGAATTGTACTGAACTGGCACAATATGAAAAACATGCCAAAGTATTGTCAATTGACTTGAAAGAGAAGAACTATCCCACACGACTAATTCGGAAATCCAAAACAAGAGCAGCTAACAATAATAGAGAAGCACTTCTGGAGAAAAGCACAATGAAAGAAAAAACGAGAGACTAACATTTGTCAACACCTTTTCTAGCTTCTCTTATTCCGTAAAAAAGAGCATTAACAAAAACTGGGGGTTGCTGAACTTAACTAACAAGACCCTCCCAAGGCCATTGTTTGCTTTTAAACGGAGTGCGAATCTAAGAGACAAATTGGTTCATACTCGTCCACATGGCATTAAGAATACAGATCCACAGCCCACTTTGTGGAATATGCCGAAGGTAGTGGGCCATTTTCCATGTGGGACATGCACAGTCTGCGCCCAAACCGAGAAAACACTTGAAATTGACATAGGTACCTCACGTCCGTGGAAAATTGACAAGCACACAAATTGTAACAGCGATCGATTAATCTATCTGATATGGTGTCCCTGTCAACTTCGCTATGTGGGTATGACCACTAGGAAAATCAAGATCCGCATTCAAGAACACAAGAGCACAATACGTTGCGGCAAACGGTCTACCAAACTGACCAATCATTTTATTGATAAAGGACACGCAGATACTGATTTACATTGGGTGGTATTGGAAAAACCTTGGATTCCACCACACTTGACAGACCCCACTAACTTTCTTTTCCGCAAAGAACAACAATGGGTGTACAGACTTAAAACAGATGATGTGGGCCTAAATGATGATATACCTTGGATTTCCATATAACATCTATTTGGAATAGACATGCATTCTCTGACTCTGTATATACATACATATATACAAACGAACAGAGTAATATTCATTCATTCAAACAATTAGCTCATACCTTTAATAACAATATACTTTGGGTCTCCATGTATAACAAATAGTAGACTATTGTTAAGGATAGTCAATCAGGATTAGACATGTGTCCCCGATATTTATACATGGATTAGTATAGAGTGAATAAGCAAGTAACCTGAATTATTAAATCGTACTTTGTATAAATCTCTCCTATGGATTAGTATAGAGTGAATAAGCAAGTAACCTGAATTAGTAGATCGTACTTTGTATAAGTCTCTCCTATGCCTTACCGGTGGTTGCTTACTCCATTGATCTACCTAATGAACATCAGTGTGTAAACATACAATCATCATATATGTATTTATCATAGATGTTCATCTGTGTATTACTTTCAATCACGTGAGCAATTTAACACTATCTCTCGATATGCTGTGTTATATTGACCTATAGTATCCCTATCCCGCACATGCGCGGTGGTGCAGACTACTCGACATGCCTGCATATTGTTCGAGTATACTCCTCTTGGAATGTAGCCACGAAGGTCTGAGTCATAAATAGGCACAATTGATGAGTCTTACTTGATCTAGATCGTTATAAACAGAGCCCTTAGTGCTAATCCATTTGTGCACTGATTTAACAGTATCCCCTCTACGCATGCGCGGAAGAATAGTGTATTTCGCACGCAGGCGCAGGCTAAGAGCGCTGCTCTATTGCGCATGTACTATCGAAATGCAGGCGTTTGCATAGACTACTGTTCTACAAGGCCCCAGACAGCCCGTGCACGGCTGCAAACAATTACGGGGCTGCTATAAAGTCAGCAGTCTACCTTCCAGTTGGTACCTCCCGGGGCGAGCTCTGGCAGGCGACGAGGTACCGACGGATAGGTAAGACAAATAGATGTTTTAGTGCTTGAATTCTTGGTGCTTGACATATCGATTCTAAATAGGATACTTTACCCTACTTCTTGTTTTTTAGAGTTTGATTTGTTAAAACTTAAAATGCCATATCCACTCTTTCTAGCACATGAGGGTCCACACTGTGTCACACTCATGAGCACTCTTTCCTTTCTGTTTGCCATAGCCATATTGGTTTGTTAAGACTAGAGTATAAGTGTACTTGATCTAGACACTGATATTATCTCCTATAGAGCGGGGCCTCCCTCCAGAGCAGCCTGCCAGGTAGAGGTGAGGCAGGACTATCCTACAATTGATGGTAAGTCCTTGTTATTCTTGACTGTTTCTTTAGCATATTAAGTTGCAATATAGTGACATATGCACTCAGTATGCAGAGTTTTACATGTGATAACTCAGCAATTTGTATATGTGTCTCTCTCTCTCTCCCCCACCCTTTTCCTTCTTCTTTTTTCTGTATGTATAGATACCTGGGTATAACCTGACAGAAAAAAGAATACACAGGAATACCGGTGTTGTATGAATACTATATATATATATGTTTTTTCACTTTATTGCAGCAGCAAATTTCACACATTAGATCTGGTACTGAAGAAAGCCGCTGATACTTTAGTAAAGATCAATAGGCTGAAACATGTTGACCACTTAGTGACAGTGGTTTTATATCCATACCACTGTGCTGTTCTTTTTGAAGTTTTAAACCTGTCAGGTAGAACACAATAATAAAGTTAAGTAGTGATTCTACTTAGTCAGTTTTAATGTCACCCACACCCTCCTTAATACAGCGCTGCATACCCCACTGCATCCATCATCTCATTTATGGGTTCGCCATCCTTCTTTACTAAAAACATCTCTGAGCTCCTTCTTTAAACACCGAAGTAGTAGCTCCCAGTGTTGACTAGGGCTTCATCACTGGTATTGATACTGGAAATCACCAAATGGATTTTTTTTACTTTCCAGTAGGACCATTGTATATAGTGTACGAAATATATAAACGGCATGGAAATCAAGAGCTTGATTACAATGTCGGGGCAGCGGTTTCTGATACTGGCGGTCGGAGCACAGTGGCACCACATCCCAGCTATTGAGAACACATCTGGACCTGCAAAAGAACACAAGGTAAAGAAGCTGGCTGCATGTGACCTGTTTGGAGACCTGAAGGGCTGGACCTGCTCCTACTTGTACCCAGGACTGAGAAGTGGACCTGAGGGTCAGTTGCCTGGCCTCCTGAGTGGCTATTGGGACATCAAAAGCTGCAAGATGTCTTTTTCCCGGGGTGACAAGTTGACGAGTGAAAAGAAGACCTGAAAAGTGCTGGTGGACCCTGCTGAAGTCGGTCTGGCAATGCTCTGCCTGAAGTTCTGGTAGCTCTAGAAGTCACTCAAAGAAACTACTTCAGAAAGTTGAAAAAAGTTGGGATTTTGATAGAGTTTCAACTTCCAGACCTCTGGAGGTCAGGGACCCAAGATCTGCAAAGGCATGAGGTCAGCAGGCAAGAACATCAGGTTTGTCCCACTTTAAGATTTTTGCCACCTAAAGGGAGACTTCAGTAGATCCTGTGGGAAAGGTATCTGACTTCAGTATGGCCTACATTGCTACAACTTCCAGGATCGTTCCCCTAGAGGATTCCAAGCTCCAAAAAAGAGTCAGGACAAAGAAATCTTGACCAGGCAAAGGCGTAAAAAGTATCCAGCCGTCCAGTCATCGAGAGGACTTTGGTGGATTTGAACTTAGAATTTTCCAGCTCAGAGTTTTCCTGCAAAACCATTGGTTTCAGTAGACCTCGTGCCAACGGGTATCTGATGACAAGTGGATCTTATTGAATACAACCTTCAAAAGGGCCACACAGGAGGAGTTCAACTTCTGTAAAAAAAGGATATGTCAGAAGGTTGCTTCTTTTGGACTGCGACTCATATTAAGCTTATCCAGCCTTGGGTGCATTATGGTTGGTTTCATCTTGCACCTAGGTCCCGGTCTACAGCATCAAAAGATGTTATACTGTTTCATGGTGCTTTTTAACCTAAACATTAAAAAAAATCACATCTCTTGTCCTACTATTTGGATTTTATTGACTTCTGTGTAATTTGTCCTATAATTTTTTCTTGATTTTTAGAAATTGGTTGGGGGATATTTATTGTCTTGTGATTTGACTTTAATTGTTTTGGTACTGCCTCGTACAGTACAGACTTTTCCTAAGTTAAGCCTCTCTGATGTGTGCAATAGCCACCAGAGATTGAGCCCAGGTTTAAAATATTCACCTGACACGTTTGTGGACTTATTACTTGTGATGCTCTCATATTCAATCCAAATAATAAGCCACTTTCCTTTAGATACAATCGTTAGTATATAGGAAGCCTGGGATCGTAGACACAAATGCAACAGAAGGCAGATTTAAAAGAATATGCAATAGTATAATTTTTCATCAGTCAGAAAAATATTCAGGAGTCTTTTCTTAGAAGGTTTAAACAGATTGTCTCATAAAGTTTCTATTCTTCTTCTTTCAGGTGCTTTGTGTTTCTGGGTCACACAGCCTGCTCAACTCTCCACTGGCAGATGTCCGTCAGAAAAAAGACAAGTATGTTGTAACCAAAACAAAAAGATAACAAAATAAAGAAAAAGGAAACAACAATTCTAATCTTGATTCTGTGTTCATCTATAGTTTCTCTGACCACTGTTTGCCATTAAAATATATTAACCCCTTCGCTGCGGGGTGTTTTCCCCCCGCTGTGCGGGGTGGCCGAACGCGCGGCGCCACTGTGCTAGTGGCGAGCTCGGCTCGTCATGAGGCACAGTGCGCCTGCACTCATGACGAGCAAAGCTCGTCACAGCCACACCCGTTTTGGAACGTTCAGCACAGCGGGGAAATTATCCCCGCGTGTGAACGTTCCAACGGTCATGACGCGTGCAGCTCAACCGTGCCTCATGACGAGCTCGTCATGAGCATGGAAGAGGTTAACATTTCCTATTGCTTACTATTTTGCTTCTGTTCTTGATTCACATCACCCTTGTATTTTAGTATCTATTTTCTTTCTATCTTCTTTCCTTAGATGTCTGTTTCTTTCAACATTTTCTTCAGTTTCTGTCATGCTCTGATCTGGTTTTCCTTTCTTTTGAACTTCCAGTACAATAAAACAATATCATGTGAATGTAACTTCATCATCATAATAACATCTTTATTCGGTTGACAGCAACAACCATAAAAGAGCACGATAAATTATTGGATACAAATCAAACTTATATAACACAAGTACATAAAATACAGATAATCTAAAGGCCAAATAACAATAAAACCAGATAAGACGCACCCCTTATGCAGCAATATAATGGTCAGCCAGGTCTCTATTGCCTGGACATCGGTGCTAATCGTAAAAAGCAGGAAACAGCAAATAAAACATAATCATTGGAGCACATCTGCAGGTACACGAGAGCAGGGCGTACCTGAATGAAGTTCATGGATTTCAACAGTGGGACTCGGAACTACTGTTTGGGCCTACTAAGATATTTGCAGAACATTACAAAGTGTAAAGTGTCCTGTGCCCAGGTTGAACCCATCTATTAGGTGAGGCCAGGAGATGATGTGACAAGTTAAATCTAATCCTGGCCAATAAAATCTTATCTCGCATGTTGGGTACCTGCACTAAGTAATGCTCCATACCCTAACCAGTCTTTAAAAGCATGTGTCCCCTAACTGAGGGTTTCGGCAGCTCAGACTGTTCTCTGGTTAACAGAGCCTGCTCCAGAAACAGCTCCTTTACACTATTCAATTCTCAGGGCAACAGTGACTGGGGGTCAGACTTACCCCCAGATGCATCAAGCATCCATTTTGCGATTGCTTATTAGCGAAAAATAAGGAATCGCTAATAAGGAATTGCAAAATGGTATGCAAGAAGAAATCACTTTAAAAATAGCGATTTCTTAAAATTCCTTAATTGCGATTCGCAAACTGCGAGTCGCAATTAAGGAAAACCTCCCCATTCATTCCTATGGGCAATGTGAAGAATTTTCAATTTGCGAATCGCAATTAGCGAATAGCAAAATGAGAATGCGATTTCAAGGGTGCAGGGGTGTCCAAATGACACCCTGTTGCACCCCTGAAATTGATCTGTGCACATATGTTGCACACACACATGCCCTTAGGGCATGTGTGTGCGCAACATGAAACTTTGAAAAATGCACTTTAGTGCATTTTTCAAAGTTTTTGCAAATTACCATGAAGTTGTACTTCATGGTAATTTGCGAGCCCTATTAGCGAAATCGCTATTTTTTCAACTTGAATGCATTGCATTTAAGGAATCTCAATTTGAGATTCCTTAAATGCAAGTAATCGCAATTTAGCGAATTCTCAATTTGCTATTTTTGCATTCGGGATGATGCATCCCAAATGCAAAAATACCGGTCGCAAAGGGGCAGATTTTGAGAATCTGCCCCTTTGTGAGCGGTTTTTAGCTTCATGCATCTGGGTCTATATGTCCGATCTCCTTAGAGATGCAAAAACTGCCTTCACATAAGCTAACTAGGGGATTCTGTGCATAAAGCCAATGGACAGACAGTCCAAAATAATCAGTCTGTTGAGCTTTAGATACTCCCTGGTCCAGATATTGATCCAACACAGCATTGAGCTAAGGGCAACTGTGTCGGCAATATAACCTATTCCAAGCTCCACATGAACTGCAAAGGCCGGGGGGCAAGTCGTCTCAAGAAATTATTTTCTGTTGCCTGGATTTTATCAGACTTCACATACTCTTAAACCTACTGCCAGGGCCAGACTGGCTACCGGGCAGCTTGGAATGCTGCTGAGCTGGGGGCTGATTTCGTTGATAGGGACCTGCGTGTACTAAACGAAATTTGTTTTGCTTTCGTTATTTCGAAGCACACGCAGGTCTCCATGAACGAAATCAGCCCCCACTACAGTAAAATCAGCCAGCAGCTCAGCAGCATTCCAAACTGCCCGCTAGTCAGTCTGGCCCTGCCTACTGCCATACAGAATCTGGGACACACAATTAGCCTGATAAATCATGAGTAGGACATGCGGAGACCAAGAACCCAACCTTAGTGAAAAGCTAGCCATGGCCACAGTAGTTTTAATACGCTCAGATCTCTTTCCCTCAATCAGGGGCTTCCAGTTTTTCTTCACATCAAATAGTACAAATAGTACCCCTATGTAGGAAAAGGCTGAAACTGTTCCTAGGGTGTGATTGGCCACTTTAAAGATATTAGAACTAATAGACCTTGGGCCAGCAACCATGGCATAACATTTAGTAAAATTTCCTGCCAGATCAAGGCTCCCCATTAAACCAACAAAATTGTCCAAAAGTAGCTGCAGCTCCTTAGCCGGACGGCCATGGGAACCATGTCATCGGCATATAACTATACCAGCAGAGGTCTCACTCGTACCCTTGGATAATCTGCCTGAGTTGAAAGACAAGCTTGCTCAAGCCCATTAACACATATGGTTAACAGAAAAGGCACAAGGATGCACCCCTGCATCATCAACTTGTGTTTGCTTTGTTCACCCTAAGTTGTCAGGGTACGCCCAGACATGGGTTCCTTGCTCACTTTGCCACTGGATTCAAGCTAGCCTGGCTGATATGGGGTGTTACCCAAAAACCGGTCCCAGGATGCTTGTTTCCGGTCCAGAGATGACCTGGCCTGGCAGTTCGGGCTGGTATGTTCCCATGAGGCAAAGGGTCAAGCCTGATTTGCTTATGGGTGAGTCCAAACTGGGGTGGCGAAGTGAGCTAAAGAGCAATGATGGATTCAACCCAGATCTGTGACCAGGAGTGAGTGTCTGAAAAGTTTCAGCACTCCGTCCATCATCTCCTTGTGTTTGCTACATTCCACAGAACCACAACATTTGAGTCGCCTCTGGTGGCAGATTGAGCACTGCCTGATGTGGAGAAGGAGCTGAGGCACGGAAAATGATCCCCTCTCTGAGAACAACTTGCATCTGGGGGACCAGGAGGGTTTCCTTATGAACCCTAGTGGGCTTAGGGACACTCTCTGAGGCCCATGAGGCTACATGATGAGTGTTGGCACTACAGACAGAAGCGGAAACAGCTAGGTTAACCCACTCAGTTGTAAGAAGCTGCCCAACTGCCGGTTGTTTTAGTCAGGATTCCTGAAACTCTGGACTCAATATGGGTTAACCATAACATAATTGGGCGAAGCTTAGTGTTTAAAACTACCTTAAACTCAGATAGTAAGTTCTTGATGGGGGAGTCACCCCCGATAGGCAGGGTAGAATGGGGTCAGTCTGGGCAGACGCATTTGCTGGGAGACTCCTCTGGCTCACAGCTGCCCGATCTCCTCCGCTTGCATCTTGGGCTGACTGTGGGGCTTAAAGATACAGGTTCCAGGTCAAGGCCCACCGCAGACCCCCTTGGGTGCACTCCTCTGCCCTTCGAGAACCTCCCCTGGTCCCCCTACAGCCCACACAGAACAGCCAATTCACTCAGCCCCTCCACCCTCCTAGGCGCTTCAGTGGACTTGGTGGGGCAGGGAGAGGGTGTGGAAGGGCTATCCCTGGAGAAGAACAGCCTTCTTTCTGCCATCTCTTTTTCTTTTGAAACCACCACCACTGCTTGAGTTAAAACTCTCTCAATAGTAGTGAGAGAGCACAAGTCTGAAAAATGTATAAGTGCACCATATTTACAAGCACGTAGTTAGTTTAAACATGCTTTTGCACACGAGTGTTTTATATTTAGAAGTGAAATACACAGAGTGTCTTATATTCAGTAGTGAAGTGTATAGAATGTTTAAGTAGAGTAACAATAATCATAACTGTGTGAGATTAATGTAGAAGTGTTGGAATGAATATGAAAACCTCATGTTCTCATGTTAAAGGAATCATGTTAGAGTTGAATAGAACTCTGAAAACCAGTATATTGTGTAGGCCTTAGGGCAATTCACAGCAAATCTAAACGTGCTGCTAAAATAATGTGAGATGGGGTTAACATGGTTCTTCCAAAAATGTATTATCAAACTAAGTTTGAAATATATGCTTTATAGATGTGTTGTTTTAGAAACGTATGCTAGTTAAGAATGTTGTTTAAATCAAGTTAATGTTTTAGAGTGCAGGGACTCGCTTCATGTAAATCAAGGAGGCCTGTACTGATAATGTCATCTCCTTTGATGTGCCATGTGCTCGTTAGAGGAGAAGTCGAGAGGTGTCCAGCACAGAGCTTCGCGTGTGCTTTACGACCTATAGATATGGTGGAGTCTGGAATTTGAGGCCCACTGCAGGACGGACTGTATGCAGGTGCGAGGGTCCTAATCAGCTAGAATGAAAGGGGCTTTGTTCAGTGGCGCTTGGCGCAGGCCTGTAGGAGTTTCCAGGAATTTCAGGGGGTATCGGCGCACTGGAGAAGAAGCCTGGGAACCAAGGTCAACTATAATGAGGGTCTTGAAGAGTACCATCATGGAGTTTACCGCGCAAAGATGTACCACGTGAGGGGCGTCCCAAGGGGCGTTTCTATTGGAAATGTGATTTGGTATTAGGGAAAGCGACCCGGGAGGAGGGTAGAGCAGATGATTTTGGGAGCCTAAGGAAGCGGATGGGTAGGCAGATAGGCTGATCAGGAGAGACCCATTATCAGAGAAGAGACAAAGAGAAGTGCGTGATCTTCTTAGGAAGTCACCACGGCTGACACCTAGAGGGGTAAAGATCTTGTTAAGTAGGGATGTCACTTAGTATAGTGTAGGGACAGTCTAACCTGAATTTTCTTTTCTGTAATGACTTTGAGGTTGCAACTTGTATCCATTTTGGCAACGCTCATGTTATTTGAAATTGTACTCATTATTCTGTTTTTCAGACTCAGACTATTCAAAAAGTTCATGTTCATAGTGATACCAATTTATCTTCTGAATCTCATTTTGAGAAGTTTGTATCTTCAGTTATCTTTGACTTTATATTAAATCTTTGAAACTTAAATTTGGTCAGTGGTCATTTAGAGTGGTGTAAGTTCTTAAATTGATTGACCTATTGTTAGATTGCCTTTTACTCAAAGACAGGTACCAACGTTCCAGTCGACTTGGTTTGGGAGCTGGTAAAGTAACTAGTAACCAGTAATCCCGCGTTAGCAGTTGGTAGCAGAGTGAGGATGGTTATCTTCTTGAGGAAGGTAATCTAGAGAGGTTAGTTTACCCCAAGGCCCCTAGACGTCGAGAGACGAGCAGCGGAAGAATCGTGTGCCGAAAGGTGCAGACGGTGCGAGAAAAGCAGCAGTATCGGAGGAGAGTGAGTATAAAAAGGGTCATGCGTGAACAGATTGCGGTGTTTTGTGTTGTATTTGTATTGTAATGTCTTGCGGAGTTGAATGCCTGTAGTGTGAATGAGAGAAGGTTGTGAGCGCGCGCAACCTGGTAAACTGGTTACCTGGTAAACGGGTGAACTGGTGAAATCTTAAGTTCAGGCCAGAGCTTAAGTGGTTTTGGGTGTATCGAACATCCAGGGTAGTTGTCGACCATAGTACGGAGGTCACGAGGTACCATTGACCGCCGTGGATCCAAGATAGGGGGAGTGTAAGAGTGAGTGTATGAGTAACGGACGCTGGTCGAAAGTTACTGCGTGTGAGTAACCTATCGGAGAAGGCGATTGTCTGGAAGTAAACGGAAAGACATTTCGCCAAGTTAAGGTGACAACTACAGAAAGACTGTGGGCGTACAGTCAAGAAAGGTGATCGCTTGGACGGAAGTAATCATTTTTTTCAGAGTATGAATGGGACGCGTGCATGACCGAGGAGACGAGCTGAGAAAGGAGGGGAACTGCTGCGAAGGGGGACGGGTGACGTCGGCTAGAGCCGCGCTGTGATTGAGCGGTTGGTGTGACGTTAGCTAGAGCCGCGCTCTGGTTGGGCGGCTAGAGTGACGTAGGAGGAAAGTCGCGTACGGATAGGCCAGTTAGTGAGAACGGGGCTGAGATTGGTGGAATATCATCAGGAAGTAAACGAACGCGGAGAAAGAGCGAAATCATGAAGTGTTTTAAGTGTTTAAAAGGGATTTTTAAACGAAAACGAAGTGAACATTATTATGGCGAAGAGGCACCGCCGGAGGGTACACCAGCTCATTATATGGCAACGAATGTTGGGCTGCATACCATATTATGGATTGGGGCTTGGAATAAGCTTACGGAAGGGAATGAGGAAATGCAGTTCCCGAAGTACGGGACGTTTAAGTTAGAGGTGTTACATCGGCTAAAAGCAACCATGTCCTCATTGAAACCCTCGCCCAGACCAACACAGTTTGAGGCCCTTAATGCATGGATTAGGGCTGCACACGACAGAAATTTGAACAGGCGTCAACAAAGACTGACGCGATCGGTAAGAGCAGTGCGAGATTCTAAATGGGATGAGGAAGCAAAGCGGTGGAGGGTACAGGCTATTGAGGTGGAAAAAATGTATCCGATGAGGGAGGTGGCAGGAGGAGGAGGAAACCTCATGGAAGAAGACGAGGAAAGCGAGTCGGAGGACAATCTGATAAACAGATTGTTAATGGATAGACCACCTCCGAGAGTGGGGGTGATAGAAGATAGGGGGCTCGCAAGGGAAGATGGGAATGCCATAGAGGGGTATACGCCACTCCCTATATCGGAATGGACACCTACCAAAGGTGGGGAGACACCTCAACCTAGTACAGTACAGAGTGTAGTGGGAAGGTTTGTGGTGCAGAAAACGCCAGCCACCGAAAGGGTTGAGTCCTTTGGATTGCCAGACGCTCTTCAAGTGCCTGTTACCATAGGACCTATAGTATCGATCTATAACCCAGAGAGAGATAGAGAGGAAGAACAGAGGCAATTGGATAGAGAAAGGATCGAGATGGAAAGGAGGAATAACGTGACAAATGCATGGAAGCAATTGCCAGGTTCGGTAACGTGGAACACCCCATTAGATACATCTGTAGGTCCCAACACAGGACAGGGAGGTCAGAGAGGACCGATGGACCTAAGGGGACCGCGGCCAAGGCCCTATTCAGAATTAAGAGCTGATTTGAGGGAGTGGGACGGGTCCGCAGTATCCCCGAGCAACAGGACAAGAACAGAACCAGAGTGGGAAACCAGAGGTAACGGGACTGTATCTCATTGTGGGGCCAGCGAAAGCAGTCAGGGGCGGGAAGGCCAAAGTCAAGAGAATAGAGGAGTTACACGTCCTACGGATGAGAGGGAGCAGCAGGAACAAAATAGTAGGAGTGTAGAGTGTGAAGAGATGTCCCGTCTCTGGGAGAAAGGAGGAGACCAAATGGTACAGGCTTTTCAGAATAGGTTTAGGTGCCTTCATCATGTACTCGGAGAAGACGTTCAACATTGGAGAAAGGAGAACAGTGATAGGTCCCGCCACGCCTCGAATAATCAGGAATCACAGGGAAGTAGTGAAGAAAGAGGGAGTAATGGAATATCTTACCATGCATCCCGTGAAACTAGCCAGGATGGGGAGAGAGGGGCTATGAGGCGTGAAGGAGTGTTTCACCACCCACCTCGAGAAGATGGAAAGGCATGGGACCTAGAGAGATGGGAACAGGGGAGGACTCCCTATAACTCACCAGTACCTAAACGTAGATCTCGGAGCTGGGATGGGAGAGATGCGGATGGAGGAACTAAATTTAGTGTCTTGAAAGCTGAAATTAAGGCAAAGAGGCTCGATGTTACTAGTTTAAAATCAGATGTTGATGAGATAATAGATGGAACATTGCCTTTGGAAAGGATAGAATTGTATGAACAGGATGAGTTATTGTTCATGGCAAAGGATATTACTAGGAAAGCTAGAGCGTTTCATGAGAAACTGACTGATTTGGCAGACAGGTATGCCGTGGATTTATCTAGGACAAGGGCATTGCAGAGTAACCACAGATTACAGTACGCAGACCAGGATCTAGATGAGAAGAGAACTACTGGATTAAAAACACACATAAGAGAGCTGGTATCAGGGATAAGAGTGTGGAGAGAATTGGACAAATGGGAAGAAAGGTGGTCGAAAAAGGGCACAGTTAGACGAAGTGCAAATGTGATGACCCCCGAGGGAAGGGTAATGCATATGGAGGCATTCCCTTTGTGAGAAATATCAAACGGAAATTATGTACATGTGCCCTGGAGTAGAGGAGACTTAGCTGCATTTACCAACTCATTTCCGAAGTTAAGGGACAATCCAGTTGAGTGGTATAAGCAGGTAGAAAGGTTTGTCAAGATCTCGAAAGTATTGTGGATTGATTTGAACACGTTGTTTGACATCGTGGTCCCATCTGATTTGTGGACCCCGTGCAAGACTAGTGTTGAATGGCCAAATACTGAACCAGTCATGCGAAAGTATGAAAGGGTAATAGCTTGGTTGAAAGATAAGGTACCACCACAGGATATAGATTGGGTGAAAATAGACCGAACGAGGCAGGAACCCGAGGAGACAGTTCACGAGTTTTATGAAAGATTATTGAAAACATTCAAGCAATACAGTGGACTAGATGTAATGGATCCCAAAGATATAGGGCAGTTTGTGTCAAAGTTTGTCTTGGGGTTGAGACCTGATATTTGTTTGATGATACAGCAACATTTAATCTGTTGGCAGAACAAACCACTAGATGAGATTTTACGTTATGCAAGATACTGTAGTGACGAGATAGATTCTAAAGCCAAGAATCTAAAGGAGAAATTGATGGTGGTGCAAATGCAGTCCGCTGGGAAGGGTGGCCAGCAGAAGCAGGGGATGGGACGAAAACCAAACGGTCAGAACAAAGATAATGAAGAAGGGCAGAGACCTAGGATAGACTTTGCCACTTTAAAGAAAACGACAAAGTGCCATCAGTGTCACCAGGTGGGACATTGGCGACGCGAGTGTCCCTTTAACCCTGAAAATGGAGAGCTAGAAGTAGAAGAGCAGGTTCAAGAAGTCCCAACTCCAAAGGTGACAGTTCCAGGAAGCAAGGTAGCCAAAGGGGGGACTTCGGCTCCACGGGCCCAGTTCCCACAGCCACCAAAGGTAGCGACAGGGGGAAAGGTCTTTAAACAAATGCCTCTATTCATCGAGGAAGAAAAGTGTTATTACATTGATCCATTGACAGGACAACGTGTGAGCAGTGAAGAGGACTGTACCCTCGGGGCAGTCCTAGAGGTGGATCAAAGAGGGCCATTTGTTGAGGCAGAAGTGGCAGGGTGTCCCACAACGTTCTTGGTGGATACTGGGGCTACCCGATCAACTCTGAGATCGGCGGTGGTTCCAGACTTGCCGATGTCGGGGGAAACAATTCAGGTGGTAGGAGTCGCAAATAAAAGGCTGACTAGTCCATTGACGGAACCAGTGTCTGTGAAGATAGGAAACCATATGAACGAACATCAGTTTGTGGTTTGTGACTCGAGTCCGGTATGTCTGTTAGGAAGGGATTTGTTGTGCAAATTGAACTGCACCATATACTGCACCCCGCAAGGAGTGGAGGTACAGACTACCGACGATGATGCTACCTTTAAGGTGGCCAATTCAAAATCCTGTGTAGAACTATATCCTACTCTGACAGTAGAAGATCTGCCCCAAGACTTACGAGATGCAGTGGCGTCAGAGGTATGGGATTTCACAGGAGAAGAAATAGGATTGATTAAAGGGGTAGAACCGGTAAAAATACTAGTAAAACCAAATGCCGAGTTTCCAAGAACGCCTCAATACAAATTGTCCCAGGAAACGATTGCAGGGATAAAACCTGTGATCGAGTCAATGATACAACAGGGAATACTGAAAGAA
This sequence comes from Lissotriton helveticus, assembly GCF_964261635.1. Taxonomy (NCBI): domain Eukaryota; kingdom Metazoa; phylum Chordata; class Amphibia; order Caudata; family Salamandridae; genus Lissotriton; species Lissotriton helveticus. The sequence goes on along the minus strand of NC_136067.1, from coordinate 825,808,525 downwards.
ATTGTGGGTAGTCCTTGTAACTCCCCGATTATGGGTTTGCAGAAACCTAGCGGGAAATTCAGGATAGTGCAGGATTTACGAAAAATTAACAACATAGTCGTTTCATGTTGTCCCGTGGTACCGAATCCTTCAGTGATACTGTTTCAAATACCATGTCAAGCAGAATGGTTCACAGTGATAGATCTTTGCCAGGCTTTCTTTTCCATCCCATTGGATGAACAGAGCAGATATCTTTTTGCTTTTAAAATGGAAGATCGCGTTTTAACATGGTGTCGAATCCCACAAGGATTCACAGACAGTCCATCCATCTTCAACCAGTTGTTGAAGAAGAATCTCGAAAATCTAGTACTGCCGCAGAATTCGGTTCTGGTCCAGTACATAGATGACCTACTTGTGGCGTCAGAGACAGAGGAAGCCTGTAAAATAGACTCAATTGCCTTACTGAACCATTTAGCCGAAAATGGACATAAGGTATCTCCGAGCAAGTTGCAGTATTGTCTGACAGAAGTACAGTATTTAGGGCACCGGTTAGAGAAAGGAAAACGTAAGGTGTCACCAGAGAGGATTGAGGCGATAATGAAGATGAATGCGCCTACAACACAGAGGGAAGTTAGAATGTTCCTAGGAATGGTGGGTTACTGCCGACAGTGGATAGTTAACTTTTCACTGAAAGCAAAGCCCTTACAGAAACTGACGCACAAGGAGGTGAGTGATCCGGTACCATGGGACGAAGAATGCTTGGTGGCGTTCTTGCAGCTGAGAGACGATTTGTGTCGTGCTCCGGCTCTGGGAATGCCTGATTACGAGAAATCATTTTCACTCTATTGTTGTGAGAGAGAGGGATGTGCTTTGTCAGTCTTGGCACAGACCCACGGAAATGCCCGTAGACCAGTTGCATATTTTTCGGCTACATTAGATCCAGTAGCCGCAGCGTTGCCCGGATGTCTCAAATCCGTTGCTGCAACGGGTGTCAGCATTGAAAGGAGCGAGAGTATTGTGATGGGACATCCAGTGGTGGTGTATGTACCACATTCAGTTGAATTGCTAATGACCAGGACGAAGACGCAGCATCTGACCAATAGTAGGCTCACGCGCTACGAGCAAGTTATTCTTGCCGCGGAGAACGTGACCCTCAGGAGATGCTCTGTCTTGAATCCTGCTACTTTAATGCCATTACCTACTGTAATAGAAGGCGAAGGATGTGAAGACCACGATTGCCTTGATGTGACTGAACTATGCACGAAACCCAGACCAGATATTGTGGATGAGCCGTTGTCTGACCCCGATGAAATTTATTTTGTTGATGGCTCATGTTTAAGAGACGATACTGGTCGGTTGAGAGCAGCTTATGCTGTTTGTACCATTACTGGAGTTGTGGAAGCCGCTTGCCTGGAAGGAGTACATTCCGCACAGGTAGCAGAAATTATTGCCCTAACTCGTGCCTGCATAGCAGGAAACGGAAAGAGAGTCACCATATACACTGACAGCCAATATGGTTTCGGTGTGGTTCATGATTTCGGGCAGTTGTGGTCTCAGAGAGGTTACATGACCTCCTCTGGTTCACCCATTCGAAATGGAGAATTTGTGCGACTGTTGTTAGAAGCATTACAAGGTCCAGTTGACATTGCAATAGTAAAGTGTGTAGCTCATACTAAGAATACAGATTTTGTGTCACAAGGCAACAGATACGCTGATGAAGTCGCACGTTATTGTGCAGAACAAAATTATTCTTTCTCAAAAGTGGAAATAGATGGTGCTGAAGAAAAGACTGAATTAAGTATGATGTTAGAAACTGTAGACACTTGGGAGGATTTAAGAATGATGCAGGAGAACGCACCTGAAACAGAGAAAAAGGCATGGGAAATAGCAGGTTGCGTGCGAAGCGAAATGGATTTTTGGGTTTCAGCAGATGGGAGGGCTGTGTTACCTGAAGAATTAGCTAATCCCATGGCGAGAGAAATACATGGTCCAGTACATCTAGGAAGGGATGCTATGATGAGAGTGTTTAGGCAAACTTGGTATTGCCCTAAATTTAGAATAGCAGCAGAATCAGTATGTAAGCGATGTGTTACCTGCCAACAACTGAACGTAGGCAAATGAACACCAGTCACCCTGAGTCACATTGGGAGGTCGGGGGGGCCTTTCAATAGAATGCAACTAGATTTCATCGAAATGCCAAGAGTTAATCGCCTTCGGTATGTGTTGGTGATTGTATGCGTATTTTCCAGATGGGTTGAAGCGTACCCTACACGTAGGTACGATACACTCACAGTGGCAAAATTGTTGCTCAGGGAGTTGATACCGCGCTTCGGGGTGCCTGCCTCTCTGGAATCGGACAGCGGAAAACATTTTAACAGCGAAATAGTGAAGATGTTGTGCTCCACACTGAATATCGATCAAAAACTGCATTGTAGTTATCGACCAGAAGCTTCAGGAATTGTGGAACAAGTGAACGGCACTCTGAAGAATAGATTGGCTAAAGTAGTGGCATCCACATCTTTGAGTTGGCCAGATGCTCTTCCTTTAGTGCTCATGAGCATGCGCAGTACCCCTGACAGGAGGACAGGTCTCTCTCCACACGAGATTCTGATGGGGAGGGCCATGAGACTTCCCACAGTTCCAACTGCTGCCCTATTGAATATTACAGATGATCTGATCTTGGATTATTGTAAAGGATTGTCTGACGCCATCCATTCTGTGTCCCTTCAGGTGCATGCGGCTGAAGTTCCAGTATCGAGGAACCTGTGTCATGACCTGAACCCAGGGGACTGGGTGTTGGTCAAAAAGCACGTCCGGAAGAACTGCCTAGATGTTCGCTGGCGTGGGCCCTTTCAGGTAATCCTGATCACGAACACCGCGGTGAAGTGCGGGGGGCTGCCAAATTGGATCCATGCATCCCATACTCGAAGAGTTCCAGCACCTCTAGAAGAAACAGCTCCTATCCCAGACGAAAGCCCGGAAGTGGAAGAAGAGTCGCAAGAAGGGATTGAAGCAGCTGAGGGGGTGTCGGAAGAAGTTGGGAACGCATCGGATTCAGAAGAAGAGCGAAGGCAGGGCGGCAGTGAGACTGAAGACGCAACTGAAGGAGAGAGCAGCAGTGAATACGAAACAGACACAGATCAGTACCAGAGTGATCAAGAACCGAGTGTGAGGACGAGATATAGGAGAACAAGGTGTGAGGCTGCCACTTGGCCGGGAAGAGACAGGAGGCTAAGTTTGAGGTCGGCCCAGGAAGAAACACTTGTTCCTATATCCGAAGACTCGGATCAGGAAGAAGATACCAAGGAGGGAACCAAGGAGGGCCCTATAAGATCAAGGAGGGTGCGAGTGCCTAGTAGAAGATACTCTACTCCTGATTGGACCTACCTCGTTGCAGATGTCGGTGGGGCACAGAACCGGGAGGGTCAGGGAAGTGAACCTGATCAGAACTGACCCAATCATCACTGTACAAATACTGTTCCTGCTACCGGGGGCGGAGACTGAAAGGTTGCTGACACTCAACATCGTCTATCCTCCTCTCCTAAGCGGAATAAGAAAATTGATTTTAGAAACAGTTGAATTTCCAGTTTGCTGTTCACGATATCCGGTTAGAAATGCTTGAGCGAGTAGTGGAAGTTCTTGGAATGCTCATTGTTTTGGACTAACACTTTGTTGCAAAAAGACTTTTTGAAAGGACTTTGAAAAATTACTGCAAGATAACCTAGCGCCGAGTGGAAGAAGAAAAATGGTAGGGGTTTCCTTTTAGCGGATGGAGAAGGGCTAGGGTTGTCTGTTTTCTACAGGACTTTAAACTGTTTTGCGGAGTAAATTGTCGGCTTCCAAGTGTTCCAAAGAGAGACATCATGTAAAAGAAAGACTTTGTTCAGAGAGAAGAAGAAGCGAATGCTGGAAGAACGTCAAGAGCTACACTGTTTGAGAACATGGAGGCTGGCAACTCGAACCGCAGGGCAAAATGTATAGTTGGCACATTGTTGGGAGTGGTGATTTCCCTGATAGTTTTAGTGGTTACTGTCTCATACATAGTGGGACACGAGAGAGATGCAACTGCAGTCAAGGAGGTCAAGGGAGTGTCAACACCGAGAACCACTATTGTTAATGATAAGGGAAACATCAATGATAAAGACAAAGCGTTGTTAGATGCAGAAATAAAAAGGTTACACACAGATGAGTCACAGGGAAATTTCAGGTCAAATGCTTATGCTAAATTGCTTTATGAGTACATTGATGTCATGGAGGCGAAGAATTGCTACGTTTGTATGCAGTTACCAGCTTCTGTGGATGAGGGTATCAGATACCATCATCTTCCATTGACATATGGAATCACATGCAGTTTGTTGTTGAGCATATTTTATGGACGAGAAGGATTTGAGTATTATTTCTCGAATTTCGACTCGACATTGCCAGAGGTCCCAAATTACAAGCATTTGAACAAGTGGGACTATTACAAAAGCGAAGACAGATTACACAAATGGTTCATTCCATGGAAAACGTTAGATACTTCACATGCTCGAAGAAATAATTTGACTTGTCAAGTGTCAGAAATTGAGAAAAAGTTTATAGGGCAGGTAGATACTAGATACAGGAGGCAGAAGATTCTAAAGGCTTCAGGACAATGGGAAACAGATTGGACCAAGGAGGAAAGGATACATCAAAGAAAGGGTAGCTTTGGTCCAATTGCTTTAGACAAGGAGAAATGGGGGAAACTGTGCATTCACAGGAGTTACTCCTATTATGAGAATCTGTATGTAGGTCAAGTCAGTTGTGAACATGCTTTTCAATTGGAGTACTACTCCAAGGATTTCCTGAAAGAGATGCAAGCAATTCCAAATGTATATTTTGTATGTGGAAGAAATGCCTATGTAAAGCTACCAGATAATTGGTACGGATCATGCTATCTGGCTATTGTCTTCCCTAAAATATATCATGTTGAGAATTTAGAAACGACGAAGAAAGGAATACCAACTAGAGGGAAGAGAGGGCTGGGTGCAGCAGAAGTAATTGGGGATGTATTCGGTGCTGCATTCCCTATCCTAGGAGTGATATTGAATGACATTAAGATTAGGAGGTTAGCTACAGTCGTAGATAGGCTTTCCGCCAGTACAGCTAGATCATTGATGCTGGTGGAAGGTGAGATGCAATCGATTAGGGCAATGGTTCTTCAGAACCGACTTGCTTTAGATGTTCTGTTAGCTAAAGAGGGAGGAGTCTGTAAGGCTTTGAAGGTCCAGGAATGTTGCACTTACATTCCAGACAATTCAAAACCTCTAGAGAAGTATATACGAAACATCACTGCCATACACTACGAAATTGAGGATCTGACAAAGATAAACGTGTGGGAAAAAGTAGGTCATGGAATGGGTAAAGTTGGAGGTTGGTTTGCCAACTTAGGAAAGGGTATCGTTTGGTACATACTGAAACCCATCATCATAATTGTGATTTGCGTAATCACTTTGTGGGGATTGGTGCGTTTGTATCAGTGGTATAGAGCAAATAGGTTGCAGAGATCTATGAGGAAACAGGAGGAAAAGTTGACAGCGATGCAGGACACTCAATACAGGAGTCTAAAGGCATTAGAGACAATGAAAAGAGGTGGCACTGCCACGACTTCACTTTGAAGGGTTCTACATTTTGTGATGGTGTCTTGATGGTGATGACCCCTGAAGGTCATCAAAGGGGGGACTGAGAGAGCACAAGTCTGAAAAATGTATAAGTGCACCATATTTACAAGCACGTAGTTAGTTTAAACATGCTTTTGCACACGAGTGTTTTATATTTAGAAGTGAAATACACAGAGTGTCTTATATTCAGTAGTGAAGTGTATAGAATGTTTAAGTAGAGTAACAATAATCATAACTGTGTGAGATTAATGTATAAGTGTTGGAATGAATATGAAAACCTCATGTTCTCATGTTAAAGGAATCATGTTAGAGTTGAATAGAACTCTGAAAACCAGTATATTGTGTAGGCCTTAGGGCAATTCACAGCAAATCTAAACGTGCTGCTAAAATAATGTGAGATGGGGTTAACATGGTTCTTCCAAAAATGTATTATCGAACTAAGTTTGAAATATATGCTTTATAGATGTGTTGTTTTAGAAACGTATGCTAGTTAAGAATGTTGTTTAAATCAAGTTAATGTTTTAGAGTGCAGGGACTCGCTTCATGTAAATCAAGGAGGCCTGTACTGATAATGTCATCTCCTTTGATGTGCCATGTGCTCGTTAGAGGAGAAGTCGAGAGGTGTCCAGCACAGAGCTTCGCGTGTGCTTTACGACCTATAGATATGGTGGAGTCTGGAATTTGAGGCCCACTGCAGGACGGACTGTATGCAGGTGCGAGGGTCCTAATCAGCTAGAATGAAAGGGGCTTTGTTCAGTGGCGCTTGGCGCAGGCCTGTAGGAGTTTCCAGGAATTTCAGGGGGTATCGGCGCACTGGAGAAGAAGCCTGGGAACCAAGGTCAACTATAACGAGGGTCTTGAAGAGTACCATAATGGAGTTTACCGCGCAAAGATGTACCACGTGAGGGGCGTCCCAAGGGGCGTTTCTATTGGAAATGTGATTTGGTATTAGGGAAAGCGACCCGGGAGGAGGGTAGAGCAGATGATTTTGGGAGCCTAAGGAAGCGGATGGGTAGGCAGATAGGCTGATCAGGAGAGACCCATTATCAGAGAAGAGACAAAGAGAAGTGCGTGATCTTCTTAGGAAGTCACCACGGCTGACACCTAGAGGGGTAAAGATCTTGTTAAGTAGGGATGTCACTTAGTATAGTGTAGGGACAGACTAACCTGAATTTTCTTTTCTGTAATGACTTTGAGGTTGCAACTTGTATCCATTTTGGCAACGCTCATGTTATTTGAAATTGTACTCATTATTCTGTTTTTCAGACTCAGACTATTCAAAAAGTTCATGTTCATAGTGATACCAATTTATCTTCTGAATCTCATTTTGAGAAGTTTGTATCTTCAGTTATCTTTGACTTTATATTAAATCTTTGAAACTTAAATTTGGTCAGTGGTCATTTAGAGTGGTGTAAGTTCTTAAATTGATTGACCTATTGTTAGATTGCCTTTTACTCAATGACAGGTACCAACGTTCCAGTCGACTTGGTTTGGGAGCTGGTAAAGTAATTATAACCAGTAATCCCGCGTTAGCAGTAGCTACATGAGGTGCAGTGTTCGGTAACAATCTCTTGGTGGTGTGCGCTTTTCTCTTCCCCATGCTTACACCAGTCTGGCTATGCCACCCCGCACAAAACTGGTGAACCCCAGGCCCTAAAATATAGGGAATGGAAACAATGCCCCAGCTGCACAGTCACCAGGTCCTCCTATACAATATGGGCCAATACCCAGCGTTTAAACAAGAAAGTCTCGCTGCAAGACACTGCCCGTTACCCTGGGGATGCAATCCAATCACAATGCAGAGTATTGTAGACAATGTGTATACCTTCACTCCAAACTCGCCAGGTCTAGTTTATACCAGAGAAAGTGCCTCAACTTGTGTTGCGACCACGGAGTACTCCGGAGTAGGACAAGCCAATCCAAACAGCAACAACCACCAGCAAGCCTGTGAGAGAAGCTAAGGGGGGTGGTTCCACACTGCAGCTTCCTAGCACTGATGGACGCAGGATGGGCCTGCTCTTGGGCACGCGTCCTGTGCTGCAGGAAAGTTCAAAGCACAGCGGCAATGAACATGAAGCAGGGCATCCTGGAAAACAGAGTCCTGTGCCCCTCCTAACCTCCAGGACAGGTGTGAATGTAACTTAATAAGGTAATCGTGTGCACTTTCTGACTTTCAATTACTTTTGGGTATCCTAATATTTTCAGCTTCAGGCTTTTTTTAATTCAGACTTCATTTTACTTATTAATATAGTGAAAGAGAAAACTGCAAAAACAAAACAAAGTATGCCAAAGCATAATACGGAGTTCAATCTCAAGGCCCACAGTCTGGTCTGGCTTCAGCCCACATGCTTTCTTTTCTGCTGGGCAGGGCATCTGCTCTCTAGTGGCTTTCTGCTCCTCTTTGTTGTTGGTGTACTTCACTGTTCTTCTGTGATCAGAAAACCCCCACCTCTCCCTGCAGAAGATCTGTTATTCCTCCCTTAGTATTTATGTTTGTTTTGTCTGCTCCTTACCTCTTTCTTGTCTACTCTACATGTCTACATCCTTGTTGCTTAGTCCTTTCTCTATATCTATCTCTAACTACCTTGCCTTTCTAATCTACTTTCAGGTTATGCTAGACCCGGGTTTAAAGACAGAAGCTTGAGAGCCTAGGAATCAGTACATCCACCCGTCCACAAAACCTCAACAGGTTATACTGTTGAGGCTTCATTTAAAATTATAGTATGCAAGGTGTTCTATGTATCAAACCTTCAATAGTGGAAGTACATCAGACTTAGCCTCATTTATTTAAAGCCTGAGACTTAAGCATATGTGGATAATTCAGTTACGAGGTGCAGTGTACAATTCTCTGGATCATTTATTAGCACAGGAATATCATCTGCACATGCAGCAATTTTTTAATTCATTACCGCCTTTGCTGATTTCTTCCACATTATTAGTCATTCGTTTCTCTAATAGGGAATCTCACTCTAATATGAAAGGTAGTGGAGATAGGGTGCACCCCTGACCTGTACATTGTTCATAGCAGAAGTTGGAAAAACATTTTAAGTAATGTATTCTTTTTTTATGAAAATGATGAAGTTTTTGTTTTTAGTTGCAATAATGTTTATAATTAATTGTTGGGTTTTTTAGCAGTACAATATTGAGTTTTTAGGGGATAAGGGTGGTGAGATATTTAAATTGTAATATACATATATAGTAAATATAATAATATGAAAATTAACAATTTAGAATGTACTTATTTATTTGATGATAATATTTAATACATTTTAATTTTATGTTAATTAAGCTATATGGTAATATTATGATATAATATATATATATATATATATCTTTATTTATATTAAATATTAAAAACATACATTTATGTTGAAATAAGTAGAATATTTAGCCATTTTTGTATAATTAAAAAAATTAAGTAATTAAAAATAAATATAGTGCAATGTTTTACACTTTTTTAATAAAAAATGTTTTAAACATTTATGTAAACTTTTCATAAATGTTACAAAATATAAAATGTGTACAAATTGTTTCTAAATTTATTATTGTTAATTTCGTGTTTTTTTTAAATAAAGTTTGTTAAGATTAGTAAATATTTTTTTTAATAGTAATTAAAATAGTACTTTTATAATCTAAAACATAACTATGATTATAAATGTTTGCAGTTATATTAGTATGTTTATACATAATATTTTACTAAATGCTATACTACACAAAAAGGTGAGAATATGTAGATTGTGATTATAATATGTTTATTTTGTAATATTTTATGAAAAATGTTTTATTTTTAAGTAGATTTTGTAATGTTTTATATTTAAGTAGATGTTGTAATGGGGGCCTCCTATCAGCAGTCGCGACACTGGGATGCAATGCAACCACACATGGTGCAGTCGGATACTCCCATTTGTCTATGGAAGCCATAGCAGAAGCTCCCATAGGCAAATAGAAGATTCTGTTCATCCCTGCACCGCGTGGCAGGCATCTTAAGGTGCCTGCCACACAGTGCTGGGATTAATAGGGGGCCACCGTAGGTGCTCCTTCTGCCCCAACCCAAGGTGCAGGATGAAGGGGGCCCTGCTAAGGGCCCCCAATGCCCCTTTCCGACAGGCTTTCTATGTCGGGAAGCCTGACATGAAAAGCCTGTCGGAAACCAACATCACAATCCCTACGGCGGAAATGCCGTCCATAGGGATTACGTGCCGGTCTCTGACTGGCCAAAGTGCTTCTTGAGCCCATCGGAGTGCAGCGGGAATAACCGTCTGGTTTCAGTTCCAACCGCCTGCCTTGTAATGCGCCGGTCAAAACTGAAACTGAGATGAGGCTCTCCGACCATCATCGTAATGAGGGCCTTAGTGTCCAACACCTTCCCCAGTATGGTTTATATTCGAGTATGAATAGTAAATGACACCCCTTTAGTGTCCAACAACTTCCCGAAATTGGTTTAGCTTGGAGTGTGAATAGTAAATGCGCCCCCCCCTTTAATTCACATCACCTTCACGAATATGATTTAGATTGGAGTGGGGATAGTAAATGTTGCCCCTTTAGTGTGCAACACCTTCCTTGGATTGGTTTAGATTGGAGTGGGAATGGTAAATGTAACCTCTTTAGGGTCCAACACCTTCCCTAAATTAGTTTAGCTTGAAGTGGGAATTGTAAATATTAACCCTTTAGTGTCCTACACCTTAACCACTATGGTTAGATTGGAGTGAGAGTAGTAAATGCCACCCCTTTAGTGTTCAACGCCTTACTTGAATTGGTTTAGATAGGAGTGAGAATAGTAAATGTTACCCCTTTAGTGTCCAACATGTTCTGCAATATGGTGTAGATTGGAGTGAGAATAGTATATGTTACCCCTTTAGTGTCCAACATCTTCCCTATTATGGTTAGCTTGGAGGGGGAATAACAAATGTCACACCTTTAGTGTCCAACATCTTCCTCAAATTGGTTTAGGTTGAAGCGAGAATAGTAAATGTTGTCCCTTTAGTGTCCAACACCTTCCTTGAATTGGTTTAGATTTGGGTGGGAATAGTAAATATAACCCCTTTAGTGTCCAACGCCTTCCCCAGAATGGTTTAGATTAGGGTGGGAAGAGTGCATATTATCTCTTTACTGTCCAACACCTTCCCCAATATCATTAGATTGAAGTGGAAAAGTAAATGTCACCATTTTAGTGTCCAGCACCTTCCTCAAATTGGTTTAGATTGGAGTGGTAATAGTAAATGTTTCCCCTTTAGTGTCCAACACTTTTCCCCAATATGATTAGTTTGGAGTGGGACTAGTAAATGTTACCTCTTTAGTGTCCAACAACTTTCACAAATTTTGTATAATAAAAACATGTCACACATTTTTCAGCTTTTCTTTGATTTAAGGTTTTTTAATACTGTATAGATTTACAATTTGGATTATATATACTTCAAGTAAAATAATATAAAATTAAGTAAATGAAAAAAATGTTCAGTATGTTTTTATTATAAATAATTAGGTAAATCATAATTATATACATTTGTATGTTACACATTTTCAACTTGTATTTTTATTGTTCATTTATAACATGTATTAACTTTTGTACACATGCATTTTCAACATTAGTTGCACAATGTTTTATTAGTATATGTTAAATATTTGTATATATTTTATACTATTATTTAATTTATACTTTACACTGCTTTCATAGTTTTTTTTATAACATTGTTTGATATGTTTTACATGTGATGTAATTTATTTAAAAAATGAGCATTTATTCAACTTTTTTACAATACGATTCATTAATTTCTATGGTGAGTTAGTCTTTGGTGGCCTTTATTCTTTCTGCTACCTTTTATTTTGGAATCTATTTGTGTTATTTTTAGTCTACTTTTCCAGAATCAATTTGCAGTAAGTTAGTGCTGTTTCTCGGAACAGGTAAGTCCTTTTTAAGGATTTTATTAAGGCGATAGAGGGTGGGGGGACTTTCAGCGAAGTATAAAAGTTAATTATAGTTTTGTTTGTTGGTTTTTAGTATATTTAGATCTATTGCTGTTGCTATTTTACACAGTTTGTTGTTTGCATTTTTTACACTGTATTACTATGTTATGTAAAATGGTGTGGTGTTAGTTACATTTTTATTGTTAGCTGTTATGTATATCTACTTTTGGGAATGTAATGTGTGCTGCGGAGTGGGTTTTGTCAAATGCAGGTTTGTCAATGAACATGTTCTATGGGCATTTGGAGTTGTTGTCTTTTTTTTAAAGGAAATCACTTTGATTTATAATAAACCAATGATTTTCTTTTTTTGGGGTTTTCTTCTGGTGGATCTGTTTTTTTAAACACTTTTTCTGATTTGTCATGGTAGACTAATACTCTGGATTACTTTAAGGGATTTCGAGTGGAATCATTGTATTTTTGCATTTTTAGTGGAGATTTTTTGATTAATTTATCTTATTTTTGGTGGATTACTAGTTTTTGTTACATGAAATCAGAGAAAAGTCTGCAGCTACAGAACAGTAAGTTTTTTATTATTTTATTTATTTTTGGGGGAATGTGATATTACATTGTTTATAATGAATATATGTGATTGTTATGAATATTTACAGCAGGTAGTAGTGATTTGAGAGACCAAACATCTCAATTCTTACAATATAAGGGATGTTGGCAAAACTCACGAACTGTGTATGGGCGGTGCTAAATTGGTACAATAGCACCCTACTACCATAGATGACTAAAACATGTTGGTACAGACAGGAGAAAAACGTGGTACCAAAGCACTCGAAAAGAAGTCCAACAGAATAATTTAAATCATCACAGCAAAAGACAGCCAACACTTGTTTCATCTTGAAGAGGTGACTTTTTCAGGTATTTGATAACAGTCAATTTGTCACTTGCCACAAAGGGCCTATTGAGTCGAAAGTAATCAAATAAGATTACATGCTGTTTACTTGGATTACCCTATGGAGTCGATGTGGCCATATAAATTGATTGTTCTACAATTCAATTCGAGAAAAATTCTGCTCCATAGCAGGTCATAGCAGGTATAAACCTGTATAGTTGAATCATCTACTCATTTAGTGTGCTCCTAGCCTTCTCGTAATGAGGAAACACTGATAAATTTCCTATGCGTTCTTCATTCAGTGTATGTGTGTGAACCTTTGGTGTTCTGAAAGAGAACATATGTAAATTAAGCCAATAAAAGAGATTCTTAAAATGTCTAAAGCAGTGATTCTGAGCCTGTGGTCCAGGGACCCCTTCACCATGGGGGACCACAAAGCCTACTCAGGAGGTCTGCAACTGCTTAGGAAATTAAAGAATATTAACAGATTAATAAAGTGTATATAAACTGAGAAACAAAATGTAAAATGTTCTGTGAATGTGAAGGAATTTGAAATTGGAAGATAAAAATTAAGTTACTATCCTCAGACTGATTCGTGGGAGCAATGCAAGTGCATTAAACAGAATATATGGCCTGATTAAGAGCTTGGTGGTCATTGTACAGCTGTTGAAATGGTGTTGGATTGACCACTGCCCAGATGGCGGTCCGCCCGTCCTATTACGATGCATGCGGTTTCATGGACGAAAGACCGCTGCGGCAATGCCGCCAGGAAATCTAGACCACAGTGGGATAGGCCAATGCGTCTGTCGAAGGGCAGACTATCAGTATTACGGATGGCCTACTCACAATTTGCCTTCCCACCAACATGACAGTGGAGGACAAATCGCCACACCTGATCTGGCGGAAAGGGACTGATATAAGGCTGAAACTCACCTGTACTCACCTCCACATGTCCGTACCGCCATGGAGCTGATCCTACACATCCTGCACCTGCTTGATGGATGCAACCGACGGTAAGCAACACTCTTACCCATTTCCATTGACTCCTCAGCAAATAGATGCCTAGCCATGGTCAAGATAAGGGGTTTGGGCTCCTTGGGCAAAACATATTGTGTGGACCCGTGTTCGGAATACTTCTGAATGCATGATCCAATTACAGCTCTATGGTAACCTCTTTGACCCAGTCACTGACACTGCACAGGCACACGCTATTAAAGGTGACATGTTTGCATCTAATAATCAGTAATAGTGATGTGTGCATGAAATTGTGTAACACAACAGCACCTCTTCATCAATGTCATAGCCATTAATCTCTGTGAAACTCAAATTGCTTACATGCTACATCCTGTTGTGATATCAAAGATACACCTGTATGGATGTGTCATGAAACAGAAACACACCTTCTCTGCTAAATCTCTGTAATGGACTCTCACATATCACCCACATTAAAAGGTAATGTTAGGTAAATGGTATTCCAACTAATCAGTGTGAGAAGCATTCCAAGGTCACAATGTAAAGAATCTCTGCAGAATAGGTTTGTCTCTACCAGGGGGTCCTCTGAAAGGCTGGGGCCCTGGGCCAGAGTTCCCTTTGCACATGCTTCAAAACCTCTATATGCACAGGACCTGTGGCTTGAAGTATATTAGGGACAACCAATAGCATAACCAAGTGTCATGCATATGCAGGTAGTGCTAGTCATGAAAGCAAACGCAGCAGAAATAGCATTTGTCTCACATTTATATAAAGTAGATGTAAGGTACACACATGAATATGGACACATGTCCATTAACATTTATAAAATGGTATGACAATTTACCACCCTTCATTTGTGGATAAACAAATAACTAACGTGCACACATCAAACACATATCCAACCTACATTATAGGGAGAAGTGCAAGCTAAATGAAGTTGACATTGGCCAAGCCAAGCTGAAATACTTACCATATAAAATACTACCCAATGCAATGTCAGCTCCAATTGGAATTTATCCCACATATCCTTCCATTGAATATTTACCCTTGTCCTCTGTAACTTCAGCCCTGGTTCCAAGGTCAGATCATACTAACCACTTCAAATGTATCACCAATCAGGGTGAAAGAAACACAACTGTAGTCTGTAGTCACACATCCCAAAGTATCCAAGAACTTCAAATAGTTAGAAAAGTCATGACAGGACTAATGTGTTCTAAACCAAGCTAATCTTGTATTTCTCCAAAATAACCATATGGAGTAATCCAAAGGCCAATTGCCAGTCCATGTACACATTGTGTGGTCCAGCACACTTATGTGCCACTAAACTTGCCCTTCATGACACTGCCAGCGAACCTCCTCACAAAGGGGAATCCATTGGGCATGGCAGGCACCTCGAAGATATTACTTGGGAGGAGGACTTTTGGTTTTGGGAGTGGTGTCCTTGGGTTTAGAAGGTAGGTGTTTCGAAGAGGAAGGGGTGCATTCACATGTAGAAGGAGGGTTGGATGTCAGAGGGGTGGACCGGTGTTTTGGTGGGGACCCTGGGAAGTGGAAGGGGGGATGGGTGTAGACTAGGAGTGGATTTGGAGGTGGAAGGGACGGTCTTTGGTGTGGCAGGAGTTGGAACCTTCATGAAAAGGGTGGTAAGAGTGTTGGGTGGGCAGAGGGCCAGGTGAAAGGATGGATCCTTAGTGGGGAGCTTGGGAGGGGTTTTGGGAGGGAGAGGGGTCTTGGACGTAGAGGGAGTGACAGTGTCTGATGTGGTTAGGACTGTTGAGGGGTAGGCGCATGTGTGTGTCAGGTGTATGTGCAACAAGTATGAGTGCATCTTGTTTCTCTGGTGTATGTTAGGTGTGTGATTGTTTCTGTCTGAGTTTCTTAAGTGTCTAGAGTGGGAGTGGTGTGTCTGAGGATGTTGGTGCAGTGAACGTGCAGGGTGTGTGTGTTGTGACTGTTGATGTGGTGGTGACTGTGGGTGTGGATGTCTATGGTCTATGTATGGATGTGATGGGGTTGTGGAGTACATATGGGTGTGAAGATGTCTGTGCTGGGGAGGGATGTGGTGGTGGGGGCTGGCGTGTGCCTTCATGTGTGGTTTCTCCAGTACTGTGTGGACATGTGATGGGGAGTGGTGTGACTAAGTGGCTATGGTGCTTTCAGTGGTGGATGTGGTGTCTGTACGTCTAGATGCATGAAATTTGTTTTCAGTGGTGTGTGCTTGTGTGGATGTGCTGCTTGGGTCTGTATGGGTGTGTGTGTGGGAACTTGTGTGTGTGCTTCGGGCAGGTTTGGAAATAGGGTACTTGGATGGGTAAGGATCAGTGGGAGGAACACAAGGATGGGGTGAGTCACATTACTGATTTTTTTAATCTGTTTTTATTAAACTTTAGAAGTTTGTCAAGCATACATAGACTGTACATTTGTTTGAGATTATTGTGTTATGTAATTCCTTATATAAAATGTTGGCGATCATTTCAACTTAACACATTCTTTACATCGATTCATCCCCAGTTTTCCATTAAATTTGCAGTCTTAGGGGCCCATTAGGATGTCGGGCGGATTGCCTCCGCCAGGGTAGCGGTGGCCACCGCCACCCTGGCGGAGGCAATCCGCCCGACATCCTTCCCTACATTCCCCCCCGCCATATTACGATGGCGGAGGGGACCGCAGCAGTGGGAAACACCGCCCGCCTGTATTCCGCCCCGGTCGCCTTGCGGCCGGGGCAGAAAAGGGATAACATGGTGGCGGTGTCTATCAGACACCGCCAGCCATATTAGCATGGGCATTTTTCAATGCCTTTCCGTGGCGTCAAAGCCGCCACGGAAAGGCAGGCGGACGTCACTCTGGGGGCCCCCTGCCGGCCCCCAGAGTGAAGCACAGTAGGGGGTGCACAAGGGGGGGTACCTATGGTACCTCCCTGCATTTGCATAATGAAAGCGGCAGGCACCGCGCGGTGCCTGCCGCTTTCATTATGCAAATGCTGCAATGCATTTTCAGCATTGTGGCGGGCGGTGCAGAGAGCACTGCCCGCCACAATGCTGAAAATACAGGATGTGCCCGCCACTGTGGCGGGCACATCCTAATTGCACTCCCGGGACCCCCGCCCTTAAGGCGGGCGGTCCCGTTTTCCGATAGGGTGGCGGGCGGGCAAAGCCCGCCCGCCATCCTAATGTGCCCCTTAGTATGCATCTCACAGTGCTATCTACAATTGGTCAAACTACCTCATAGATTATCAGTTGACGCAACCATACTGTGGTTATTGAGGCTTATGTTACGTGTCTGTGCTTTAATTGCATATAGTTCAGTACACCTTTGAACTGTGGAAGCGGGTTAAAACGAAACAATGACAAATTAACTCTTAATAGGGAACGGATCTGAACCTTGAAACAGGCTCTAGGGCACCCCAGTTGTAACTTTCCTGGAGTTGTTGCAGCTGGATTTTGTTTTGTCAACGTTTTTTGGTCTAGTGAGGGGAATGTGTTTGTGTATTTTTGTTCTCTATCTTCCTGGTGTGTCATTCCCTGTGTCACCCATCTTTTTAGTAGCGTATGTGTTTAAGGCATCACATCTATTGGGTTCGGAGGTGGCGTGCTATCATTCTGGACAAGGGTCAGAGCAGTCAAAATTGCGTCCCAACTAGTGGCGAGAGGGACCTTGCGAATCCCTAGCCTGTCCTCTCAGTGGAGAGAAATACTCCGCGTTGGCCCAGGTAAGCATCAAGCGTCTCCACATCAGTATGCACGGTGGACCATGGGCTTTCTACCTTTTAGTGATCAATCTTTTTGCTACTGCCATCCCCAAGTGAAGGAACCTGGAGGCGACTGTTGTTACTGTTTCTCCGGAATAGGTGTAGAATGTATGTGTACCATTCAAATAAAAGGGTTTGATTTGTGCACCGCTGTCCAGTAGTCATATAGGGTGGGGCATCCCCATAGCATAGTAGGTCTGCATTGGTTTGTGTGCTTTGGAGCATGTAGGTCTCATCTCGATACTGATAAGGGGTGGGCAGGAGGCTGCAGTGAGTGAGGATGCCAGAGCCTGAAAATATCACTGTAGGCCAGACATTTCACTGTGAATCCCTTCCAGGTAGGCCACCATCTGTGGCAGATGGCTGCCCTGCCCCTGGATGGCATTGAGGATTGCAGTCTGACCCACTGAGATGCTCCTCTGGAGCGGGGTGGATAGGGGCAGGGGCTGAGGTCCTGGAGCAAAGTATACAGATCCCATCTAACAGGACCAGGCCCAGACTACTGGGTGTGGAGCAACAGAGAGGGTAGAAATGGAACATGGGGTGGCAGACAAGGTTCGGTTTTGGTAGATGTACTGAAGGATCCACCACCCCTCAGGAGTGACTACTGGAGTATGACTCAGAAGAAATTAAATATTATAACAATAAAATAATTACATTTTTCTGTGAAAGGCCTCCGGCTGACGGTGCGTGAGTGTGGGGCCGGGCAATGACAGGCAGGAGTGGTGGGCACTTAGAAGTGCTCATCTAAGTTTGGCTGACCGTCTTAGGCCTGCCAAACATACATGCACACTTCTATTTCTCCAACCCAGCTGTGTTGATAGCCGGGTTGGAGAAAAGCAGCAGGCTCCCAGGCAGTGTCTGAGGGGCAAACCAGGCCACTCAGAACAATCATGGCGCTGCTCTCATAGCATGACAGCAGCATCTGGATTGGGTGGGGAGCCTTTTCTTTCCCAGGGACTGCTGGGAGTGAAACACCGGGGCAGCCGTCCGTGTTGGAGCAGCGAGAGATAATTACAATTTTCTTTTTTTTTAACCTTTATTCCCCGTCATGTACTCCGCCTCCCCCCGACACCCCCACTTTCACTGTGTGGCGGCTGCTACTGTAACTCTTGGTAAAGTGGGCTCGACACATATTTTTGAAGCAGTCAGTCATCAACATAAGAAGCCAGTTCATTCATGAAAGAAATAGTATTGTAGATTAAACAGCTACAGGGACAGCCTAATAATAGCTGTCATCCTTAGAAACAGTCACACGTTTCACTAACATCATCACAATGAAATTAAATGAGGGCCTATGTTGAAACAAGGGTATGACAAAAAATAATCTTTGGGAAACTGAAGGGCGAGGTTCAAACTGCAAAGAGGGGGTGATAATGAGGTTCTATCCATTCAGTGGGTCGGTCTGCACCCGATTGTCTGTTACCCAATAAGTGGCCTAAAACCTCTGCACTCGCAAAATGGAAACAGTTCTAATTTAAAAAACCTACAACATTTTAGACCATTCCACTGCCTCTGGTGCCAGTGAAAGAATGTCCATGTCATAATCGTTCCCTCCAGGTCGACAATAATCCAGGAATGCTCGCGGAGTGGATATGCAACAGTGAAGGAATTCATCGCCTGTAAATCCCAGACACATGCAGCTCAATGTGACGCACTTTTTAAATCAAGTCAGAAAAAAAAAACCTTCAAGCATTGATTTCTGGGAGGCAAATTATCCTAGATGGAGCTTTCGGCTGCTGGTTCAGATAGAGTGCCGAGTGAGTGTTTGCTTTTGGGCTTTGCTGTGTCCAGAGAAAGGCCCTCGTCGCCGCCACAGAAAGGCGAGGGAGCAAACAACACACGGATTAAGTGCCATCCGATAAAAGATTGGCACAGTTGGGGCTCGGCGGCAGTGGGTGGGAAGCGTTTGGTGGGCAACTCCTGGCGAATTCATCGGCCGGGCCTGTCCTGCTGCACCGAGGCACATATATTTAGGGGTTAGCGTTGTATTTCCTTACGAATCGGCTTAGTTTGGGTATAAACTTATGTATTCTTAAGATCTGAATCATTGTAACTGATTGGGGAGGTTCTATAAAAATGTGAATGTGTTATTTAAAGCCAAGAACCGTGAAATAAGATAAATTACTTATTTCCGATATTTGTGT
Source organism: Lissotriton helveticus (assembly GCF_964261635.1). Classification (NCBI taxonomy): domain Eukaryota; kingdom Metazoa; phylum Chordata; class Amphibia; order Caudata; family Salamandridae; genus Lissotriton; species Lissotriton helveticus. The sequence continues at coordinate 825,789,235 of NC_136067.1, read as the reverse complement.
CAGATCCGTGTCGGTCAGACTTATGCAGGCCATATGCTTGCAAAGTACCCGGATCCCTTTAAAAAGTTTTGATAAACGGTATGCTTGACTGGAGTCTTCTCAGCTGCATTCAAAATCAACGCTAGAACCTGGAAAACAAAAAACAATGCAAGGTTTAATGTCTTTCTTCCTTTTCTCCTTTAGTTTTCCAGTGTGATTTTATTTAAAATCATTTTTTCACACTATACCAGTGAGGTTACTGCTCAGTAGTTTATGACGCTTTGAAGTTTTTAATATGTTACAAAGAAAGTTTGTTCAAAACAAAAAGACAGGCACAAATGGTCTGTTGGTGTTTGTGCACGAATGGGTGCTTGTGTGGTGTGCGACATTATGCATGCAAGTGATGGAGGGCTAGAGTGAGGGGGCTAGAAGGACATGCCCTGATGTATCTTTTGACAACTAAACTGTGTTTTTCTCATCTGGAAGACGGTAGATATCCGCAAGGTATACATTGGGTTCAGTCGCACAGTAATGTATGTCGGTGTGGAACCCTAAAATAGCTGAGCTGTCACCCATTACCGTGTCACAAACATGGTTCAGCTTATGAATGGTCGCTGACTAGGCATGTCAGTTGAACCTCAGGCTTCTTTTGGAAGGCAAACACAGCACATGACAGCTGTCATTGCAGCTTCCATCTTGTAAAGGTGCAAGTGCCCAAGTGGGTAATCGACTGGCTGCCAACACTGGGGTCAGACTATGGCTCAGAGATACAATGGTGACTTTGAATCAGGTCCCATACAGTGCGTAATCTGGGGAAGTGTGGATGTAGGTGCACAATCTCATCCAGTCTGTTTATGGATGGTGAAGACTGTGGAGCATGCCACTTATCCCAGTAATGGATGCATGAGGCAGAAGGCCATTAAGACATTGGACTTCAGCAATGTATGCCATGGGCTCCTTGTGCACTTCTTTATTTTCTTTAGCTGCATTGGCTTGGTAGCTTTTTCATCGAGGGGGTGGAAATCGTGCACGAAGCACTTTCCTGTGACTTAGCTACTTGTTCTCTCTCAGAGCATTGCAGGTTATTGCGCAAGTGCATGTCAACAGAACTAAACTGAATGAAACATCTTAAGCAGTCAATTACATTTTCTTGGACCAACATTAATAGCAATATTAAACTTGAACAGTATTTTTAAAGGACAGCAAACAGTGTAAATGATGACGTCATCTACAATGAAACCCTAAAGTGAAAAATAGACACATAGTAGTCTCTGAAAATCACAATTTATATAATTTATGAATTTACATATTTTTAAGTGTTGTATTTGAACCAAGTTATAATCCCTTTCCTTCCAGAGGCTTCTAGCCAAGGCATTGAACAAGGAAAGAGTGCCTGTAAATAAACATACAATTGTGGTTATATGAAGTGGAAAAAAACACAATAAACTACTCTACTTTTCAGTTAGATTGTCTCCTTGCCTCCAACCATACAGGGATAATTGTACCCTGTAAAATCAATCATACGGTCATAAAAATGAAGATTTAGGGCCTGATTCTGATGCGGGTTGGAAAGCTTCCCGACTGAATCGGTTTGGAAATGGTTACCGACCCACTTGGATCGGGAGAGTCCAAATGACGTAGTACGATGCATCCGATGCTTCCAGACACCATTTGGTTGGACTCCCATTGACTTCAATGGGAGCATATGTTCCTAACCGCATCATAATTGGGCCCTGGGTCGGAAAGACACGTTCCCGATCTGATTTGGAAGGAACAAATGCCATTAGGAGGCCTTCCTAACCGCATCAGAATCAGGTCCTAGGTGGGAATGCTTTCCTAACTGCATCAGAATCAGGCCCTAAGAGTCGCTGTTCCCAAATCCTGATTGATGGAGTCAAACTTTGGTAGAAATGGGGGTCTCTAATTGGAAGAGGCATGCATTTTTGTCCAAGTAGGGACCTTTGCTTCTAGTCAGGGTAAGGGGATTACACACTTTATGCTCATCCCCTTGGTAGCTTGGCACGAACAGACAGGCTTATCCCAAAGGCAATGTGTAAAGTATTTGTACCCAAACACATAGTAACACAGTGAAAACACCACAAATGGACACCACACCAGTTTAGAAAAATAAGTATCTTTATCTAAACTAAACAATACCAACATGACAAAAATCTACCATACATGTACCAAATATGATTTTTACAGCACTTACTTCAAAAATAGCACTTATGGAAATAAACAGTTCCACCTGGGGCTATTACGACATAGTAAAAGGCATAAATTCAAAGTACAGCACTGATCGCGAGGTGAGCAGCGTCGGCATGGAGTCACACAGACCCCCAAACAACAGTACTTTGGAAATGTAGTCAGTAGAGGATGCACGGCGTCGGTGCCAAGGCGAGGCCGGTTCCTGGTTGCCACAGGGGAGACGAGGTGTCGAGTCTGTGAGGAGGCAAGGTGTCGAATACAGGACAGGGGAAGTTAGTCGGTGTCGGCGGCGAGGCTTCGGTTCTGGTGAAGAGATACGACGTTGAAGAGTTCTTGAAGTCACCCTTGTTGGTTATCGGCTCCTCGATAACGAGATACAGGCACTGGCAGTGATGGCTTTGGTGCAAGAGCTGGAATTGAGAAGGCCAATAACTGCAGGCATTGAAGGGCATCGGAGCTGCGGTGTAGGGTGGGGCAGTGTGCCATGCACTTTACGAGTGGTGGCTCTGGCCTTAGTGCAGGTCACGGCATCACTAGCGGTATTACTGACAGCGTCAGAGTTGTTTTTATTGCTTTGCAGCACCAACCACACAATTCTCAGGGTCCAGGAACTGGATTTGGCGCCCTTTTAAATGCAGGAGTCCACAGTGGGTTGCAGGTGAAGTCTTTGTGGCCCTGAGACTTCAGAACAGGAGGCAAACACACACAAGCCCTTGGAGATTCTTCTTCAAGCAAGTTCACAGCAAAGTTCCAGACCTTGTCCTCTCCTTGGCAGCAGAAACAACTGCAGGCCAACCCAACAATGCACACAGTAAAGGAGCAGTACTCCTCCTCACAGCTCCTCACCTCTTCTCCTTGGCAGAGGTTCCTCTTGAGTCCAGAAGTGATCTAATTCTATGGGGTATATGGTCCAATACTTATACCCCATTTTCTCTTTGTAGTCTTTGTGGCAAGGGTCACAGAGCACAGTCCAAACCAGTTCTGTTCTCTCTGGTGCAGCATGACCCCAGGAGGTGAAGACAGCATTGTGCAAAGGAGACACAGTCGATTCAGGGGCAAGTGAAACTCCTCCCACCACTCTAAATGAAGCCAAGGTTTATTCAGCCCAGCTATGAGTCACCCAGGAAAGGCAGGACACACCTCAACCTGCCCTTGTGTCTGTCTACAATGAATGCACATCCCCAGCTCCTGCCACGCCTAAACCAGACAGTCATTACACAAACTGCAGAGGCACACAGAATGGTTAAACAAGAAAATGCCTACTTTCTAAAAGTAGTAAGAATACCAAGAACGAGTGCTCTAGACACAGTGTGCACTACTAAATCCTGTAACAAGAATATAACCTGATTATGACTCTGGTGAGACTGTTTAACAACATGAACAAAACATATTATTACATAGACACTAGTATTCAACAAACAAAAGTGTTACACAATTTAACACTCATACACGAAATCTTGATCAAGTCGATTTATTTCAAGGTCATAGTGAAATAATCAACCATTTCTTTAATTACATTACGGTGTAGTCTTTAGTGGTTTTCACCTTTTTTGTCAGTTGGGTCCAGGCTTTCTTCGGACCTCGTCCTGCAGAATATACTTTTAAGAGAACTCGAGTAAGATTTAACTTTGGGGCAAGTATGTGCTTGTAATTTGTGCCATTTATCCATTACCTTTCTGAACATACTTTCGAGCAACTTTTCACAGTTCCTCTCTTTTTTCAGCAGTTGAGTCCAGATTTTGCCAGCTGGCATTTCTCACCGATGGTTTTAGTCACTGTTATATTAGCAGAGGTTGGACAATCAAAAGGTTAGCGTCACTCATTTTGATAATGAGCTTATCACTATTGGACCATATTTACGGCACTAACGACGGGAGCATGTTGGGAATGGTGGTTTCTTCTTACACACCTTTCTATGAGAACTTATAATACGTTTTCTCCCAAGATTTATGTTCTAACTTGGGATATCACTCTCGGCCCCTTCAGAGGTTGCTCGCTGAAAGATTGTTAACAGTAACTATACTAGTGCACTGTTACTTTCATTGCACTTTTTCCTTTGTTTTTTTCACTTCATTATTGAGGTGACCTACAGAGCACTTCGTTGCACAACAGGAGGCTAATAGAGATATGACATTTACTACTTGAAAGATTTTTTCCAGTTATGTTGGAGTTTCATGTAATGGGTGGTGGTTTTCTTCAGTTTTCATACACATTGGGAATTGTCCCTCACGTTATGAGGTCATGTACATTATACAATATATCTAGATGTTAAAATTTCTATATGCTTTATGATTGTAGACACCCCTGACGAAGGGCTGCTGTTTCAGCCCAAAATGTATTGGGATGAATTATATTGCTAGTCTCAAGAAAATGTTAAGACTAGCTTTTGTATGGAAGACTTAGAGACAAGAATCATGTCCTTGAAGTAAATCGACTTGATCAAGATTTTGTCAATGAGTTTTAAAATGTGTAACACTTTTGTTGGTTGAATACTAGTGTCTATGTAAAACTATTTTTGTTCCCGTTGTTAAAGAGTACTCATTAGAGTTATAATCAGATTATATTCCCGTTATGGGATTTAGTAGTGCACACTGTGTCCTAGGGACTTGTTCTAGGTATTCTTACTATTTGTATTTGGGGGTGAGGGTGGAGCTCCCTCACAGAATGCACACAACGTTTTAAAAATCAGATTACCATTTCTTCATTCAGAACACAATTTTGAGTCATAATAGAGAGCTTCACAACTCTTTATTTTGAACTTTCTAAAAGTGGCATTCTCAAGCACATAATTTAAAAACCATTTCCCTAAAAAGATCTGTTATTAAGTTCTGAGTTCGAAGAGCCTAAACTCCAGTCCTCTGTCTTGTCCCAATGGAAAGCTATACGTGTCACTTGTTACAAAGCAACTCCCCTGTTAGCCTATGGGACAGATAACCTTTCAATAGTGAAAAACAAAATTGGCAGTATTTTACTATCAGGACATGTAAACACACCAGCACATGTCCTACCTTTTACATACACTGAACCCTGTCCATGGGGGTACCTGGGCCTACCTGAAGGGTGCCTTACATGTAAGAAATGGGGAGGTTGGGACCTGATAAATGGGTGCACTTTCCAGGTCTACATGGAAGTTTAAAACTCTGCGCGCAGACACTGCAGTAGCAGGTATGAGATACATTTACAGGGCTACTCATGTGGATGGCACAATCAGTGCTGCAGGACCACTAGTAGTGTTTTATCTACAGGCTCTGGGAACACACGGTGCACTGTACTAGGGACTTACTACTAAATCAATGATGCTATTAATGGATAACCAATCATAATAACAATTGACGCAGAGAGCACTAGTACTTTGACACTGATCAGCAGAGGCAAAGTGCCCAAAGCATCTATGCCAGCAAAAACACAATCCAGAATACCGTCAAAAATCCAGGAGGCAGAGGCAAAAAGTCAGGGTAAACCACACCAAGGATACCAAGACTAACAAACTTTTACAGGTTTCTAAACATATGGTGTTTCAAAAACTGCAATTTCCACTAGGTAGGTAAGTTACTCACTGGTATAGGTTTAGAATAGCAGTAGGAAAAGAGGTGTTTTCACACACTGGCTGATGCGCTAGCCATTTGAAATATTGATCACATCTGGCAAGAAAACAATTGCAGGCATTCGCAAATATTCTCAATGGATTTTCAATACATTTTCTTTTAAAGCTACTGGGCAAAGTAAGCGTACGTTTAAGGTGGGACAATTACACAAACACTTTTTCCAGGAGGAGAACAGACTAAAAATATGCAGTCAAATATTTCCCTTAACTATCACTGCCAGATTATTATAGGGGGAGGTGAAAATGGTGTGTGCTTGGAAATCCATGTTTTGGGGCCTATTCACAAAGGCTTTTATTATATGTAACATAGTACTTTTGTATGTGTACTTACATGCCTTTGTGAATTGGGCTCAAAACATGTAAAATGGGAATATTAAGGCAATATTCATATGCAATTCGTACAAATAGAAATGACTCAGTCCTCTTTGCACCTCTAGGGTAGAGTGATTTGAACATTTCCTAAAAGCCCATAGGAATGAATTGGAATTGCATGCGCAATTTGTGAGTACCCAATAGGTACTCGCAAATTGCGCATGCAATTTCAAGGGTGCAAGGGTGCCAAAAGGACACCCTGTTGCACCCCTGAAATTACAATATATCCACATGTTGCGCATACACATGCCCCAAGGGTATGTGTGTGTGTAACATGGGACTTTGAAAAATGCACTTTAGTGCATTTTGCAAAGAAATCGCAAATTACCATCAACTTTAGATTGCGATTCATATTTGCGAAATCGCAAATTATTTTTGTTTAATGCATTGCATTTAAGGAATCGCAATTTGCGATTCCTTACATGCAATCACAATTTAAGTAATCGCAAATTTTGCGATTCATTAAATTGAGATTTTTGCATTTGGGATGATGCATCCCAAATGCAAAAATACTGGTCGCAAAGGGGCAGATTCTGCTAATCTGAATCTGCCCGTTTGCAATCGTTTTTTCTGTTGATGCATGTGACCCAATGGCTTTAATATAAGGGGCAAAATTGCTGACAAAATGAACCAAGTTCATTTGTGGAAGGTTGCAAAATGAGGATACACTTTATGCTACAAATAAAACAAAATTCTCAATGATTTCCCTGACAGCCATTGGACCTTGTTTTCAAGTTTAATATTATTTTGACGTGCTTTTGAATCCAACTAAGCATGCGCCAAAACTGTTCTGATAGAACACACAAAACCGTGGAGTTGAAAAAATCGCATGGGCTGACTTTTGTCACGTGACACAAAAATCAGCATTGCAGGCAAATGATGTAATTGGCCGAACAATGGTTTGAGGTCATTGGATATCGTGAATTACAGCGTAATGCTATCCGCTAATGAGCACTCCGGGTACAATAGCCATGCTTCCCAATACCCAATTATTCTAAACAAATCCCAAAAAAGTCAGATCTATCCCCTGTGCAAAGTCATCCCTATAAATTTGTGAAATCTGAATTCCCAGTGGCTCCTGGGTCCCAGCGGCCCTCTTCCTCCCGCCTTCCCTTCCTCTCAAGCCTGCTAGGTTCAATGAAGATTACCTCATGGGCAAACTATGCCGTGTACCCTGAGAATCAAAGCCTCCCCAATTGGCCGCTATTTAGCAGTAATGTTGCTGCTGAAACACACACCCTCTTCCCCTCCCTCAAAGCCCGCTTGCCATTAGGCGAGAGGGAAAATCTGATCAAAACTGTCGACCGCCAACTGCAAAGCTTTCTATGGACTCAACGAAGGCCACCTTAACGGTTTTCCTAATTAATGGATGACATTGTTGGCTGGAGGAGAGGCGATGCATTCGGCTCTGCCTTATTCTTTGTTCACCTACTAATTAACTTTCGTAGGTCACCCAGGTCTCCCAAACCTAAAAGTGAAGAGGGCCATTGTGCGCGGAGCAGTAAACTTACTTTTTCTTCTGCCTGGGTACTTAAAAGGGGGGCTTGAGTGGGGGGGCGATTATAGGCAGGGAAAACTAACTCTATTTAAAACCTTTGTGCCTTCAGAGAATACACAGGGTCCATGCCTTAGAGCATCACCGAAACACCTTTCACGACAATAGACCCCCACATGAAACAAATTAGCCAATGCCTCTGAATTTCGATTTTTTTTCTCAGACTGAGACACAAGGTGGACTTCTGTGTAGGCCAACAAAGGGACTCATAGAATGAACTGCAATTTCTAGAGAGAGATCAGGCTTTGTATTGCGGTATCTCAGGCAGCGAATACACTAAACACACACATTATGAGCAAGGTTGGAAGAGTGAGTGCGAGGAATGATATTACGCTTGCGGCCGAGTCACCAAATCTACTGCACGATCATCAAGAACTAAAGGCGGTTGATTGGGGTTGATTGTATATTAGTGTTTAAACTTAATCAAAATGCCTCTTGGGAAATAACAGGGCAAGCGGCATATTGAGGCACTAAATTCCATGGCATCAACCCAACTGTCGTTTGTCTCATCATACTGCTATATTTCTCCCTTAAACTTCCATGAGAGTTTTATCAATTCTCTTCCTTTGCAGAGAGGCTTTTCAGTTAAAGTTTTGTTTCTTACTTTAAGTTTGTGATGTTTTCCCATCTTGTCTTTGAGAAACTACCTCTTTCTAAGCCTGAAAAACAAAATATGTTATTATAATGCCCCATGAAGTTACACAGCAAATACTTTACACATGATCTTCACAGATTCAGTGATTTCAGAACTACTGTCCAGCCCTATGCACCATATTTTCCATCAATGTTTACTTCTTTCATCTTCTGGGGTCTCCTACCTGTGCACGTTGAACACCCACCAGTCTCACTGCCATCATGTGGGTTGGTTTAATGCAGAATTTCATCATTTTATTAACCGAAAAAGACATACTAGAGTCCTTTGGTTTGGCATAGAAATGTCTTCATGCACAAAACATGTCCTCATTGTTGGCTTTTTCTGAGAAGTTGAACCTGCTAAAAAAAATATATTCTGGTATGTGCATTTTTGTACATTTAAAGTAAACCTGGCTAATAGCTACCCTTTCAGCTGTACACAAGATTATTTTAAGAAAAGTGTGGTGTGACTACAAAGCCCGTATACAAGAGGGAAGGGGTAATGTCCCTCCTGACACGCCAAGCTGAAATCATTGGAATATTTCAACAAGTTCAACACTTACAATCTCTGGAATAGTTATATAATATAGCATATAACTTATTCCACGATTCCTAGGATGACCACCGACTACCGCCTCCGCCGCGCTAGGACCAAAGGCGGCAGTATTAGTGTGACTGCTTCCAAACATGACAACGACTCCAAGGAGGTGTCAGGCCATTGTGGCTCTCTTAAGGGTCTCACAACAGCAGCATTAATTATTGTACACAAAAGGGACAAACACAAGAAGGGCCGAGTTGAATGGTCGACGGGAGAGAATTAGTGCCCTTCTATTACTATGCCACAATCCCCGTACTGATAGCACGGAGAAAGATAACATTAACTAGGAATAAAGTGGAGCAGATAAAAATAATAGCAGAAGAAAAATAAAAAATACTAATACAGACCATCGACCTATGAAAAAAAAAATGCAATATGTATGCCAATATGAAGTGAAGCAAAGAGGCACGGTAGGAAAGTATAACAGAAAAGCACAGGAAAAGTATAACAGAAAAGACCAGGAAAAGTATAACAGAAAAGCACAGGAAATGTATAACACAGAAAAGCATAGGAAAAGTATAATACAGAAAAGCATAGGACAAGTATAACACAGAAAAGCACAGGAAAAGTGTAACATAGAAGAGCATGAGGACCCAGCATAGAAGAAAACAAAGCCAAGAAGTGTCGTAGGGTAAAGAATGTAGTCGTCAGGCAGAAGAGGCTGGACCGGCAAATACATTTTCGAAAACGTCTAGGCAATATATCCGTGCAGATGTGAAGAGAAAACAAAAAAATGTGTAATATTCGTTTTTCTGCATCTATAGGTGTATTTCAGGACATACACTGTCCTCGAAATTTTTCTTTCATTTCAATATGGCACTAAGGAAAGATATTAAAAGGAATCTTTGAGTCTTTGCTGAATTAGCATCCGGTAATATATAGTCCAGGTCATCGTCCCATTTTCTTCAAAAAATGGTATACCTCCTTCCCATATCACTATATTATCAATTTCTACTGTTGAATGCCTGCTCCATCACCTGACACTGCTAAGAAGCAAAACGTTTGCGTGCTTGCAACGTGATACTTGAGGCGTTGTGTGTAATACACCCAGACTAAGTAAGTGCGTTTGTATCCTAATTTAAAGCCCTCTAACCCCCAATTGATCTGATTCATGCTACATGAAACTCCAAAATAAATTAATACATACATGAAATTCACCATCCTCATACTCGCAAATTATTTCTTATCATTCTATATTTTTTGATTAGTGAAATTCTTCACTGATTCTACTTCATCCACGAGAAATGAGTGCTGGTGGCCTCGATTTATTGCACATAAGTGCCTCTCTGTATATATAGTACAACGCACACCTGGTCTGCCCGACATAGAAAGCTCCACCCTCACAGGGTATATACCCTGCACCCTCATTTCATTAAAGTTTAAGTTTAGCTTGGCATGTACGACTTGCATAAATTCCTTACAGTTACAGGGCCAAATGTATTTCTTGGCGAGATCGTTCTTTTAGGTAGTTGTATTAAGAAATCTTTTTCTATACCTTTTAACATTTCCCTTTTCAAGCATAATATGTTACTAGCCTACTAAAGGTTAAAGGTTATTCAGGCTCAGTCAAAAAAATGGCCTGCCACTGCCAGCCATTCCCTTGTTCCTATTACTACATGAGGACCCCCCCCCCCCCGTTTCAGTCAGTAACAATAAAAACAAGCATTGGCTAAGCTAACAGGCCTCGCTCTTTTTAAAGAAACAAAACCTTTTTATGTTCATGCTCTGCAAAAGACGGCAAACAACACTTTCCCGGGCAGCAGGCCTTGGGCGAGACATATTTTGTGGGCCCTTGTATGGAACACATTTCAATTATTTTGCCCATTTCTGATAATTCATGCCCTCCGTTATGCCAGGGGATACTAAACTTTAACAGGATCACACAACAGTTGAACTATGTCTTGCAAAGGCCCTAAAATCCTTAAGGTGTCACTGAAGTCAGGGCAGAGGTAGGAACAGGGAGAGAGGTTTTAGGAGAGAGAAATATAATAGAGATAGGTCAAACAGAGAAACAGATCGCTTTCACGGGAGGGCTCCTTGGAAGATGGGTGCACTGGACAACTTCCCATTTTGCCCATGCCTTAAAATGACTCTGCATTCTACGGGTGTACTGGCCACATTTCCAAGATTCTGTGGCATGACCCCTGACCTTTGCAAAGTCTTTCCTATGTTTTTCATATTTGTGGCCATCTGCAGCTCTAATTACACTTTTCTTCTTCCATTTTAAGCACAAGGGGTGCTTTTAGTGTGCTGTCTTCTGTTTTTCCCAGTGCTTCCATCAGTATATTACAAATTTGCTGCTGATGCACTTATATGCATATAATACCTGCAATGTCTTTAATAAAATCTTAGATTTACTTTAGAGTTTAATTCGACATCCACTGGATTTAAAAACAAAAGTTAAAAAACAATCAAAACAGCTTACTGGCACGTGCTCCTGCAGAATTTGATAGTCAATTACGGAGTCTTTGAGAATGTTGGTAAGGCTCGGTAGTAGGGAGAGAGATATTATGTGAGAAAGTGTGTGTGTGTGTGAGAGAAAGTGGGTGAGAGAGAGAGAGAGACAGAGAGAAGGGGTGGGGGTGGGAGAGATAGAGAATTGCCAAAATGTATCCAAACTGTTCAGTGTGTTCCAGTATCCTTTACACATCCCCGACTTATGTGATTTTTGTCTGCGTTGTATGTATTGAATTGCAAATTGCATTTGTGATGTACCCCATGATGACGTTTATGAAGCCATATGATAAAGCCATTTATTATTTAAGGATTGATGTCAGCGATAATTGCTATTTTTAAAAGCATGTGCTTGTAGAGGTGCAGTTTGCAGTGCACTCTCCATGCTCAGTGCTGCTGCATGATTCTCCATGCTCAGTGCCGCTGCATGACACTTACAGGCACATAGAGAAGATGGCTTCCCCAGTATGTTTGCCGAGGCCTGCACAGGATGTCCCGCCCACACTTTCCTCTCTACCCCTTACACTCTCTACTTCAATGGCCTGTGGTCAGCAATCCTGCATCATAACATCGCTTCTGGGTCTTTTCGTGGGCCAGCCCTGCCTTGCAAAGTACTTGTGCATACATGCCAACATTTTAGGACAGGGACGTGGGAGATTTAAAATAAAAAATCGGGAGAATGAAAATTCCCCATTGACTTCTACTGTAGAAAATGCAATTTCAGGCGGGAGACAGCTAAAATAAAGCCATTTTTGACTTGAAATATCGGTGGTCTCCCGCCTGAATATGGTCAGTTGGCATGTAAGCTTGTGTAACATGCACATGAGTTTCTTATATTTGTGATTAGATGCTGCATTAAAAGGAAAAGCGTACTGTCGAACAGTCATCTGTTGGCAATTCAAAAGTCCAATGAGAACTTAGTATAGGTATTTATAGATCATGCTGAACTATCCTCTTTCGCAAAGAATACATTTAAAAGCACCGATTAATATGTGAATGTGTGAAATAAATATTCCATTTAAAGATGACGCAACATGAGGTACTCAAAGTCAAGGACGATGCTCAGTTTTTTCGAAACATATTGGGAGACTGTTGAAGCTCATGGTTATCTGCTTGTCTCTATACCAGGTGAAGCAATATATGAACACATGAACTATTAACCCAACGTACTATTTTACGATCAGATACACGTGATTGCCAAAATCAGAGGGTTTGGGACCGCAAAATGTGTTTTCTTCTGTTTAAATTCTTTTCAACTTGATAAATGATCTTTGCAATCGATTCTGAATAGCAATTAGGAAGAGCGGTGAAAGGGCCATCCCATCCTAATAAGTCTCAATGATATGTTGCAATCATTTGTATTGCAATCACAAACCATTGATCAGTTACCGACACCTGAAAGAATTACTCACTGCTTTGCAAAGGGACACATTCCCAGTGCTTAATTTGTGGTGGTTTTTTTCCGTGCTCGCCACCGGCACTTATTTGTAAACACCAGCACCTATTAAAAAAAAATTCCACCACATGGTGATGCTGTGTGTGTAATTTTTAAGCAAGGTTCATTAGTGGAACATTTAACTGTTTAATTTATCTTTAAAAATGATAAAACTAAGACTTAAACCTGAAGTTTAAAGTGACATGTGGGCCGCACCAACCGCAGTGTACCCACAAGAAATACTTTGGGCCCTGGAACTTAATTTTTTGCAAATTAAGCACTAAACCTTCCCTTATGTGAATGCTGTCTGCAGTCTTTGGGGGGTAGGCAGTGCAGCACTGCCTTCTCCCCACAATGATTACCAGATTGGAAACTCTTGTTTTTAAAAGCAGCACAAGTTCTTTTAAGGCACATGGACTGCTTTAAAAAAAATCCTGTTTGGGTATGTAAACCTGGGGACTCTTGTCAGTTGATCTCTGCAGGCCACCATCCCTGTGTTTGTAACCAATCCGATGGATCACAACTAGAGATCTGCCTAACTAATATTCATCAGGCAGATCCTTCTGCGATGCCTGCAACTCGTGATTTTGCGATGCAACTTAGTACATAGGTGTACATAGATGCAAACCAGGGTAAAGAGGTTTCATCACAAAATTAAAGACAAAAAGTCAGTGTGTAATTTACAACCAGTTTTCGGTGCCTCAGGTCCTATGTTAGCAGTAGACCTTCTTGAACTGATTGTTTTAGCTTTAAATGTCTAAATGTTGATAATTTTGAGTACCTTTATTATAAATAACTAAGGATCTAGTTATGTTTCGGGAGAAGGTATCCATACTTACCATTAGTATACTTATTTCTTTGAAGTTGCAGTTGATCCATGGGTGGTAAGTCTTTACTCTTGTTTCTAATGTATGGGTTAGAGTGATTGCGATTGCGCTACTTTAATAAAAAAAGAAATTCCAAAAAAAGGGAAAGAACTAAGGGCCTTGTTTACTGACAGACATTGACCGGACAACTGCGAAAAGTTGGGAGATGCCCAGCCTACTAGCTCTGTTTGCCCACCTTATTTAGAGGCCGGGAAAGGCTGTGTTTCTGACCATGGAGTCACTGCTGACTCCAATGACTATAATACCCTTACTAGTGCATAACCATCAGCTGGCATGACATCAGAAGGGATGCCCTATTTAAGAAGGCCTCTGGAACCATGCTAGCACACTTTCCTTCAGACCACGCCCACCAGGCACAACAAAACTATGGGCCTCGTTTCAGGCACGCGACCATCTTACAAGGAGTCAGTGGTTCCCACTGCCCAATTATGATACGACCGCCGTGCAGGTGGTCGTAAAATGCTTTTTACTATTACAGCTTGTGCAGGAGCCCAGATAAAGGGCCTCTACACAAGTCGCAATAGTAAAAAGCATTTTTCAAACATCCATGCACTGTGTGGTAGGCACCATGTGGTGCCTGGCACAAGGTGCATGAATGTTTGGAGGGGCACCACATGTGCCCCCTGGCCACTTAGCAGTGGCCCATGAGGGACGGGGGCACTACTGGGGGCCCCCACACTCCCTTTCTGACAGCCTTTTCATGGCTGTGGGACCATGTTGAACAGGCGGTCAGAAACTGACATCCTAATCCTTAGGGCGGTGCCTCCGCAGGCATTGCCTTCATTATAGGGATTAGGCTCCGACTGGCTCCTTGAGACTGTCGGAGGCGGCATTCTTTCACCCCACCCAAAACGCTCCAACCGCCGGTATTGTAATCCGGAGGTCAGACCGATACCCTGGATGTCAGGTGGGCCACCACTGACGGCCAGTCGGTAGCGGTCCGCCCGAAATCATAATTGGGCCCTTAGTCCACCACTTTCTGGGATACAGCTCTCAGAACCTCAGAGAAAAATCTCTACTTTGGTGATTTGTCTTTGCCGTGGCATGTCAGTCCAGCATGTACACAGAAAGGTTTTGGTCCAAACACCTGACCAGCCTGGACCTCAACAATTGCGAAACAGAACAAAGTGGCTAGCCAGGGTATTTTCAAATTCAAATTGTAACCCACACAGCCCATAAGTACTGCGTGACCAAGCCATTTATTTAGCAAACCATTTATTTTGAATCTGTAATCAAGTTTCAGAATTCATAAAAACATGTAATCGAAAAGGGAAACAATGTCATGCACAGTAAAGTCAAAGGCAAAAACGAATAATTGTGTGCACAATAAGTCGAAAATATACAAACGTACAAACTGAATGTTGAAACAATTACATGACACCAAAGTGCAACTTGGAATACATTACATACATATCAAATAAATTGAGATCAAAAGACATTCAACACATAAGGAAAAGACCAGTCCTTTTACTAGAGTACCAGTAGACAGGCGGAGTGGGGGGTGGAAAACAACAGCCTGCCTATCTCACAGGACCTGTGACTAAATGTTCCGTCTGGTTGCATGCAAGGGCCCACACAAGTGGAGTGATTTAATCCCTCGCTGCACACTTCTATCTTGTCACAGGCTGGGGGTCAACGCGTTTCGAACCAAAATCAGTCAAGGTTCTCCTCAGGACAGGGACTGGGCACAGTCTTAGCTAGAAAAAAATAATTGAAAAGGGAGGTGTCAAACTAACAGTGTCACAATTAAATAGACCTCTCCGTCTATCCACCGTTGTGTAAAAGAAAGTTACCTGCACCACGGGCAAAAGGGATTGCAGGAGTGGAGGTAGACTGTGAACCGGGACAATAATTCTGTGAAAGAAATGAAGGAGTGGGATCAGTGGCACAGGGGGCAGTAAATTAGTATTAAAGTAAATAACTTTGGCGCCCTCACCAGGCTCCTATGTATTGAATGACAAATAGATAAATAAATACCTGGATCAAGGTGTGGAGGTGTCACTTTGTCGAGCGCCCGCAGAGCGGTGCGATTTTTGAAGATAACAAGGTTCACATTCCTTGTATCAACTAGTGGGAAAATAATAAAGAAAACCCACATCAGACCACTAGCATCGTTAGAGTGGAAAACCGTCCATCAAAGTCATGTGAAGCACCTCTCCTACCTGCACGCCGTGTACCAATGCAGCCGGCTCTGTAGAGACTGAGTCAAGCAGTTCTAGTCGGAATAGCGTTTTAAGCAGGAAGCATTCTACCGCACGGAGCCACTGCAGTAAACAAAAGGAGTAGGCGCGAGTAACATAACCTGCTGCAGAAGGTGTAGACTCTGCTGCGGTCGGCTCAGGGGCTCGGCAGAGGCACTTACTTGAGCGCAATGGATTCAATCCTGACATAGGCCAGACGAGTTCAGGGCTTGCTAGATGAGGGCTTATTCGCGTGAGACTAGAAGTCAATCTGAAGAAAACTCAGAAAACAAGGGAGGACACTGGAATGTGCTAGGGACGCTGGTACTGGTAACTCCATGTATTTTCTGCATTTGAGCCTTAGCCGTGCTGCCTGTTCTGCAGTTTAGAAATGCAACAATTTCTTTACAAACCTACTTGTTATATAAAATTCAACCTTCGGCCACGGGAAGTGGCATGTTTAGAAACAGTGGCGATGTTTAGTGTTAAGGTATTTATTACACCAAGGAGGTCCCTCATCATTGATATTATGAATATGCCTGGATGCGGTGTTGGTGCTTGTATAAATACACCGTGTGCGACAGTTTCTGTATTGTAAATCACAGCGCTTTGAAAATATGTTTTTTTTTAAAAATGTGGGAAACATTCGATTTCTGTGTGTTAGTATTTAATGAACTCTTTGTACAAAGAGGCTGCTGGAATCAGGCATTTCAAACTTGGGTGTTTTTTTAAAAAAATCTGCCTCGAGTAAAAGAATTGTGGGATTTTTCTATTTCCTTTTGTGTGCCATTATTCATGTAACATTGTTTGCCTCTGTAGACACTTAGGCAGGGTTTAAAGAATTCGTGATATCATACAAGAAGTGATTCACTGGCCTGACTAGTAGGACTCCAAGTACCAGCGTCCCTAGCACATTCCAGTGTCCTCCCTTGCTTTCTGAGTTTTCTTCAGATTGACTTCCAGTCTCACGCGAATAAGCCCTCATCTAGCAAGCCCTGAACTCGTCTGGCCTATGTCAGGATTGAATCCATTGCGCTCAAGTAAGTGACTCTGCCGAGCCCCTGAGCCGACCGCAGCAGAGTCTACACCTTCTGCAGCAGGTTATGTTACTCGCGCCTACTCCTTTTGTTTCCTGCAGTGGCTCCGTGCGGTAGAATGCTTCCCGCTTAAAACGCTATTCCGACTAGAACTGCTTGACTCAGTCTCTACAGAGCCGGCTGCATTGGTACACGGCGTGCAGGTAGGAGAGGTGCTTCACATGACTTTGATGGACGGTTTTCCACTCTAACGATGCTAGTGGTCTGATGTGGGTTTTCTTTATTATTTTCCCACTAGTTGATACAAGGAATGTGAACCTTGTTATCTTCAAAAAGCGCACCGCTTTGCGGGCGCTCGACAAAGTGACACCTCCACACCTTGATCCAGGTATTTATTTATCTATTTGCCATCCAACACATAGGAGCCTGGTGAGGGCGCCAAAGTTATTTCCTTTAATACTAATTTACTGCCCCCTGTGCCACTGATCCCACTCCTTCATTTCTTTCACAGAATTATTGTCCCGGTTCACAGTCTACCTCCACTCCTGCAATCCCTTTTGCCCGTGGTGCAGGTAACTTTCTTTTACACAACGGTGGATAGACGGAGAGGTCTATTTAATTGTGACACTGTTAGTTTGACACCTCCCTTTTCAATTAATTTTTTCTAGCTAAGACTGTGCCCAGTCCCTGTCCTGAGGAGAACCTTGACTGATTTTGGTTCGAAACGCGTTGACCCCCAGCCTGTGACAAGATAGAAGTGTGCAGCGAGGGATTAAATCACTCCACTTGTGTGGGCCCTTGCATGCAACCAGACGGAACATTTAGTCACAGGTCCTGTGAGATAGGCAGGCTGTTGTTTTCCACCCCCCACTCCGCCTGTCTACTGGTACTCTAGTAAAAGGACTGGTCTTTTCCTTATGTGTTGAATGTCTTTTGATCTCAATTTATTTGATATGTATGTAATGTATTCCAAGTTGCACTTTGGTGTCATGTAATTGTTTCAACATTCAGTTTGTACGTTTGTATATTTTGGACTTATTGTGCACACAATTATTCGTTTTTGCCTTTGACTTTACTGTGCATGACATTGTTTCCCTTTTCGATTACATGTTTTTATGAATTCTGAAACTTGATTACAAATTCAAAGTATATGGTTTGCTAAATAAATGGCTTGGTCACGCAGTACTTATGGGCTGTGTGGGTTACAATTTGAATGTCAGTCCAGCAGGCATTATTTCTTTTGTCGAATGTGCTCGTACTATGACTGGGAGAACCAGTTTTCAGCCCCACCAGTGATAAGCTTGGGTAAGTGTGCAAAACAGAGACAGCAGAATCTGAGGGCGAGCGGAGTTCCATTCAGCAGCAATATTCTGCCCAGTGGGAATAGAGCTATACGAGTTGAGGCTAAAATACCCAACTACTTTTATCTATGCTATTAGTAGAACACCTTAAAGGTTTCTAAAACCATGATTGCATTTCATCAATAATCTCTAGTTTTATCATCCCACTAGGGCAAGGGTGGCTTTCATCCATGTGAATTTAGGAGAGAAAGCATTACCTTGAAATAAACTTTTATCAGTGCATTGGTCCTTCTTTAGAAAGTTTTGGTGAGTAGAAAGATCAGCAAAAATTTGCAATAAAACCATGTTTTTCAGAGCCAATTTTTTGTAGGGGTTTTATGGGAACTCTGCACAAATCTGAGGACCTGTTAAACAACAAATGGTTTTAGAAGTCTACTTCTAAAATTAAACTTGGATGATGTGAGACGGTTCAAGCTGCAATTTGATTGTACGTCACAATATGGTGGTTGACATAGCACCTGTAAAAATATTGAATCCACAATATCGACTATCACTATATAGGTAATGAAAGTTTATACCGGAATAAGAATAGAATTATTATTCTTAACTTCACATCTACCTACCTGGGCAATATAGTTGTAGTGAATTTTGTGGACACAAGTGCAATAGCCCTGATTTTGTCTTCCTTGAAGGACCACTTGACAGAACTTTTCAAGATGAACAAAAACTAGGAGAGAAGAAAATTGAAAAGGTGGTCTTGTATTGAAACAAGAATAACCAAGGGGTTCTTTATCTGCAAGAAACCAGAATAATTAATCTCATTGCTTTTTTCTTCCTAATGGAAGAACCTTTTCAGGTGTCTTCTATATTAACTATCAACTACTTGTAGTCCTGAGGATAGTCTTGCATATTTATACAAAATGAGACCGAAACATTTGAGAGAGGTGTGGGTACAGGACAGGTATGATGTATTTGTTTACCCTGTGCAGAAGTAGCTCTTGTGATACGCCAAACGTAATAGCAAAAATTAATATGCAATAATGTCAATAACTTAAATGCCAATAAAAATATGTTTGAAAAATGGAGACTGAAACATTGATGTACACTCCAGTACTTACTTATAGATAAATCATCATTGGAGAATATCCTACACTACAGCGGTACGCTCTTGTTATCTTATGTTAATGTTATTTGCTATAGCGCATGTCTCACCAGGAGGCATCTCGGCACTGTTGCAGATCCTGACAGGAGGTGCGGATCAGGGAAGATTAGTATAAGTAGGCTTTTAGTAATTTCCTGAATTTGCTGTATGTGGGTGTCTCTCGGAGGGTTTTGGGTAATTTATTCCAGTACCTTGGAGCAAGATAGGAGAAGGACTTTCCCCCAGTATAGTTTTGACGGTTTCAAGGCATGCACAGAAGGGCTATGGGTACTGGATCTGAGATTGCGGCTAAGGATGTAAGTTGTAAGTTTATTTTGGAGATATCGTGGGCCTTTGCCTCTTTGAGCTTTATACGTGAGGCAGCAGATTTTAAAACTGGAGCACTTCTTCACAGGTAACCAATGCAGTTCTTTCAACAAAGGCGCAGAAGTCGTTCCTGCCGGACTGTTCAGTATAAGCCTGGCTGTGGTGTTCTGGAGCACCTGGAGCTTGGTGAGTAAGGTATCACTAACTTCAGCCAGAAGAGCATTTCTATAGTCCAGTCTGCTTATCACCATTGCCTGAACCAGAGTTCTACAAATATTTGTGGGGAGAAGAGGAAACATTCTGCGCAAAAGGCATATATTGTAGTAGCAGGAGCTAGTAGTGGCTGCCATCAGATCTTTCATTGTTAAGGCTTCATCTAGTTTTATCCCTACATTTTTTACTGTTTGTTTTAGCACCCAATTGTTGAGGTTGCCAGTCATCCAACCAGATGGCTGGTGCTTTTCCAAGCAGCATAATCTCAGTTTTTTCTGGGTTTAACTGGAGGCAGTTCTCAGTCATCCAACTGGAGATTGCTAGCATTCCTGCCAACAAAGTTTTTTCTCCAAAGCCAGATCTTGGCCCATAGTAAATATCAGCTGTGTGTCATCGGCGTATGATATGATCTCAAATCCAAAATGCTCTGCGATCTTTGCTAGCGGGGCCGTATAAATATGGAACAAAGTGGGACTCAGGCATGAGCCCTGCGGTACACCCTTGTCCAAGCGCGTTTTGCCTAAGGAATATGGCCCTAGGATGATTGTCTGCTGTCTATTTAACAGAAAATGAGGCAGCCATTTTAGTGCTGTCCCCTGGACACCGATCTTCTGCAGTCTTTGCACGAGCCTTGGGTGAGAGATGGTGTCAAAGGCTGCAGACAGATCCAATAGTATCAGTGCCACAGGTCTTCCTGCATCCATCCATTGTCTCAGTGAATCGGTCACGGCCAGGAGTGAAGTCTTTGTACTGAACTCTGGCCAGAACCCAGATTGTGCGGGATCAAGGATCTGATTAATTTCGAGGTGTGTTCCCACTGCTTATTTATTATGCCTTCCAGTTGTTTACCCAGGAGGGATAGCAGGGAGATAGGATGGTAGTTGCTGAGTGATTGTTGGTCCAATGTTGCATTTTTTAGTATGGTCCGTACACATGCTTCCTTCCACTCTGTCAGAATAATTCCTGTTTTTATAGAGCGGTTAAAGATCTTTTGGATCATTGGGGCGCAACAGGATTTGGCTGTGGCCAAGGAATTGTGTACTTCCTCTAAAGTGATAGGCCCACTCTCCACAGAGTGGAGAGTGGGCTTACAGATCTACAAAGGAAGTGAAAATTATGTTATTTGGGAGAAACAATACATTATGTATGCTCGGGATGAAGTAGTGGATCAATAAAACGGGAGTGTGCCTATTGGAGGCAGCGCAGATTCACAGCGCCAGGTTAACGCAGTCTGAATAGCGATCTTGCTGTTAACTTTTTATTGGAACAGAGACTGTGCCGTATCACAAGAAGTGGTCTGGAAACTGGGCTTATTCAAAACTACATAGACATCTATGGTGTCACAGGAATTTATGAGGTGGACCGGGGTACCTTCAATTGATAACTCACTCGTGGAAGATACATTCAATTTGGACAAATCTTCAATTTATTACAAATCAACTTGAATACTTAGATGCTAACAGGATTGAACAAGATACAGCCACACGAAAGCATACTCAAGGAATATCATAATTACCTCGTAAAATCGCCTTGAGAAAGTCTATGAGTAGACAAAACACGTGTTGGCAAATGTCAAAATCTATGCTGGGAGAAACAAAGTATAAACCAACAAGTGGAACACCGAAAATTTGGACTTTTTTTTACTCTTTCAATTTTGGGTCAAGATATCATTGCCCTTTGCTGAAACATTGTTTGAATAATTAATGTGTATTACTACAACAACTTATGTGGTTGAATTTATCCGGTACATTTTGGATCAATAGAATTGTTTAAGGGGAGTGCTGAATGAAGTTTTACGGTTATATATATTTAGTGGTTTTATTTGATGAAAGGGGTATGTGGGTACCACAAATGAAAACAAAAAGAATCTACCCTGGCTGTCATTGACTTTGCATGCAGATTAGAGGCAAAGCCAATGAAAGCAATGCTAAATATATACAGGGCCAAATGCATCACCATAGCAAGCTATGGCTCTGACCTCTGGGGATACAGAGAAGTTAGGGATATCCAAATAGCAGAAAATAAAGTCCTAATAAATCTGCTATCTGTGCCACAGTCAACATCTTCTTATATAATCATCCAAGAAACCAGTTTAGGTTTTATATCAGACCTAATTGGTATGGCACCATTACTTAAGTGGATAGGAATTTGGATAAACCCAGAGCTCGGGATGAATGGTGAAATTATTCGCGATTGCCTAACACTTTGATCATGCAAGCAGTATCCCCTGGCTGAGCTAAGTGAAAAGGCTTGCTACTTATCTAGGAAGGCCAGAGTTGTTCAACTTTTCAGAGAAGCTGCTAAAGGCGGATTTGATTGTGGCTAAAAATACGTATCTGCAGGTGTCACAGATGGATAGAGAGGCCAGGGAATTGAGAAAGGTATTGGTGCGGACACATCAATTGTTATCCAGTTCATGTGTAATGGAACCCTATCTAAACATAGTAACCAATCAGCACTATCGTTTCCTTCCAGTGAGGTTTAGATTTAATCAATTGCATCTACTTCTTGCTGAATAAAAGGGATGGAAAAAGATTGAGGAGCTGCATGTTTGTATGTGTGATAATTTTTCCACTCAGGATTCATTGCACTTTGTTTTATTCTGTGAGCACTTTATGCACACCTGGAACCGGTTCATTTTACCTATTTTAAGGGGCAAAGGGTTTTTACAGGCCAGGCCTGCTTTTTATATCTGCAGATGCTAACTAATGTCTGGGAAAACATTTATATAACTAGTTTTCTGACAGCAGCGGTCAGAATAAAGAAAAAGAGAGGGATTGCTATGAATTAGATAATCTTTCATTACAGTGAATTTTAATTAATTATAACATGAATTGTTTTTCTGTAGATGATCTAGATCATGGGTACTCACAAACTTTCTCTCGGGGGCCAAATTTACAGTGTGGTTTTTGTCCGAGGGCCGCACCGGTGGGGGCGGGGTCAGTGGGGAAGGGGCGGGGCTAGAGCAACAAAAAAAACTGACCATGAGGTTGATCAAAGGTCCCTGCAGCGGACGCCTTCGTCCACTGAGCCACCAGACCCAGCATAGACACACATCTCTCTCCCTCTCCCCTCTCCCTCTTACTCCCTCCCTCCCTCTCTCTCTCCCTCTCCCTCTCTGACTCTCTGTCTCCCTCTGACTCTCTGTCTCCCTCTGACTCTCTCACTCCCTCTGTCTCCATCTCTCCCTCTGTCTCCATCTCTCCATCTCTCCCTCTGTCTCACTCACTCTTACTCTCTCACTCCCTCTCTTCCTGTCTCCCTCACTCTGACTCCCTCCATCCCTCCCTCCCTCTGTCTACCTCCCTCCCTCCCTCCCTCTGTCTCCCTCCCTCTCTCCGTCTCCCTCCCTCCCCCTCCCTCGCTCTCCCTCCCTTTCCTTCCCTCCCTTTCCCTCTCGCTCTCTTTCCCTCCCTCTCGCTCTCCCTCCCCCTCCCCTTTCCTCCCTCTGTCTCCCTCCCTCTGTCTGCCTTCCTTTCCCTCCCTCCCTCGCTCTCCTTCCCTCCCTCCCTCGCTCTCCTTCCCTCCCTCGCTCTCCCTCCCCCTCGCTCTCCCTCCCTCCCTCGTAATGGAATTCATTTTTCATATGGTTTTGTCTGTGTTTAATCATTAAAACACAAGCAATCACTGGCAGTGGCGCAAGGCTAATAGCTTGTTTTTAAACTTGTTGTAAGATGCGGAAGATGCGTTCCTTCTCTCACCCTCACCTCTCCCCCAAAAACACACAAGCTGCTCTCTGGGGACCCGATCTCCCATGTCAGTGCTTTAGTGGATGGAAAAGGTGGTGGTGTCTCCAAAAGGGGTATTTAGGTGTAACTAGGAAATCTTGGAAAAATTATGGGTTGGGCCTAAACGGGACCTAAACTCTGCATGCCACCTGACAAGTATTCAAGGCACCTTTATGTGTGATGTCTGGTAGTGCTTATAAAACCATCATACTTCAGGTAACACAAACACCTAAAACATGCCTGATCCATTACCTGTACCAATGCTTGTTAGCACAGATTTTTGTTCTATGTCACATGAAGGAGTAACTCACTTTCTTCCTGTCACATCACTTCCTGCTGCAGGCCCCCTCTCTCTGTCATTCACGTACAACCTGTGCTCCACTCATCTTTTTGAAGTCTCTCCATCCACATATTTCACGCCATCTGCACCACTGTCTTTCACTCTCTCCTACACATCCTTCCTTATAACTCCTCCCCCTCAACATCGCCTCTCACACGCCCCACATTTTCTTTTCCATTGGCACTGTCCTTATTTTGACAGCTGCATACCACCATACACTTTCCCATAGAATCGCCGTTACAATTGGCACACATGTGGCCATCGTTCTGGGCGCCCAGCAGAGAGGCCAAGGATTGGATGAGCATTTAGTTAGAACACCTTTATGCGAGGCTCTGTCTTAAACCACATGTGGCCATCGTTCTGGGCGGCCAGCAGAGAGGCCAAGGATTGGATGAGCATTTAGTTAGAACACCTTTATGCGAGGCTCTGTCTTAAACCACATGTGGCCATCGTTCTGGGCGGCCAGCAGAGAAGCCAAGGATTGGATGAGCATTTAGTAAGAACACCGTTATGCGAGTCTGTGTCAGAAAGTCGAACTGCCTTCAGCCTCAGCTGCAGTTCTCAATCATGCCCAGTCATGAACAGTCACCCACATCCCTGAACTCACACAGACACCTTGAGGTGACCGGGCTTGCAGTGCGGTTATGCAAGATTCGTGCATTGCATGAAAAACAACATTACTGAAACCCATCTGAGATATGAACATATTCTAAGTAAATAGAGGCGCACACATAGTTCACCATTAAATAAAGCGAACGAACTTTAACAGGGACTAAGTCGCTTACTTGGATCTCCTGAAAGGTTCTTGCATACACTGGCAGAAATTGGTGTTTTCCTTGTAAAGTTAATGGCATGAATGATGGGTCGGGGGGGGGGGTGGGGCGGGGGATGGGGGAATGCCGTTTCATTTACTGGGAGTGCGGAGCACTGGCAGGACCCGCCCAACTTAAAGCCATGCCATGCTCTGCTTCTTCCTACTTATTTTCGGTTACCGGGCCCCTGGGTTGGTTCCAGCAACAGCAGGAGACAGGTGTGGGTGTGCCCTACGGCTCTCACTCAGAGAATGCAGCGGTGGGTACACTCTTTGCACCAACTGGGAGCATCTGGAAGGCTGAGGACTGCTACAGCTTCACGAAGCTAGCCACGTGGTCCCTAGGCTCTGAAGTGAGGCGGGTGTAAACTCGGGACCCCCCTCCAGCACCTGCTATCACCCCATACTCTCTCACCCTGGAGTTATCGTATCCTGGCATCTCTTGAGTGACTCTCCCATGCCAGTTTACACGTGCTTGTGTTGTTAGCGGAGGGCTCGCTGTACTGCGCCGTGTCTCCTAGCAGAGCCAGCCTGGGCTTGGGGCATAATTAGTCGTGTGCTCTGCGCCAAACCCCAAAAGGGATATCTGTGCCAGTTTACAGTTGTCTCCTGTAGGGGGTATGATAGAAGTTCATTAGAGGGAAGGCGCACCTGCTCGCTGGACTTGCCCACACCGCCATCTCGTGATGACTTCTTTGCCCACTTTAGAATGAAGTACCCCAGGTCAAGAGTGGCACGTATGACCTTTTAAAGTGCCCCATGGAGCACGCAGTGCATACGAAGAGTGGGAGCTGGTTCACTGCCCTGTTGAAATGACCGTTGGCACTGCCAACTTTGTACCATGGCACACAAATGCGTGGGTATCTCCACACAGATTCAAGTGAGAACTGGGTAGGAAAGGTGGCCAGCAGGACTTCATTTCCTGATATACAAGCCCCTTGGCACTGCCAGGATCCCCCGGCACAAGAATCACAGACGTGCCAGCTGATCAGTTATTACTTTGAAGTGTCAGAAAGGCTGTAGGGAGGGGCTCCGTCCGTGATGCCCCTTGCCCATCACTAGACGCCTCTGCCAGCTAGAGACGTGCCCCCCTTCATGGAGCTGGCGCCTGGGCTGCCGTGGTGACCCCGCGCCCAGCCTCATGGTTCCCGAAGACTGTGGTCGCAGGCTTGTTCCAGCCACGGAGCTGGTGGGCGCTTGTACACGTCCTCCTCGGCGGGCTTGGCATCCGCTGGGCCCTGGTAGACGTCTCTGCTTATTCTAAGCTGGCACCGCTACATTCTCAAGTGCCGCGAAGCAGCTCCCGGCTGCACGTAGCACTATACTGAAGGAATGATATAAACGGGCGCAGTAAGGAGAGGGCTGAAATGGTGATGATCTGGTGGGGCCAGAGATGCCCCGTGACATTGTGTCTGTGCGTGTGGCAGTGCCGAGGGCACCCTTTCCAGGAGGTGGGTATCAGCGGAGAGGGCAGAGGCATCTGCGCCAGGGTTACGGGGAGCTCGGGAGAAGGGAACCTGAACTCCCCACTTACATCCTCCGTTTTTACGACTTTTCTTACTTTTTGGCCTCGCTGTTTCTTTTTAGGCGCTCCGAGACCCCCGTGGGCCATGTAACGCTATGTACAATTAAATGTAGCTATTAACCTGTTGCTAATGCCTGCCTGTGCCTCATTCAGTCCCTCCACCTTTTCTCTGACTGCCTCCTTCTCGTGACCCTGCCTGTGTGCCCCCCCCCCACCCTGTGACAGCTTCCAGGCGCGCGCACACAGCCGCACCCAAGCATTTCACAGGTCTTTAAAAGACCATTAGCATGTTAATGAGGCTATTTTCACCTCTCAGCGCCCCTGCAGCCCCACTCTGACTACGGCGGAAATCGCCCGGCCCCCACAGGCAGCAGAGTCTATGAGTAGAGCTCTGGTTGCAGACAGCCTTTAATTAAAAAAAAAACCTCGGGTACGATGTCTGCAAGGTCCGCGGGCCGCCAGGGAAGGCTTGCCGGGCCGCCAGCGGCCCGCGGGCCGTACTATGAGTACCCCTGATCTAGATGCATTTTTGTACCCTGTTGGTGTTTGTGTAATTGTAGTATCCAATGTGATTTATGTAGTATGCTTTTATGGTTTTAATTAATCGAATAAAGTGAATTTGACTGACTCACTGAGTTTTAATTTGTTTTTTAATTAACAATATTTCTTTAATTGGTAATTATGTTAATTATGTACGTTAACTTTTTATAAAATGTAGAGGTGGGGAAAAAAAGTAAATGTATGTAATAATTAATGTTTTTGACTCTAAATATTTTCTAATAAAAAATATGTGTTTGTTTGAAACTAATTTATTCTTTTATTTGATGTAATATTTGTAGGTATTTGTCATGTGCATTTAACATTATAATATGTTTTTTTATTTGTAATATTAAATATATTTGTATTTTACTTTTTAACATATTTATATAAATTTTCATTTATTTTGTTTTTAAAAAAAATTTCTTAATATTTTGTTTATTTTTACTTTTGAACTGACTGGAGTGAGAATATTAATTGTTACCCCTTTGCAATCCAACATTTTCCCTAATATTGCACTGATTGTTGTGCCACTACCCAACATTTTCCCTACTGTTGCACTCATTGCAGTGGGAATAGCAAGTTTTATCCCTCCTCTATCCAACACTTTCCCTACTGTTGCACTCACTGTAGTGGGAATAGTATTTTTTACCCCTTCGCAATACACTTTCCCTACTGCTGCACTCACTGGAGTGGGAATAGTAAGTTTTACCCCTCTGCTATCCAGCACTTTCCCTACTGTTACACTCATTGGAGTGTGAATAGTAATGTTTACACATACGCAATCCAACACTTTCCCTTCTGTTGCACTCACTGGAGTGGGAATAGTAACTTTTACCTCTCCGGTATCCAACACTTTCCCTGCTGTTGCATTAATTGGAGTGGGGATATTAATTTTGACCCCTACGCAACACTTTCCCTTCTGTTGCACTGACTGGAGCAGGAATAGTAAGTTTTACCTCTCCGCTATCCAACACTTTCCCTACTGTTGCACTCATTGGAGTGGGAATAGTAATTGTTACCCCTCCGGTTTCCAACACTTGCCCTACTGTTGCACAGACTGGAGTGGTAAATTTAAGTTGAAAGATTTACAAATAGTTTAATGTTTTAATTTATAATAGCATAGGTTTTTTAATAGATTTTATGTTATTGGTGTATATATATATATATATATATATATATATATATGTTTGAGCAAACGCACTTGTGCTTTTAGAGGGG
The DNA here is from genome assembly GCF_964261635.1 of Lissotriton helveticus. Lineage (NCBI taxonomy): Eukaryota > Metazoa > Chordata > Amphibia > Caudata > Salamandridae > Lissotriton > Lissotriton helveticus. The sequence goes on along the minus strand of NC_136067.1, from coordinate 825,761,149 downwards.
CTCACCACAGGCACTCCAACCATCCGGTTTGCCTCGCGCCCCGTGCAGCTTCACAGCCTCTTATCTAAATTGGTTCACCTTGAGTCCGACGCGTTTCGGGGCCAACGCCCCCTCTTCATGGACTGACACAGAGGCAGGTAAGACTCGCTGTTGTGATTCAAAAGCATTTTATTCCTTTTTGAATTGTCCCGCCCTAAGTGGGTGTGGCTTGGTTTGCGTGATGTCTGCCAGGGTTGCTGGTAGACGTAGTCCATCATAGCGAGTAATGGTGTGTCCTTGAGTAGGTGACTCGCCTCTTGTCAAATTGGTCACTTGTACATTGAACACCTTTAGTAGGCGACGAGAAGATGTGGAAGCCGCTGTTTTGCACGGAGTGTCGCGCTGTCAGGCGAGAAAGGGTAATCTTGCCTCAGTCCTCTGCCACGCAGTGCATGCTGAACAGCCAGGTTACCGCGTGTAGAAGTGGAGCTCCCTCCCACGGACAGAGCAAGCCGTGTATTAATGTTTGAGCAAACGCACTTGTGCTTTTAGAGGGGCTCACCACAGGCACTCCAACCATCCGGTTTGCCTCGCGCCCCGTGCAGCTTCACAGCCTCTTATCTAAATTGGTTCACCTTGAGTCCGACGCGTTTCGGGGCCAACGCCCCCTCTTCATGGACTGACACAGAGGCAGGTAAGACTCGCTGTTGTGATTCAAAAGCATTTTATTCCTTTTTGAATTGTCCCGCCCTAAGTGGGTGTGGCTTGGTTTGCGTGATGTCTGCCAGGGTTGCTGGTAGACGTAGTCCATCATAGCGAGTAATGGTGTGTCCTTGAGTAGGTGACTCGCCTCTTGTCAAATTGGTCACTTGTACATTGAACACCTTTAGTAGGCGACGAGAAGATGTGGAAGCCGCTGTTTTGCACGGAGTGTCGCGCTGTCAGGCGAGAAAGGGTAATCTTGCCTCAGTCCTCTGCCACGCAGTGCATGCTGAACAGCCAGGTTACCGCGTGTAGAAGTGGAGCTCCCTCCCACGGACAGAGCAAGCCGTGTATTAATGTTTGAGCAAACGCACTTGTGCTTTTAGAGGGGCTCACCACAGGCACTCCAACCATCCGGTTTGCCTCGCGCCCCGTGCAGCTTCACAGGGAGTGCCTGTGGTGAGCCCCTCTAAAAGCACAAGTGCGTTTGCTCAAACATATATATATATATATATATATATACATATTCCACAACACTCCTTTGTTTACGACCTTAACAAACAGAGCCACGGCACCAGGCACCAGGAATGCTGATAAGGTGATTTTAATGGCAGCACTCTATGCGTTTCAGAAACACAGTTTCCTTGTTCACGAGTATCGAGGTGTTACACATTCAAGGTTTAAATAAACATCACGTGATAGTGCACAGAGTAAAGAAGGGTGAAAAAAGACTTCTCGCATTTGTGCTCTTGTTTAAAATTTACATTTCTGCATTTAAGTGTTTACAATTCATTGGAAGTAAATTATTTTTCAAATCAATTTTTAACAAAGTATATTGTCTTATTAGGATGCAGCATCGGTTTGTTTGAGTTTTCGGTGGATTCAAATGTCCGTAACTTTATTAGCCTATCAGGCTATCTAATTCGTTCCTGCCATATCAGTGTTTCGACATGTGGTTAATACATCCCACCTCTAGTATGGTTGTAATTGCATTTCAATCTACGTATATGCATATTCTATGTACAATTCTGCCCAAGTGGGCATACTGTCGAAAATAATTTTTATCAAGTTCCAAACAAAATGAAATAATGCAGGAAACTCATTTAAAATAGACATAAATCAAGGATCAGACATTATCCACTTATATCTTTCCGCTGCAACAAGATTGCCAGGTTATACTTCCAACTTCGACGGCACATTTCATATCTGCGAGATCTGAAATTCTTCATCCATATCATGTCCTCGCGGCTGTACGTCTAAGTTCTAGAGTTCTATTGCCTCCCCTTTCTCTAACTGGAATTGTATCCAGTACACAAAAGAACAGAAGATTAGTATTTTGTCCATGTGCTTCTTTAAAGTGTCGAGCTATGGGGTACTGTTTGTCTTCTTTCGCGGTAGCCCTCAGATGCTCAAGGATTCTTTTTTTAGCCAGATGAATGGTGCTTCCGATATAAAATTTATCGCAAGGGCATCTGAGGGCATAAACTGCATGATCAGTATTGCAGGTGACATGTTTCATAATCACAAAAGGTTTCTGATTCACTGATAGTTTGACTTGTTTACAGTTCTTGCTATTTTTACACGCCTTACATTTATTACACGTGTAAAAGCCACGTATTGGAGTCATCCCTTGATGTTTAGAAATGGGAACCATAGTACTTTGACATACAATGTCTTTCAGTGATTCTGTCTTTCTAAACATAATTTGAGGAAAATCTTCTACTGCCGATGATAAGTCCTTATCTGTTTTTAATACTTTCCAAAATTTATTGAGGCTACTCCTGACTTCATGTGCTTGATTGGAGAACGTGGTAATGAATCTGATTTTTGCTTCTGATGGAGTTGGGGTTATTTCTGTTGGTTTAATCCTTAAGAGATCTATCTTATCTCTTTTATCTTCTTCTCTACAGGTGTTATTAATGTCAGCCTGAATGTATCCTCTTTCAAGAAACCGTTTGCACATGCATTCTTTTTCAGATTCATATCCCAGAGGAGAGCTACAATTTCTTTTCGCTCTTAGTAGTTCTCCTAATGGGATACTACGTATCAGATTATTCGGATGGCAACTGCTTGCGTGTAGTAAGCTGTTGCCAGCTGTTTCTTTTCTGAATAACATGCTCTCTAAGTGATTGTCCTTCACCATTACCTTTAAATCTAAAAATTCAATAGATTTTTTCTCAATTCTACTACTGAATTTGAGATTAAAGAAATTGATGTTTAAGCTGTCCACAAATTGGGTAGCCTGTTCATGTGTGCCTTTCCAGACGCAGAAAATGTCATCTATATATCTTACCCACGTCACAACATTTTCTTGATACGTGGGTAAGGCAGTGGGGACTTGCTCCTCCCAGTATCCCAGGTAAAGACCTGTGAAACTTGGGGCAAAGCAAGTCCCCATCGCTGTCCCAAGAATTTGGCAGTAGATTACTTTGTTGAAAATGAAGAAATTTTGGATGAGGCATTTACTCATCATATCAAGGATCATCTCTGTATGAAACAGATATGATATAGAGCGATTTTTTAAGTAATGACGGTACGCCTTGATTCCCTCATTGTGTGGAATGCAGGTATAAAGGCTTGTTACATCAAGGCACATCATGCCATCCGAACTCCATCAGAAGCAAAAATCAGATTCATTACCACGTTCTCCAATCAAGCACATGAAGTCAGGAGTAGCCTCAATACATTTTGGAAAGTATTAAAAACAGATAAGGACTTATCATCGGCGGTAGAAGACTTTCCTCAAATTATGTTTAGAAAGACAGAATCACTGAAAGACATTGTATGTCAAAGTATTATGGTTCCCATTTCTAAATATTAAAGGGATGACTCCAATACGTGGCTTTTACACGTGTAATAAATGTAAGGCGTGTAAAAATAGCAAGAACTGTAAACAAGTCAAACTATCAGTGAATCAGAAACCTTTTGTGATTATGAAACATGTCACCTGCAATACTGATCATGCAGTTTATGCCCTCAGATGCCCTTGCGATAAATTTTATATCGGAAGCACCATTCATCCGGCTAAGAAAAGAATCCTTGAGCATCTGAGGGCTATCGCAAAAGAAGACAAACAGTACCCCATAGCTCGACACTTTAAAGAAGCACATGGACAAAATACTAATCTTCTGTCATTTGGTGTACTGGATACAATTCCAGTTAGAGAAAGGGGTGGCAATAGAATTCTAGAACTTAGACGCCTAGAATCAAAACTGATAGTACAATACCATACAGTACATCCGCGAGGACACAATATGGATGAAGAATTGTCGGTACACCTAGGAAATTAAGTGATTTATTTCACTCTCAGAGGCGGCTCCCGTTGTAGATCCTTAGTCAATAGTCAATAAAATGACATCATGCAAAAACTGTATATATATATATATATATAAATGCTGCTTGTATTTACAAATTCGTTTTTAAAGTGTACATTTAATTTTTGTGATATGTTGCTTTGCACATTTTTTGTATAATTTCAGATCTCGCAGATATGAAACGTGCCGTCGAAGTTGGAAGTATAACCTGATAATCTTGTTGCAGCGGAAAGATATAAGTGGATAATGTCTGATCCTTGATTTATGTCTATTTTAAATGAGTTTCCTGCATTATTTCATTTTGTTTGGAACTTGATAAAAAAAAATTCGACAGTATGCCCACTTGGGCAGAATTGAACATAGAATATGCATATATGTAGATTGAGAAGCAATTACAACCATACTAGAGGTGGGATGTATTAACTACACGTTGAAACACTGATATTGCAGGAATGAATTAGATAGCCTGATAGGCTAATAAAGTCACGGACATTTGAATCCACCAAAAACTCAAACAAACCAATGCTGCATCCTAATAAGACAATATACTTTGTTAAATATTGATTTGAAAAATGATTTACTTCCAATGAATTGTAAACACTTAAATGCAGAAATGTAAATGTTAAACAGGAGCACGAATGCGAGAAGTCTTTTTTCACTCTTCTTTACTCTGTGCACTATCACGTGATGTTTATTTAAACCTTGAATGTGTAACACCTCGATACTCGTGAACAAGGAAACTGTGTTTCTAAAACGCGTTGAGTGCTGCCATTAAAATCACCTTATCAGCATTCCTGGTGCCTTGGCTCTGTTTGTTAAGGTCCTAAACAAAGGAGTGTTGTGGTATGTATCGGGCATCGCTAACCCGCCACGGCCCGCCGTCTAGAAAGAGGCTTGAATCGCAGCAAACTGTGTGTTGAAATATATATATATATTCACTGAAAAAAACATAGGTTTCAGGTACATTATAGTTAGTTGGAGATTTCAATCGTACAAAGCCATAGAAATTCCCCCGTTATAGTTAGTTCAGCTAACTATAACTCACGCCGACGCAATGCACTGCTGATGACGTCACATATTAAATCAATCATGACATGCTCAGTGACATCACTGATGACATCTCAAATGACATCACTGATGACATCATCCAGTGAATGTGTGCTTCTGTAAAGTATAAAAATATGTTTTATATGTATATATATATATATATATATATATATATATATATATATATATATATATATATATATATATATATATACATGCCAAGGTGTATTGAAGTATGAGTGAGTGTTTGAGTGTCTGAATGGATGATTTAGTAGGTGTGTGACTGACTGTATAAGTGAGTGATTAAATGTGTCTTACGGATTGCATGGGTTAGTGAATAAACTGTGTGAATGTCTTTATTAGTCTGTTAGTTGGTGTGTAAGCGGCTGCATGGCTTGGTGAGTAGCTACATGAGTGTCTATATGGGTTATGTATTGGTTGTCTGAGTATCTGTATGGGTGCCTGAGTGTCTTTGTGAGTGGGTGGGGGGTGTGACTCTGTGCATAGATATGTGAGTGGTTGTTTGGCTGTATGGGTTCAAGAGTGCATATGGAAACAGCTGTATGGGTGGGAGAGTGTACGGATGGGTATGTTGATGAGTGAATGGATGTCTCAGTGGTACATGTGTGAGTAACTGCATTTGTTTTAAAGCAGTATATGTGAGTGGTGGAGTATATAAATGACTATATGTGAGAGTGAGTGATTGCAAGAATATATGTATGGATGAGTGTGTGTTTGTATGAGTGATTGTTTAAGAGAGTAAGTATATGTTAGTATCTGTATGGTGGTTTGTGTATGACTGTATAAGCAAGAAAATGTATGTGTGCTAGTTTCTTTGCATGACTGACCAGGTGTATGAGTAACTCTTTGGGTGAGTGGAAGTGTGTGAGTGTCGATATGAGTGTATGAGTGGATATATCAGTGGCTGTGTAGATGAATGACTGTGTGTATGAGTGACTGTATGGGTTAGTGGGTGGCTGTGTGTGTAGATGTATGAATCACTGAGCAGGTATGTACTGACTGCTATTGGTCAGTCTATGGTTTCGATATTGGTGGTGTGTATTTTAGAGTGGGTGTATGAAAGGTTTTATTGGGGTATGAGGAGGTGCATCAGATGATCACGTGGATGATGTCATCAGTGATGTCATTTGAGATGTCATCAGTGATGTCACTGAGCATGTCATGAGTGATGTAATATGTGATGTCATCAGCAGTGCATTGCAGGGGCGGGTGTTATAGTTAGGTCTACTAACTATAATGGCCGAATTTTATGGTTTTGTACGAGTGAAATCTCCGACTAACTATAACGTCCCTGAAACCTATTGTCTTTACAGTGAATTTCTAAGGTTTTTTAAATGCTAATTTGTAACTATAACGTTCCTGAAACCTATGGCTTTTTCAGTGAATTTCATAGGTTTTTTAAATGTTAATTTCTAACTATAACGTCCGTGAAACCTATGGTTTTTTCAGTGAATTTCTAAGGTTTTTAAAATACTCATTTCTAACTATGCCTACAAAGGTAGGACATGTGAAGAAAGGAAGAAAAGTGCAGAAAGAAGCAAGACAAATGCAGAAAGAGGCAACAGAAGTCCAGAAAAACAAAGAAAAGTGCAGGAAGAAGAGATGTGCAAAAAGAACCAACAGAGGAGCAGAAAGTCCTCCTGTGCCCCAGCTTTTTGCTGATGGGTGCTGGTGGTAACTGTCTCTGACTAACCAGACCTAGAGCCAGTGCTATGCTAAAAGACACTTAGAATACAGTGAAAACACCTACATACACTAGGGAACGCTATGCGTTGGGGTATCCCTGTGATTAGCATGACCGCCTCTGTATTTGCCATGACTTAATGCCTGGGTCATTGCATGAGTACATGAGTAGTGACTGGATGATTAGAGTGCTACAAGGAGAGTGCATGGTGATTTTATAAGTGCTTGGGTTTTGGCGCAGTGATTGGATAAGCACATAGGATTGGCTGGGTGATTGGAGGACTGCATAGATAGTACCTGGGAGATTACTGGACTGCACAGGTAGTCCTCAAGGTATTGCAGCAGTGCATGTGTTAGTTACTGGGTCATTGCATGAGTACATGGGTAGTGAGTGGATAATTAGAGTACTGCAAGGAGAGTGTGTGGTGAATTTATAAGTGCTTGGGTAGTGGAGGAGTGTTTGGATTAGTACATGGTAATGGCTGGGTGACTGGAGGAGTACACGGGGAGTGACAGTGTGATTGCGGGACTGCATGGGTACTACCTGGTAATTGAAGGGGGAAATGAAAAGTATGTAAGTGGGTACAGGACTGTATGGGTAGGGCATATGGGATTGTAACAGTAATCAGTTAGTGCCTGGATCATTGCATGAGTAATGCTATATTCAACTGTCATAATGCACCTATGTTGTGCCCGATCTGTTCCCTCTCACTAGACTCTTCCGCTTCAAGCTTAGACGTTATGTCTTCCACTTTTTGGAAAATGTCATCTTTAAATCACAACTCCTCTCTTACTTTACTTAAACCCTGCCCTACCTGGAAGTTTATCAGTATTAACTGCCGATCTCTCGTGAAACATAAGAGAGACATTTTTGACCTATTGGAGACTGATAGCCCAGCTGCCATGTTCGTCACTGAAACTTGGTTAACGGACAGTTCTGGCCCGGACATCGCCATGGCTCTTCCCGATGGATACACCTATATTGGGCGTAACCGCGTTTTCAAAGACGGTGGGGGAATCGCCATCATTTACAAGAGAGAATTCTCTTGTAAATGGGAAGATCTCGATCTTCCAAATTGTGAGGCGGGTTTGTTTAAGCTCCTACTCTCCCCTCAATTTACTTTAACGGGTTCGCTGATTTATCGTCCGCCGGGTTCCGCCAGTAATTGGGCTTCTTTCTTCCCAGAATTCATCTCCCCATTCTTGGCGCAATCAACCAACTTCATTATTATCGGCGACTTAAACATTCATTTTAATTCTGAATCGTGTGCTATTGCTGCTCGCCTCTTACAGGACTTGGCAGCTTTAGACCTTCATTTGCATAACTTTGATCCCACTCACAAAGCCGGCAACCTTTTAGATCCTATTATCTCAAATCTTGCTGGCATCGCCTATCAATCCTCTGAACCAGTCATTTGGTCAGATCATTTTATTGTAAATTTCTCAATTGAAATAGAAAGGGTCAAACCTTCGAATCCCGCTCTTCCTCACAAAGCTAGTAGGGATTGGAAGCATCTAGATATTGACAATCTTAACCTCCTTCTCATCAAGGATAAACCCGCGCATCCCAGTATATCCACTAAGGAGCTGCCCATTATTAAACGATGGCTGACAACGGCTCTGGATATTTGTCTTCCAACGCAAAAAAACAAACCCCAAATCCATCACCCACCAGCACCATGGTTTACTGACGCACTTCGTCATGAAAAATCTAATTGTAAAAAACTGGAACGCATTTGGCGTTCCGAGTACAATATTGACCATAAAATAAAATACAAGGTAGCCCTTAAAGCCTATCATCTGTCTTGTGACACCGCCAGAGCCAACTTTGCCAGTACTTCTATTCTTACGGCACAAAATAGACCTAAGGCGCTGTTTAAAATCGTTAAGGAACTCTCAGGTGCATCTACGGCACCTAAAGACCCTTGTTTAAATACTGCTCAATGTGAGGTTTTGGCCAATTTTTTCGTTGAGAAAATTGACAAAATCTATGATACGTTTAACTCTAATTCGGCTGGGCCTATTCATTCCGATCCTACTCTATGCACTCCCGCTCTTGATATTAACCTTGGCTCCTCTTCTGCACGTCCTTCTCTGCATGCCTGGGACCCTATTTCTTCCACGCTTTTAAAAAAGTATCTTCAAGATATTAAATCTGGCTCCCCCCTCGATCCAATGCCCCCGCAAGTCTTGGGATCCCTTGATCCAGCCCGGCTTCAGATTATTTTAAAAATTCTGAATGCGTCGTTAACTGAAGCTATCGTCCCCAACGAATGGAAGCATGCTATGGTGGTTCCATTATTAAAAAAGGCCAATGCTGATCCCAATATTCCATCAAACTTTCGCCCCATCTCCTTGCTTTCATGCTTTTCCAAAATTTTGGAGAAACACGTTAACTCTTTACTTTCCTCTTATGTTGAAACCTATAATCTTCTTCACGGTTCCCAATCCGGGTTCAGGACTGGCTTTTCGACTGAAACCACGCTTCTTGGAGTGTCGGAATCCATTAGACTAAAGGTGGACAATGGGGAGTCAGTGGCACTCATATTACTTGATTTGAGTGCCGCATTTGACACCGTCTCCCATTCCATCTTGTTGTCCACCTTGAAATCTTTGGGTGTCGGTGGCTCTGCCCTGGCCTGGATTGCTAATTTTCTTTCTGATCGCACATTTCAAGTGTTTTCCCCCATTTCTGTTTCATCTATCTTCCCTTCTAAACACGGTGTTCCTCAAGGGTCTATCCTCAGCCCCCTCTTTTTTAATTTATATGTGAGACCCCTGGCCTTTCTGGCTGAGCAGGCAGGTCTCACGATTTACTCCTACGCCGATGACACGCAAGTCATCTACTCACTTTCCACCAACAAAAATTCCTCCTCCTCTTCTCTTCAAAATGGACTCCGACAAATAGCTGCATGGATGCATGACCACAAATTAAAATTAAACGGGGACAAAACGGAACTGCTTCTGTTTGGCCAAGATATCTCGTTATGGGGCCCACAGCATTGGCCTCCGGAGATGGGTCCTCTTCCTACCCCAACTACGAATGCTCGTAACCTTGGGGTCCTCCTCGACAACCAATTGTCCTTTAAGCAGCACGTTGTGAAAGTCTCCGCCACCTGTACCACCATCATCAGGTGGCTGAGGAAAATCACATGGATGCTGCCTGCTGACACCCTAAAGGACGGTAGTCCAGGCTCTTGTCATCTCACGCCTGGACTACGGGAACATCTTACTCTTGGGTGCCAGTAAGGAGGTAACTAGGAAATACCAGGTGGTACAAAATATGGCGGTTCGCCTTATTTGTAACCTTCCTGCTAGAACTTCCACCACAACTCACATGCGTAACCTGCATTGGCTGCGTATTGAGAATAGGACTAAATTCAAGGCCTTGTGTCTTATGCACAAAATTCTGACTGGAACAGCTCCCCACTATCTCTCTGTTTTAGTGCAGCGTTATGTCCCATCTCGCGCACTTAGGTCCTCCACCCAAAATAAAGTGAAAGTACCGCGAATCAAAAGAGCTAAAATGGGAGGTCGGTCATTTTCCTCGTTAGCCCCCTCTCTCTGGAACTCCTTACCGCCATCTCTACGATCGGAAAGGTGTTTTTTGACCTTCCGTAAGGGTATCAAGACCTGGCTATTTGATATGTAAGATGCTGACCTATTGCGCCCTTCACCTTTAATACCTAGTGTCTGCTTTAGCGCCGGGAAACCTCCGGGTAGCTGTGCGCTTAATCAAGTGTAATTATAAATAAATAAATAGCTACTGACTGAAAAATTAGAATACTGCAAGGAGAGTTCCTGAGTGAATTTATTAGTGCTTGGATATTGGCGGAGTGTTTGGATTAATACATGGTAGTGGCTAGGTGACTGGAGGACTGCATAGGGAGTGACAGGGTGATTGCTGGACTGCATGGGTACTACCAGGGTAATTGAAGGAGCAAATGAGAAGTGTGTAGGTGGTTAGAGGATTGCATGGGCAGTACACAGGGATTGTAGCAGTGCATGTGTTAGTGCCTGGATCATTTCATGACTACATGGTTAGTGACTGGATGATTAGAGTACTGTGAGGAGAGTGCATGGTGAATGTATAAGTGCTTGGGTTTTGACGCAGTACTTGGATAAACACGTAGGACTGCTGGGTGATTGGAGGACTGCATAGGTAGTACCAGGGAGATTAATGGACTGAATAGGTAGTCCTCATTGGATTGCAGCAGTGCATGTGTTAGAGACTGGGTCATTGCATGAGTACACGGGTAGTGACTGGATGATTAGAGTGCTGCAAGGACAGTGCATGGTGATTTTATAACTGCTTGGGTTTTGGCAGGGTGATTGGATAAGTACATAGTGCTGGCTGGGTGATTGGAGGAGTGCATGGGTAGTGACAGAGGGATTTATGGAGTGCATGGGTACTACCTGGGTAATTGGAGGAGTGAATCAGTAGTGTGTAGGGGGGTTAAAGGTCTGCATGGGAAGTACTTAGGGGATTGTAGCAGTGCATGTGTTAGTGCCTGGTCCATTCCATGAGTACATGGGTACTGACTGGAAGATTAGAGTACTGCAAGGAGAGTGCATGGTGAATTTATAAGTGCTTGGGTTTTGGTGGAGGGGTTGGATAAGTACATGGTGCTGGATGGGTGATTGAAGGAGTGCATGGGTCCCGACAGGGCGATGGCTGGACTGCATGGGTAGTGCTCAGGGTATTGTAGCAGTGCATGAGTTAGTGCATTGGTCATTGCATGAGTGCATGGGTACTGACGGGAAGATTAGAGTACTGCAAGGAGAGTGCATGGTGAATTTATAAGTGCTTGGGTTTTGGTGGAGTGATTGGATAAGTACATGGTGCTGGATGGGTGATTGAAGGAGTGCATGGGTCCTGACAGGGCGATGGCTGGACTGCATGGGTAGTGCTCAGGGTATTGTAGCAGTGCATGAGTTAGTGCATGGGTCATTGCATGAGTGCATGGGTACTGACTGGATGATTAGAGTACTGCAAGGAGAGTGCATGGTGAATGTATAAGTGTTTGGGTTTTGGCGAAGTGATTGGATAAGTACACACATGTCACATCAGTCCCGTCCCCTCCCTTCACCACTGTACAAACACTCCCCCTGGCAGGTTTTAAGTTGGGGGATTAATTCCCCTTGACTCCTGAGGCTCCCTGGGGGCCAACTAGCCCACCAGGTACCTCCAGTAACCGCCACAGAGCTGTGTTGCAGAGATGTGGTCCCAGCCCACGCCCCTTTTTACACCTCTCCTCAACGCAGCTCTGTGGCGCTTACTGGAGGTACCTGGTGGGCTAGTTGGACCCAAGGGACCCTCAGGATTCAAGGGTCACCTAAGGGCGATTGTTAATAGTGATCCCACGTACCCTGTAGCTAAATATATACATAATATATATATGTATATTTTAATATAGTTTTAGAATTATAAAATTACAATGAATAGTTTATTGTTTTAAAGTAAATATGTATATATATATATTGATTATTATGTGTGTGTTTAATTTTTTTATTACGTTTATTTGTTATATTTGTTAAAATGTATAATAAACCTACATTCTTTTTTTAAATAATTTTATTATTTAATATATTTAATATGTATTCTTTTATTTTATATTTATATAAAAATCGATATTTTGTACAACTATATTTTTACCATCGATATTTTTTCTCCAATATTTTTAGAATTACCTGTTTAAGTATAGGGAGTCGATATGTTTTACTTTTATAGTTTTTTACGGTAATATTTTGTCAGTGAACCAATGATTTCCTAGTGCATGAGATGAGGCATGAAATCTCTTTATTCCTGTCAATGAGCAGAACTTTTTGGGCTTCGGGCATTCTCACACCAGAATGCCTGTCTCTGGAACTCACTGAACTCAAGCCTCACACAAATTATCACCTGAAATGTAGCAACACTTTACAATCACTACGTTTCCAACAGGCCTACTGTAATTAGACCTATAAACCAGCAAGTTCATAAGCCTCCAGCTCTCTTAACCTCTTTTCCGACTGAATTTGTTTGCAGAATTGAACTTCTTTCTCAATTATTCAATGCTTTCCGCTCCTCTTCTCTTGTTTTAGCTCAGAGACAGAATGAGACCACATACGTACCGTAGCAGCACACAATACCACAGCTTGACAATCAATGGATGGAGAGGTTTAGATAGACAACCTTAAAGAAATAGATACCACAGATGGTGAACACTCGAGCAAAGGGTGACGGAAAAAGAAAATTGAAGATGAAATGATAAGGGAGAAGCAGACCAGATGAGGAGTGAAGGAATAACTGAGAGATAGGGAAAGAGAATGAAAAATTCAGACCCACAATTGTGTTTTTATTAACCTACAGTAAATAGCCTATCACTTGGAAATTACCTTAATGGCATATTCAGGATTTCTAATAATATATATCAGTGCACTAGATGGCAATGTACTGCACTGCTTGTCCTAATTTATACCACATGAATATTGGGTTAAAATTAAAAAGATGTTTAAAAAGAAGATGAAATCAAGTATACTTATTTTGGACTTTTGGGAAACATTAAATGAATCTATTGAACAAGACTCATTAGACTAGAGGAAAGATATAGTAGGTAAAAAATATAATTATTCTGAAAATACCCTGAACCCCATAGTGACAGTCCAAACAAGCGACCACGTGCTCAGAAAAAAGGTGAAACATTGCTCTCTTCTTAACCTGGAGACCATGACATCTACTGTGCATTCTTTTTTTAGAAAATTAAATAATATTAGCACATTAATCAAGTATATAAATGTTAAAAGGCCAACTGTAAATGTGAACATTTTTAAACCCTCTTTAAGCGTCAAAGAAAATGAAACTGGATTCTAGAAATTACGTTGGTATTCTTAGCCTGATTCGTGGGAGCAGTGCAAGAACATAAAACAACATTTTTATGGAGGAATGGTGGTGGCCTCATTTGAAGCAGAGAATGCACCAACAAAAAGAGAACATGCACTGGGACAAAAATACAAAGTAACATGCTATCAAATAACTTTTACTTTAGTAATAAAAAACAAATGTTGAAAAGCGCCAATCTTTACAATAAAATGTAAATTTTGATTTATATATTTTTTTATTTGTGAATTAAATAAAATATTTTTTTTAATTTGTGTATTTGTTTGAAGCATATTACTATGTAAATGTTTTGTCTTATTTTGAGGTTCAAATCATCAACATTGCTCCTCTACATTCAGTAGGGATTCAGGGGTGTCCACGGAAGCCATAGGTTAATAATGGCTGTTGTAAAGAGATCAAAATACGAGCTTCGTAATCTAAGCACTTAACCCATTGTGTCAGATAAATGCATAATATAGACTACTTACATTATTGATGTCTCTTCCATAAATGTTTATAGTTTTTGTCTGAGGCTCAGGGTTGGATTGGAATTAGAAATCGGCCCGGGCAAGCTATAAAAAAGTGGCCCACATTTGCATATTGCCTTTGCAAAACACTGCTTTGGTGAAGTTTTATAAAAAAAAAAAGGGTGGGGGGGGGGCTAAAAAAATGCACAGATAAGTTTACACTGGTGAAACACATCGGAATACAAGTGAGGCCAGTTTTGCTCCTGTCACCTGCCCCCGCTCAATATGCCCCCAGACTGCTAAAAAAAAGCAGCCTACGGCTGGAACTGGACACAGGCCCCTCGGGCATTGCCCGAATGCCCGCGTTACCAATCCGACGCTGCTGAGGCTCATGAAACCTGAACTGGTCAGATGTTTTCACTGCAGTACTGTATAAAGCATAAAAACTAAACAGGCGCAGGAGCTCAGGGGAGCTCCTGAGGGCACGGAAAGAAGAACAAGGAACTGGAAAGAGGAGGGAAGGGAACACCTAAAATCCAAGGAAGGGAGAGCAAGGGAATGAGAAGCATAGAAAACAAAGAAAGAAAGAATGAGGAATTGGGAAGGGGAGGATGAAGTTGAAAATTTGCATTTGAAAAGAGGAGCTCTAGTTAGATGAAAGACAGGAAAAATAGTAACCGGGGAAGATGAACTATACTCGCAAGGAAGCAATGTGGCAAAATAAAAAACAAATAAGGAAAGACTGAAGATAAGGGAACTGGGAGGGGAGGTGAGAAATATGTAATCTAAACAATGGAATGCAAATATGTTTGCAACAGTTTCATAAATATTACTATTGCCATCTGATAAATAAATTTGCTTTCTATGTTCCTTGGCTTATTATTGCAGCCTGGGCAGCTGACTAACATGGTGTTTTATATTGTATTTAATTTACATTAGGTGTGCTCCAGCACAGGCCTCATCCGTTGGATACCAGCGTCGTGGATGTGTCCAATAAGTCCAATAAATGGCATAAAAACGCCTCACGTATTCGCCACTCTTTTGGGCCTATCTCTTGACGCTTTGGAAAGCCCTGGTGCTAAGGCCTCGCCTGATCTGCATTGGGCGCATTATCCTCCCGCGTGCTTTGCCACAGTTATTCACGCGGCAGCGCGTCCATAAAGGCAGTCCCGACCGAAGACGTTCACGTGAGAGTTTACAGAAGGGACTCAGACTGAAAGGCAGATTTACAGCAGACAAAGGAAGTAAAACAATGAAACTCGGAGCCTTCGCGACCAGGGGGGCCTTGGAGCCTCATTGTACGATGGTGTGTGGCATGGAATCTCTCTCGTCGGGCGCGCGCATTCGGCTCCTCCTCCCATTAGAATTCCTGCAGTTCAAGAATTAAAGCTTTTACGCCCCAACCGCAAGTGACAGCAGTTCAGCTATTGCACACAGAGGATGTAATCCACCCATGCAGCTGTGCGTGCACCGCGCTGAGGCTCCTCGGAGAAGCTCCACGTTTACCTCACCATTGCCTCGCGCTGCAAGCGGCGCGAACAGATTCATGGGAATAAGGAAACGGCGTGATCCAAAATGGATCCCGGCCTCCTCTGTAACTTTTGTGTAGTTATTTCATGGCCATGGTGTCGACTCTCAGCAATTGCGAAGCACTATGAAAGAACAAGAAAAAAAGTGATACATACATTTTGGGATACATTGTTAGGTATTGTCCAGTTCTATTCCAAACAGTGGCGGGAATACCTTTATAATAACATACACCACGGGCCTAAATTAAACAGATTTTTTTCGTGCGTAATTGAGTCTTATCCACTGTGTACCACTGCAGAAAGGCCATGAAAAAGAACCCGCCAGAGTGCCAGCAATATTTATTGCCTCAGTGAAATAAACATAAATGTACAATAAGTGATATATTATATTAAAAATGTATTAATTTAAGAGAGCTGACAGTAACATCTGTTGGAAGGAATGTAAGAATGTTTGGCCTCTTCTGTTGTTTATGTGTTTACACATGGTAAATAAAGCTGCTATTTAATGGGAGACTAGCCTTCGTATATCACGGAGAGAGTATCAGACTGATGTTTGCTAAATTAAGCTGTGGAGTACGTTTTTGCACTGTGAATTGTTAATAACATTACTTAAAATACACAGTAAAGGTTTTTGAAAAATGTTGCCCGTAAAGTCCTTAACAATAAAGTGGCAGATATTGGGTCTGATTGATAGTGATTTACTCTGCAAGATAATGAGTACTTCCAGTGCTTATTTTGTAAAACAATAAGTGCGCGGCCTCTTGTCAGGGGGCCACTACAGCTTGCACCACACATTGCCCATGCCATGCTGCCAATGATAGTAACAACACGACTACTAACCATCACATTCCTACAAGTGTGACTGTTCAGACTATATCAGGCCCCCAAGGCTATATGAGTGGCTTGGGTGGCAGTTAATAGTATTTTTATTGTATATTGAATTAATAAATAACTGTTGTTGTGGTCATCTCTAAATTAGCCAGACAGTGTCACCTTGTTGCAGACTGTCACAAGTACCGGTGTGGACAATTAAGAGCCGGTGCTGAGCATCGGAAATCACCGGCTCATATTAAGCAGTGAGTGGTTTAGAATCATACAAGTTTTTTTACTTTACAACATTCACTAATATTACCTCTTAAGAAGAAGAGCACTGACATAGTTGTCATTGAAAAATCTGGACGACTAGTCTGGAGGTTGGCAACTAACACTGAATGTTCTCAAGGTGGTGAAGCCCAAAGTAACGTGAAGGTGGACTTTTTAGAAGGATGTTAAACAGTAGTCATTATCTGGGCTTCTCATAGGTGGGCAACCACTGTGGCGGACCTTAAGGAATTCAGCAATAGTGTAATGATGTACACAGGGAGGTCTGACTGCCAGAAAAATGTAATATTACTTTGTACAAGTGTTCACATCACACTAAAAGCATTATCTGGTACAATGCATCAAGTTCTGGAGACCATTTCCAGAAGAATAAAGAAGGTATAGAGACAGTCCAAGTAGAAATTACGAAATGGTGCATGTTTTGAATTGCACAACCCAGAAAAAGCTAGTCAAGATGTTGAACTTGTATCACACCGGAGGAAAGGTTGACTGGTGTAAATGATAGAGACATTGACATTTCTAAAAGCAGCAAACAAAGTGCAATACTTAAGGGGGGAATCTGCAGAGCAATTAAACA
The DNA here is from genome assembly GCF_964261635.1 of Lissotriton helveticus. Classification (NCBI taxonomy): domain Eukaryota; kingdom Metazoa; phylum Chordata; class Amphibia; order Caudata; family Salamandridae; genus Lissotriton; species Lissotriton helveticus. The sequence continues at coordinate 825,743,870 of NC_136067.1, read as the reverse complement.
TCTAATTGTGTTTCCTGGTTTTCATCACATGAAAAACGTATCAGTGTGAAGCAATCTCTCATCCTCTGCCCTAAGAAAATAGAAGTGTTTGGGACAGTTTCTCACACTCATTGCCCCACCATTACTTGCCAAAGAAGGTGCAAGTGTAGAAATGTAATAAGTGTGAGAAAAGGCATATGCATTGTGAGTAAATGCACATAAAGGTAAAACTTGGCATGTGTTTGCCACTCCAGCAATGGGCCCTCCTAGGGCACTCCTGTGGAGACACTGTTTACCTCTCCTGGCACACACATGAGCACCAACTATGGCGTATGTCTATATTTTGAGTAACATTTTATTAAATCCTGACGTGCCCTTGAATTTTCATATGTGGAAAAGAAACACCATATGCTTCGCACTATGCAACCTTTTTTTCTTTTGCAACTGTTCCCTAAAGAAGGAGTAAAGCTTCAAACATGTTCGGTATCGAAATCTACCTGCAGAAAGTATGTGAATGTCACAAACCTTTTAAATTTGTGTGCCTTTACCACCTTTTGCAGGGAGACCAACCCAGGAACGACTAAAGCATGTCCTTGTAAACAAACTTGACTATACAGAAATTCCACCATAGCAGCATACATTCTATGTGAGCAAATCCAACTTACGGATGCAATATCTGAGATTTCATAATTCTTCTAATCAGGAATATCATTTTTCCTTAATAATTGCTTTTATTTATGCACGTAAATTTCACTTTGGTGTGCAAATAGCTTTGTGAATCGAGCCTCAGAAAATTTACAGCACTAGTGACAGCCACCTGTGCACACAAAAATCCAGAGACACTGATTAAGAGCTATCTGCCATTTGCGGGATCAGGTACAACATTTCAATGATGCAAAAAGCGTTAAGAGTTTACACAAGGTTTACTAGGTGACAAATACATTTTCTAGGGCCTAAACGCTTCGGATTGTTACAGCCGATAAATGTCTAAAGGTTTGTATACAGTTCCGCGGAACAGAAGCCAAAAAATTGAGTTAAATAGGGGATGTCATGAGCTCTGCAGAGTGTTCTGATGAAGAAGTAAACAGCAGAATGTGTCCATAGATGCTTTGGATGAGAGAGTAAGGAAAGTTTCAAAGATGCCAGGGTGGCAGTTTCTGAATGATGAAGTGCAGGTGTGAGTCGGGAAGGGCACAAAATACACAGAGTGATCATGGCAAAGTACACAAGGGACAAAGTGAAGAAAGAACAGGGTGCATGGAGTAAAACGTAATTAGCTTATGAAAGGAATTCATAAGTGAATGGAGATAACAAACAAGTACATAAGTGAAGCAGAGATGTATCAAATATGTGAAGAAGTGAGAAAGTGTATCAGTGAGTTTATGCATATGAAATTGAAGATGTAAATAAAAGCGGTTTAATGGTGGTAGTCAAGACAAGAGGGAAGGAGCCAGAGATGACACTATAACCAGAGTGGATCAGGGCTGCCAAACCATACACATGCACCATTAAGCAGTATCAATGAACAAGCTGTTTGTGATACCGTTCTTGGTGCTCTGTGGCCTCACCCATCACCTATTTTGAAAGTCATACATGGAGGGACTAGTTTTTCTGGATATGCACCACGGTACAGCAGATCCAGAGGCCTGGCCAAGAAAATCACCAAGATTTAAAATAAAATGAGTTACCATATATTAGAGAAGAGAGGAAAAACGACCCCTGTTTCTCAGTGATGAGAAACAGAGACACCACTCAAGACTAGAATGTAACGAAATCCATTTTCGGCTTTTGGAACTGTAATCCTCCTACCCGATAGTTACAGCCAGCATGAGGTGAGTGTTAGTGTAATCCCTGCAAAACAGCTGTAGGGCGGGCACTGTTAAAAATCCATGCAATAGAGTCAAGTAATCGCCAAATTGTGCTTCTCAACCATGAACAGTCATTCGCGGCACCCGTGTGATTACCAAAATTCTAAAAACATTTCAACCTATTAATTTGTTTTTTTTATTTATGTCATCTCCTTGCTTATTTCACTTCTAAAAGGGTGTTAATGAAAAGTCCTAAAATATTCCCCTCGCAGGAATATCTGATCTTTCTATCCCCATCTTGCGCACATCCAACTCAGCCTTTCATGTTCTCCCAGCAAGACTGTTCTTAACAGTGGCACCAAGCAAAAAGATGGGAAACCATTCAAAAAATGTGACAGTCCCTAAAGTTTATCTTCTACCAGCAGTTTAACAAATCCACAAAGCCCATCGTTCAAGTGAACTGGGTGTTTTTTTACTGGAGGTGAATGCCCTCTACAGCGAGGGATTCAGTGGTCTATATCACGCTCCTGGCCACAACACACCTTGGACGCGTCCCTATGCCTGGTACATATAGATGCGTAAGGAGTCCTCAGTCAACAGCAAACCAGGCGGAGATGAAAGGCAAGGGTGTCACGTGTGTGGGAATGTGGCTCGGGGCATGACAGGGAAAGCTGATGCAATGGCCAGGCCTCAGGACACAGCCCTGGTCCTTGGGAACCCACTTCTCGCAGACAAGCTTCGCTTTCAGCTTTTCTAGTTTTCCCTCTTCTCTTGGGAGAAAGAACTCGAAAATAGAAGAGAATGAGAGAGAGATCAGGCAGAAAGACCATGACGTCCCGTAATCCAACAAGTCACCTTCCAGAGCTCAAACACGGGCTGTTTTTTTTTCTTCCTCCCAGCCCGTTAAAAAAAAAGAGAAAAAGAAATTGACTTTTGTTTGGAGTTTGTGAAAAGTGGGACTCGGGGCCCAGTCAATGGGACTCCCCACGGAGCTGGCTGAGTGCAGCCATCTCAAATCAGTCAGCCAAGGCCCCAATTAATCCGCCCTTTGTCCCATCCAAACCACCAGCAGCACATCAACACATTTGGCCATTGTTCAGACCTTCATGCAACGGGATTTACCCTTTCAAACCGCGAGTTTTGTCCAAACTAGTTCGAGCGGAAGTTTCTCACTGACAATTTGCCTCAAATAGATAGATTTGTCAGCTTCGACTTTCAGCGGAGAAGCCACGGAGAGGTAGCTGCCTATAATAAGCTAACAGGTGGAATGGCTGTAGGGGGGGCCTACTTAACCCTCCCCTCCTCCACCCCCCACCATCACCCCCAGGGAAAGTGGGAGTTAGGGATGCAGCAGGCCTTGTTTATCTGTGGTTACATCCCAGGCAATTAACAAGCCAGCCCGAGGGAGCTTTTCTCCCCAGCCCGCTGGCGAGTCTAGTGTGCAACTTTCCTTTTTTTTTTATCCGGGGAGAGAGCGGCTGCCACACAATCGCAGATATCATATAGGTTACACGGGATTGTATGGCACCAGGTGGGCCTCATATTTGCAGGCTGCGCCACTTAACTCGCGTAGCCAAGTGCCTCAAGTTGCAGGAGACGTGAAACCAGCACTTCAGTTCCCAACCAGTGACATTGTCTGCGTCTTTCACGTGAGGTGTGAGCCGCGCCGACGCCCTCGCGACGGTGGCGTGTATAAAACTGCCAATGTAGGCCGCCATTGACTTGGAATTACTATGATTGCTGTGCGTGTTTCCTTTTGCTCTGTTGTCGGATGGTTGCCCACCTTCCATAACACATTTTATAGATGTTTTATATGAAAATATTCCGATGTGAAAGCTTGGCAACTATCAGAAATAGTAGGGCCTTAATGGGAGCTCAGACGACAGACCCCCCCTCCCCCCATTAGCCAGCAGTTGAGGTATGTATGTATTTCGATTTTATATAGCGCACTAATCACCCAGGGGTCTCAAGGCGCTTGCTTAGGGAACCCGTCCTGGTATTCCCCTGTGAGATACCCCGGCAGGGTATTCACAAGGTGAAAGCCAGGCATCCCGCCGCAAGGGGCCATAGTGGAGATTAAGCAAGCTATTGCCCAGAGTCACAGAGTGTGATCCCGTGAGTCTAGTAGGCACCGGAGCGAGAATTGTCGAGTCTGTGGAATTTTTGAGCCCGAGACCCGCCGAGGCGGGGAATCGAACCCTGGTCCACGGCTGATCTCAGCTTCCGGGTCTGCTGCCTCTAACCACTGAGCCACGCTTCTCCACGTGCAAATAATGACTGACATTTTGATTTTCAATGCTTTTTCCAATTAGCTATGTCTATTTTTCACACTTCTCTTTCTCGACCCCAACCTACCTGAGCAAACATGAAAAGGAAACAGGTGCCTTTGTGGGTGACAAGTGCACTATTGCTCGGATTACTTACCAGTAAACTTCATTAGCTCAAATTGTAGTCTTCCTCGCCACAGTTTTAGCTAATTAGGTTTTTGCCTCATGCACAGACCATGTTAACATATTAAGGGGCACATGCATCAAGGTAATCATTTGCGATGACCAAATAGCGAATTTTAAGAATTCGCTATTTGGTAATCACAAATGCCTATGCATGAAGGATTCGCAAATATTTTTGCGAATCCTTAATATTCCTTAATTGCGAACCGCAAATTGTGATTCGCAATTAAGGAATGGCTTACCTATTTTGCGAATTTGCATTTGGGTTGATGCATCTCAAATGCCAAATTACCGGTCGCAAAGGAACCGATTCTGTGAATCGCCCAGTTTGCAACCGATATTTAGGTTGATGCATGTGCAGCTAAAAGCTTAAAAACAATCCTGGTCTAGGGTTTGATTCTACAAAACTCTGCCATAGCACATTGATATAAATGAGGGATTATCCCTCCTCCATTTCCTGCGCAAGCAAAGAAAATTATAAACTGTATAAAGAATAAGGGAGGGAGGGTATGTAGGACTGTGACGAGAGAGACTACGAATCAGAGTAATAAAGACTACCAGTTAGTAATCTGTACATTACGTCCACATCTGTTTTCCTCATCTCAGTCCTTACTAATGAGGAAGTGCCCAAGCAATCCTTAATTTAAATGGCAACAATCACAGAAATACAAATAACGTCAGGAAATATATGCTGCACCATGTACATTTATTAAGTACTTAATCCAAAACTGCAGAAATAACCCTTGATGCAAATGCAATGGATTTGGAGTCCCCCAGATGCAAAATATAATGCAATACAAAAGAATTTGGGAGACCCAGGTAGCAGCATAATATATATCTTTAAGAGACACTCCCTTGTACGCAGCTGTAGGTAGAGGTTGAAACTCCTCTTAATAATCCACCCTGGACTGAACCATGTAGGGCTGATCCATTCAGATCATTAGAGAAAGCGACAGTCTGTGTTATCCAACTATGTAGGGTGGCAGATTATGGACAAAGCCCCTTAATTGGAGTACCAAAAGTTAGGAACAAAAATTGCACCTTTCTAAACTCTGCTGCGGGTGAAACAAAGATAGATAATGCTCTATGAACATCTAATAAATCTAACAACTTTCCTTCCTGAGAAGATTTAGAGGGAAAAAGCTGGCAAAACAATAGCCTCATCTAAATGATATGAAGCTGCTACCTTTGGTAGAAAAGCTGGATCAGTACCCAACACTGCCATTTCTGGGAATAATTTAAGGTATGCGTCATCAACCAAAAAAAGTTCAAATTTCTCCCAAAGGTCTTCCAGATGTGATAGTGACGGAGTTAAAAACTTTAAAAGTTGAACATTTTAGTGAAATTGTTTCCAGTGGTGCGAAAGGAAGGAAAACTCTGTAGAGGTATGAGAATCAATGATAAATCCCAAGAAGGGATTGGAGAATGAACCACAGGTATTCAGTTAGAAATACTCTTTAATAACCTACTTAAAATATCTTCTACTTTCAAGACATATTTTTGTCTGAAGGCCTTGGTTGTCACTCACTGACTGTGTAATATGAAAACAGCCAATTCTAGGAAGAAACCATCTCCAATATAGTGTAAAACTAGTTTAGGGGGCAATAGAAGGCCTTTAACCCTTTTTTCCACACCAATTCTCAGTATTCTTCCAATTTTCACAGTAATTTTTGAAAGTGGAAGGCTTTCAGTTTCTAGACACTTGAATTGAACAGGCTACCTCCTCTGAGCAACCTAGTTCAATCAATCACCTTCTATCAACTTCCAGACCCCAGACTTGAGCTTCAGCGGGAAGAAGATGGACTCAAATAGGAGAAGGATGGATTGCAAGGGTCCCTGGATCGGGAAACATCCTTTACAACAAAACTTTTTCCACGCAGTACCTTTACAACGCAGGTATTGCAACGCAAGTCATTACAACGACTTGCGCTGGAGGGCGCTGTAGGATAGGGAATAGTTTAATTTACTATCCAAAACCTTCCCTACTATCCACGGGGACTGGAGTTGGAATAGTAAGTTAAACTATTCCACTATCCAGCGCCCCCCAACGCAAGTCGTTGTAACGACTTGCGTTGTAAAACCTGCGTTGTAAAGGCATGCGAAAAAAAAGCATGCGTTGTAACGAGATACAGGGGAGAGGTGTGGCGCCGCGGCCAGGGCGACTGACGCTGGAATCTGGGGACCACGGTTCGATCCCCGGCTCCGGCGGCAGGTTAGCCCAGCACCATGTGACTCTGGGCAATAGCTCGCTTAATCTTCCCGACGGCCCCCCAGCGCCTAGAGACCCTTACGGGTGATTGTGCGCTTTACAAATGTGGACTTTTTTTTTTTTTTTTTTTTTATATATCCCCTAGATCTGCCACTTAGAGCGTGAGAATTGCCGGAAATCAGAGTCTCCGAGGCTAGTATAGGGCTACCAGTATAACCCAAGCCTTAGTCTGTATGACTTCCCTCAACACTCTGAAAAGTAGTGGGATTAGAGAAAAAGCATAAATGAGAGCTTTTGGCCATGGGAACGACAGATCATCCACAGCCCACGCTTTCTGTGATGAAACCAGAAAGCAGAATCTTGGAAGCAACGTATTCTGCTCCAATGCCGACATATCTATCTGGTGAAGACCAAACATCTGAATGTTCTGATGAAATATTACGGGAGTGAGAGTCATTGAAGTTAAAAATTAGACTCTGCCCAATTCTCTATCTCCTTTGCTAGATTACCCAGGAACCAAACTCTTGACCCATCCTAATAGTTCATACAAGTTCGACCAACTTAATTGTCTGTTCTCCACAGTACCACAAAGCGCCCCGCGTGGCTAGGTTACCGAGAGCGCTCTGTAGCGCATTTATAAAGGCGGACCCGCCCCTTTCCTATATCGGTCGTTGGCTCCTGCAGGCACAATAGGTCTTGGAGTGCCTTCCGTGGAGTGTGCATCAAGCTTATGGGACTCCACACCCCTTCGTAATGCCCAGCAGTGTCCTACAAAGTACCATGCAGCTTCCCAACCCCAACGGTATTTCTTCTTTTTATAAACGGCTGTGTCGATTTTTTTATCAAACTGTAACAATGATTCTCCAGCCCTAGGAGGTACAAAAATCCCAGCCATATTGCTTGCAGATTATATCTTATTAGTTTTCAAAACACCAAAAGTGGTAAGGGACCTAGTTAACTAGGTTCAAATTATTTTGCACTAACCATGATGTGGCCATAAATACCAACAAAGCTAGCTTCATGGCACTACACTCACACAGGCATTCTAGAGGGGTTTTAAGCTTAGATGGTGTGGATCTAGAGAGAGTCATAGACTTTTACTTTTTGGGAATTTGTCTATATAGTAACAATTCTTGGCGTAGACAGATTACGAAAAGCACACTCTTGTTGAATCGCATGGCGGCAGCCATATTGAGCTTCACAAAAATACTTCTTTCCATCCAGTATCTCCCTTGTTAGAAATTTGGAGTGCTCAAGCTGTGGCCGCCGCTCTCTTTGGGCTTGAACTTTGGGGATATTGTAACATCGATGCCATAGGAGCTGCCAAAAACAATTTTTTGAGGGCAACTCCCAAAGCACCCCACTAGTTTTCAAATTCGATCTGGATATACAATCCATTATTCCTAAAGCGAGACTCAAAACCAATCTTACATTGGTTAAAGATCTGATCAACCACCGAGTTGGAACCCTACAGGGCTGGCGTGAAAGACATTTCAGAACCGCAAAAGGAAGTGGTGACACTTCGGTGGCTTAAATACATTAGGAGGATGTTATGCTCCTTGGGCATGACTGATCTCTAGATAAATCCAATTTCCATCACTCTTTCTTTGCTTACAGTGGTGAAAACTGCTTTTTGGGAGAACAAAACATATCCATGACTCAACCACAAAATTCTGGTTCTTTAACAATCAGATTCCTTGGGATAAAACCAGTACCCCAGTTTGAGCCTTACATGGATGAGATTGAGCCACCCTTCACTAAAGCCCTATACATAAGTTTCAGGTTAGGTGCCCTCCCACTTGCAACATTTATTGCCTAGTAGAAGGACCCCACTGAGGACATCAAACTATGTATAAAAACCAGAAAGGGAGATACCCTCTAAGCCAATACAGGACAGGGTGAAACGGTAGGGATAAATGCCCTAAGTGTGGTGAAGAACGAGAAACAATAAGTCATCTTCTCTTCTTTTGCCCCTTATATTCTGCACCCAGAGCCATGTGGGTTAAGCCTATCTGCAGAGCGATTGGTACACGAAGGTACACTGAGGCTTTAAGAATTTTAAGTAGTGACCCCTGCCCTGTAATTGCTATTGCCATGGCTAAATTTCTGAAATGGGCATGGGTAATCGGTATGCGCCTTGTTGCGGAAGGGCTCTGATTATTGTTTGCAGACTGTGTGTAAATATGTGGGCCTACTCAATTTGTGTACCTTATGTGCAATACCCCCTGTACTGTTAAAAGTGATGGATTTTGTTTTATGAACTTAGCTTTTCTGCACTCAAAATAATTGATATTCGGCAATCGTCTATAGTAGTTTAATTCAAATCTTAGATATTTATTGAACGTTTTTTTAATGGAATTTTATACTGAAATACTGTGGATTTATGTATGTTTTTATGTATGCTTTTATGACTTAATTGTCGAATAAAGTATGATGATGATGATGGAAAGGCAATAATCAAGTAAGTCCTAGTTACAAGATATAAAATATCTCTAGTTTGGTATTACCGTCTGCTATAGTAAACATATAGGAGGCAGTAAATAACTATTACATATAGAGTAGGTCATCAAGTGATTTCAAAACATTCATCAAAATACCATGTGGTATAGAATACACAATAAAACAGAATAAAACAAGAAACACACAACGTCAGTGGAGCACTGTAAATTATAATATACTCAATCAACAATACTAGTTAAAAAATTTCAAGATTTATTGTATTGATTAAAAAACACAAGGCATAGTCCTATGATCAGTACATAAGTAACACAATATGCAATTCATAAAAACATTTATAAAAAAAATAAAGAGTCGACGCAGCGTTTCGGTGTTCGTATGGATGTTGCACCTTCTTCAGGACGGTTTTTTTTCTACAGGAAAAAGCATACAGCGAATTACAAACTACATAAGTTACAGGCTCTTCACTTCTACTGACGTGTACATTTTTGGCGTAAAGTCATATTTACACAAACATTCACTGTTCTTTAAAAACACAATATTAAAAAAACAATATTAGAAAACTGAAATATGCTCCTATTTCGCATCTACCGACCAACTTTGTGTCCACAGGTTTCATTTAGAACATTTATCAATAACAATCTATTAATCACATTTGGGGTAAGATGACTTTGTCTAGAATCAAAAAATCTTCCTATATCTTTAATCGTATGTATAATAGGAAAACAGGCCAGTATTCATAAGAAGTAAGAAAAACACAGCTAATTAACATTTTGCTTTGTTATCAAATGCCAGTAATGACCCTTTTACGCATCCACCTATGTCCTGAACTGGGAGATGTTTATTATATCCCAATACATGAAAATAATAGGAGATAAAATCCACATACCTCTAGTCACTAGGGACTAGTCCTATTCTTGGTTAGAAATAGGAGAGACAAAGCTGTCATTTGCGCTGTTGTCTGTTGTTGATTATAACTCTTTTAGACATCAACCTGTGTCATGAAACACATTCAGGGTCATTAATTTCAAATTATCATAATTTATGGTATAGAATCAAAATGAATACCCCTGATGCAAACCATACCTGTAATAAGGCTGTTCAACGATATAGATGAAGCTGTGCCAAAGGTGACCACTGTATCTGTGGTTACGTATTCAATTCAAAGCAACAAAAGCTATGTGGACAGAAATACAAAGATTTTGATTCAAGTAAATGATCTGATGGTAAATTGCCCAAGTGTCTTTGTATAAAGTCAAAATGTTAATTAATCACTACCTGTTGTAGGGTCAGCGATACAATCCAATAATGGGATCTAGTCGTATCATTAAGTCATACTGCAAATAACTTCTCTTTTTGCGACTACAATCAGGTCCTAGGATTTTAATAGATAATGTGCCTGTCGGTCTTAAAAAAGTAGCTGACCTTCTATTGAATTATGGCTAGTACCACATCGTTAGTAATAACCAGAATGTGGCATCACAATCCACACCCGAGTGTGTTGACTTAATTAAACCTATAAGGTGTTTCTATATTCATCTTGACGTGAACCATTTCTTTTATGCAAAAAATTTGCCTTTAGAATCAGCGATATGGGCGACATGTTCAAAGAAATACCGTGACAAAGGAGCATTTCTGCATTAAACTAAATCCTTCCTGTCCGGTTTTCATTATGTAACTATTAGAGTATCTCTTACAAAAAACATGAAATGTTTAAAATGTTACACACAAAATCATTAACGAGGAGCCATAAATTCTGGGCACGAGAGAATATACTCTACGAAGGTGGATTAACCGCCTTTCGAGTATGCTACTGCATCAATCCTGAATGGCTAAACCCTCCCATGTTACCGCCTGCCAGCTTAACAGGACAAAAAGGTGTAACGCTTTAGGGGCATAAAATACCTGGCATCAAACGAACGGCCTCCCTGTCCTCCTTCTTCGGCACAGCTTCCGGCAATGAATTGTCGTTTGCTGAGATCGCGTTTTAAATAATCAGAGCCTGGAGGTAAAGGGTCAAGTCACCAAACTGTTTTTTATGCCTTCGAAACTATTCAATATTTCATTTCAAATGTGCAATTGCACATCTACACGGGTTTACAAATTACGTCTTTGTTGCAAAAATGTTTTAACGTGCGGGCATACGTTTGATTCGTATTTGTTGTTAGTCATGTGATATAGGTGTGTCGGCCATCTTAGACCGGGTTGTCGCTGCCCTTATGTAGTATGCTGGAACTATCCACATTCATAACTTTTGCAACGCGATGTATAATAAAACAATTTTCTACATGTACAGATAAATATAATGAGTTTTTTAATCTTTTTTATTCATATGTCCTTTTATCATCAGCCCCATCGCCTTGTCATATTAAGTTGGGCCTTAAGGAACTAAAAGGGCTAATGACCCTTGATAGTTATATTGATAGCGTGCAGGTATATGCTCAATTCATATTAGTTGCTAATCACGTGCCTGCAGTATATCGGCACATGTTTATTTGCTAATCACGTGGTCGCAGTATGTCGGCCATCTTGGAACGGGTTCTCGCTAGCCCTTTATAGTATCCTGTATATGGCAACTGATTACTAACTCCATGTCATATATTATAAAAACGTTAAAAAAAATTGTAAAGAAGAACAATTATTATGGGTATATGGACGTGTGCCATTTCATTTATGAGACATATCGCCTGACCATAATATCTCGGACTTATTAGAAGTCGAGAAAGCTCAAAATCCTCGATGTTAAGGAGATTTAATAATTCCCCCTTATGATGTTGTAAAGTTTTTTATAAATTAACGAATATCAAACAAACAAACCTAACTACTCTAGATCTCCCGGGGTGGCTGTTGTTTCATCTACGGGTAATTCCTTAGGTGCCCAATAGATCTACCCACACTGGTATATATCCTATCTTACATTTCTTGTTATCCATTGAAAAACCTTACAGAAATCTTACAGTAAAGGATATCTCAGTCACCCTAATATCTTCTCCCAGTCTTCCTTGCTGTTCAGTCCTTTGCGGACTGTATTAAATTTGGACATGAAGAATTGTTCTCTCCTCTTGCGTTTTAGGGTTACATCTCCACCTCTCAAGTTCATTTTCACACTTTCCACAACACACCATTTGAGATCTTCTACTGTGTGTTTGGCAGTTAACCAATGTTCTACTAAGGGGGCCGATCTTTTAGAATTCCTAATTGCTGATCTGTGTTCGTTAAGTCTGACCCTGATTTCTCTTGCTGTTTTGCCAATATATCCTAAATTGCACGGGCATTTGATCAAATATATTAAGTTCTTGGTTCTACAGTTAAAAAAATCTTTGGCCCTATGAATCTTGTCGTTAACTATAATTTCATGGCCCTTCATGATGTAGTCGCAGTTACTACAACCGCAGCAGGCGAAAGTACCTTTTGGGAGGGGAGCATTACTTATACTTGGTTGTTTCCGTGCCTCATAATCTCTATAAGTCTTCACTAGACTGTTTCTGATTGTTCTATTCCGTCTATATGAAAACATCGGTTTAGGTAAGCTGGTATTGTTTTCATTAGTCACTAGGTGCCAGTTACGGTTGACAATATTCTTTATCTTATTGCTTAAATTGCTGTGGTTTGTGACAAAGGTCAAAGGAAGAATTTTATCCTCCTTTGAGTCTTTTTCAAAAAAGCTATCGCTATTGAAATATTTAGCTCTTTTATAAGACTGTCTAATAAGTCTCTTTGGGTAACCTCTCTCAATGAATTTTGTGTGAGGGTCTTTGCATGCTTATCATAATCAATATTTCTGGTGCAATTTCTCCTAAGTGTGAGAAATTGACCGTATGGGATATTGTTTTTCTGACACGCAGGATGGTAGCTATTGAAATGTAACATAGTATTTTTATCCGTGGGTTTGGAAAAAAGTTCAACTATTAAGCAGCCCTCCACATGTTTTATAACGATATCTAAAAATTCACATTTGGTCCTATTGATACAATGAGTAAATCTTAAATTGGGATCCCCTAGGTTTAGCCAATTGATAAACTCAGATAAGTTATGTTCTTCCCCTGTCCATATAAAAAAAAACGTCATCTATATAACGTGATCAATGAGAAATATTCTCATAAAATGGTGCTGCTGAATTAAAAATGTGTTTTTCCTCAAACATCGATACATAAAGACAGGCCAGACTGGGGGCACAAGTGGCCCCCATGCTGGTCCCCTTGACTTGTTTGAATAGAGTTTTTTCAAATAAAAATATATTATTCTTCAAAATTACAGTCACACAATCCACAATAATTGTTGCATGTGATGACAAATCTAGATCATCTACTCTAAAAAGATCCTCTATCATTTTGATAGTATTGTCCTGAGGAATATTCATATACAATGATTCTATGTCCAAGGACACTAAAAATTGATTCACAGGATTAAAACTCAAACTTTCCACTTTTTCTATCATTGAAGTAGTGTCCTTTATGTACGCCTTGTGTTGTGTGACTAAAAACTGAAGAAAAACATCTACATATTTGCTCAAAGGTTCGGTCAAGGAATTAATGCTAGAAACAATAGGTCTCATGGGAGGATCTAAAATACTTTTATGAACCGTAGGAAGCCCATATAAGGCTTGTATAGTGGGATATTCATTGTTAAGAAAATTGTATTCATCCTGGCAAATAATATCATCTTCCTTGGCTAGCAAAAGCATTGTCTTGATTTTTTTCGATAATGTATTGAGTTCTTCTCTATTAGAGGGGCAATATTGTTCTAAATTATTCAAGAGGGAAAGCATACAAGCATTATAGTCATCTGTGTCCATAATTACTATGCTCCCCCCCTTGTCTGCTGGTTTAATTATAATAGTCATATCCTCTTCCAAGTTTTTAAGGGCACTTTTTTCCAATAGGGTGAAATTGTGATTTATCCAACGTTTCTTATCCAGGAGATCCTCCATTCCTTTCTCTACACATCTCTCAAATACCTCTATATCTTTTTTAACCATATTGGATTGGGGGGTCCATTTTGATTTTGCTCTTAGGCCTGATTTGTTTTAACTGGGTGTTCTAGATTTCCCCTCAAAGTAGGCATTTAGCCTTACTTTGCGGAAAAAACTCTGCAGATCACGTTCCAAACCATATCTATCTATGGGGCTTGCAATTGCAAACCCTAGTCCCTTTTCCAGGACCATCTTGTCATTATCTGTTATGTTTCTGGTAGAAAGATTGATGATGGGGGCCTTTTTATCTAGTCCCATTTCTTTTGACTGTGTGTGTTGCATGGACGTTGTTGGAATTGATTCTGAGGAATATATCCCCCTCTCCCCCTCCCTCTCCCTTTCTGGGGACCAAATGGTTTTGGACGTTGTTCTAAAAATGAGAGACTGTCTCTCGTGTTTGTAGTAGTCTGTTCTTTTTCTTTATTGTAAGAGTCCTGATATGGTTCATTTTCAGAATCAGAACTAGTATAAGAGGTGTCAAAAAATCTGACCCTCTTTTTAGTGAAGTTGCGACTGGGTTGCGTCCATTGTCTCCTATTTTGATATTCTTCCCTTGGTCTCTCGTAATAATCTTTTTGAAGATAGGGATATACTTTTTCTATGTTATATTGAGCGACATCTTTCCTAAGTTTATTAGATTTTTTATTAATCATATATACCCTATAACTAGCTATATCAGCCTGTATTTTCTCAAGTTTCTTTTTAGCGCCATCAAGGGCATCACAATCTTTCATTTTTGCTTCTAAGGCTTCTATTTCTGCTCTTTCAATAATAAGGACTTCTTGAGCAGTTTCAATAATGAGGAGCATCCAGTCTCTACTACATCTATTGGCTATTAAGGTCCAATTCTCTAAATTGTTTTTGACTTTTACAAAGAATCCGGGTTCATTCACAACTTGTAACCCCTTAGGGATAATACCCTTTTTACAATAATCTATTAAGAAGTCCGCATGTAGTTCTGTCCTTACAATTTTCTTTTTTAAATTCCACAATTCTCTCCATTGTTCCTCTTTATTATTGTCAATAATGACAGCAGAGGTGTTTCTGGAGGTCCCATTAATAAGTTTATTAAACTGATCCTCCGTGAAACCAAAGGTTTTGATACCGTTTCATATAGTGTATAAAAACACACTAACTCCCCAGTTCACGAGCTGAAATTAAGTATAAAAACCAGAAAGGGAGATACCCTCTAAGCCAATACAGGACAGGGTGAAAGGCAATAATCAAGTAAGTCCTAGTTACAAGATATAAAATATATCTAGTTTGGTATTACCGTCTGCTATAGTAAACATATAGGAGGCAGTAAATAACCATTACATAAAGAGTAGGTAGTCAAGTGATTTCAAAACATTCATCACAATACCATGTGGTATAGAATACACAATAAAACAGAATAAAACAAGAAACACACAACGTCAGTGGAGCACTGTAAATTATAATATACTCAATCAACAATACTAGTTAAAAAATTTCAAGATTTATTGTATTGATTAAAAAACACAAGGCATAGTCCTATGATCAGTACATAAGTAACACAATATGCAATTCATAAAAACATTTATAAAAAAACCAAAGAGTCGACGCAGCGTTTCGGTGTTTGTATGGATGTTGCACCTTCTTCAGGACGTTTTTTTTTCTACAGGAAAAAGCATACAGCGAATTACAAACTACATAAGTTACAGGCTCTTCACTTCTACTGACATGTACATTTTTGGCGTAAAGTCATATTTACACAAACATTCACTGTTCTTTAAAAACACAATATTAAAAAAACAATATTAAAAAATGAAATATGCTCCTATTTCGCATCTACCGACCAACTTTGTGTCCACAGGTTTCATTTAGAACATTTATCAAGAACAATCTATTAATCACATTTGGGATAAGATGACTTTTTCTAGAATCAAAAAATCTTCCTATATCTTTAATCGTATGTATAATAAGAAAACAGGCCAGTCTTCATAAGAAGTAAGAAAAACACAGCTAATTAACATTTTGCTTTGTTATCAGATGTCAGTAATGACCCTTTTACGCATCCACCTATGTCCTGAACTGGGAGATGTTTATTATATCCCAATACATGAAAATAATAAGAGATAAAATCCACATACCTCTAGTCACTAGGGACTAGTCCTATTCTTGATTAGAAATAGGAGAGACAAAGCTGCCTAGTCATTTGCGCTGTTGTCTGTTGTCGATTATAACTCTTTTAGACATCAACCTGTCTCATGAAACACATTCAGGGTCATTAATTTCAAATTATCATAATTTATGGTATAGAATCAAAATGAATACCCCTGATGCAAACCATACCTGTAATAAGGCTGTTCAACGATATATATGAAGCTGTGCCAAAGGTGACCACTGTATCTGTGGTTACGTATTCAATTCAAACCAACAAAAGCTATGTAAACAGAAATACAAAGATTTTGATTCAAGAAAATAATCTGATGGAAAATTGCCCAAGTGTCTTTGTATAAAGTCAATATGTTAATTAATCACTACCTGTTGTAGGGTCAGCAATAAAATCCAATAATGGGATCTAGTAGTATCATTAAGTTGTACTGCAAATAACTTCTTTTTTTGCGACTACAATCAGGTCCTAGGATTTGCCAATGGTCCAATGATCTAAAAGTATACATTTTAATAGATAATGTGCCTGTCGGTCTTAAAAAAGTAGCTGACCTTCTATTGAATTATGGCTAGTACCACATCGTTAGTAATAACCATAATGTGGCATCACAATCCACACCCGAGGGTGTTGACTTAATTAAACCTATAAGGTGTTTCTATATTCATCTCGACGTGAACCATTTCTTTTATGCAAAAAATTTGCCTTTAGAATCAGCGATATGGGCGACATGTTCAAAGAAATACTGTGACAAAGAAGCATTTCTGCATTAAAATAAATCCTTCCTGTCCGGTTTTCATCGTGTAACTATTAGAGATTCTCTTACAAAAAACATGAAATGTTAAAAATGTTACACACGAAATCGTTAACGAGGAGCCATAAATTCTGGGGACGAGAGAATATTCTCTACGAAGGTGGATTAACCGCCTTTCGAGTATGCTACAGCATCAATCCTGAATGGCTAAACCCTCCCATGTTACCGCCTGCCAGCTTAACAGGACAAAAAGGTGTAACGCTTTAGGGGCATATAATACCTGGCATCAAACGAACGGCCTCCCTGTCCTCCTTCTTCGGCACAGCTTCTGGCAATGAATTGTCGTTTGCTGAGATCGCGTTTTAAATAATCAGAGCCTGGTGGTCAAGGGTCAAGTCACTGAACGGTGTTTTTTATGCCTTCGAAACTATTTAATATTTCATTTCAAATGTGCAATCGCACATCTACACGGGTTTACAAATTACCTATTCGTTGAAAAAATGTTTTAACGTGCGGGCATACGTTCGATTTGTATTTGTTGTTAGTCACGTGATATAGGTGTGTCGGCCATCTTAGACCGGGTTGTCGCTGCCCTTATGTGGTACGCTGGAACTATCCACATTCATAACTTTTGCCACGCTATGTATAATAAAACAATTTTCTACATGTACAGATAAAAATAATGAGTTTTTAAATCTTTTTTATTCATATGTCCTTTTATCATCAGCCCCAACGCCTTGTCATATTAAGTTGGGCCTTAAGCAACTAAGAAGGCTAATGACCATTGATAGTTATATTGATAGCGTGCGGGTATATGCTCAATTCATATTAGTTGCTAATCACGTGACTGCAGTATATCGGCACATGTTTATTTGCTAATCACGTGGTCGCAGTATGTCGGCCATCTTGGAACGGGTTCTCACTAGCCCTTTATAGTATCCTGTATATGTCAACTTATTACTAACTCGGTGTCATATATTATAAAAACGTTAAAAAAAATTTGTAAAGAAAAACAATTATTATGGGCATATGGACGTGTGCCATTTCATTTATGAGACATATCGCCTGACCATAATATCTCGGACTTATTAGAAGTCGAGAAAGCTCAAAATCCTCGATGTGAAGGAGATTTAATAATTCCCCATTATGATGTTATAAAGTTTTTTTATAAATTAACGAATATCAAACAAACGAACCTAACTACTCTAGATCTCCCGGGGTAGCTGTTGTTTCATCTATGGGTAATTCCTTAGGTGCCCAATAGATCTATCCACACTGGTATATATCCTATCTTACATTTCTTGTTATCCTTTGAAAAACCTTACAGAAATCTTACAGCAAACGATATCTTAGTCACCCTTATATCTTCTCCCAGTCTTCCTTGCTGTTCAGTCCTTTGCGGACTGTATTAAATTTGGACATTAAGAATTGTTCTCTCCTCTTGCGTTTTAGGGTTACATCTCCACCTCTCAAGTTCATTTTCACAGTTTCCACAACACACCATTTGAGATCTTCTACTGTGTGTTTGGCAGTTAACCAATGTTCTATTAAGGGGGCCGATCGTTTAGAATTCCTAATTGCTGATCTGTGTTCGTTAAGTCTGACCCTGATTTCTCTTGCTGTTTCGCCAATATATCCTAAATTGCATGGGCATTTGATCAAATATATTAAGTTTTTGGTTCTACAGTTAAAAAAATCTTTGGCCCTATAAATCTTGTCGTTAACTATAATTTCATGGCCCTTCATGATGTAGTCGCAGTTACTACAACCGCAGCAGGCGAAAGTACCTTTTGGGAGGGGAGCATTACTTATACTTGGTTGTTTCCGTGCCTCATAATCTCTATAACTCTTCACTAGACTGATTCTGATTGTTCTATTCCGTCTATATGAAAACATCGGTTTAGGTAAGATGGTATTGTTTTCATTAGTCACTAGGTGCCAGTTACGGTTGACAATATTCTTTAT
This sequence comes from Lissotriton helveticus, assembly GCF_964261635.1. Classification (NCBI taxonomy): domain Eukaryota; kingdom Metazoa; phylum Chordata; class Amphibia; order Caudata; family Salamandridae; genus Lissotriton; species Lissotriton helveticus. The sequence continues at coordinate 825,725,145 of NC_136067.1, read as the reverse complement.
CTTATTGCTTAAATTGCTGTGGTTTGTGACAAAGGTAAAAGGAAGAATGTTATCCTCCTTTGAGTCTTTTTCAAAAAAGCTATCTCTATTGAAATATTTAGCTCTTTTATAAGACTGTCTAATAAGTCTCTTTGGGTAACCTCTCTCAATGAATGTTTGTGTGAGGGTCTTTGCATGCTTATCATAATCAATATTTCTGGTGCAATTTCTCCTAAGTCTGAGAAATTGACAGTATGGGATATTGTTTTTCTGACAGGCAGGATGGTAGGTATTGAAATGTAACATAGTATTTTTATCCGTGGGTTTGGAAAAAAAAGGGTATGAGCTTGTGGTCTGCTCAACCTTGGGCGCTTCTATTCGGGGGGTGCCCATATTAAAACAGAAAGGATTGGGGTTGGAAATTTTAAATACGGCATCAGACATACGGGGGAGGTGGGCGATAGCCCAAGTACAATTGGAACATAAGAAACTTGTTTTATGTCTGGTATATGGTCCCAATATAGATGACCCCAAGCTGTTTGAACAATTAAGCATTGAGCTGTTAGAGTGGGAGGGCGAAATGCTGGTGATGGGAGACTTTAATTGCGTAATCGATTACAAAAATCGATTCCACAGGAAAGGCCTCTCCTCGTAGGATGCGCAAGGTTAGGACTGCAATTCTGGAATTGGGCAGATTGCTTAATCTAAAAGACGTATGGCGTTCTAAATATCCTAACCTTGCGGGGCATACATATTACTCAGCGCCCCATAGATCTTGCTCAAGAATTGATATGGTTTGGGCAACTGACCAAATAGTGGGTAATTGTAAGATCGAATTGTGCCCGAGGATTACATCGGATCATAACCCGCTACTACTAGAGTTTGATAATGGGGATTCGAGGCCGGACGCAAGACAATTTACATTTCCAAGATATTTACTCACTGATTTGGGTTTTGTGACTTCTTTAAAAAACCATATTAAAGAATTTATTGAATTGAACATTAATTCAGCTACTATTAATATAGTTTGGGATGCATGTAAGTGCAGTATAAGGGGGTTCGCTCAACAACATATTTATAGAACTAATGCTGAAAATCGCAGAGCTACTATGAGAACTACTTCGAATATATTACAAATCGAACAGAAATTAGCAGATGCAACCAAACAACTAAACGCAAATACTGATGAGTTAAGAATAGAACTCTTAAAACTGCAATCCTCTCTTAAAAAGATACTAAGAGATAGATATTGTGCCAAAATACACAAGTATAAATTAGCTCAATATGAAGGAGGAGATAGAATTGGGAAAATACTGGCATATAAGGTTGCGGACAAAAAAGCTAGAACAAAGATTAAAACAATCAAAGGGTCTGACTCGCATAAATATGACCAGCCAGAACAGATTCTTGATCAGTTTGCCAAGTATTATCAAAATCTATACACTCCTGATAATATTCCCACTAGAGCTGAAATTACTCAATATTTAGATAAATTCATGCCCACACAAAGAGATATTGATATAGAAACCATCCAGCAACTCAGCTCAAAAATAACACAAACCGAAATAAATACAGCTATTTCAGCCTTACCACCGGGGAAAGCCACCGGAGAGGATTGTTTGCCTATGGAACTATACAAGACTTGCGCACAGGAATTATTACCTCTCTTAGAATCCGTTATTGACTCCATAGACAAGGCGGGGAAGGCTCCTACATCGTGGAAAATATCCAAAATAATTTTCTTTCTTAAAAAAAAAAACCTCCGGAGGATTGTGGCTCTTATCGGCCGATTTCTCTGCTTAATGCAGATGTAAACATCTTTTCTAAGATATTAGCAAATCGCTTAGCCCCCATCATGCCGACCTTGGTCAATACTCAACAACATGGGTTCGTGATGGGGAGGGATACTACGGCTCATGTGAACACCGCAATTACAGCCTTTGATGTTTCCTCAACAACTCTCACCCCACTCAGAATGGTTATGTTAGACGCAGAGAAAGCATTTGATCGAGTGGGGTGGGAGTATTTGTGGGAGGTATTAAAGAAAGCAGGTATCCAGGGCCAAAACTTAGAGTGGGTATGTTCATTGTACGATAACCCACAGGCCAAAATCAGTTATGGTGGAAAAGAATCAGCGAATTTTTTGATAGGGAGGGGAACAAGGCAAGGTTGCCCTCTGTCCCCTCTGCTTTTCGCTCTATCTTTGGAGCCATTTTTAAACGCACTTTTTACTCAAGTAAACATTCTTCCAATTAAGCACGGCAGTGAGAGCTTAAAAATTACTGCTTTTGCAGATGATATCGCCGTATTTACTACAGATTTAGTTAAAGCTACACCTCAAATAATAAAAGAGGCTGCAAATTTCGTGAATGTTTCGGGGTATAAACTCAACGTAGGAAAGACGCAGGTTATTGCCAATTATAAACCTTTGGAACCGATCCCTGGCCTATGTCAAAGTGCGACATACCTAGGTATTAGACTAGCGTCAAGTATCGACAAAATTATAATGTTGAACTATGATTCTTTTTTAAAAGAAACAGAAACGACTCTTAAAAAATGGCACAAGATCCCGCTTAGCTTAATGGGACGTATAAATTTAGTTAAAATGAAGATTTTGCCGAAGGCATTATATCTATTTAGATGTATCCCTCTTCAACCCAGCAAATCTTTTTTTTAAAAGTTAGAGGGTATCTGTAGCAGCTTCCTATGGGGCTATAAAAAGGCACGTAGGGCATTAAAACTCTTAGAACTCCCAATAGAAAAGGGGGGACTAGCGTTTCCTGACTTTAGGCTTTATATTATAGCCACTTTCTTTCGTCGCATACGAAGCCTAATGAAAAATGAGAGTTCGCTATTCTACCACCAATTCATGCTGGGACCTGATTGTAACCAATTTTTACATCGCTTCCATGACCCTAATTAATTCAAACGAGTGAAATTTAAGTCAGCCAGGCACATTATAAAAATTTGGGACCAAATTCTGACCATTGGGAAAATATCTTTTTACAATGCTGAGCTTAGAATATGGGGCAATCCAGGACTACCCGACATTTTTTCTGACGGAGCAGGTATCCTCTGGGAGAAACATGGTATCGACACATTGGGGGATTTCTATGGCCAGAATGGCTTTTTGGATTTTGACACACTTAAAACTTTATTTAATTTAAGGGACAATATGTACTTTAAATACATTCAAATAAGGGATTACCTGCTCTCAAAGATGAAAATCATGGAAGTAGTCGAATCAGATATACTAATATGCTTGTATTCGAATAAAATAAAATCATTAATAAGTCTGGGGTATGGACACTTAGTACAAGGTAAAACAGAAGTCAGCACGAAAATAGCGGCCAAATGGTCTTCCAGACTGGGTATGAACATCAACCCAACACAGATCTCATATTCTCTACGCCACATAAACCTGATTGTTCAGTCCTCTAGCTTGAGGCTTCAGTCGTATAGAACCATTACACAACTGTACTACACTCCACAAAGAATAGCCAGTTGGGCACAGGGTACTCAGCTAAATAATAAGAAAACAAAATGTCCGAAATGCGATCTAGATGCTGCAGGCATAGAACACATGCTCTTTTCGTGCCCGGCCCTTTTACCATTTTGGAAAGGGCTGACTGATGTTTTAAATACCAAACAAATTGCTACCCCGCCATTGACTGCACAATTGGTTCTATTAGATATCCAGGAAACTAACTGTCCTCACAGAGATTTAGTAACTATCATTTATGCATGTGCTAGGTTAGTTATAGCAAGATCATGGATATCAAAAGATGTTCCAGATGTTTTTGAATGGTGGATTTTGATTAATGAAATAAATACTATGGAACTTTCGCTTGCAAGATATAGAGGTCCTAAGGCTTTGCAAAAGAAGGAAAAAATCTGGTTAAATTTTTTTTGAACTATGATATATCTGATTTAGAAGAAAATGAGGCCAGCCTCAACCCACGTATATAATTTGTAAAACTACATCTACTTTTATTTATCTCTTGTCAAGATATGTACTTGTTGGACCTCTGCTTTCAATGCTCTTTTTTTCGCTGCTAAATTGTTTTCTAATTTTTGTATTGTAACCTCCTTCTGAGATATACATCACATGTGAATCTTGTTCTTTTGTTCTTCCTGCAATAATAAAAATATTTAAAAAAAAAAAAAAAGGAAAAAAGGTCTACTATTAAGCAGCCCTCCATATGTTTTATAACAATATCTAAAAATACACATTTAGTCCTATTGATGCAATGAGTAAATCTTAAATTGGGATCCCCTAGGTTTAGCCAATTGATAAACTCAGACAAGTTATGTTCTTCCCCTGTCCATATAAAAAAAACATCATCTATATAACGTGACCAATGAGAAATATTCTCATAAAATGGTGCTGCTGAGTTAAAAATGTGTTTTTCCTCAAACATCGATACATAAAGACAGGCCAGACTGGGGGCACAAGTGGCCCCCATGCTGGTCCCCTTGACTTGTTTGAATAGAGTTTTTTCAAATAAAAAGATATTATTCTTCAAAATTACAGTCACACAATCCACAATAAATGTTGCATGTGATGACAAATCTAGATCATCTACTCTAAAAAGATCCTCTATCATTTTGATAGTATTGTCCTGTGGAATATTCGTATACAATGATTCTATGTCCAAGGACACTAAAAATTGGTTCACAGGATTAAGACTCAAACTTTCCACTTTTTCTATCATTGAAGTAGTGTCCTTTATGTACGCCTTTTGTTGTGTGACTAAAGGCTGAAGAAAAACATCTTACTAGTCCCAATAAAAAACCCTCATACACGTGTGCAAGATTTCGATGTATTAGCGGTGTATCTTGATTCTCCGCTGTCCCTCACACGTGATAACACAATCATTGGGTTAGTGGTTTATGCGACCTCCAGCCAGGAGGTATTACCCTTGTTAGTACAGTAGTGATCAGAGATCGTGCAGTGAAGTTGTGAATTAATGACTGATAAAAATAGCTCTCTATACCAGACAATTAATTTTAATGATTCTGATATTTGGAGGCCAATGTTAAAATTCAAAGTGAGTGAATAAGAGTGATTATGACTCTTTCACAAAAATTACGTGGGTTTGGTCGACATGTTTCAGCCCCTCGTTTGCCAATAGGTCAGTGGGGCTTTCATAAGGACCACGATGCTCAAGTGAATAGAGACCTCTCACGTCTCTATTTGAAGTAGAAGAATTCAAAAGAACATATCTCTGTGTTGTTCTTTGCCAAGGTCAATGGGTACCTATAGAATAGAATAACAAACTTAACAAGGGAGGGGTATTGGAAATTAAAAACTAGTAAACTGGTGTGAAATTACCAGGAACATCTTGTTAGCACAGTGGCTATCTAAATTGAAATCTTAATACTTTTAACTGACCACCCTAGTTCTCAAAAAGGGTCAACTCTCATGACACTGACAAAATTCTATGTTATTTAGGGCTAACTCTAAAAATATTTGGTGGCCCCTTTACTTGAATAGATTCACAAAAACACTCGTATTTTAACGGTCGGGCTGAAATATGGAGGTACATCAATTGTGTCTGAACCCATGATTGAGTATATGACCCAATGGTGTGATCCTTTAGGCAGAAACTACCTATATACAGTCATAATTTTATTATACTGATCTCATTTCGAGAATACGGTGATTCTAGCAGATACAAAAAGAAGAGCTCATGTATTTGGTTAGGTGGCCCATTATTTCATTTTGGCGTAATCTTAGCTTGCTTGGAACAGATTAATGAAAGCATCCTACAGTATTTGTATTACCCAAATTCTATTTCTGAACTGCTATGAACAGATTGTTACACGTTCATTCACCTATTTCCATTCGCATACACATTCTCGCAATTGGGCGTACCTTGTCACGTGGTCGTAATAGACCTCAACGGGATCCAGCCGGGTCAGGGGGGTACACTAGGACAACAAGTAGTGATTTAGTCACTAGTTAACAACAAACAAACAACCAAACAAACAGGGAGGTACGTTACAGTTTTCGCCATTCTCCCGCTACCTCTGTCACTCCGTCATGCCGCTTGTGCTGACTCTGCCGGTTCTGGACCCGGAACTGACGATGTGTTTCCAGGGGCTAGTATAAGTTTGTGTCAGAGGTGCAGACACAAGAAAAAGACTGTAACCCAATCAGTAGTCTGTGTTCTATTGCGAGTTTAGATATTTTAATCGTTTTGCAAATATAGCATTTAGAATCATAAGGCGTTTTGAATATTAATCCACGTATTCAAGGAAGCGTTCTATTTCAAGTGGAGAATTAATTGAAAGCCAGACCTGGTAAACATTAAAGGTTCTGTATCAAGCAGATGTCTTCTCAGGTGATCCCTTTTAATCTTTCATCTGTACACAGTACCCCAGGGTATATTATCGTTCAATCCATTCTGATCTGTGCCAAGCCTGTGCACCCATCTTTGTTCCTTTTCAAATAGTATCTTCTCCGCATTGTGATCTTTGTGTAACAGAGTTTCCAGGACGACCCACTGTAGGTCGTTTATTGTATGTTTTGCCTCCAAAAAGTGATTTGACATTTTGGTTGTCATCTTCTTACATTTTACATTGCTCCGATGTTCACACACACGTTGTTTTATTTTTCTGCAGGTCATCCCTATATAACGTTTATTGCAAGGACAGCTGATCATATATACAACATGGCTTGTGTTGCAATTCGTGTGCTGTGTTAGTCTCCATTTGAAATTTGGTAGGAGCTGTATCTCTTTGGTGACTTTAGTTAGGTGGCAGACTGAACATGATCCGCACGGATAATGACCTGTCACAGGACTCTTGTCCCAAGGTGAATTCGTGATTGCCAATGGTTTTCTTGGGGGTGGTCTAGTGTGGACCAGTATATCTTTTAGATTGCGTGTACGTCTATTCGCAAATCTTGGCTTGGGCCACTGAATGTTGGCTGATGTTATTATCTTCCAGTTTTTATTCACGATCTTTTTTAATCTATTACTCGCTGGGCCAAAAGTCGTGACACAGGTGGTAATGTCTGGATTTTGCTCTCGTGGATTAGTTTCAAGAAGACAGTCTCTTTGTTGGTTCCGAGCTCTTTTTTTACATTTTTCGACAATTCTCTTTGGATAGTGTCTTTCCTCCAGTCGGTTTGTAATATGTCTTTGTGTGCAGTGTCTGTCCTTCTGCATAGATGGTAATGTCCAGGAAGTCCAATTGTCTTTTACTAGCAGTGTAGGTGAACTTCAGCCACTCGTCACATGTATTGACCCAGATATGAAAATTGATCAGGCTCTGCAGGTCGCCTTTCCAAATTAAATTGGCGTCGTCAATATATCGACGCCAAAATAATATCTGCTCTTGGTAGGGATTCGTGGGATTGTTGATGTAATTCTCTTCGAAGACACTCACATACAATCCCGCTACGCTCGGCGCGAACGTGCTTCCCATGGAAGTTCCATGGCATTGTTGGAACATTTTGTCGTTATATTTGAAAAAATTCTCCGTAAGGGCTAGCCTACAACATTCCAAGACGAAGTGTCTAGGTGTCTTGTGATCCCAGTTAATGTTGTAAATTATAGTCTCTAATGTCTCCAGTGTCTTTTCTTGGGGCAGACTAGTGTAGAGACTCTCTACGTCGAGTCCTACTAGGATCATTTCTTCTTCACAATAGTTGAAGTCTTTCAAGAGATTCAAAAGATCTCTTGTGTCTTTTAAATATGTAGGGGTTCTCTGGACCAATGGTTTTAGGTACTGGTCCACAAATTGCGACAAAGGTTCTAACACGGAACCGATGCCGGACACAATCGGCCTACCTGGGGGTGGTGTGCGTGGTTTGTGTATTTTCGGCAACGAATAGAAATATGGTATTCGTGGATTTGGTGTCTCTAGAAATTCTGCTTCCTTTTTTGAGATCCAATTATTGGTCTCTGCCTCATTTACCATCAAAGAAATTGTCCTTTGTAGTCTGGGTGTAGGATCTAGACTTATTTTTTTGTAGAATTTCTGGTCCGAAAGAAGATCCAGACATTGTTGGTTGTAGCCATCTCTAGTGAGGATAACTACTCCTCCCCCCTTATCAGCCTGTTTGATGATAATACTTTCATCATTTTTCAGCTCATTCATTGCTGCCCTTTCCAATCTCGATAGATTCTGAAATGGTTTGCTGGTATTGTCTTTTAGGCCATCTATTTCTTTCATGATGGCATTTTCAAATGTTAGTATCTCAATCGGCACTTGAGAATTCATAGGGCAGAAGGTGGACTTTTTCCGCAGAGATGTGTCTCCATCCGTTGTTTGTGAGGTTTGGTTGGCAAAGAAGGCTTTCAGCTTCAGCTTTCTACAAAATTCTGCTACCTCACATTTCATCCTAAAAGTGTCTAGATTCGGTGTGGGTACATAACCAAGGCCCTTATTAAGAACTTCTTCTTGGTCTTTGGTTAATGTTCTGTCCGTCAGGTTCACGACAAGGGTGTCGTGTTTGTTCCTGTCTTTCCTCTGGTCACACTCCTGGTTTGTGGTTGGCGTGCTGGATCTTGCCAAGTTACCCCTCTTTGTTTTGGACCCCGACTGTTCTGGCCTCTCCCTAAAAAAGGCTGTGGTCCCTGTTGGTAGTTGTTTCCCATTGATTGTGGTATTTGGTGGTTCATCTGTGGGGGACCTTGAAAGTAAGGGTCTACCCAACCTTGAAAATGCGGGTTAAAGGGTGGAAATGGAAACATCGGGGGATTCATTTGGTAATTAGGCGCCCGCCAGTAATTACGACCGCGACGGTTTCCTCGTCTGTTACGATTCCTTCCTCTTTGACTATTTGTGAAGTCATCTCCACTCCAGTCGGAGCCATCAGTGGAGGACCCACTGATTGAACCATCATTAGACGTGTTGTCATTCGGGTTGAAATCTTTATGGCTATAGGGATGGATTTTCTCCAAAGAGAATTTCTTAAGTTCTTTTGCCAGTTTTTGTAATTTCTATTGTGTCAGAAATTCTTGAGATTCACTCATCTCCTTATTAATTTCTTCCAGTCGTTGTTTGTAAACCGTCACATGGACCATATTGTTTAGTTTTGTCTCAATGATTTGAATCTTGATGGTCAGTTCGTCTGTAATTTTAGTGGCTGTTTTTATAATTAGTACTAGGTAATCCCTAGTACATTTCCAAGAGATTGCTGACCAATCTTTGCGAAACGCTAGGTCTTTGAGGAAAATACGTGGGGCATTGTTTACCCACAGGCCTTTTGGTGCTGCGTTCACTCTTAGATATTCCGTCATAATTATGCCGTGTACTGCAGTTCTTACTTGTTCCTTCTTGAGCTCTGAGAGTTCGTCCCATTCTTTATTATTTGCCAGTGTCTGTGAGAGGTCCCTCTCTAAAAGCAGTGGAGGTCGAGTGAGTATTTCTTCGATTTCAGCTGTTGAGTAACTCAATCCGAGGTTGTCTGCCATGTTAAGGTCCCTTCTTGTGCAGAAGGCGGATTACCATGTGCAACCAATATTTCCCACAGCTGTGCGCTGCTAATATTTAAAATCAATGAGGGAAGGTAGGAAAACGTGATCCAATCAGTTTCCTATATTAATAATGCTTCTGATCAAAGAGAAAGGATCACTTGTCCTGCATAACATGGGGTATGTGGGAAGGTTCTTACTAGTCCCAATAAAAAAACCCTCATACATGTGTGCAAGATTTCGATGTATTAGCGGTGTATCTTGATTCTCCGCTGTCCCTCACACGTGATCGCACAATCATTGGGTTAGTGGTTTATGCGACCTCCAGCCAGGAGGTATTACCCTTGTTAGTACAGTAGTGATCAGAGATCGTGCAGTGAAGTTGTGAATTATTGACTGATAAAAATAGCTCTCTATACCAGACAATTAATTTGAATGATTCTGATATTTGGAGGCCAATGTTAAAATTCAAAGTGAGTGAATAAGAGTGATTATGACTCTTTCACAAAAATTACGTGGGTTTGGTTGACATGTTTCAGCCCCTCGTTTGCCAATAGGTCAGTGGGGCTTTCATCAGGACCACGTTGCTCAAGTGAATAGAGACCTCTCACGTCTCTATTTGAAGTAGAAGAAGTCAAAAGAACATATCTCCGTGTTGTTCTTTGCCAAGGTCAATGGGTACCTATAGAATAGAATAACAAACTTAACAAGGGAGGGGTATTGGAAATTAAAAACTAGTAAACTGGTGTGAAATTACCAGGAACATCTTGTTAGCACAGTGGCTATCTAAATTGAAATCTTAATACTTTTAACTGACCACCCTAGTTCTCAAAAAGGGTCAACTCTCATGACACTGACAAAATTCTGTTATTTAGGGCTAACTCTAAAAATATTTGGTGGCCCCTTTACTTGAATAGATTCACAAAAACACTCGTATTTTAACGGTCGGGCTGAAATATGGAGGTACATCAATTGTGGTCTGAACCCATGATTGAGTATATGACCCAATGGTGTGATCCTTTAGGCAGAAACTACCTATATACAGTCATAATTTTATTATACTGATCTCATTTCGAGAATACGGTGATTCTAGCAGATACAAAAAGAAGAGCTCATGTATTTGCCTAGCTGGCCCATTATTTCATTTTGGCGTAATCTTAACTTGCTTGGAACAGATTAATGAAAGCATCCTACAGTATTTGTATTACCTAAATTCTATTTCTGAACTGCTATGAACAGATTGTTCCACGTTCATTCACCTATTTCCATTCGCATACACATTCTCGCAATTGGGCGTACCTTGTCACGTGGTCGTAATAGACCTCAACGGGATCCAGCCGGGTCAGGGGGGTGCACTAGGACAACAAGTAGTGATTTAGTCACTAGTTAACAACAAACAAACAAACAGGGAGGTACGTTACAGTTTTCGCCATTCTCCCGCTACCTCTGTCACTCCGTCATGCCGCTTGTGCTGACTCTGCCGGTTCTGGACCCGGAACTGACGATGTGTTTCCAGGGGCTAGTATAAGTTTGTGTCAGTGGTGCAGACACAAGAAAAAGACTGTAACCCAATCTGTAGTCTGTTTTCTATTGCGAGTTTAGATATTTTAATCGTTTTGCAAATATAGCATTTAGAATCATAAGGCGTTTTGAATATTAATCCACGTATTCAAGGAAGCGTTCTATTTCAAGTGGAGAATTAATTGAAAGCCAGACCTGGTAAACATTAAAGGTTCTGTATCAAGCAGATGTCTTCTCAGGTGATCCCTTTTAATCTTTCATCTGTACACAGTACCCCAGGGTATATTATCGTTCAATCCATTCTGATCTGTGCCAAGCCTGTGCACCCATCTTTGTTCCTTTTCAAATAGTATCTTCTCCGCATTGTGATCTTTGTGTAACAGAGTTTCCAGGACGACCCACTGTAGGTCGTTTATTGTATGTTTTGCCTCCAAAAAGTGAATTGACATTTTGGTTGTCATCTTCTTACATTTTACATTGCTCCGAAGTTCACACTCACGTTGTTTTATTTTTCTGCAGGTCATCCCTATATAACGTTTATTGCAAGGACAGCTGATCATATATACAACATGGCTTGTGTTGCAATTTGTGTGCTGTGTTAGTCTCCATTTGAAATTTGGTAGGAGCTGTATCTCTTTGGTGACTTTAGTTAGGTGGCAGACTGAACATGATCCGCACGGATAATGACCTGTCACGGGACTCTTGTCCCAAGGTGAATTCGTGATTGCCAACAATTTTCTTGAGGGTGGTCTAGTGTGGACCAGTATATCTTTTAGATTGCGTGTACGTCTATTCGCACAGCACACGAATTTCAACACAAGCCATGTTGTATATATGATCAGCTGTCCTTGCAATAAACGTTATATAGGGATGACCTGCAGAAAAATAAAACAACGTGTGTGTGAACATCGGAGCAATGTAAAATGTAAGAAGATGACAACCAAAATGTCAATTCACTTTTTGGAGGCAAAACATACAATAAACGACCTACAGTGGGTCGTCCTGGAAACTCTGTTACACAAAGATCACAATGCGGAGAAGATACTATTTGAAAAGGAACAAAGATGGGTGCACAGGCTTGGCACAGATCAGAATGGATTGAACGATAATATACCCTGGGGTACTGTGTACAGATGAAAGATTAAAAGGGATCACCTGAGAAGACATCTGCTTGATACAGAACCTTTAATGTTTACCAGGTCTGGCTTTCAATTAATTCTCCACTTGAAATAGAACGCTTCCTTGAATACGTGGATTAATATTCAAAACGCCTTATGATTCTAAATGCTATATTTGCAAAACGATTAAAATATCTTAACTCGCAATAGAAAACAGACAACAGATTGGGTTACAGTCTTTTTCTTGTGTCTGCACCTCTGACACAAACTTATACTAGCCCCTGGAAACACATTGTCAGTTCCGGGTCTAGAACCGGCAGAGTCAGCACAAGCGGCATGACGGAGTGACAGAGGTAGCGGGAGAATGGCGAAAACTGTAACGTACCTCCCTGTTTGTTTGTTTGTTTGTTTGTTGTTAACTAGTGACTAAATCACTACTTGTTGTCCTAGTGCACCCCCCTGACCCGGCTGGATCCCGTTGAGGTCTATTACGACCACGTGACAAGGTACGCCCAATTGCGAGAATGTGTATGCGAATGGAAATAGGTGAATGAACGTGTAACAATCTGTTCATAGCAGTTCAGAAATAGAATTTGGGTAATACAAATACTGTAGGATGCTTTCATTAATCTGTTCCAAGCAAGCTAAGATTACGCCAAAATGAAATAATGGGCCACCTAACCAAATACATGAGCTCTTCTTTTTGTATCTGCTAGAATCACCGTATTCTCGAAATGAGATCAGTATAATAAAATTATGACTGTATATAGGTAGTTTCTGCCTAAAGGATCACACCATTGGGTCATATACTCAATCATGGGTTCAGACCACAATTGATGTACCTCCATATTTGAGCCCGACCGTTAAAATACGAGTGTTTTTGTGAATCTATTCAAGTAAAGGGGCCACCAAATATTTTTAGAGTTAGCCCTAAATAACATAGAATTTTGTCAGTGTCATGAGAGTTGACCCTTTTTGAGAACTAGGGTGGTCAGTTAAAAGTATTAAGATTTCAATTTAGATAGCCACTGTGCTAACAAGATGTTCCTGGTAATTTCACACCAGTTTACTAGTTTTTAATTTCCAATACCCCTCCCTTGTTAAGTTTGTTATTCTATTCTATAGGTACACATTGACCTTGGCAAAGAACAACACTGAGATATGTTCTTTTAAATTCTTCTACTTCAAATAGAGACGTGAGAGGTCTCTATTCACTTGAGCACCGTGGTCCTGATGAAAGCCCCACTGACCTATTGGCAAACGAGGGGCTGAAACATGTCGACCAAACCCACGTAATTTTTGTGAAAGAGTCATAATCATTCTTATTCACTCACTTTGAATTTTAACATTGGCCTCCAAATATCAGAATCATTAAAATTAATTGTCTGGTATAGAGAGCTGTTTTTATCAGTCATTAATTCACAACTTCACTGCGCGATCTCTGATCACTACTGTACTAACAAGGGTAATACCTCCTGGCTGGAGGTCGCATAAACCACTAACCCAATGATTGTGCGATCACGTGTGAGGGACAGCGGAGAATCAAGATACACCGCTAATACATCGAAATCTTACACACGTGTATGAGGGTTTTTTATTGGGACTAGTAAGAACCTTCCCGCATACCCCATGTTATGCAGGACAAGTGATCCTTTCTCTTTGATCAGAAGCATTATTAATATAGGAAACTGATTGGATCACGTTTTCCTACCTTCCCTCATTGATTTTGAATATTAGCAGCGCACAGCTGTGGGAAATATTGGTTGCACATGGTAATCCGCCTTCTGCACAAGAAGGGACCTTAACATGGCAGACAACCTCGGATTGAGTTACTCAACAGCTGAAATCGAAGAAATACTCGCTCGACCTCCACTGCTTTTAGAGAGGGACCTCTCACAGACACTGGTGAATAATAAAGAATGGGACGAACTCTCAGAGCTCAAGAAGGAACAAGTAAGAACTGCAGTACACGGCATAATTATGATGGAATATCTAAGAGTGAACGCAGCACCAAAAGGCCTGTGGGTAACCAATGCCCCACGTATTTTCCTCAAAGACCTAGCATTTCGCAAAGATTGGTCAGCAATCTCTTGGAAATGTACTAGGGATTACCTAGAACTAATTATAAAAACAGCCACTAAAATTACAGACGAACTGACCATCAAGATTCAAATCATCGAGACAAAACTAAACAATATGGTCCATGTGACGGTTTACAAACAACGACTGGAAGAAATTAATAAGGAGATGAGTGAATCTCAAGAATTTCTGACACAACAGAAATTACAAAAACTGGCAAAAGAACTTAAGAAATTCTCTTTGGAGAAAATCCATCCCTATAGCCATAAAGATTTCAACCCGAATGACAACACGTCTAATGATGGTTCAATCAGTGGGTCCTCCACTGATGGCTGCGACTGGAGTGGAGATGACTTCACAAATAGTCAAAGAGGAAGGAATCGTAACAGACGAGGAAACCGTCGCGGTCGTAATTACTGGCGGGCGCCTAATTACCAAATGAATCCCCCGATGTTTCCATTTCCACCCTTTAACCCGCATTTTCAAGGTTGGGTAGACCCTTACTTTCAAGGTCCCCCACAGATGAACCACCAAATACCACAATCAATGGGAAACAACTACCAACAGGGACCACAGCCTTTTTTAGGGAGAGGCCAGAACAGTCGGGGTCCAAAACAAAGAGGGGTAACTTGGCAAGATCAAGCACGCCAACCACAAACCAGGAGTGTGACCAGAGGAAAGACAGGAACAAACACAACACCCTTGTCGTGAACCTGACGGACAGAACATTAACCAAAGACCAAGAAGAAGTTCTTAATAAGGGCCTTGGTTATGTACCCACACCGAATCTAGACACTTTTAGGATGAAATGTGAGGTAGCAGAATTTTGTAGAAAGCTGAAGCTGAAAGCCTTCTTTGCCAACCAAACCTCACAAACAACGGATGGAGACACATCTCTGCGGAAAAAGTCCACCTTCTGCCCTATGAATTCTCAAGTGCCGATTGAGATACTAACATTTGAAAATGCCATCATGAAAGAAATAGATGGCCTAAAAGACAATACCAGCAAACCATTTCAGAATCTATCGAGATTGGAAAGGGCAGCAATGAATGAGCTGAAAAATGATGAAAGTATTATCATCAAACAGGCTCATAAGGGGGGAGGAGTAGTTATCCTCACTAGAGATGGCTACAACCAACAATGTCTGGATCTTCTTTCGGACCAGAAATTCTACAAAGAAATAAGTCTAGATCCTACACCCAGACTACAAAGGACAATTTCTTTGATGGTAAATGAGGCAGAGACCAATAATTGGATCTCAAAAAAGGAAGCAGAATTTCTAGAGATACCAAATCCACGAATACCATATTTCTATTAGTTGCCGAAAATACACAAACCACGCACACCACCCCCAGGTAGGCCGATTGTGTCCGGCATCGGTTCCGTGTTAGAACCTTTGTCGCAATTTGCGGACCAGTACCTAAAACCATTGGTCCAGAGAACCCCAACATATTTAAAAGACACAAGAGATCTTTTGAATCTCTTGAAAGACTTCAACTATTGTGAAGAAGAAATGATCCTAGTAGGACTCGACGTAGAGAGTCTCTACACTAGTCTGCCCCAAGAAAAGACACTGGAGACATTAGAGACTATAATTTACAACATTAACTGGGATCAAAAGACACCTAGACACTTCGTTTTGGAATGTTGTAGGCTAGCCCTTACGGAGAATTTTTTCAAATATAACGACAAAATGTTCCAACAATGCCATGGAACTTCCATGGGAAGCACGTTCGCGCCGAGCGTAGCGGGATTGTATGTGAGTGTCTTCGAAGAGAATTACATCAACAATCCCACGAATCCCTACCAAGAGCAGATATTATTTTGGCGTTGATATATTGACGACGTCATTTTAATTTGGAAAGGCGACCTGCAGAGCCTGATCAATTTTCATATCTGGGTCAATACATGTGACGAGTGGCTGAAGTTCACCTACACTGCTAATAAAAGACATTTGGACTTCCTGGACATTACCATCTATGCAGAAGGACAGACACTGCACACAAAGACATATTACAAACCGACGTCCACAAACAGCTTACTTTCTTTCCATAGCTACCATCCGAGACCACTGAGAGAGAATCTGCCTTACAGCCAGTTCCTCAGGCTGCGGAGGAACTGCAGTAAATTAACAGAATTTAAACAGCAAGGGACGACCTCAGTAATAAACTGGAGGAAAGACACTATCCAAAGAGAATTGTCGAAAAATGTAAAAAAAGAGCTCGGAACCAACAAAGAGACTGTCTTCTTGAAACTAATCCACGAGAGCAAAATCCAGACATTACCACCTGTGTCACGACTTTTGGCCCAGCGAGTAATAGATTAAAAAAGATCGTGAATAAAAACTGGAAGATAATAACATCAGCCAACATTCAGTGGCCCAAGCCAAGATTTGCGAATAGACGTACACGCAATCTAAAAGATATACTGGTCCACACTAGACCACCCCCAAGAAAACCATTGGCAATCACGAATTCACCTTGGGACAAGAGTCCCGTGACAGGTCATTATCCGTGCGGATCATGTTCAGTCTGCCACCTAACTAAAGTCACCAAAGAGATACAGCTCCTACCAAATTTCAAATGGAGACTAACACAGCACACGAATTGCAACACAAGCCATGTTGTATATATGATCAGCTGTCCTTGCAATAAACGTTATATAGGGATGACCTGCAGAAAAATAAAACAACGTGTGTGTGAACATCGGAGCAATGTAAAATGTAAGAAGATGACAACCAAAATGTCAATTCACTTTTTGGAGGCAAAACATACAATAAACGACCTACAGTGGGTCGTCCTGGAAACTCTGTTACACAAAGATCACAATGCGGAGAAGATACTATTTGAAAAGGAACAAAGATGGGTGCACAGGCTTGGCACAGATCAGAATGGATTGAACGATAATATACCCTGGGGTACTGTGTACAGATGAAAGATTAAAAGGGATCACCTGAGAAGACATCTGCTTGATACAGAACCTTTAATGTTTACCAGGTCTGGCTTTCAATTAATTCTCCACTTGAAATAGAACGCTTCCTTTAATACGTGGATTAATATTCAAAACGCCTTATGATTCTAAATGCTATATTTGCAAAACGATTAAAATATCTAAACTCGCAATAGAAAACAGACTACAGATTGGGTTACAGTCTTTTTCTTGTGTCTGCACCTCTGACACGAACTTATACTAGCCCCTGGAAACACATCGTCAGTTCCGGGTCCAGAACCTGCAGAGTCAGCACAAGCGGCATGACGGAGTGACAGAGGTAGCGGGAGAATGGCGAAAACTGTAACGTACCTCCCTGTTTGTTTGTTTGTTTGTGTGTTGTTAACTAGTGACTAAATCACTACTTGTTGTCCTAGTGCACCCCCCTGACCCGGCTGGATCCCGTTGAGGTCTATTACGACCACGTGACAAGGTACGCCCAATTGCGAGAATGTGTATGCGAATGGAAATAGGTGAATGAACGTGTAACAATCTGTTCATAGCAGTTCAGAAATAGAATTTAGGTAATACAAATACTGTAGGATGCTTTCATTAATCTGTTCCAAGCAAGCTAAGATTACGCCAAAATGAAATAATGGGCCACCTAACCAAATACATGAGCTCTTCTTTTTGTATCTGCTAGAATCACCGTATTCTCGAAATGAGATCAGTGTAATAAAATTATGACTGTATATAGGTAGTTTCTGCCTAAAGGATCACACCATTGGGTCATATACTCAATCATGGGTTCAGACCACAATTGATGTACCTCCATATTTCAGCCCGACCGTTAAAATACGAGTGTTTTTGTGAATCTATTCAAGTAAAGGGGCCACCAAATATTTTTAGAGATAGCCCTAAATAACATAG
This sequence comes from Lissotriton helveticus, assembly GCF_964261635.1. Taxonomy (NCBI): domain Eukaryota; kingdom Metazoa; phylum Chordata; class Amphibia; order Caudata; family Salamandridae; genus Lissotriton; species Lissotriton helveticus. The sequence continues at coordinate 825,707,161 of NC_136067.1, read as the reverse complement.
AATTTTGTCAGTGTCATGAGAGTTGACCCTTTTTGAGAACTAGGGTGGTCAGTTAAAAGTATTAAGATTTCAATTTAGATAGCCACTGTGCTAACAAGATGTTCCTGGTAATTTCACACCAGTTTACTAGTTTTTAATTTCCAATACCCCTCCCTTGTTAAGTTTGTTATTCTATTCTATAGGTACCCATTGACCTTGGCAAAGAACAACACAGAGATATGTTCTTTTGAATTCTTCTACTTCAAATAGAGACGTGAGAGGTCTCTATTCACTTGACCACCGTGGTCCTGATGAAAGCCCCACTGACCTATTGGCAAACGAGGGGCTGAAACATGTCGACCAAACCCACGTAATTTTTGTGAAAGAGTCATAATCACTCTTATTCACTCACTTTGAATTTTAACATTGGCCTCCAAATATCAGAATCATTCAAATTAATTGTCTGGTATAGAGAGCTATTTTTATCAGTCATTAATTCACAACTTCACTGCACGATCTCTGATCACTACTGTACTAACAAGGGTAATACCTCCTGGCTGGAGGTCGCATAAACCACTAACCCAATGATTGTGCGATCACGTGTGAGGGACAGCGGAGAATCAAGATACACCGCTAATACATCGAAATCTTGCACACGTGTATGAGGGTTTTTTATTGGGACTAGTAAGAACCTTCCCGCATACCCCATGTTATGCAGGACAAGTGATCCTTTCTCTTTGATCAGAAGCATTAATAATATAGGAAACTGATTGGATCACGTTTTCCTACCTTCCCTCATTGATTTTGAAGAAAAACATCTACATATTTCCTCAAAGGTTCGGTCAAGGAATTAATCCTGGAAACAATAGGTCTCATAGGAGGACCTAAAATACTTTTATGGACCTTAGAAATCCCACATAAGGCTGGTATAGTGGGATGTTCATTGTTAGGAAAATTGTATTCATCCTGGCAAATAATACCATCTTCCTTGGCTAGCAAAAGCATTGTCTTGATTTTTTTCGATAATGCATTGAGTTCTTCTCTATTAGAGGGGCAATAATGTTCTATATTATTCAAGAGGGAAAGCATATGAGCATTATAGTCATCTGTGTCCATAATTACTATGCCTCCCCGTTGTCTGCTGGTTTAATTATAATAGTCATATCCTCTTCCAAGTTTTTAAGGGCACTTTTTTCCAATAGGGTGAAATTGTGATTTATCCAACTTTTCTTATCCAGGAGATCCTCTATTCCTTTCTCTACACATCTCTCAAATACCTCTATATCTTTTTTAACCATATTGGATTGGGGGGTGCATTTTGATTTTGCTCTTAGGCCTGATTTGTTTTCACTGGGTGTTCTAGGTTTCCCCTCAAAGTAGGCATTTAGCCTTACTTTGCAGAAAAAACTCTGTAGATCATGTTCCAAACCATATCTATCTATGGGGCTTGCAATTGCAAACCCTAGCCCCTTTTCCAGGACCATCTGGTCATTATCTGTTATGTTTCTGGTAGAAAGATTGATGATGGGGGCCTTTTTATCTAGTCCCATTTCTTTTGACTGCGTGTGTTGTATGGATGTTGTTGGAATTGATTCTGGGGAATATATCCCCCTCTCCCTTTCTGGGGACCAAATGGTTTTTGGCGTTGTTCTAAAAAAGAGAGACTGTCTCTCGTGTTTGTAGTAGTCTGTTCTTTTTCTTTATTGTAAGAGTCCTGATATGGTTCATTTTCAGAATCAGAACTAGTGTAAGAGGTGTCAAAAAATCTGACCCTCTTTTTAGTGAAGTTACGACTGGGTTGCGTCCATTGTCTCCTATTTCGATATTCTTCTCTTGGTCTCTCGTAATAATCTTTTTGAAGATAGGGATATACTTTTTCCATGTTATATTGAGCGACATCTTTCCTAAGTTTATTAGATTTTTTATTAATCATATATACCCTATAACTAGCTATATCAGCCTGTATTTCCTCAAGTTTCTTTTTAGCGTCATCAAGGGCATCACAATCTTTCATTTTTGCTTCTAAGGCTTCTATTTCTGCTCTTTCAATAATAAGGACTTCTTGAGCAGTTTCAATTATGAGGAGCATCCAGTCTCTACTACATCTATTGGCTATTAAGGTCCAATTCTCTAAATTGTTTTTGACTTTTACAAAGACTCCGGGTTCATTCACAACTTGTAACCCCTTAGGGATAATACCCTTTTTACAATAATCTATTAAGAAGTCCGCATGTAGTTCTGTCCTTACAATTTTCTTTTTTTAAATTCCACAATTCTCTCCATTGTTCCTCTTTATTATTGTCAATAATGACAGCAGAGGTGTTTCTGGAGGTCCCACTTATAAGTTTATTAAACTGATCCTCCGTGAAACCAAAGAACTTTTGATTCTAGAAAAAGTCATCTTATCCCAAATGTGATTAATAGATTGTTATTGATAAATGTTCTAAATGAAACCTGTGGACACAAAGTTGGTCGGTAGATGCGAAATAGGAGCATATTTCATTTTTTAATATTGTTTTTTTAATATTGTGTTTTTAAAGAACAGTGAATGTTTGTATAAATATGACTTTACGCCAAAAATGTACACGTCAGTAGTAGTGAAGAGCCTGTAACTTATGTAGTTTGTAATTAGCTGTATGCTTTTTCCTGTAGAAAAAAAACTGTCCTGAACAAGGTGCAGCATCCATACAAACACCGAAACGCTGCGTCGACTCTTAGGTTTTTTTATAAATGTTTTTATGAATTGCATATTGTGTTACTTATGTACTGATCATAGGACTATGCCTTGTGTTTTTTAATCAATACAATAAATCTTGAAAGTTTTTTGTTGTCAAATTTTTTTTATTTCACCCCCATATCTGGGAGCAGCAATAAGGTGACTAGTACACAGCGTTAAGCCTACAACCCAACAGGGCCAACCGCGTGGTGGCATAAGAAAGTGAAGCAACATTGACAATACTCGATCAGGGATTTATACACAACCCAACAGGTCCGGTCGCGTTATATTCGAACAACAGTCTCCGTGTAGTCACCGCCTAAGATGATCTGGTCTCAAGACCATCTGTAACAATTAAACCAATAAGGTAAAACCTACAGGACCAAGTGGGTCAAAACTTCAATAGGATGACATGAGAGGAGACAGCAGAGTAGAGAGGACAGTAGGAATAGGCAAAAGGAGGAGGCTAGAAAAGAGAAGGGCCATAGAGCACCTAGAAGGGGACAGAGGGGGGAAAAGAGGGACGGGCATCGTGTCAACCAGCTGAGCGGTTGATTTCTTCGACAGTATTCCAGGGCTCACACACCTAAGCCTCACGCCAACAGTCTATCTGGGTCAGGGGGAACCACTGCAACCTCCACCAAGCGCAGCACCCGGAGTTTGGGGGGCATGTGACGCGCGCGTTCTACTGCGCATAAATACTTCACCAATAGTTGCCACACCGCTTTGAAGCGTGCGTCTCGGGCCTGCAGCCGAGCTGTGAGGAGTTCCATCGTCAGAACATGCCAGAGGCGCACAAACCACGCAGCTATGGGCGGTGCTTCCGGCTTCTTCCAGTACAGAGCGATGAGCTGTCTAGCAGCTCCCAGCATTTGAAGTGTCAGCACCCAGTCACTCCGGGTGAGGGCCCTCAATCCTGTAGGCTTAATACCCAGTAGCAGTGTGCAGGTGGCGTCAGGCAGAGGAAACCCCAGTACCCCCCTGATGTGGCTCAAGACCTCCTTCCAGAAGAGGGTCAGCAAGGGACAGGTCCACCATATGTGCAAGAAATCACCAGTCGCTGATCGGCACCTCCAACACACAGGGGATGAGGTCGGAAATATTTTATGTAGCCGCTGCGGCGTGTAGTACCACTGAGTCATTATTTTATATGCATTCTCCTGCTGCGAAACACTATGGTAAATTCGGGGTATATCACGCCATAATCTGGACTACTGTGCCGGAGTGATATCTACACCCAAAAGGGAGTGCCAGCGTTGCTGGTATGTCTGGGAGGGCGGGGGTGCGTGGGTGCTGTAGAATCTGATATATTTTTGAGATCAGTCCCTTCGGTTCGGTGAAGGAGCGAGCTAGTCGCTCGAACGGGGTAAAGGCGCGTGTAGCCGCCTGATATGTGTCGTCTGCCAGCACCCAATGTTTCAGTTGAGCATATTGCAGTCCGGCCTCGGGCGGCACTCGGAATTCCTCCCTGCAGCCCATGAAGGACTTAAGAGTGCCTCCATCGAACAGATCCGCAAGTACCCTACAGTTGCCCTGAGGCCACATGCGGAAGGCCCGGTCCGATGCGCCGGAGGAAAACTCGGGTTCCCTACAATAGGGGTGTGTGGCGACGGAAAGGTCATAAGGCCCTTGCGCACCGCTATTCTGTCGCAGATCTCCAGCACCGTTTTCGTAGGCACCGCCAAGTATGCGCTTGGAGACCGCCCCGCCCTAGGTTTCCACGCCAGGTCCCAGATGGTGCGCCCAGTCATGGCTCTGTCCATGTGGAGCCATCCCTTCTCGCTCTGCGTCACACCCCATTCCACTATATACCTAAGGTGTGCAGCCCAATAGTACTCTACCAGGTTGGGACAGCCCAGGCCCAGGCCCCCCCGATCCCGAGGCTCCATCAGGAGAGCCTGAGAGAAGCGGGGCCGCTTCCCCCCCATATGAAGTTGGTGAGGTCGCTCTGTAGGCCACATATGTTATGCAGCGGTATAGAGGTAGGAAGGCACTGAAACAAGTACAGGATCTTAGGCAGGATGGACATCTTGACGGCGTTGATTCTGCCCAACCAGGACGGCACAAGTGGTCTCCACCGCCGCAAGTCCTCGAGGACCGATCGGCGACACTCCCTCCAGTTGGCTTGCGTCCAACCATCCAACGAGGGGGTCAATTGCAGGCAAGGTACTGGATGTGCTGGGTCGACCATTTATAAGGGGCGAGCCGCTCCAAATCGGGGATTTCAGATTGCGGGATAGTGAGGTTGAGTGCCCAGGACTTACTATGGTTAATTTTCAGGCCAGAGGCACGCTCGAAAAGGCATAATGCTTTATGCACTGCCGGTAAGGACTCTCGGGGCTTTGCAAGCACAAGGATGAGGTTGTCTGGAAAGAGCGCTACTTTGTTGTCCTGGCCGCCTAGAGGGATGCCATGAATATTGGGGTCCCTCCGTATCATATCCGCTAGGGGCTCCACTGCCAGCGGGAATAAAAGGGACGAAAGCGGGCAGCCCTGCCTGGTTCCCCTCCCGATGGTAATCGGCTCCATAAGCGGATGTATGACGATACAACGCATACTTTCACAACGCATGCTTTTACAACGCAATTTTTACAACGCAAGTACCATGACAACGCATGTTTTTACAACGAATACCATTACAACGCATTATAATATTAGTAATTGAAAAGTCCTATTACAACGAAAACAAATACAACGCATACCATTACAACGCATATATTACGAATTCCCTATATATTTAAAAAAAAAGTAAAATAACTCCTGGCACGGGATGCAGGGAAAATAGGGGTTTTGGGTGGGGAAGTGTATTAAAAATGTAGAAAAAAAATAAACGTAAAAGTAAAGATTTAGCATGTTATTTATCAAAATTAATACTTGAGTATTAATATAAATACTCGGGTATTAAAATAAGTACTCACATAATAAATAAATGTGGTAAAAAGTAACAGAAAAAGCACTTGAAAAGATTTTAAACATAAAATGTTGAATTGTTATAAACGCGGTAACGTAAGTATTATAAATTAAACTGCGAAACAAGCACAGACACGCCATTTTAGAAACAAATGCAAAACTGAGTCCTACAACTCTTTCAATGAAACAAACACCAAGGAACACAGAGCAAAATGGAGGTCGAAACGCAATTCTAAGTTACGAAAAACACACACATTCAAAGACGTAATTTAAATTACATGTTTTCACAGCAAATAAAACGATAAAAAAAACACATTCAAACGATACTTTTACTCAAAATTAAGGTGAAATTCACAAAATACTATAAATAGCAGTAAGACACCATTTTGAACTCAGTGGTTATTCTACTACCAGAGAGAGCAGTCGCTACCGATTAACCCTCTGACCTCTTTTGCTTCTTGAGTACTGATGCCAAACAGAGACAAGTCCTAACATACAAACAAGTAAGTTTAAGTTACAGAAAATGTTAATATAGCTTTTAAAGAAACAAACAAATCATGTAGTAACTTTTGCCAAACATTATTATATTTCAGTTTTCAACCTAAATTTTCATCACTTATGAAAAACGTTTCAAGTATTTAAAGAGTGCAAAAATATGTAAGTAAGATTTTAATACACATATGTTTTAATTAAATAAAATCATGTATAACATGTAATTTTAATAACGTGTTCCCTCAAATTTTTACAA